>NW_023425401.1:100693190-101359828 GCF_014108415.1 Molossus molossus | reverse complement strand
ACATTGGAAAATGTAACAGCCTCTCCAGCCTTTGGACCAAAAGACAATAAAGAAGAGAATTGGGGTGCACAGGAGAAAAGGGGGATCTGAGCCTCTTTATTTAACACCGAGTGGGCCTGAGGGAGGAACCTCCTAACCCTTCCCCATCCCACAGCAGCCCCGGCCACGTGCTCCTTGAGAAGTGTCGGCCCCGCTCAGAAGCAGCTCCAGAAACTCGCTGCGCGCTCTCCCGCTCGGGTGTCACGGACACGTCCTCCCGTGCACATGCAGCACCCCGCACGGCCTTGCCGGAGCTGCGAAGTAACCGTGTGCAGCACTGAACTTAAAGCAATCATTTTGCTTTTGCTTGTTTCCATACTTGACTCACGGAAATGCCCTCCTAGGTCCTTGAGGCAAGGTAGAGGGGACCACAGAACGAAACGTCTGATCTCCACCGAGGGAAAACCGAAGGCAGTTCTTGTTCGGAATATTGTGAACTGAGCATCCTGAGAAAATTATGCTTTGGTGAAATGCTTTGAGTTGCCTTAAACCTGTTGTCATGAGTTGAACTGTGTGCCTCCCCCCCACCCCCAAAAAACTCATATGTTGAAGTCCTAATACCCAGTACCTCGGAACGTGGCCTTATTTGGAGACAGGGTCTTTACAGAGGTCATCGAGTTACAGTGAGGTGGTGAGGGGGCCCTAGTTCAGTAAGCCGGGTCCTCACAGCAGGGGAGACTGGGCGCAGACACAGGCCCTGAGGGAAGACAGTGCGCAGAGAGACGCAGGAGGAATGGCTGCCTGCGGACCCTGGAGAGGCCAGAACAGACCCTCCTTCTAGTCCTGGAAAGCACCAGCCCACACCTCCATTCTGCGCTTCCAGCTCCAGAGCCTCGAGACCGCAGACCGCTGTCGTCCAAGCCAGTCCGTGGCTCCGCACCCACTCGGAAACGAAGACACCTACGTGTGGAAGGGCTTTTTTGTTTTTTTTTTTTTTTTTTTTTTTTTTTTTTTTTTTATACAAAAACGAGGATATTTTTCCATATTTTGTACAGATAGAATGGGAGGGAAAGAGAGGAAGGGAGAGAGAGTGAGAAACATCGACGTGAAGGGACACATCGAGTGGCTGCCACCCGCACGACCAACCAGGGCCGGGGACAAACTGCAACCGAAGTACGTGCCCTTAGCGGGAACCGAACCCGGGTCTCTCCGGACCGCAGGCCGATGCTCTAACCGCTGAGCCAAACTGGCCAGGGCGGCTTTTTTGTTTTTAATAATTAAGGTTCTTAGTTAATGCAGCTATTGTTAAAAAGGAGTTTCTGAGTTTCTGTGGTTTTCATTGATTGCACCAATTTCCTGGGGGAGAAAAAGGAAAATCCAGTGCGTCGGATTGGCATCACCGTCTACCCCACCAGAGATTCAGTGGGGTCATTTTCACGGTGCTTACAAACACTTGGTAACGTGGTCCTAGATACTTAATTTACGGGCTCCATATCCTCACGCACTTCAATGAAAGGCCGGCTCCCCCACGGAGAGAGGCCTGAAGCTGTTCTGGGTGAGGTCAGCAACCCTCAGGAAGAGGGGCGACTCTGAGCATGGAGAGGGGCTCATCTGGACAAATCACGAGCCAGTCGGCAGAGAATGTGCGGAGAATTTGCAGACGGTAAGACAAGGATGTTTTCTCGGTTGAAGAAATACAGCTTATGGTAGTGTTTACAGATTCAAGAAAGATGACGTAAAAGATTTTGAAAGATCTTAAGAGAATTACATTTCTTGGAAAAGTAAGGGGCATAATGTGGTGCATTGGTTTCTCTTCCCAGGAGCACACCCCTTCTCTCTCTCCTCCCCACCTGTGGGAAAGGGGGGCTATTGGCTTATTCGCAGCCAGGCCCAGGAGTTCCCCCCTGTTGTCATCCTCTGGATCCATTCCTTAATGTGTTTATCACCATTGTATCCCTGACCTTTCCCTGTGACTCAGACTGTCCTCCTTATACTGTTTGACGTCCGTGTCCCCAAGGATGACTGTGGTTGCCATCTGGTCTGCTTTCTACACCACTTCTCCTGGGAAACGGCTGAGCCACACGGACTGCCTTTCCATCGAGGTGTTGCTGACCGCCGCAGGGCAGCATCTCGCGTGACCTCTCTCCCACTCCTGTCCTGGCCGATGGAGCACTTCCTGTCTGTTCCTGGTGCCTGGGGTGCAGTCTGTCCTGGCCGGAGCGCTTCGCGCGGACGCGGGGCTCTGCTCTCACCGTCTCTGGAAGGGGAACCTTTGATTTGAGAGTTCTTTTTTTCTTTCCTTAATTATTATTATTATTATCATCTCTCTGTCCTGCTTGTCTTTGGTTAGCAATGATTTGGGCTCCACCCTCTGTCTTTGGCAATATGCACGGGCTGGTTCAGGGTCACCTTGCCCTCTTCCCCTCCGATGAATCCCGTGTGGGCGTAGCCGATCCTATCGATTTTCATTCTCTGTTCAGAATGGTCTGTCTTCGTTCAGGGTTCAGCGCAGCAAGTGGGAGCTAGATGCTGGCTGTCGGTGGCCAGCGGCTGCTGACGCTTTTGCTTTGGCAGATAAAGCAACCCCCTGCCTCGGTTGCAGTATAAATAGTTGGACACCAATTATTTCAAGCTGGAGATCCTGCCAGTGCTTGGAATTCAACTTGTTGAAACCTGCCTTGTTATCCTTCCCCCCCGAGATCAGCAGTATTTCATACCACTCCCCGTCGTCCCTAGCGCCGTCCGGGGAAGCCCGCACCTTTCGGTCCCCAGACGCATTCGATTCCTGTCTCTCCTTTCCCTTGCGTCCCATCTGTCAGTCTGTCTTGCCTTTTCTCCTCTGCAAAGTCTTATGTTTCTGCTGCTTCCTTTCTATTTCCTCAGGCAGTTCCCTAGTCCAGATCCTCCCTACCTCCTCCCTGGACTGCTGTCACAGCCCCGATCATCTTACCCAGGACCAGTCCCCGTGCACCGTGCCACTATGCCGCAGATAAGGGCAGTGTACCTCTTTAAGGAGGTAATTTACTTTCTTTAATAACTTTGAATGGTTATATTTCTCAAATGTCAGCATAACCAGAGGATACGGAAATGATAGATGGCTCAGAGTCCTCGTTGTGGGTGCCCATTATTTGACCAGGTGGTGTACGGTCGGGGTGCCCCACCCGCGAGATCTGCCTCTTCTCACATGTCCGCTTTCATTTTCCCGTGGCCATCAGCGTACCCGACGTGATGCTTCTCGTCTGAGGACCTAAAGAGTAAAGAAGAAGAAGGGTGAACAGCACAGACTGGGGAGTCAGGCAGACCTCAGTGCAAAGCGCAGCAAAGTGACCTTGGACAAACAGTCACCTCCTCCAACTCCATTCCCTGATCTGTAAGACAGGGGAAGCCCTGCAGCCCTCAGGGAGAGCAGCAACTTGTTCGTTGTGTGTTAGGTGACAGACAGAGACCAGTGAAGGCTTTAGGGGTGGGGCTGCTCACCAGCTCTTCTGAGTATTTAATAATTTCTTCTGGAAGAGTGACATCATCCAAAGACAGTAATTCTGGGTAAGTAGGCTGTCGGTGCACAGTGTGGACTGGTGGTTGTTTATTAGCTTAGTATCCGTGGTTGTATTACTACTGTGGGAATGTTGCGAGCAGAGCCGAAGCGTCCTGAGGACAGAGGCCGGTGGGGTGGCGCCCCCCACCCCCGCGCCCTCACACCCAGTCAGCAGGATCTGAAATACTCCCCTGCCTTTCAGAATATACCCCATCTTTCTAATCACAGCTCCAGCCTAGTTCCTCTGTAAAGCCTTGCCTAACCACAACCCATAGTGATCCCTGCCTTTGACTCCTCTCCTGTTTGTCTTGGCAACTTGTTTGTGTTGCCTAGAATGGCCGGTTGTCCTTTTTAATTTGCAATGAACTTGGCAACTCCCCGAGACCTACGGCTCTTTAAGGGCAGTGCCGATGTCTTCAATGTGTTTCCTTTTGTGCCCAACCCCAGTCTTTTTTTTTTTTTTTTTTTAGAGGACCCTTGGTGCAGTCAGGAGTGTTGTTATTGTGATTAGTGACAAAAGAATTCTGTAGAGCTTGTGGTTGATCCTGCACTGTGCCCTGGTGGAATATACAGTCTAGTTAACATGACGCAACTTAGTGGGTAAACAGACTTGGATTGAAAATGATATAAAAGCCCTGTACACATATTTTCCAGACACTATTTTGGGAATGTATCATTTAGAAATGGGCTAATCTGAAATGATCTTTGCACTACTTACGGAATATAAATTTGATAAAATGATAATAATTATTACTAAAATTTTATGAATATTGTTTTGTATGCCAATGGAGAAAATTTTTTTTAGTATCTTTTAACCCCCAGGGACCTCAAATGATCATATTTTACAGGTTAATCAGGGGTTACACCGATTAACCCTTTTCTAGGTGTTTAAAAATTTCCAGTCAGATGCATATTTCTACTGTTCACCTATTTTTGACATTTCTTTGGCCATATTCTGTAATTTTATTATGTCTCGTGCGTAATGTGACATGCAAACAGATACGGCATTCCGCCAGGTATGGAAATTCCTTCTCCCTCTGAGTTCTTGATTGCAAAAAGAAATCTGTAGCTTCCATCAGATACTCATTTTCCGGCAGACGTGTGTGTCCAAAGGATTTCAGGAAGTGGGGAAGTTGGAATCTCTTAAACGAAGGTGTTCATGGTTGTGTTCCCTTTAATAATGCACCTGGAGTGATCATCTGCTTCACAGCCGCCGAACCAAAATTAACCTTTACACCGATCAAAATGGTGCTACTGTTTTACTTATAATTCCTTCCCTCGAGCTTTGAGAGAATCCAGTGAAATTGAATCCAGTTTAATTATTTTTTAAAATCTTGGTTGAACCCTCGCTCACCCCTCTGGCTCCCGCAGAGCCCGACCGTCCAGGAGATGGTTTTGGACCATGAAACGGAAGGGAGGTGCACTCAGACGAAGCAACGTCTCAGTTCAACTCGTTGTGAGACATGAAATTATCAAGAAACAAAGCAACATAACTGAATGAGCCAAACCTTTAATAAATGACGTTTTAAAAAATGTCGTGAGTCAAGACCTCAGGAAAATCATGAAGCTTTTCAGCTATTCTTTTTTGTGTTTTGGGGTTTTTTTAAAGGTGGAGAAAAGTATTCTCAACCCTAGAAAAATGAATTTCTCGTTAAACCATTAAGACAGAGAGGCGCACAGAATGACCCGGGTTTGAACTTCTGGGTCAGGATCTGTTTTTTCCACTTACCCTAGGAGCCTGAACCCACCACCGACTGCCCAGCTTTTAGACCAGGACCCTCGAGAGAAGGAAGTGGACAGGGTGCTCCCACTGCGTGAATCGGCACAGCCGGGGTGATTCCAGACGGTTTCAGACAAAGCCGGATGTGTGCTTACCCCGTCCATAAAGCATCCAGCACCCTGGCCAGTGTAGCCCAGTTTGGTTGGGCATCTTCTGTGCACTGAAAGGTTTCTAGTTCAGTTCCTGGTCAGGGCACATGCCCAGGTTATGGGCCAGATCCCCAGTAGGGGGTGTGCTGGAGGCGGCCAGTCCATGTTCTGCTCTCACATCGATATTTCTCTCTTTTCTCTTCCTCTCTCTAGAAATAAATAAACTATTCTTTCAAAAAAAAAAAATCTGGGCCCAGAGCCTGGTACATACTAGATGCTCAAGATTTTTAAATCTGGGGAATCAGTGCGAATCTTGGGAAATTGGGCTTGAACCCAAGTATGATAGTATTTTATGGACATAAATGGCCTCTGTGATCAAGGCTAGAAGGCAAGTGTTTTAAAATTAGTACTTTGAAAGGCAAACTCGCATGCACGTTTTTTAAAAAACGCAAATGAGCATTTGAATAAAGTAGCCAAAAGAAGGTCAGTTGCCTTCATTGCTTTTAGCATGCAGGCTATTAAAATGCACCCTAAGTAACTGTGGAAACTGGATTTCTTTGGGGCACAAAAGAGACAGTCTGTTGTCTTTGTGGTAATAAGAAAGAACTTACTTCAAGCCCAAATTACAATGGGCTTGAATTCTGCTAACTAAAGGATATGTTTTAATGTCAATTTTATAGGAGCTGGTTTTCATTTGCCATATGCAAGGAGGAATATATTGCATACGGTTGTATAAGTTGTCTTAATTTTTTATTTTTTATTCTCACCCAAGAACATTTTTGCATTTATCCTCAGAGCAGGAGGGAGAGAGTGAGGAAGAGAGAGAGAGAAACATTGATGTGAGAGAGACACATCAGGTGGCTGCCACCCACAAGACCCCAACCTGGGCTGGGGACAAACTGCAACCGAGGTACGTGCCCTTAGTAGGAACCGAACCCAGGTCTCTAACCACTGAGCCAAACCGGCCAGGGCAGTTGTCTTCAATTTTAATAAATTTCTTTTTAAATGCTTTTTACTGGTCATTTTTATAACATTGGCATAAACTTGTATCAGTAACATTAAAAAGCGTGGAAGGCCCCAATGTGTATCTGATATTTGGGGTTATGATTCGGACCTGCGTCAAACATGGGGAGCAATATGTAGCCTTTTAGAAGCTTTGGTTCTAGACAGCGGTGACTTGCTGAGTGAAAATGGGGACATCTTGTCAGGTGTTACCCTGGGAGGTTACTTAAGCTTTTGTGGCCAGGTCTGGGTCCGGTGACCCCCATAGGGAACAGGGGTGATGACCACAGGTTTATCCTGCAGTGATTCCCCGGGTCCCACCTACCGATCCCGCCCCACGGTTGGATTGTAAGAGCCTCCCAGTCTTCCAGCAAAACCCACTGTCTTCCAAGAGCCCAACAGGAAGGCAGAGATGGTTTCCATAGGACCAAACTGAAAATGTGCATTAAGCCCCTGCCTGTTCTGAAAAGAAAATGGTCAGGTAAGGAGGGAAGCGGGCCTTGGAGAGTTCAGAGGTCAATCAGAAATGGGAGTGGAAACGAGAAAGGTGCTCGCTTCTTCCTCCCCAGCCACTGGGATCTGGAGAGACAGAAAGTAAAAGGCGTGGGCTTGACTCACCGAGAGCTAAACTGATGGGGGGTGGGGGGGTGGGGGGGGGTCCAGAAAAATACTCCCAGGGAGCAAAGTTTGGAAATAAGTTTGGCTGTTGCCAAAAGATTATTTTAGGATTAAGCTACGCAACCACCAGCAGCGTGTTATTTCTTATAAGGTAATTTAGAGATTTAACAATAATAATAATGGTAATAATAATAATTTGCTTCCCAGACCAGAAGGGCCTCTGCTACAGAATAATGATAATGAGACTGTGTTACCAAACTTCCAGTTCTTAGAGAAGTAAGTTCTGGGATTGATATACAGCATGGGACTCTAGTGAACAGCACTGTACTAATACTTGAAAGTTGCTAAGAGAGTAGATCTTAAATGTTCTCACCAAAAAAAAAGGTAATTATGTGAGGTAATGGACATGGTCACTAACCTTATTGTGGTCATCATTTCACAATTGTGTGTGTGTGTGTGTGTGTACACACAAATCATCACACTGTAACGCCTCAAACTTACAGTGTCATATGTCAATTAGATCTCAATCAAGCTGAAAAAAAATAAGGCTGTATCAGAATTGCGTCTGGTTCTTGGATTGGTAGCAGTTGACCTTATACAAGGAGCAGCAGTGGCCACACCAGGCCACGGCAGAGTTCAAGGCAACTGGCGTGGGGAAGGGCCTGTCCAGCCAAGCAGGTCTCTTCTCTCACCCTGGGCCCTGGGCATCTGTCTCCGGAAGTAGTCAGTGACGATTTCCACAATTTTATGACCCTTGGCTGTCATCCCAATAAGTCACAAGCCATCTTCTTCCAGTCTGTAAAATTCCACTTCTACACCCTGGCCTTTCCACCCAAATCTTTTCGAAACAGTGAGAATACAGCCACATCTCCTTTAGTAACTGCAGCGTCCTTCTTCCACTGCCAGCCCTGCGGGCGCCTCCCCTCTCCCCGCTGAAGTGCTTGCGGACTGAGGAGTGAGGGACAAGCCAGACACCACAGGCTAAAGAAAATGCTTATTTGCTTTGCCAGTGGATAAAGTTGCTAAAAGCTAAGGGCCTGGTCATTTCTATATTGTATACATCATCCAGAGCCACATAGATATTTAATACTGGTGGAGAAAAATGATTTTCTGTGTTTTTGTAGAATTACGGGGAGGTTGGCTTGAACAAAAAGAGCAGTGGGAAGAAACAGGTCAAGTGCAAATTCTGAGTAAGCAAACCAAACCGGTCTGTGAGCAGAAGGTTGTGCAGAGACGTGTAGTCATCTCACATACATCGGCGTTCAGGATCCAAACAAGAAAGGAAGCCTCTGTCAGATCTAGGGGATCAGGCTCAAAGTGGGGTACAGAGCAGGTGTTGAGGAGTCAGAGCATGTCCAGGCTGAAGTACAGACAGATCCTGAATGGCGAGCCCAGGACAGGAGCCGCCTAGCCTCTGCTTTGGTTTTTTAAAAAGTCTTGGTTAGGATGAAAGAGTATTGGCAGGTGTTTCTTTACTTCCCGGAGGGAGGCCAGGTTCAGTCCCTCGGAGGCCAGGCCAGTCAGAGGACTTAATTCCATCAACTGAGTGCCTGCCATGTATAATAAAGTCAGCCTAACACTGGGGAAACACAAAGACGTACGAGATATAAAATGTCATTCTTGCCCCCAGACGATAGCCCTCTTATGAAAACATGACCTCAATGTGTAGAAAGCTACATAGCACAAAAGATGTGATTCAGTAAGACAAGAGATTTTGGAAGGCAGAAATGCATTTGGTGACCAAACGGGTGGTACATATATTAAGTACCATAGAACAGAGAGTTGGGAGTAATCGCTGTGGGTTGGGGAGGTCTGGGAAGGGGAGGGATCCGAATCGTCTTGTCTTTGGATAAGTTGAGAGAGATGGTGAAGGTTTGCCAGACGGAGGAATGGTGTAAGAGTGTGGAGGTAGAAAGTTTAAGAGATATTCTAGAAACAGTAAAACGGCTTAATTAGACTTGAAGGTTGAGGCATGTTAATAGTTGGAGATAAAGCCAACAAGGTAGTTGCAATGAAAATGTGATGGTGTTGAGTTAAAGAGTCCTCAACTTTATCTTCGAGACACTCAGAAGTCATTGAAAGTTTTTGGGCCGAGGAGTGACACGCTTAGAAACATTGTAGGAAAGTTACTCTGGTGGCTGAATATGGCAAATTCAAGGAAGAAAGATTGCCCAGGTAGACCAGACGTCTGTGTTTGTTTTAGTCCTACTAGAAAGTGATAGATGTCTTAATGAAGTGGCCGCAAGGACAGAAATAAAGCGATGGATACAACAGACATTTGAAGCCGAGAAATAAGATTTAGCGCCTTCTTGTCTTTGGAGGCAAAGAAGAATCATCAAAGGTAAATGCATAGTTTTGGAACCAAGTGACTAGAGGAATATTTTATGAACAGAAATGGGGGTGTTACGTTGGAGGGTGAGATGGCTAAATTTTTAGGAAAAGATAATGAGTTGACCTTTGGATGATAGTCTTTGATGTTGCAGGAGGCAGAAATATATTACTGGAAGGTACAAGGGCAGGCCTAGCCTGTGATAAACACATGGGAGTCACCCGCATAGAGATGACAGTCTGACCTGTTTGAAGGGACGGTATCTTCCAGAGAGAGAAGAGTCAGAATGTTGGAAATGTCAACATTTTAAAGGAGGAAGTGGAAGAGAAACCACCCAGCACACGGTGTACAGACGGGAGGAGGTTGCACATTCACGTGGACACAGATAAGAGCATCAAGGAGGAAGTTGTGGTCAGCAGTATCAGATGTTGCAGAGAGGTCTCGGAGAAAGACTAGGGGCTGACAAGGGTCACTGGGTTAGGCAGGAAGTCATTTACTTTTTTTCATATTTATTTATTTTTTCTTTATTGATTTTAGAAAGAGGAAGAGAGAGCGATAGAAACATCAATGAGAGAGAACATCGATTGGCCGCCTCCTGCATGCCCCCCACTGGGGATCGGGCCTACAACTTGGGCATGTGCCCTGACCGGGGATCAAACCGGTGACCTCTTGGTGCATGAGTCGACACTCAACCTCTGAGCCACACCAGCTGGGTGGAAGTCATTTACCTCTAAGAATAGTTTCCTGCCCTGGCCGGTTTGGCTCAGCGGTTAGAGTGTCGACCTGCGGTCCAGAGAGACCCGGGTTCGGTTCCCGCTAAGGGCATGTACCTCGGTTGCAGTTTGTCCCCGGCCCTGGTTGGTCGTGCGGGTGGCAGCCACTCGATGTGTCCCTTCACATCGATGTTTCTCTCTCTCTCTCTCCCTCCCACTCTATCTGTACAAAAAATGGAAAAATGTCCTCTGGTGAGGATAAAAAAAAAAGAACAGTTTCCTGGTGTGTGTATGTTGGGGTGAGGGGATGGATTAAAGCATTAGGCCCGAAGAACAGGGAACATAAACCATCAATTACAGGTGAGAAGAAGGAACGAAGTGAAGGGAGAAAGTGGCTATTAGCTCCTCTTGCCTTCCAAGTTGGGAATGTGTGTGTAAAACACTCGTGAAGACAGAAGACAAAGTCATTGATTCGTTTGGCAAAATGTTATTAAATACCACCTGAGGGCTTGACAGGGAGAAACGGGAAGCTGTAGGAGAGAGGACAGTGGAGGGAACAGGGTGCACGAGAAAATGGAAAGGATGAGTCATGAGACTGGGGCACCTCAGTGCTGGAAAGGAGGTACCTTCTGAGACAGGAGGAGCGCTGGAGGCTGGATGTAGTCAGGGATGTTTTGAACTGAAGAGAATAAAGGTGGAAAGCAAGACTGACCTTGGGCTTCTGGACCAAGTGGAAGGTGGGTGGCCGGCGCGGGGAGAGGGTAGACCAGGGTGATGGGCGATGGGGTTAAAAGGAAAATGTTAATGCGGGGGGTCAGAGAGACACAGACTTGAGGATGGCTAAACACCAGTGGTGCTTGAGAGAAACCCCCTTGCCTTGTGCTCTGTAAGAGGTGTTTATGAACTGTCGCTGAGGTGGGCAGTGTTTATTTCTACTTTCACCTTTAAGAACGTATTCTTCCTCATTGTCTTACTTTTTCCTAACACATTTTCTACAACTTCTTTTTTTTATTCCTAGTATCACCATAAATATAAATTGCACAACGATTCCAGAGTTATGCTCTTACAGATTCCTGAGGGTATCGGAATTGTGGGGGAGATGGTGGCATGAAATAACGCCTTCCAGATGAACTAATTGATTGATACGTGCATTTAGCAGAAAACGTTAGTGCACCAAATCCATGAATTGTACTACTCACATCCCCCTAAAGGCTGATACGATGTTTTAGACGATCTACATGAAAACATGAGACCAACTGCTTATCTGCTCAACCTTGCAGAATTCACTGAAGAGTAATTTAAGACTAAGATCCAAGGGGTAGCTATGGGTATCCAGGGGCTAGCAGATCATGCGTGGCTCTGTGATTGGACTTTTGTGGGAAAATGTTTCTCCCCGCCACTGAACCAGGCGGTCAAGGTCTGTGACGAGGAGTGGCGGACCACGTGAGACAACATAACACTCACATGACAGTTAGCCGGGCCACCTGATACAGTCTTCGGTTTTAGTGGGATTGCAGCCCAGTGAGAATTGAGGAGGAACTTGTTTCTATCACAAACAATATTTTTTAAAAGAAAAAGAAATGAACCAAGTCCTGACATTCCAATTCTCTGTCTCTGGGTCTGCAACTCACCACCCACCTCATGGTGATGGTGGGACAACGAACTGTGCGGCCCCACAGACAGGGGGACCAGGCTGTGCTTCTGGGTGGAACAGACTCACTTTCCCGACCTTGTTCCAGTGGGAGGCAAATATTCTGTGGGCGCCCCCAGCCACCGGCCAGACCTGGCCGATTCCGGCAGCAGTGACTGAAACCCTTTTCTTCCCTCTCCCCTCCTCGTAGGTATGGCCTCACATGTGCAAGTCTTCTCCCCTCACACCCTCCAATCAAGTGCCTTCTGTAGTGTGAAGAAGTTGAAAGTGGAGCCGAGTTCCAGCTGGGACATGACTGGGTACGGCTCCCACAGCAAAGTGTGCAGCCAGAGCAAGAACGTGCCGCCTTCTCAGCCAGCCACCACAACCGTCAGCACCTCCTTGCCGGTCCCGAACCCCAGCCTACCTTACGAGCAGACCATCATCTTCCCCGGGAGCACCGGGCACATCGTGGTCACGTCAGCAAGCAGCACTTCCGTCACTGGGCAAGTCCTCGGTGGACCGCATAACCTGATGCGTCGCAGCACTGTGAGCCTTCTCGACACCTACCAAAAATGCGGACTCAAGCGTAAGAGCGAGGAGATAGAGAACACGAGCAGCGTGCAGATCATCGAGGAGCATCCACCCATGATTCAGAACAATGCCAGCGGGGCCACGGTAGCCACTGCCACCACATCGACTGCCACCTCCAAAAACAGTGGCTCCAACAGTGAAGGCGATTACCAGCTAGTCCAGCATGAGGTGCTGTGCTCCATGACCAACACGTATGAGGTTTTAGAGTTCCTGGGCCGAGGGACTTTTGGGCAAGTGGTCAAGTGCTGGAAAAGGGGCACCAACGAAATCGTGGCCATCAAGATCCTGAAGAACCACCCGTCCTACGCCCGGCAGGGTCAGATTGAGGTGAGCATCCTGGCCCGCCTCAGCACCGAGAGTGCGGATGACTACAACTTCGTCCGGGCCTATGAGTGCTTCCAGCACAAGAACCACACGTGCTTGGTCTTCGAGATGCTGGAGCAGAACCTCTATGACTTTCTGAAGCAGAACAAGTTTAGCCCCTTGCCCCTCAAGTACATCCGCCCGGTCCTCCAGCAGGTAGCCACGGCCCTGATGAAACTGAAGAGCCTGGGTCTTATCCACGCGGACCTCAAGCCAGAAAACATCATGCTGGTGGATCCGTCTCGACAGCCGTACAGAGTGAAGGTCATCGACTTTGGCTCGGCCAGTCACGTGTCCAAGGCTGTGTGTTCCACCTACTTGCAGTCCCGATACTACAGGTAAGACCGTCCGCACGGAGGCGGAGGCACCGACCGCCCCGTGGCATCCACAGACGACGCACCGTGTCAGTCACGGTGGGGAGGGAACATTCCGTGTGCAGGGTGCGCCCCAGGGATCGGACTGTAGGCAGGAAATTAGGGCCTGTGCACGTGGAAATGGGATTAGAAGCCACGTAAGAAGGGAGCCAGGTGAGGTTCTCGGCACACGTGTCCAGAGTCCGAAGGGACTCGTGGAGGCTGGGGTGGAGCAGAGGCAGAGCAGGGAGTTCGGTCCTCACGGATCCAGACATGGGTGGAGGAGAGAAGGGGTGTACATCATGGAAGTCACTGTGGCAAGAATGCACACGACCCACATAGGAGACCAGGAGGACACCTGCCTCCCCAGAACAGAGGGTCTGTGGGTGGTGGGAGCTGTGATCGAAGGGATCTGTTGGGACAGGGTTGTTGGGGTCTAAATACCAGCCTGGGAGGTTGCAGCCGCATCCGTGAACGGGGAGCGAGCACTGGGCGCCGCAACAGCGGAGGGTAAGAGGACGGACGCGATGCTCTGCGAACACCGCGTTTATGTGTCCGTGTTTGGGGGCTCGAAGGAGGGACAGACTAGCCTGTGGCCCCTCGGCTTGCTCCCGGTGAGAAGGTCCGGTCTGGGGTCAGGATGGTGGGAAGATGACGGGAGGACCGTCGGGAAGTGCGGAGCTTTCGTTCCTCACTCTCTCCACAAGGAGGTGGCACATCTCGCCTGCGCCAGGCACGGTGCTGGTCCCGGAACACAGGGTCCCTAGCATGCGGGCGCCCGTCCCTGGCTACACGGTCAAATCCGCTGGGGTTTGTAAAGTAACCTGAGTCCCAGTCCCCACACACCGAGTCAACATCTCTAGGGGGCTGTGTTCAACGGCGTTTCTGGGGATCCCACTGCCCAGCCAGGGCCGAGAAGGGTGCTCGGGCGGGCGGGGAGTGGGCAGGGGGGGCGCTGACTTTGCCGTGAGAATGGGGTCGGCTCGCTGCCTCATTCCCCTCCACCTCCTCACCCAGACACCGGAAATGGGTCCCCAGCCTGGGGTTGCTGGGACGGTGGCATGTGGTCCGCTCCGTGTCTGGCACGTGGCGGGCGCACGGGAAGGAGTGGACAGAGCGGGAAGCAGGGCGCCTGTTCTGTGGAGATGGTGACGGGCTGTTTGGAAAGCTGTCGACCAGTCCGGTGAAGGCGGAAGGTAGCAAAAAGCACAGCCAAACTCCGGGAGAGGACAGGGCTGATGACACGTGTGGGCAGGAAACCCGGATCCCAGGACGCATCTGTCTGACACTCCACACTCCTTCCAGGCCACAGAGCGAAGCCAGAAAGCAAGCTGGAGCCGGCCAGGTGGGCACAGCTGGCCCATCCCCGTTCACTGACGCTCTTACCTTCGGGCCAGTCCCTGCACCCATTCCTGATCCCGCAGACAAGGTCCCCGAGTTCCTCACCGGCTCCTGGCTCACAGATTTCTAGGCCCCTCCACCTGTGCTGTCTGTCTGCCCACCTTGGCCCACCCTCCCTCTAGGAGGCCTTTCCTGAGCTGCTGCAGCTCCTTCCTGGGTCCCTGCACGCGTCCTCCGCAGCGATCCGCAGTCCTTTCCCCGTGCGGTCGGGTGGGGCCGCCGGGCGGGGAGGAGCCTCCTGCTCACCCTCCTGCTCACTCACCCCCTTCTCCCCACTCACTGGCCGCTTAAGCCTTGGCCGCTCTCTGTCCCCCTGCTCTGGAGCCGGCTCTCTGTCCCCCTGCTCTGGAGCCGGGCTTTCCTCGTCACAGCTGCGTGGAGACGCAAGATGTGCGCCGGGACCCCGAGTTGGGGGTGGGGTGACAGGATGGGCCTGGGCCAGCACGGGTTCTCTGAAGGGAGCTCCGGGTGGCTCTGCGGGTCACTGTACCGCCCTGCTGCTGCGGTCACTGTACCTTTAGGTCGCATGTCACAGGCTGTCCCGGGCCTCGGCCTGGCTGAGGGTGTGCTGCCGCAGGGGTGGGCTGCTCGGGCTTTTAAGACTCCGTTCTCCCGAACTGTTTACTGAACAGACGTTTGCTTTATTCGAGTTACTGAAAATCGAGCACGGCAGCCCATAAAAAGACGTTTACACTCCATTTAAAAGGCAGTGCACACAGAGCGAAGCCGGCTGGACCGCTGCTGACTTTGGGGTCCTTCGCACGCTGTCTCCTCACCTGGTGCCCCTTCCCAAAAGATGGACGCTCAGCTTTACTTTGCTTCTATGTCTGCCCCTGGTGCCTGGGACCCCCACTCAGGAAGGGGGTGGGGGCAGGAGGAACATGTCCGGTTGCGGGGTGAAGGCTGGTTTGCTGACCCCTCCAGGGCTCTCATTAGCTCTCTGCCTCCTGCTCCCCACCACTACCCCACTTCCCTTCCAAGGCCCTCCCTCTGGGTGCCCCATTCCCCCGCCTTCAATCCTTACTTGCCTGCGGCCTAACATTCTGAGTGTTGTAACCTCCTCTTCTTGGTTGCTTTGGCCAAAAAAGCAGTGGTCTGTCCTTCAGGTGCCCCACCCCCATCCCACCCAGCTCTGGTTCCAAGGGCACAGTCACCCTGAAAGCCAGCCCAGCCTTTCTGCTTGAAATGATGCTTCGTCTCTGAATTGGTCACCACGTCCTGTCCCTCCCCAGGCCTCGTCTGAAGCCCGGATGGAGTAGCTCGCGGCCATCCAGAGCGATCCAAGTGCTTACAGACAGTCTCCAGCTGTAGTGTGTCTCCTTCCGTCCTGGTTGTGGGACAGCCAAGTCCAGGCCACACGTGTCAAGCTGATTTTCCTGATTGCCTGGCTGCCTGTGGAGAAGGGGCGGGGCGGGGCGCAGTGTGGCGGCGGGGCGCTCTGACTGTCCATCGGTAGTCTGAGGAGGACGAGGTTTCGGTGGCATCCTAAGAGAGCAGGCCTGTGTTTGAGCTGCCTGGGGCAGAGGGGCTCATGCTGTGGATCCAAGCAGATGCAGGGCGTGGTCTCCCGGGGTCCCCCGGATCTGCGCTGGGTGCATTTTTCCCCGGGACCTCTCACTTTCAAAGGGGAGGACACGTACATGTCCCTTCCTGTTTTAGATGGGACCTGGAAACTGATGCAAAGAGATGTTCCTGTCCGCAGCCTGGGGAAGCTGGACACGTAGGTGGGGGCGGGGGAGTGAATTGTTTTCTTACCTTTGGGCATTTGCTTGGCCAGGTTGGGGGCATCTTGCAGTAGGTGTCCTGTCAGGCAGGCCCGACTGTGTGTTTTTCAGGAAACAACAGCTGCATTTTTTAGTTTTTAAGTCTGACGCCTGGGTGTCCCCTTCCAACTCGAAGGTCAGAGTGAAGTGCCATCGCCGGGGCTCCCAAGCCGGTTATGCATAAGCATCACCTAGAGAGCTTGTTAAGAACAGTTCCGCCAAGCCCCTGCCCCAGACCTGCGGCCCCAGAGTCCCCAGAGGAGTGTCCCCTGGGAAAGTCTCCACGTGCATGCGCACACGCAGCCCACACACAGCCCACACACAGCCCACATGCGTGCGTGGCGTTGGAGGTGAGGCGGTCTCTTACCTACGGTTTGAGAAACTGCTCCGGGGAGAAGGATTTTCTTACTGGTGTCGCCTTTCGGGCCTTCTCACCGCAAGGAGTGGCAGGGTAGGTGACCCCGTTTGTACTTCACCATGAGAGTCCTGGCCATCCCCCTACCTGATTCGCACTGACGCTGGCGATGTTTTCAGAGCAGGCAGTACACTGACGCGGGGGTATCTCCACTGTCAGTGTGACCAGCACACGAAAAACTAAACCAAATGTTCAGCTCCACTCTCAAGAAAAACAAACAGAAAGGCCGTTCAGGCAAAAGATAGCAATTAAATATGTACTTTTTTTGGTTTCTGCTCAGGGCTATTCAAAATACTCTTGTCTGTTAGACTTGATTTGAAATACTTAAGATCATTGCTAAGACCAAAAAAAAAGCATCAAAATTTAGGACATAAAAAAATGGCCAGTAATCAACTTTTTCATCATAATCTAACCTTCTTGTCTGATTCTTTTGCGTGCAGAGACTGTCTTCAGGTTGATTGCATGGTTGTTTTCGGTAGGGGTGGAGATATATTTTAATTCCATTCAGTTCATCAGACGTCCACTGGGTACTTACTGTGTCCTGTGCAGACCTACCGAAGGCTAGGAGATCAGGTCGTGAGGCGTGTACCGTCTCTCTGAGGAGGTGAGAGACAAAGACAGAGTGCCCAGAGTGTGATTTGGATGCTTTGATATCACAGATGTCTGATCAGTCAGCAGATATGCATCGAGACTCTAGGAAACCGATGATGAGAAAGCCTGTTACAGAAATTCAAAGTCAAGGAAAGATTTTGCGAGATGGGTTAACAGGGAGGGTTTATAGAGCAAGAACTCTATTCAGGTAAGTCTTACAGGCGATAAGAGATGGGGGTGGCCTGGGAGCCATGGAGTTTGGCATAAATCAGGGACACCTGGAAGGAGTTGAAGGCCTGGGTTGGAAAATAAGGGGTTTGGAGAGTGACGTCTGATGATGGCGATGTTGATGAGCTTGAGGAGCTGGGATCTAACGAGAAGTAATTTAATGATGTTGAGGATGTGAATGAGGTTAACCTATAGGAATGGCAAAAAAAAAACTGGGAGAATCTAGAAGCTAGGAGACAAATAGTAGTTATTCAGGAATAAATGGAAGAGGCCCTAGATTATAATGGGGGACCCCCCTCAAGTATAAATATGAACACTCAGTGCTTTTGACATTTCTGGTACTGTGATTACAGCATTGGCTCAGAGGAAATGGTGGTTTGTTTGTTTTGCTGTCTTTTGTTTATTGACAAGTTCTGGAGCTCTGATCTCGGGACCTGGTTTCAAACCCCACCACAGCTATTGAGCAATAGGCTCTGGAAGGACTTTAGTTGCAGTCCTGGCCCTGTCTGTCCCCAGCTTACTGTTCCACTGAGTCATTATCGGTAGGACGTCAACTGTAAGCCGTCCACACGCCTGCATCTGGATCCCATTATGACCTGGGTCTGTGTTTAGGAGACAGTTGGCCAGAGTTCAGTCTGTGGCCAGAGGATGGTTTTTTTCCTCCTGTGGCTTGACCTTGGCCTCATTAGTCCAAACGGGGAACCCTCCGCGATGTCTTCCCCATCAGCAGGGAACACGGCACAGTCCAGAACGCCTTGCGGGCAGACCTCAGGGTTTTATCTCGCTCCGCTGCATCGCTCTGCGCAGCTGTGGCGGTTTTCACACACGAAGGCAGGAGCCTCCACCAGCAGAGAGATGGCCACTCTCCTGTTGCTTCACTCGCTTCATTGCAGTGGTCTGGAACCCAATCTGCAATAGTATCTCCAATGGGTAGCTCTATTCTAAGTCACTTCAAAAGAGGGGACAGTTTTGTAAAGCCATAACCACGAGTAGTTTCAAAAATGTCCTAGCTCACGCAGATATAGAGTGTAATGGGGACTGACTGGTTCGGTTTGGCTGGAAGGAGTTGCAAGTGAATGCATTGCAGGAGTTAACTTCTTACATGCGCCTTTTATTGCTAATGCCAACCATAGAAACAGTCGCTGGTTTACACCTGAGGATGTTACGCGAACTCTGACCCGTGGGCAGTGCCATTCATCAGGGAGACGGTTCTAAATACGTGAGAGCTTTGCGAGCTGCAGCACTTTCCCGAGGAGAGGGGATCAATAAGTCATCCTGGTGGTTAGGTTAGCCTCAATTTTCCCTTACTCATCTCTTCGACCTTGGGCTGTGCAGTGAAATCATTTGAAATTAAAATTTTCTTAATCGTGAAATAATTGCTGTTGGGAGCTCTGTGTATTTGTGTGTATGTGAGTGAATCTCTGCCCAGAGGCTCCAGTCCCCCCCCCCCCCCCAACACACACACACACACACTCTCAGATAACACAGCACAAACCCGCATGTGACATGCACAGGCACAGGTGTACTTGTGAGCACCTTGGTGACAGCAGCTGATGCTAAGCTCTAATAGAGATGCTGACGTGCATAGAAGCTGACCGCGTGGAGGGAGGCACACAGACATATACCACAAGCACACGCATACATGCAAGGACACACATGCGTACCTCCAAAGGCATTGAAATACGTCATACCTTCACAGGTCATCTGAGCCAACCTGAGCTCCCCAGAGACCAAGGGCCCAGGTACAGAAGTGTTGTTAATGCCCCAGAAACTTAGCCCAGTTTTTTGCCTTGCTACAGAGACGCCGGCTACACGTCCCCAAACCTGAGGACAGTAGGGCTGGAACCACTCTTGGGTTCAAAGTATAAACCAGTCATTTCCAAGACATGATCCAGAGGCCCTCTTGCCCCGGGGTCATCTGGGTCCTTGTTAAAAACGGAGATTATTGGGTTGCAAAACAAATCTAAGGAACAGGTTCTCTGGGGGTGGGGACAGGGGACATATATTTAAATAAGCTCTGCAGCTAATTCTTTCTCTTTCCCCCCCACTTTATTGAGGTACAGAAAGCTGTACCTATGTAATGTGAACAGCGGGATGAGTTTGGAGATAGGTGTATATACATGAAACCACAGTCTGTACCTTAAATAGATCCATCACCTCCAGAAGCTCCCTCCTACCCTATTTATCATCATCATCATCATCATTCTTCTTCTAACCTTTGAGCACTGTTGCTCCAAATGGCTCGGATTCGAGAGTGCATCACCCACAGGGGTGAGCCGAATGCCAAGGCAGGTGAAGTGTGGCCGCTGCTGGCATCCTGGCTTTGAGCCGTTGGTCTTTCGCCTGAGTGGTTGACAGCCCCTCTGTGGGGTCAGGCGTTACATTACTTGTGGTCAGACCCCTTATGCCCCATTGATGGTGACAGTGAAGATCAAAAGTAGCTGGTGAGTGCAACAGGAGAGGTCCTGTGGGTTGGCGAACTGGCGAGTGGGTGGTCCAGGAAGGATCGGAGTTGGCAGGGCAGAGGGACAGCAGTCCACACTCCCGTCGGCATAGTGCACAGTCGATGTGGCACTTACCGCGAAGTAGTTACTGAACTCGCCCTGTAGCCACAGCTGGGTGTGGAGCTATAATCCTCCTCTGTGCATCAAACGAGTCATTTTTTGGATTCCAAGGATATGCCAGACACTGTGCTTTGTGCTGAGGTTTCAGGAATGAGTAGGAGTGTGCCCTCGGCCGTGCAGTTCTGCCCCCACCGCCGTGATGCAGTGAGCAGCCCTGGGGAGCCGGCGGCCGGGTGTGTCAACCTCCGCTGTCCTCCGTCTGCTGGGGACAACTCTCCTTACGCTGAGATGGCGGAGCATGTCACCCTGGGATCGCTTTGGGCCACTGGTCTAAGTCCTGAGTGCTCTCTTGCCCTTGGCCTACCCATGACAGCGGGTCTCTGCACCATGGCTGGCACATGCCAACTGCGTGTCCAGACCTGTTTGGCCATCCTTTCCTCCTCCCTCACCAGGCCCCCAGAGAAGAAGGGGTGAGCTCCCAGCCACCGCCTTGCTGAGCTGGTGACGTTTCCTTCCTTGGCCCCCCTTGCCTGCTGCCTCACCGGGTCTTAACGCCGATGGAGGGTTAACACCGTTGGTATCAGTATCAGGGTGCGGCCCTGGTTCCTGGGCAGAGATGGAGGTGGTGACATAGTGGAAGCGATGGTCTGAGTGTGGGTATCCCCAAAAGCAGGGCCTGAGACAGGGCTTGGGTGCAGGTGGTCCATTGGAGAGAAGAGCTCAGGAAGCAGGAGGAAGGGAGGAGGGGCTCTGGGTCCCACCCCAAGCCTCAGGCCCTCTTGTGAGCGTTAGCTGTCCTGTGCCTTTGTGTGGGCCGGGCTGGGCAGACTCCGGGAGCCTGGGGCACGGAAAGCAAAGCGAGGTGTGGTGCACAGAGCAGACCCTGAAACCAGAGACGGGCATGCGTTCCAGAAGGCCCCCGAGTGTGAGCCTGCACCATGCCCAGGCATCCGTCTTTGTCCTCCCCACCAACTCAGAATTCCGAGCTGAACTTTGGTTTTGGGGAAGTTGGGGGTCTGACAATAATAAATCTTGCCTCCACCCCACCCTCATTTTTAATCTGGCGAGCCTGCCAGCGAGAGGTGGGAGGTGGGCTGGGCTCTGAGAGAATACCCGAGAGGGGCGGTGCCCAGGGGCCCGAAATATGAGTTTGTCAGAAACGGTGGAGGCAGGTGGAGGTGAATGTTTTCTCTGTTTGTGCTCAATAGATGCTGTAGATGCCATTCCCCAAGGCTCCTCTGTGGAATAAGTGAATGCCTGGCTGGCTGGGTGGGTGGGTGGCTGGCTGGCTGGCTGGCTGGCTGAGTGGGTGGGTGGGTGGAGGGATGGATGAGTGGGTGGGTGGGTGGGTAGATGGATGAGTGGATGGATGGGTGAGTGAATGGATGAATGAATGAATGAATGAATGAATGAACGAACGAACGAACAAACGGTACCAGTTGCCTCATATGTTTATAGCTCAACTCCCACGATCACACAGCAGAACCCCTCGCATGTTCAGATTCCTGTAGTGTTGCAGACAAGTCCTTTCTCTGTTCACCACAGCCTGGGGCACATGGCATCTGGCATCTCAGAACTCTGGGCCCTACAGGCCCCTACCATCGGCCTCGTGGGGAGCACACACATCTCACCAAAAATGTTCCTTCCCATCTTGCCACCTGTGAGATTTCAATTTAAAACCTGAAGACAGCTGAGTCGGCATTTAACAGATTAGTTCCCCCAAATCGGCCAACACCTGTCACGGCCCATTCCCCCCTCACAGAAGATTAGAAGTGACTTCCCCAGCACCGAGCAGGGGCTGAGCACAGGGAGCCCCAAGCAGGAACCTTGAGGATGTGAAGCCAGTGCTGTCCTCGGGGCCCCTGACCCCTCACCTGCTTCCCTGTTTTTGAGGCTGCGTCGACATGCTAGACACGTGCCCTGTAACTTTGTCTTTGTACTTAGGAGCTGAATGAACAAAGATCTCCTGCCTGGCACATGGGAAGCGCTCAGTAAATGTTAGCTGCCATTATTATTTTTACTACTACTGTTATCATTGCCACGGGTCTGTTTTTATTTATTTATTTACTTCTCGTTTTATTTATTTATTTGGTGAATCCTCACCCAGGGATATTTTTTCATTGATTTTTTTAGACAGAGTTGAAGGGGGGAGGGAGAAACATCGATGTGGGAGACACACATCGATTGGTTGCCTCCTCACGACCCCAACTGGGACCCGGGATCGAGCCTGCAACCCAGGTACGTGCCCTTGACCAGGAATCAAATCCAAGACCCTTCAGTCCATGGCCGACACTCTAATCGCTGAGCCAAACTGGCCAGGGCTCATTGTCACTGTCCTTATCATCATCAGCTGTCTGTGTGACAGGGAGCTGGGTTTGAATTCCAGATCTGTTGCTTTATAGCTGTGTGACTTTAGGCCAACTCACAAACCTCTCTGGGGCTCTTTGTTCTCTTCTCTTATAAGAGAAGTATCACCGCAGTCCCTGGAGTTGTTGCAGGGACTCGGTGAGCGAGGCACATGTGCGCTTTGCCTGGCACACAGCCTGTGTAGCGTCAGCAGCCATGGCGCTTGCCCTGGGCTCCCTTCACGGTTCGTGTGCCTCTGGCGCAGCATCTCTTCTACTTGGCCTGGTGTCATCATTAGCTGCCGACACCCAGCGTTCCCAAGCTTCTTGGGAGCCTGCTTCACTTCCTTTCATCTGTAGACACACGGAGGCCCAGCCCTGGTCTTCACATTCACGAGGGCCCGCGCGTGTGGGTGTGTTCAGTGGGTTTCTTTCAGTATCAGGAAGGGACCGCGTCCGGCCCAACAATGAAGGGTTAACATCTGAGGAGGAGAGTGACATGCCTTCCCTGCGTCAGGAGAGCAATGTGCGGAGAAAGGCAGATGCATCGTTTTTGACCGGAGGGCATGGCCATCACTCCCTGCTGTGGCCGGCCGTGAAGGGAAGCCGTGAAGTCTGTACTCTGGGCTGGCACAGAGGTCTCAGGAGAGGGGCTGTCCCCGCAAGCCTCCTGGAGCTACATGGCACTGGCACTGGCCATGACTTCCACCCCCCATTTCTGCCACCTCTGAAGGGTCAAGGAGCCAGGACTGGAGCGATACTGAGGTTCTCTGCATCCCTGAAGGCAGCACACACATGTGTGTTGGGTGTGTTGTGTTTGTGTGTGTGTTGTATTTGTGTGTGTGTTAGGTGTGTGTGGGAGGGTTGTATTTGTGTGTTGGTGTGTGTGTGTGTTGTATATGTGCTGTGTGTGTTGGTGTGCATGTGTTGGGTATGCATGTGTGTTGGGTGTGTTGTATTTGTGTGTGTGTGTTGTATATGTGCTGTGTGTGTTGGTGTGCATGTGTTGGGTATGCATGTGTGTTGTTTGTGGGTTGGTGTGGGTGTGTTGGGTATGTATGTTGAGAGTGTTGTATATGTGATATGTGTGTTGGGTGTGTTGTATATGTGTTGGGTGTGTTGTATATGTGTTGGGTGTGTTGTATATGTGATGTGTGTTGGGTGTGTTGTGTATGTGATGGGTGTGTTGTGTGTGTGATGGGTATGTGGGGTGTGTCGGGTGTGTTGTGTATGTGATGGGTGTGTTTGGTGTGTTGTGTATGTGTTGGGTGTGTTGGGTATGTGTTGGGTGTGTTGGGTATGTGTTGGGTGTTGATGTGTGTGTTGTATATCTGATGTGTGTATTGGGTGTGTTGTGTATGTGCCGGGTGTGTTGTGTATGTGATGGGTGTGTCGGGTGTTGGGTGTGTTGTATGTGTTGTGTGTGTGGTGGGTGTGCCGGGTGTGTTGTGGGTGTGTCAGGTGTGTGGTGGGTATGTCGGGTGTGTTGTGTATGGGATGGGTGTGTCGGGTGTGTTGTGTATGGGATGGGTGTGTCGGGTGTGTTGTGTATGTGTTGGGTGTGTTGTGTATGTGTCGGGTGTGTTGTGTATGGGATGGGTGTGTCGGGTGTGTTGTGTATGGGATGGGTGTGTCGGGTGTGTTGTGTATGGGATGGGTGTGTCGGGTGTGTTGTGTATGGGATGGGTGTGTCGGGTGTGCCTGTTCGGTTGCTGCAGGTAGACTGGTCCATAAGCTCCATATTTGGAGCCCCTTCTGGTCCTGATTCACGTGGCTGGGGAAGTGTACTCTCTGGGTCACAACATTATTTATGTAAATGTTGACCATGAAAAAAAGGATGTTTTTGGCCAGAACACGAGGTACAAACTGTTGGTGCCATTTTTTTCTTTGTCATCCAGTGACCTCCAGCAAAGGAGTTCTCTTTGTAAATTAGCACTGATATTGGCAAATACAGTGCAGAATGTGACCCCAGAATGTAAATGCGTCTGGCCCCGAGAGGCAGGTGTGCTCACTTACGAAAGTTGACTGTCCACCCTGAACGGCAGCCAGGTGACCTTGGGGTGAGGGGGCTGCTCCGTGGCCTGGTTGTGGCTGTGCACCACAAATTGTACGTCACCTGAAACTTATAAAACTTACATCA
Source organism: Molossus molossus (assembly GCF_014108415.1). Taxonomy (NCBI): domain Eukaryota; kingdom Metazoa; phylum Chordata; class Mammalia; order Chiroptera; family Molossidae; genus Molossus; species Molossus molossus. The sequence continues at coordinate 101,335,396 of NW_023425401.1, read as the reverse complement.
AAAAAATTAAATTTAAAATATTTTTATATTTGAAATCTGTTTACCCCTAAAGACCTCTAAGGGAATTGATCATATTAAACCCTTAAACCTTATCTTGCCTGGTTGTTCTTCCTGTTTTTGTTTTGTTGTGTTGTGTTTGGGTAAAAGAGAGATCTTTGTTCATCCTGTAACCGTGACGATCATTTCTGGAAACAGCCAGCAGGGGACCCAGTGAAAACAAGTCTGGGGAGTAAACAGCTGCTGATTACGGAAGCATCGCTCTCGGGCAGTTTCTTTATCTTAGTGCTGTTTCACTGCGTGGGTCACGACTTGTCCTTTAGAAGTTAGGGGCAGCAGCCATTAGAAACAGATAGGACGAACTGTTGCCTCTGATATGCCGAGAGTTTGGACATCCAGAAAGGAGATTAAATCTTTGTAGAATCTGGTCATCCAGCCTGTGTGTGCCCTTGGCTCTTAACGTTATCATGGCCGTGGCCAACTCACTCATGTGTGAAACAAGGTAGTTTTCCCTAAAATAGTTTTTCCGAAACCGGCCTTTTCCTACAGCAAGCCTCCCATCTGCGGGGATGTTCGTGGTTATTGCAGAGAAGTAGCTGGTTTTGCAGGAGCGGGTTATTTTGCACAATGGGTCATCTTGTCTGTGTTCCAATTGACAGCCCGTGGAGACAGGCCTCAGGAGCAATCCCAGCTTGACGAGCCTGGTTCCCAGCAGAATAGCCTGGGCCATGCACCCAATAAGGGGCCGCAGCCCAAGGCCACATGCTGGGCACAGAGCCACCCTCCTCCTCCCTCCCCACTGACAGCAGCATTTTACTTGTTTCCTTGGAAGAAGCAAGAGGGTCCACAGCAGGCGGATGTCATTTCACCGTGTCCTCGCTCAGAGCAGCCAGTGTAAGAGGGGGCTTCTGGGACTCTGTCTGCAGATCTGAGCTCAAGGCCACAGCACCCGTTTGCCTTGCCGCTGACCCCGCCCCTCGTGCCGCTCAGGCTGCACTGTGTCCGTTCCAAGGAGTGTGGAAACTGCCGGTCCTTGCTCCTAAACGGTCCCTCTTTCTCCGGAGACACTCCCCGAAGCCCCTCCCTCCACTCTGCGCCTCCCTCTGTGCCTGCTCTGGCTCCCACATCCCAGTTCCTCACCTGCTCTGCGGGCCCCAGCCTTCCCCTCACCCCGAGTGGCCTCAGCGCCCAGCCTGCATGCGCTTGCTCTGCGCCTTGGCTCAGCATGTCACCTTCCCCCTCCTCCCCACCAGACCCCCAAATCCAGCCCTGCCCCACTCAAGTGCCCAGAAGTGATTTCTTCTTTGAAATATTTGGACTTCATGCCATCTGCCTTGTTAGTCATTCATTCATCCATTTGATCTGCACGGAAATTCTGCATTTCCGGGGCCAGGGTCTGGCTCTTAGACCCTGTGATGTCATCAGCCAGTTCTACAGTGAACAGAAGTGATTAGCCGCCACCAGCTTAGTCTAGGGGAGGGACACGGAGACAGAGACCTGGTTCTCCACATCCGCCAGCTCTGTGACTTGGGAGGAGTCTCCGAACCTCCCAGGGGGGCCGTTTCCTCGGCTCACCAGGTCAGGTGACCTTCCACACTGGGACCTTGGGGACCCGAGGTCTGTGTACGTGTGGAGCACATGTTCAGCTTCACACAGCCCCCGGGTCTTGCGCATCGTGGGGACTCTGAATATGTCACTGCTTCTCACTGTGACCTGCCAGCCCCCTCTTTTCTGTCTGGCTTTGTCTTTTTCTTCTCTTCCCTATACCTGTTGGTATTCCCAAGGTGCACCCAAGCTAATCCGGGTGGACACCTCCGCATAGAGGAGACGTCTCCAGACATCGCCACACTTGCACACCAGGGCGACCCCGTTGAGCGAAATCCCAGCTTTCAGAACGATGACAGTTAATTGCTTGACTGTCACATGTCAGAGCTGCCCCTACAACAAATGCATTCATGTGTGACTCGCAATTTGGGGCCACGCAGATTCAAATGAAGTTTCTGCAGGCGCCGGCAGAAACAGTAAGGTGGAAGACAGATTTTTCTCTGAGAAATGTGCCATTAAATTTATTCCAACTTTTTTTTTTTTTTTTAATCCTCACCCGAGGACATTTTTCCATTTTTTGTTCAGATAGAGTGGGAGGGAGAGAGAGGAAGAGAGAGAGAGAAACATCGATGTGAAAGGGACACATTGAGTGGCTGCCTCCCACACGACCCAACCAGGGCCGGGGACAAACTGCAACCAAGGTACGTGCCCTTAGCGGGAACCGAACCCAGGTCTCTCTGGACCACAGGCCGATGCTCTAACTGCCGAGCCAAACCGGCCAGGGCTTTTCCAACTTTTTATGTTTACCCTCTGTGTCATAGTTTGTATGAAAAGCCCCATGTTCACCTCATTGCTTTGTTTTATACATTGTATTCAGCAAGTGATGTCACACACCTGCCGCGTGTGTGACGCGGCAGACGCACCGGGCACCGCCCCTGGTTTGGGGGAGTCCGTGGCAGCTGCTTTGGAGAGAGCAGCTGTGTGGGCGCACCCATCCGGGAGAAAGCCGCAGGAACCCGAAGGCCCCTAAGGAATTAGTGGAGGTGTCAAGGCCACCCCCTCCTGAGAGGGGGAGTCATGTCGAGAAAACCTCACGTGAAAACTGAATTCAGAAGATCATTTCTAGGCTGACATGGATGGGAGGTTTAACTGTGGAAATACAGATTTCAGAAAATAAAGCGCATAGCTCCCTATGTGAACCAAACAGAAGTTTGTATTTGCTGGGGCCTTCGGTTACTATGCGGACACCTTCGGAGTGTTCCAGGAACGTGGCTCTGTGTGACCATCAGTATGACTCTGAGGCTAGACCCTGCAGCATCGCGCCGTGTGGTCAGTGTCTTGCCTGGAGTCACCCACGTGCTAGTGATCAAGCCATGAGTGCAGCCTGTGTGTCCCGCTCTGTCCAGGTGAATTCTGTGCAGCCCCCTCCCCACCTCCCCGTGGCAGCTGGGGACATTGAAGACCCTGGGCTCAGATGAAATCCCAAGGATGCAGAGGGACAGCCTCTAGCTCCTCTGGACAGGCCCGGAAACGTGTCTGCCCCCCTGCCTCCCACCCTCATGCAGGGCGTCCTGTCCTCTGGAGAGTGCACCCAGGATGACTATTTGCCCTCGTGGTGGGAGTCCCGTGCTGAGTTCTGCATGGACACTGGGTTTGCATGCCGCTCCCTCCCCGTCCCAGCAGAAGTGAAGCATGAGTCCTTGACATGCTGGACAGCACTGTGTCTGCACCACCGCTGCGGTGAAGCAGGCTGTGACGGAGACCCCGTGGCGTGGGTGCACAGCCTCGGCGCCCTGTGTGGGTGGGGTGTGCCGCACCTGCACCCAGCGCCCTGCCGGCGGGGGCGGGTGAAACAAGGCACCGGTTAGCCTTGGCCCCAAGAGCTTACCCTAAGAACGTAAACAGGATGGATGCAGATAACTGCCATGCCAGGTGGAGAGCAATTGGTTCATAAGCTCGCTGGAGATCAGGTGCTGCCGGCTTCAGTGCGGGGAAGGACCACCTGCTGTGTGGTGCAGAGGGTCCCATGTTGGGGGCACCCTGCCCCAGTCCAGGCCCTGCCCTGCCCTCTGACCGCAGGGTGTGCCCGAGCAGCCTTGGATAAAACCTCGACTGCGCAGCCTGACGTCTGGCCGAGGAAGGACCGCACCCTCAGCCTAAGCCGGCCGCTCTCCGGGTGCTGAGGAGGAAGCGGGAGGGACCTGTGCAGTCATGTCAGCCTCTCTCCATCCGGCAGGGCTCGCCACACTTAAATACTCTCCATTTCGCCAGCACAGCATGAGAATTGCGGGATGTGTTTTGCCACAGAAATTGAACATTTCTAAGGAAACATGACAACTTTGCCTTTCATAGCAGGAAGGAGGGGAGTTGTTCCCCAGGAGATGTGCGCCCCGCAGCCCTCGGGAAATGAGACGGGAAATGAGACGGTGCCCTGGCTGCCCAGAGAGGTGGAGGGCTGCAGCTTTCCACGTCTCCCTGTCAGGGTGCTTGCTGCCCAAGTGTCCCCCTGCATGCACAGAGCCGGGGCACCCACATCCGCGAGGGAGGACAGTGGGTGTGATCAAGGTGGGCTGTGGTTCTCAGTGGTCCACGCCTTGTTACACCCACCCTTCAGGGTCCCACTCAGGTTTCGTTTCTCTGTTCATCAGGGTTTGGCCCCTCTGCTGCCTGTGCACCCCTCCCTCTCCCTTGTCTGCTCTAAATCCTGCTGCATTTGAAATCTGCATTGTATCTTCCTCGCAGCGGACGGACTTTGGCACTTACATTCGCTTTGTCCTGGGTTTTAGTCCTGAGCAACCAGCTAGATTGCCAGTGTCCTCCGTGTTGCTCTGGTGGTTAATACAGTCTCCATTCTTGAGGGTGGGGTTTGAGGATTAGAGATTTCACAAGGCCTGTGAAAGGAAAGCGATTATTTAAATTCCCTAAGCTTTTTATGAGCCACAAAGGTCAGCATTAATGAAAATCATTTCAGGAGTTTTTTTTTAAATAAATGAGTGTGTGTTTAAAAGAACTTTTTCAGGAACCTTTATACATCGCTGGTGGGAATGTAAAATGGTACAACCACCTATGTCAGACACTATGGTTGTTCCTCAAAAAACATAAATTTACTGTATGATCCCTGCAATTCCACTCCCGGGTATATACCCCAAAGAAATGAAAACAGGGACTCAAACAAATACTTGTGCATTTATAGCAGCAGTATTCACAACAGTCAAAAGATGGAGACAACTCAAATGCCCACCAGTGGATGACTACTTAACAAATTGTGGTATGTCCATACAGTGGAATATTAGTCAGCCCTAAAGAGGAATGGAGCTCTGATACTGCTACCATGTGGGTGTACATTCAAAACATCGTGCTGCGTGAAAGACGCCAGACACAGAAGGTCACATATTGTGATTCTCTTTGTATGGAATATCCAGAACAGAGGAATCCATAAAGACAAAATGCAGATCGGTGGTGATGGGCAGTGAGGAGGGAGGAAAGGGGTCGAATTGCTGCATGGGGAAGGAGTTGTATTCAGAATGAGGGCAGTGCTTTGCAACTAGATAGAGGTGGTGGCTGTGTAACAATGAGAATGCAACAAAGGACACAGAACAGTTCACTTTAAAACGGTTAATTTTACGCTATGTGAATTCCACCCCGATAAATTACATCTTAAAAAGAAAAAAGGACTTCTTCGGGCTGAGAAGTTGGCATGGGCTGAGATTTCACTGGGCACTGAGATTTGGGCCCTTTCTGCTTTACTCGTGATGGGACCTCGGGGTGTTTGAAGTGCCCACTAGAACACGGGCAGCTCCAAGGGCTGTATTTTTGTAGTCGCTACAAAAGCAAAATTTTTAGGATGATTTGTATGTTTCTGGTGCTAGGCTGAAACACTGAAGTAAGGTTTCCCCCTGGTTTGGGGAGAAAAGGAGTGGCTTTATCGTACTTTCTTTGAGGCCCCGGTGTGTGAAAGCGAAGGCTGCCGTCGCTCTGACAAGCACGCTAACACCTGAAGAACAGGTGGCAACGAGCCGGAAGCCCCAGCCCCCGCCTCTGTCCCGTAAGGGAGACTGATCTTTGGGGGTGGGGTGGGAAGCTTTGTGTATGGTATTTTAGTATTCCTGAAGTATATGGTATAGTTGATTTCAGAGTTGGCAAAGCTGAAATAAAATTCAGTGCCTTACTGACTGTGTGTCCTTGGGCAAGTTTCTTAACCTTTCTGACCCCTACCTCAGGGATAATCACACTGTCTTATAAAATCGTGAGGCCGACGTGAAATTCACACAGGTGGACATGCACAGAAACCGTAATGTCTCTGAAGAGGAAAACTGTGGAAGTGTGTCCCCTGTAGAGTGTCCCCTCCTAGGGGACACCAAGTGTTCCTTTCATCCTCGTGTTCGACCCCTGCCCTCGCCCATCCCCCTTCCGCACACTGTCCCCCCGTGTCCCCCGTTCTCTGCACACCGTCGGGGGAAGTGCGGTGCACCGGGTTCGTACTTCATGGGCCATCTTCCCTAATCAAGAAAGACGGCGATTCCCTCCCCACCCCTGGATTGCCACAGAGACCATTGCACTTGGTTCCCATGGGCTTTAGATGAGAAAAATTTGCATATTGCCCCATGTGTATTTACATATTGGTTGGGGTTTTCTCCCTGCGATCAACAAAAGCAACCAAAGTTCAACACATGGTACAGGACCGTGGCGTGGGGCGCCCTGTCCTCGCCTTGGGGCCTGCCGGTGTGGCCCCCTTCCCCTCCCGCCGGTTCCCCCAGGCCTTCGACACGCACAGTGTGGCTGCTCTCCCCCCTCTGGGTTTGTTAGTGCTTTTCTCTCCCGCTGCCTTCAGAAAACTTGTATCGGACACCTGTTGTAAGCAGGGCCGTGTGCCGCGATGAATCCAAACTCGGCCCTGCCCTCGGGGAGGGCCCGGTGAGGAAAAGCAGCAATCACTGTGATCAGAGTGCAGCTCTGGTAAATGGGACAAGATTTCATTAAGCTGTTTTACAGCCGTTTTATTTCCCAGTCATGATTTGGGATAATTTGTCCAAAACATTTCTTGCAGGGTGTGTAATTCCTAACCACTTGTGACCTCTCTGTCCCGTATTTTTCTGCTGAGGGGGTGGGGTTCGGCCTCCCGGAAGCCTGGGAGCCACTGTGTGCCCCGTACGTCGTTTGGTAGAACAGCCCTCGTTCTGGTTCCTCGCTTGCCCCCGCCCCTTGGAAGACGTCCTCCCACCCTCGGGCTCGGCCGTGTCCCTTTCCATATCACGGACACAGAAGTCCCTCTCCCTGAGCACTGAGTCGGGTCATTGGGTTGGCATTGTGGCCTCATTTCTGTTTGGGGTGGCCCCAGGAGGAGGTGGTGTGGTGAATCCCCAAAGCCACCCAGCCGGCCGGGGTGCATGGTGGCTCCGGACCTCCCGATGGCCGTGCAGCTCGGCCTCAGCCTGTGCTCCGGAGCCGCCCGCTGTGGTGTCACTTTGACGACGGGGACTGCTGCTCCCTCGGGACCAGCTGCACGCAGCCTCCTCCGCTGATGATGGAGCACACCTGGCCGCAGCCAGTGGGAGCCAGTGTGACTGTTACTACACTGCATTTCACCTTCCCCACTTGTTTACCAGGTTTTCATGGAGATGGTGCTTGCGAGTGACGCCCGTGCACTGAGCTATGGACAGGCCTTCTGTTTCCTTGACAAACGGCCAGCCTCGCAGCCTGGGGCAGGGGGCGCTCGGGCGCAGCGAGCTAGGAGACATCCGGCCACGTGGCGGGCTGAATAAAATGGGGTGAACCTCTGAATGTTTGTGTTGCCACTGTCACCCGAAGCAGATGAATGCCACCATTCAGCAGTTGTGCAGGGAGTTCCTCCTGTGCCTGTGGCTGGCCCACGAGGGGCGCCCAGTCCTGGGATGGCGGGGGCATCGCCTCTTCCCCACTCCTGCGCCTCTGGGCCCCCACCCCCCACCTTTGCTCATTCAACATCTTTCCACCAAACCAAAGCGGATACGACCTCCCCCGTTCCGCTCTTTACCATCTGTCTCCGATCGTGACCGTGGGCGGCCTGGAAGGTGCAGGAATGAGCAGGCCAGCAGTAACGGTGGACGTGTCCAGACCCCTGAACCCTGGCCTGTGGCCCTTCAGGCCCAGGTAGAGCAGAATGAGGTCTCACGTGGCTCCAGGGACCAGAGCAGGTGGTGTTGCCTTGGGGGGACACCCTGGCTCTGAGGTGAGTGGAATGGATGTGTCCCAGCATGGCGTCTCTGCGGCGGAGATGGGGGTGTCTCACGGGCTGGGCGACAGAGCCTCCTCTCGTCACATAGCTGGTGTCTTGTGGAACGTGTGAGCACATTTGTCCCTGGGATAGTGGAGCGTGGTTGTGTGAGGGTTGTAGGGGGGCAGATGTATTTGTTTCGTGAGTCAGAAAGATCAGATGAATTTCTGCTAACTCGAAATTAAATAGTCGATTTCAGCCAGGTCAAAAGAGGAAGCTGAGAAACCCAAAGTACTGGACAATGCTGGGCTTGGACTTAACCACTCTGGGTCATTTATTGAATGGGGGGGGATGTATGTTCCTGCTTTTTCAAGTCCAGGTTTTTCCTCAGTTTAGAAATAATTCAAGGGAAGACCGCACTCTTCACGCAGCTGGAAGTTGCTCGTCTTTAGAGTTGGGTGATCGCTCCTTTCACGAGCTCGGGCGGCAGCAGCGGCTGAGGACCTGCTGTGTGATGGACACAGGGCTCAGTGCTCTGACGGACTGGTGTCTTTATTAATGTTTGTTTGTGTCCCACGGTATTGGAGGATAAAGAGTACCCGGTGTGTATACGTTTTCCAAGTGATGAAATGTATCCATTTCAACACTGTACTTTAAATGTTTTCATTTTTCTGGACGGAAATCTAGCAAGAAGTCACCCTCGCGCCTACTGCCTTCTGACACAGAGTAGAGGACAAAGGGAGATGGCCCTGACATTTCCTCAGCACCTGCTAATGGCCACGGGCCTGCATTGAATCCTCGAGACAACCGTCATTGTCCCCACTTAGTAGATGAGAACATTGAGTCTCAGGAAACTAGTTGCTAAGCGACACAAGGCTGGGACGTAATGCAGCTGGGGTTCGAGCCACGTGCCTGACCCCAGACACACACTCCTTCCACCAAAGGGCACTCCCTCTGCAACCGAGCCTTTTCTTCCTCCCTCGGGGTTACCATCATGAGTGTGATGACATGTGACCAACGACAGAGATGCACTTGTGTGTTCTATTTAGATGTTTAATTCTCTTTGCTCCAAAGTTAGAAGGCTCCTGTTATCTCTGTTCATTGAGTTCTTAAAATAATAACTAGAGTTTCCATTTATTCAGTGCCTACTGTGTGCTAGGAACATTACATACATGATCTCTGTTCTGCAGATCTCTGGCAGCTAGATATATCCCCATTTTATAGCTGAGGAGACGGTCAAAGAGGTTAAGGAAACTGCCAGGGATCGTGGACCACTAAGCAGTACAGCCAGGACTGTCTCCCTCCAAAGTTTTCTCATACCAGTTGGCCTCTGGGCCTCTCGGGGTTCAGCCACCTCTGCCGACTGCTGTCTGTGTGCCAGCCCTATCCCCTTCCCTGCACTGTTCTAATCATGACTGCGGAGTCAGGTAACCAGACTCGTTAGAGGTAATGAAAAAATATTGGCGCAGGAGCCAAAGGGCCTGGATTATAGCCTCAGGTTGGACATGTGACCTTGAACAAGTCATTAACTCACCTTGAACAAATCATTAACTCCTGGATTGTAGAACGGTGAGCCCCTAATCATGCTCCCCTGCCTGCGCTGGGCACGCATCACAAATGTAGGAGAATCCGTGTGCTCCATCCACGTCATGTGTGCAGACTGAATTACGTTCTGTACATATGGACACAACTTGTATTTTTTTTGAGGTATACAGATGTTCTTGTAATTAATATATTCAAACCATTACTTGGCCGCTAGAGCTTGTTGGCATTTTGTATTTTCTCAGTTGGAAGATAATTATAAAAGTACAATTACTATGGTGGTGCTGACCACCCCACCTCCACCCCCAGCTTTGCAGAGAGGACGGACTTGCACTTAATGTTCGGGCCACAGTCCCCAGCACAGGGAGAGCGCCCACACTGCACACCCTGATAGGATTGCTGTGCATGTCCAGGATGTGGGAACACACCAGGCAGGGCACAGAGCCAGCCCCACGCCGGTGTTTGTGTGACCCGGGCTCTGGAGAGGGCCTGGCGCTGTGTCTGTGGCCAGCGCTCGTGAACTCGGAGCCTGGGATCCGGGCCGTCTGCTTGTGGTGTGCACAGGGCTCCGGCGGCTGCCTCCAGGTGTTCCGAACCGTATTCCAGGTCGTCGGTGCCAAAGGAATGAGCTCCAAACGTTATTAAATTTATAAATCTCTTCTGAGAAGACTATACTGTTTCAGGTACTTGGTAATTAGAAATTGCACTGGAATTGGTCATTTCACTGAGCCCTGGCCTACTTAACATTTTTAAAAGTTGTCTGTAGCTATGCTTGTTTAGTACTTTAAAAGCCTTTCACTTTCCTTAAATGTGATATTTTAATATAAGAGTTTTTTTTTTTTTTTAATTTCTCTTTTTTTTGCCCGGCCGGTGTGGCTCAGTGGTTCAGTATCCACCCATGTACCAAGAGGTCACCGGTTCAATTCCCAGTCAGGGCACATGCCCAGGTTGTGGGCCAGATCCCCAGTGGGGGGCATGCAGGAGGCGGCCAATTGTTCTCTCTCATTGATGTTTCTATCTCTCTCTCAAATGAATAAAGAAAAAATATTTTAAAAATGAAAAAACTTATCTTTTTTGCCCCTGCCAATTTGGCTTAGTGGTTAGAGTGGTGGCCCGCGGACCAAAGACCACATGTTCGATTCCAGCCAAGGGCATGTGCCTCCGTTGTGGTTCGGTCCCTAGCCCTGGTCGGGGTCGTGTGGAGACAACCAGTCGATGTGTCTCTCTCACATCAATGTTTCTCTCTATCTATATTTCTCTCCCCTTCCTACTCTATCTGAAGATAAATGGAAAATATCCTCGAGTGAGGATTAAAAAATAATAACTAAATAAAAATAAATAAAAATCAAAACTTCTCTTTTTAAACAACCTGGCTACGACAGATTGAGTATCTTCCCTGAAAGAAAAAGAAAGTGTACCATGTCGTAAATTTCTGTTTCTAAGACCATCTGGAACACAGTTAATTCATTACTTGTTTTTAATATGTGAATACAATGTAATACTTTGCGGGTCACAGTCATGTCTACTGTTTCGTTTATTCATGAGAACAGCTCTGTTTCAGCCCCTTACACGTGTGAAAACTGAGAACCTGCCTTGCCAGGGACACAGAGCCAGGACGGAGCCCCGCCAGCCGGTCCCCAGCCTCACCAGCTCTCCCGACTCTCGGGTTTTCATTTCAGTCCTGTTTCTCATACCTAAATTGCGTTCCACTCGGCAATGCCAGGTCAGAGCTTAAATAATTCCAAGCAACGTATTACTGCTAGAGAAAACATCACGAACCCAGAGCGAGCCTCGATCCGTGTGCTCTGGGGCATAGTGTTGTCTTGCTGTATAAACAGACGCCCTTAGTCCGCTGACAGTCCCTCCACAGACAGGAGCGCGAACTGTATTCATTGCAGCGGCCAGGGGCTCATCTGAGTGCTCAATCACCAGCAACTGCAGGGTCATCGGATGCTCCGTTTTATCAGCAACAGCGCCAGATGTTTGCACAATAGAAACTATAGAACTACGGGGACATGTCAACTGGGCTCTGAGCTCACCACACATATCGCCAGTGCCGGCCTAAGATGGGACCCGTTCCCACGGAATCCTAGCAGTGTGGCGCCAAAGCGATCTCAGTGATGATCTAATCCCACCGCCTTCGGCACAGAGCCTGTTCAACACATTCTGTCCAATGCACGTTAGGTTCAGGCCCTCGGCCAGGTGCTGGAGGAACTGCTTGAAGGCCCGAGTGGCCAGGATTGGCCAGGTTTAGACACCTGGTTGGTGGAGGTCGGGCATTCACAGAGGCCTGCTGGGTATCCCTGCTCTCGCCCCTGTCCAGGGAGCGGGACCAGATCCAGGACTTCGACCGATTCCCCTGACTCTATGTCCAGTGGTCATGACACTAACCATAGGCAGACGTGTTCTAGCAAGTGGATCTTGGGCTGATGGGGTCTCTGTTCCTTTATTTTTAATTAATTTTTAGAGAGAGAGGAAGGGAGAAGGAGCAACAGCGAAACATCAATGTGAGAGAGAAACATCGACCAGCTGCCTCCTACACACCCCCTACCAGAGATCGAGCCCACAACCCAGGGATGTGCCCTGACCAGGAATCGAACTGGTAACCTTCCGGTGCATGAGATCACGCTCAACCATTAAGCCACAGTGGCTGGGGCATCTCTGTTCCTTCAAACAGGACAGACCAACAAGTGCTGTCCAGTCTCTGGAGGTCCTCTGGGCATAGCTCCTTCCCAAGCACTCGCCCTGCTGGCCCTTTAAAACCTGTCATTTCTGCTGCTCCATTTCTCGGATACCAGGCATTGGCCCCCATGCTGCCTCTGTCCCTGTCCCTGTCCCTGTCCCTGTCCCGGCAGCTCTCTCTCTCAGGGTTCCATACTCATTTCTCCCAACTCTTTCCTCCTCCTCTTTCTGATTTCAGAGTTAGACATCTCTAGATCCCAATTAGTCCTGACTCTTCTCTAGCAACGTTGCAGCCATCACTTTGACTTTCTGGGATGTATTACTAGTTGTCAGACCAGACCTCACCCTCGGACCAGCTGGGAGCTGGTGACGGGCAGTGACAGGCAGGTTCATGCAGGTCCATCAGGTGAGAAACACTTCTGAACAGCTCCCCCGCCAGACTTGGGCACCTTCATCAATTCAGCCAATGTTTATAAATGGTGTTGAGCGAAAATAATCCTGGGCTGTTTCACAGGAAATATTTCTTTCCGTTCCAAATCAGACAGCAAGCCGATTCTTTCTCATCAGAGACACGGTAACGTAAATTAAAACCTTAAGGCGATGCGAGAACATCAGGGTTCCGTTCTGTGTGTGAACTTCATTGTGGTGATTGAATTAGGGAGCCTCGTGAACACCAACAAAATGCAATTTCTTCTCTCTGATAGCACGTGCCCGACTCAGTAAGTTTCCCCCCGGAGCAGAGCAGCCCTCCCTGGCAGAAGGCCACTGTCTCCCCAACTTGTGGCGGGGAGGCCACAGGGTCCACGGCCGCACTTGCGCCCCGGACCGCGGCAGGACTGGTCCTCGCTGTGCTCTGGGTCGCCAGGGACAGTTCCACTCTGTGGATTACTCTCCACTGGCCTTGCGAATATTGAGGTGTGATTTGCAGGGACACTGTGAGACACGAACTCCTAATAAAACTGCAAGTAAAACTGCGGTATATTTTAATATACAATGCTCCTGAAGTTCCCCAGGAGTCTTACGAGCTGATGGTCCTTTACACTACATTTTCTCCAGGCTCTGTACTGGTGATGTTAAATATGCACATAGGCAGAATGCTCCTTGTGGTGAACATTACTATTTTTAAGTTTGCCGTCTGGGTGTCGGTTAGGTGGGAGGAGGGAAAGAGACTCTGCATGGCCATTCATCTCTGATGTTTAAAATAGCCGATGGAGCCCTGGCCAGCGTGGCTCGGGTTAGAGGGTCTCAGGTTTGATTCCCGGTCGAGGGCATATACCTGGGTTGCAGGTTCGATCCCCACCCCCCAAATTGGAGTCGTGCAGGAAGTAACCAATCGATGTTTCTCTCTTTCTCTTTCTCTTCCCTTCCACTCTCGCTAAAAATAAAAGTCAATGGAAAAAATATCCGTGGGTGAGGATTAATAAAATAGTAGTCAGTGGAGACATACTATTGATACACAGGAACTACCCCATTCCACGTTATCCAGGGAAGCATCTGATGCTAAAATCGTAGGCTATCATGAAAAATAAATACACCAGCTCTGAGACAGTTACCTATAGCTGGTGTCAGGCACAAGCCCCCGTGTGGCCCTTGGAAGAGAACCAGGCAGCAAGACCCCAGCTCCCACCTTCTGGCCCTGGAGTAAGACACCAGCTCTTCCAGACCTGCCTGTGTCTTCCAGTCTGTGGCTGCCCTTAACTGCTTCTGACCCTCTAAGGTGAAGTTATCCTTTACCTGACAATCACCACCAGGTAGCAGAGCCATACAGGAGCTGCAAAGGGTCAGTCTAGAGAAGCCGAGGAGCCTGCAGAGCCAAGAGATGGGGGGCAGTCCCCAAGATGAGAGAGTCGTCAGCACCAGACTCACATGGTCAAGAAGGAGCAGGACCTCACCCAGGCTCGATCTGGCCAGGCTCTGGGACAGCAAGAGAGGTGGAGCATTGTGCATGTCCGTGTGTGTGTGTCCGTGTGTGTGTGCGCGCGTGTGCAGACATGTGCATGTCCGTGTGTGTGTGTGTGTGCAGACATGTGCATGTCCGTGTGTGTGCGCGCACATGTGCAGACATGTGCATGTCCGTGTGTGCGCGCGCACATGTGCAGACATGTGCATGTCCGTGTGTGTGTGCGCGCGTGCAGACATGTGCATGTCCGTGTGTGTGTGCGTGCGTGTTCATATGGTGGCCCACTGGACTTTGCTTCCCTGCCCAGCGGCCATCTGTGTTTGCTGACCTTGGTAGCACCACACAGTGGGTTGGGATGACAAGAACCACTCTTGCTCTAGAACAGGGCCGACCGAGGCCTGGATGTGCTCAAACTCAGCGTTCAGAGCTTGTCTAGAAAGGACCCTCATTCTGGTTCTGCCCAGAGACCTTTGCCCTCCCTGCAGGAAATGTTTCGCCTCAGATCTAGATGTTCTCCCATCCGCCCGCCAGCCCCCAAAACTGCGTCAGAACGTTACTGAGCACGAAGCTGAGCTTCTGGACCAGAATTTTGTTTTGTGTAGGAGCAGAAGGGGCTAATTATGAGACCTGCCCTGTACTGCTTGAGGTTTGCAAGTTTAGGAACCCGGAGGACAGGTCTTTCCTCCTGGGTGCTGGCACACTGTTCTCGATGAGGCTGCTGGTGGACGTCACACGTGGGCAGGATGGACTCAACCACCCATACACCCTTTGTTAACATTGAAACCAGAATCTAACATGAAATGCTCTGTGTTTAGAACATTTGTCCATCTTTTTTAGCAATGGATCCCATATCCCACGCACCTCACAGTACCCAGCATCTCATGAATAATAAATATGTCGTTGAATGTTGCAAATGAATTGTAAAAAGTGGTAGGCATTTAGAGTTTGGACAAATATATTAAAAATGTCATCATTAGTCATTTACCTTTAATCCTTATTGTCGACAGCCTGGCTAAACCAAGATGGGCGGAATACTTCCTTTTCTTCCTACGCTCCCTCCATCTTCCGCGGAATTGGCGCCAGGCCTTCGGGTGGTTTGGCTCTTTCGGGCAGCGAGGCCTTCACCTCGCATTTGCATATCCCCTGTTGCAGCTCCCAATGGCACCTGTCGCCTCCTGGAAGAACAGTGTCATAGGCCCGATGGTCTTACTGAGCCCTCCTGCTAGAGAGAAGGGAAGAACCTTTATCTTTATATTGATTGATGGATTTTTTATTTTAAACCACCTATCCCCAGCTGTTTAGGAGCATTACCATGTTCTAAGAGCCGGTGTTTGGTTATCATCATCTCCGCAGCAGCTGTAACTCAGGATCTGTTCACTCGTCTCTCTAGAGCTGCTGGCTTGGATTTTGAAAGGATGTGTGTTTTACTGTAGAAGGTTAGAAAGTTATTTATTTATTTTTTTTATCCTCACCCGAGGACATTTTTTCCATTTTTTTTGTTCAGGTGGAGTGGGAGGGAGAGAGAGAGAGAGAGAGAGAGAGAGAGAGAGAAACTTCTATGTGAAAGGGACACATCGAGTGGCTGCCACCCGCACGACCAACCAGGGCCAGGGACAAACTGCAACCAAGGTACACACCCTTAGCAGGAACCGAACCCGGGTCTCTCGGGACCGCAGGCCGATGCTCTAACTGCTGAGCCAAACCGGCCAGGGCTAGAACGTTATTTTTTAAGGAGTTAACCAAAATGTAACTTTTTAAAGTACAGTTAAATCTGAGTTTCTTTACAATCATTCTTGACACTCAGCAGGTTGCCAGGCCCCGACCTGAACCTTAAGGTTTGGAGAACACCTACCCTCCCCTAAACTTTCCCAACCCTGGCATTAATTCAAAAGCAAGAATATTGCCTGCTACCGTTTTGAAATTATGCTTTATCAGTGACATGAATTGTGGAAATGTTTAAAATATTAATATACCTAACATGTTTTAAAATAATATGTGTACATCCATGTTCCTAACAGCCAAACGGTAGAAGCAACTCAAGTATCCATCAGTGGATGAATGGATAAACAAAATGTGGTATATGCAGACAGTGGAGCATTATTCAGCCTTGAAAAGGAAGGAAATTCTGACACATACTATGACATGGATGACCCTTGAATACATTTTACTGAGTGTAATAAGCCAGTTCCAAAGGATAAGTATTGTGTCATTCCCCTTCTGTGAAGTATTTAGAGTAGTTAAATTCATTAAGACAGAAAGATGGTGGTTGCAGGGGCTGGGGGGAGGGGAGAATGAGGAGTTATCGTTTACTGTGACCTACCACCAAAAGGACCCAGAGGTGGGCAGGTGCACAGCTAGGGTGATTAGGGAAGGCTTCCCTTTGGAGGTGGCATTCAAACTGGGCCCCGAAGGAAGTAGAATTGGCATCGCCCTTCTTGGTGCCCCAACAGAACCCTTGTTCTGACACGTACTTGTACATGTGTGTTTATAGGCCTGGTGAGTGTGAGTTTCTTCAGGAAACTCATCTAGAGATGGGGGTTAGTAATGTCTCTGGTGCCAAGCACAGTGCTCGGCTCACTGCAGGTCTTCGGGGGTTACTTGATGAGTGAACGAACGAACAGATGCAGTGATTGATGGGACTGGAGAGGTGACCTGGACTGAACCAAAAGGGGCTGGAGTGCCCTGAGCACTGAGCTAATTGTCAGTAGAGGGTGATTTCCTTTCAGGGTGGACGCTGGGGCAGGAGCCACCTCAGTTAGCACCTTACCACACACCTCAGCATTGCCAGGATCTGTACCTAAAGTGGCGTAAACTGTGAGCCACACAGATGCGGCACATCGAGGAAAGGAACCGGACCTGAAGGATATAGTTATGATTCTTGGGCTAGAAAGAGCAGAACCCACTCAGGCCAAACCACTGTGGTCTGGGGCAGCTCCAGGTCCAGAGAGAGCCGGTCCTGGATGCGGGGCCCTGGGTCACTGGGCGATTGTGGCTCAAAGAAGTGAGTCCAGGACTTCCGCTCCCAGGGGCAGTGGTCGCTGCATGGACCTGGCTGGACACTGGCCAGTCCAGGCTGCGTGCCGAGGCTATCCTTGGACAGGACCTTCTCTCCCTGGAGCACCAGGACTTGTCACGTGAAGGTCTTTAAGTGTGCTCCCTCGTGGTAGCTGCAGCGCCCTTAATTTTCATGTAAAACAAACTTAATTTGTATTCACAGAATATGAGACTCTAACGTTATCTTTAGCAACCCTGGGGGGTCCTTGCTCCTAGTCACCTCTCGACTGTCCACTCGAGTAGGGAGGAGGGCGGGCACTCAGGATGTAAGCGGCAGGGAATCCAGAAAGCTTTTGGCTGTGGAAGTGGGTTTGTACTTCTGTTCGCAGGGAGAGGTGCCTGCTGTCCTGAAAATGAACCACACGATTTCAAAATCAGCTTTTAATGACAACAACTGGATTGCATCCCCCCCTCCTCCATCCTGCCCCAGTCCTCACTGGGGATGGCAGCTAAAAGCTAAGCCAGAGGGAACTTGGCAAGTTGGGGTTCAAGTTGGTTGTATGATGTGTCAGTCAAGACATCGACCCGATTAGAACTTCTAGGCTCTCTCCGAGAGCTATCTTTAAAGGCCTTTCCTGAACATTTATAGTAGGAAAGGTGGGTTACCAGCTCCCCCAAAGTGTAAAGTCTGCCCAAAATAGAGACTGAAGAGGAGCTTTGTCATATAGTGACTCAGTGTGGCTTTATCATATCTAGTGAGTCAACGGCAGCCGAGGGTGGGGGGGGTGACATCATGGTCCTCTCCACGGGGAAGTCATGGGCAGGCACCCGGGGTGGGGGTGCTGGGTCAGTCGGTGGCCCTGAGGAGATGGGCTTAAAAGCACACGTACCACCCCCGCTGTCGGCGCCCTGTTCCCAGATGGAGGCTGTGCCCGTCCCATCCTGGTCGGGAAGTTCAGGAGGCGTGAGACGAGTCTGCCTCCTGAGGACCCTTGGTCCATCTCCACGTGAAGTTAGAAGCGATTGGCCACGAGGGAGGTGTGTCTTACAGCCAGTTTGGGGTGCATTCGGGGTTGATCTGTTCCTGAGGACATTCAGTGCCCATGTCTGGCACCGTCTATTCCTTACGACACATCCCTGACCCCCCACAAAAGCCCTCATAAAGCCGCATCCCCTCAACGCCCAGGGCACCTTGTGGGGCAGGTTTCCAGTCCCATCATCTGTTTCGTCTTAGGAACGTGAGCCCGTGTTGGTGAGACTTCTGCAGAGTGCCCCGCCCGGGACAGGGCTGGCTCACAGCACCCAGCTTCAGAGCTGTTCGGGCAGCAGCTAAACGGGGGTGCAAATTGGGACTCTGGTGGGGGGGCCTTCTGGAGGCGGGTCCTTGGGAAGAGGAAGAGGGGAGCCCGCCGGAACCCAGCACACAGTCCTGGGGCAAGGGGTCCTCCTTTGTCCAGAGTGGTTTGAAAATGCTAAACTTGGCCAAGTTCTGCTTAAAAACCAGGGGCTTTCTTTTTTTTTTTTTGTTCAGATGGAGCGGGAGGGAGAGAGAGGAAGAGAGAGAGAGAGAAACATCGATGTGAAGGGACACATCGAGTGGCTGCCACCCGCACGACCAACCAGGGCCGGGGACAAACTGCAACAAGGTACATGCCCTTAGCGGGAACCGAACCCGGGTCTCTCCGTACCGCAGGCCGATGCTCTAACCGCTGAGCCAAACCGGCCAGGGCAACCAGGGGCTTTCTTCAGAGATCCTGTTACCCTCAGAAAAGGCTCTACTCCCCGGGGTTCTGGCTCTGGGGATGGAGAAAAGCTAATGCCCACGTCAAAATGATTCTTGATGAAGGCATGCTCGGTGTTAAATATTTATCTTCAGCTAAATGTTCTACTTCCGAGAGGTTCCGAAACAAATGTGTTTTCACGCACAGCCCTTTTCTTTGTCGGCGTGGGGGGCTCTCCGAGCCTTTTGGTTTGGCTCTGCCGCAGCCAACTAACAAAAGACATTCCTGAGATGAGCTGACAAGGATGCAGAAATGAAGAAATAAACAAAAAGCCATGTTCATTTCAAGCCTCAGTAGGAAAACAAAGAGAAAAGTGTTAACATGCGGTGAACGACAGAGAAGGCGATGGCGAGTTTTTCATGCTTCTAACAAGTGTTGCAAGCGCCGGTGGAATTTCCACCCAGCAGGTACTGCGCATTGGGAACTGGCAGGGCCCCGTGAAGGTCGTTTGATAGGTGGTTTAATTTAAAGATCAGTGCCTCCGAGCACACGGTGTTCCTAAGCCGATTCGATGGCCCCATTTATACTTCTCTAATCTAGTCGGAGTCGCCCGGTCTCCTTAGCGTAGGCTCTTGCTTGCTTGTGCACCAGGTGAAAGTCACTTCGCCTGGCGAGAAGGGTGGCCACCCAGCTGTGTTGTGGCTGCTGCTGTTGAATATGTGTGTGAACACTGGGTCTGTACACCCGCCTCCAGCGCACGCTCTTTTCCTGTTTCTTTCACCATCGTGTCCTTCAGCCGTCTCTTCTCCCTCCTCGACGTCGTGGTTTACACATCGAGGAAGCCGAAGGTTCTCACGTTTGCATGCGTGTGTCAGGCAGACGGAAGGCACTGTTCATTGACATTTACTTTCGTCGCATTTAGGACGTATTTTTGGAGTGCTCGCTGCGTACCGGGAACGGCGTACGATGTAAACACTGAAGGGTGCGAGTTTCGTTGTAGAGAAAGCCACCGTGCGAGTCAGAAAGGGGGCCTGCATCGGGCTCCTTCGTCCTCCTGAATTTGTCCTCCTGCTTGCCCCCCCTGCTGGATAGGAATGCTCACACCCCGGAGCCTGCCTTCCGCCTCGTGCACCCAGCACTCGGCAGGTGCGTGGCCCAGAGTGGGGACAGAGCCTGCTGCAGGGGGAAAGTGCAGGACTCTGACAGTGAGTGTGAGGAGGCTGGCCTTTGGCTGGAAGGCCTGGCGTGGGACAGCCAAGGGCTCACCTCGGGACTCCTGTGAAGGGGTCCGCACACCATGGCCCAAGGGCCCGCCACATCCACTCATTCACCAGGTGTCAGTGGCCACTTTCGTGCTGTGTCAACAGAGATGAGTGGTTGCAACATATAGCCTGCTAAGCCAAAAATATGTATTATCTGTCCTTTCATTTAACAAAAGACTTTGCTGACCTCCGCTCTAGAGGAATAAACAAGGATGAGTGCAGTTACCGTAAGACCATATTGTGAAGTGAAGGTCCGTACTTGGTCCTCCTGGTCAGGGGACTGGCCCTATTGGAGGTGTGGTGTCAGAAAGTTCACGTGAAGTGATGCATCTTGGAGCTTAATGTGTGTAACCATCTGTCTGGGCTTCCCTGGGGAAGGAACATCACTTTGAGTCTTATCTGAGGGCTGGCTTGGCACACCTTGTCCCAAACCCTCGCCATCTCCTAGTTCATATCATGAGCTTGGGGGTCCACCTCAAAGTTCCTTCCAGGAAAGTCAGCCCCACCCATTGGTCACGCCGGCCGATCTCAGTACCCTGAGGCTGGGGACTTCAGCCACACATCTCTCGGTGGTTAGGGTAATATCTTGAACGTAACAAGTCTCTTTCGAAATGTTTGGTGATGATGCAGTCACTGAGCAAGATGTGCAGTTGGAGAAAACACGTCCCCTATCTCGTTCCATAAATTAGTCAGAATACACCAGGCTAATAATTGTCAGAACGAGCATCTGTCAGTCTGATGCACCAACATGCATCAGATAAAGCAGTTAAACCCACGTCAGTCATTTCAGTACAATGAAACTAAAATTAGCCACAGCACAAACACAGTCACGGCGCGAGCGTTCACCCCAGTGTTCACTTTAAGACTGATAGAGGCAGATGCCGGAGCATCTGGACGTTAAGGACGGTTCGGTTAGATGGCTCTGGCGGAGGGAGGTCGTGGCTACGCTGGAGCCTCAAGGTCACATCTAGCACCTCTTTCTCATCTTGACCCTAAGCCCTGCCAGGGGTACGAAGTGCCGCCGTTTTGGAAATACGGATGTGGTTTCACTTAGTAGTATTCATGAATGCCCTAAATAAAGGGAGCGTCTCCTACTTAGTGAAGTAATTCATTTGCTCTGGGAATTGATGTTGAAAACAGAAGATGAACTGATGGATCTGGTCACTGTCTTCCTCGAAAGGAGCCGCTCGTTGGGCTATGCCGGGTCTGACGCTTGGCCTGGGCGAGGTCGTGTGCCTGGGTCGGTGTTTACTCTTCTCCACGCAGCTCCGGAGTCCCATCCTGCTCCTCCTCTGTCCACAAACAAAGGCCCTCTGTCCAGCACTTTCTCGGCTGCGTCCCACCCTCTAGATGGGCCCGGGCTGTCTCTGCCCTCATGGGTGTCTCCTTGCTTTAGTCATCATTTTACCTAATTGATACCATATCATTCAGCGTTTAATTTTTCTTATTGCTTTATGTGTGGGATCATGGAAAAGGATTAAAAGATCAGAAATGAAAACGTCCCCTCATTTTGCAGTGTGAACTCTGACCTCGCCGAGCTGGTCTTCCGGCCCCGCCCTGAGATCCACTGAGGCCGCGGAGGGGACCCTCCTGAACGGGGGTGTGCCCTTACCCTCTGGGTCACCGGGTCACTGCTGTCGTTGCTCTGTAGTTTAGCTTCTCTGTGACACTTACAGTTAGCACTAAACCAAAAGTCAACACGTGTTTGCACGTCCTGTGCTAACGGGCTTTTACCCTGTGCCAGACAATTGGCTGGAAATGGAAAATTTCAAAACAGAACCCTTCAGGTCACCTGCTGCCATTGTATGTGGAAGGGTAGAGGAGACCCACTCAGAACAGTGTGAGAATTGAAATGGTAAACCCTGACCCAGCTTAGCCCGTATCTCCCCGTCCCCCAGAGGCTGAGAAGGGGCCTCCCCAGCCCCCGGAGCCCCCACACCGATGGCCTGACAGGCCTCTGACTCCAGAGACCCCCCCAACTCTCATCTTCCAGCATTTAGTCTTAGAAGCACAAGGTGTCGGGGCTGCTGCCCAGAGGGGGGGCCGGGCAGTGTGCAGAGGCACCGGCGGTGGCTTTGCCTCCTCGTGGGAGAGAGAACTGAGTGTGCGCATGCGGACGAGACCGCGTCGCCGGCAAGGTCAGGGGCCTGCCACTACCAAGTCCATCTGCCGCTAGCCAGCGAGCTTCTGCCGGCTGTGCCCAACCCACGCCCGTCTGCATCCGCCCGTCCCCTGCCCAGAGCGGCGGGCACCGGGAGGTCTTTAACGAGCTTTAGTGGCCATCCTCTTCCCACCCACTCCCCCTTTTGTATTTTTTTCTCATTTAAAAAAAAAAAATTTCTAACCACTGCTTTTCTCATAAACCACTGTCCCAACCACTGGGACTTTCTGCTCTAGGCAGATTTATTGCTATTAAAATATTTGTCTTTATTGTTGCAGGTGATAAATTTTGCCTCATGGGCTTTGTTCCAACTTGCATTATTTTTTGCAAGGATACTGAGTAAGTTTTAAACTATTAAATCATACCATGACTGAGAAGAGTCCAAGGGTACATTCCTTATAAATGTAGTAGGAGTTACAAGTTGAGGTAGCCCACAGTGATGAAATAAATTGTGACTCTGTTTTAATGAGCTTAATTAGTCTCCAGGATTAATAAAAATGTTACTTTTAATTGTTTTGAAATCCTCATGTTCTGAAGTCAGGACTTGAATGGACCTTCCTATAGTAGTTAATGGTTAGTAGATGCGACAGATTTAGAACTGGCCCAGTTGTTCCTATAAACTTGACTGGTCTTCCCTATCAGAGACATTTTATAACTTTATGCCAACTTAAATAAATGCAGCATTTCATTTTCAGATCACTAAGTCAGAAGCTAATCAATTCTGTTAACATTCAAGGGTTATGAGATAGAATAGAAACTTCATGAAGGCAGAGATATTTGGAGGGGATGCGTCTATATTATCCATTGTATTATCTCTAGCATCTAAAACAATGCCCAGCGGGGGATCACTTTGTGGATTATATAATTTTCTAACCACTCTGCTGTACACCTGAAACTAATATAAAGTAATATTGAATGTCAACTACAATTGAGAAAAAAGACAGTGATCCCTAAGACATGTGAAATGTGTTAGCTGCCTTTTGCTCCTTAAGACAAAAAATAAAATAATGCCTAGCATACATTGTGGTCACTAGGTAAATATTGAATGAATGAGTTAGTGAGTGAGTGAATGAATGAATGAGTGAATGAGCTCTAGATAAACTAAAAGAACTCAATAAAAATCTTTCTCTAAAAATCCATAACAGTGTATTTTACTGTTAACATTCAAATGTGCCATTGTAAGCTAGAACTATAAATAGTGAACAAATGGGAGTAATTAAAATTTTTGCTTTGCCCGTCTGAACTACAGCTTCAATGCCTAGGAGTTTGGCAATGCCCACGTCTAATAAAAGCATTAAAGTCAGGCGACTTCATTAAAACTTAACTCTCAACTAAAAGAACTTTAAGAGAGTGTAATCCATTTTGGCACACAGATCATATAAATAGTTCTAAATCGGCTTTAATTTTCTGATTCGCATTCAGCAGCGTTTGCATAGCGACTGGCATAACGAGAGGTGCCAACCAATCACAATATTACAGAAAATGTCACGTTAGCAGTTCTTTTCATGTAAGTCTTTAAATACAAAGTTCACCAGTGTTGTTTTCTGTAAACCTGTCTTTGGTATAATTACTATTTCTTTTAATTATTGTACCTTTTACTTTTATAATCTGCTATTATTGTTTGACGGGCCAATTTTCACGTCACTGAATTCCAGATGTAATACTTTGTTTTCAAGTATTATAAGACTATGTTAATGTTCTTTCTGTTGCAAATTACTCTTTTGGTTCACTGTTTCAAATTGTGGGTTTTAAGAGTGTTATTCCTCAACTTGGAATCAAAACTAGAAGATATTCGAACTTGGCTGAGAAAAATCCATATGAATATGGGTGTCTGGCCATTGTGGCTCAGTGGTTGAGCATTGACCCATGCACCAAGAGGTCACCGGTTCGATTCCCGGTCAGGGCACATGCCCAGGTTGTGGGCCCGATCCCCAGTGGGGGGCATGCAGGAGGCGGCCAATCAGTGTTCTGTCTCATCGATGTTTCTGTCTCTCTCTCTCCCTCTCCCTTCCTCTTTCTCCGAAATCAATAAAGAAAAGAAAAAAAGATGTATGTATATATGCATGAGAGGTACAGCCAGAGACCCTCTCTTCCTTGGCTGCCATCAGTACGAATGACTGATAATCACATGATGTTGCTCTTGCCACATAGAACCAGGCAGAGGGCATCCAGACTCTTAATTCAGGGCACAGACCCAGGGCAGGGGGGGCCCAGCCATGTGGTGAAAGGTGCCCCCTCGTGGAAAAACAGCTGCCTTGTATGACTTTGAACCTTCTCGGGCCAGCCCCTCAGCCCAGTAACGAGAGTTGGAAATGTTCAGCTTTTATTGTATTCCTTCTCACTTGCCAAGTGTCTGAAAGCAATTGGAGAGTAATTTAAACCAAATTTTTTAGGAGAGCTAGTGAAAAATATATTTAACTTGTTGGTTGTGCTACGATGTGCTCTGTCTGGCCTCTCGGGACACGAAAGGTTGAAATGGTGAGTGTAACTGAAGTGAAAAAGCTTAATTATCCCAGTTTGAAATTCAGCTCCGGGGACGCCTGTGCCTGGCTGCGGCGGTGACCTCACTGCCATGTGACTGCCATCAATAGCTCTTTGTGCTGAGTCCATTTCCTCGGAAATGAAATGTTCATTTATGTTTGTGGTCTTTTCCCCCATCTTAATTAATGTAGTTTAAGCATTATCGAAGTTTTTTGTGAGATATAATCTGCTTGATTATTCTAGGTTTCATCACTTTTTTTTTTTTTTTTTTGGTGACTCAGTATTGTTTGATGCTCATGAAACAACCTAGTGAGACCTAGATATTTCCCATTTCATTTATGTGGTCTCAGGGTCATCTCTCCGTTTGCCACATTCCACCCGGGTAAGACCCAGATTCAACCGAGAGTTTTTGGAGAACCTGTTACAGTTTTGTTTTCTTTTTCACCAGTAAGTCTTGCAAGGCTGGATTTAAGAAGACAGTGTTTAAGCCTGGCCGGTGTGACTCAGTGTGACTCAGTGGATTAAGCATTGTCCCATGGACTGAGAGGTCCCTGTTCAATTCCCAGTCAGGGCACATGCCCGGGTTTTGGGCTCAGTACCCAGTGGAGGTGTGCAGGAGGCAGCCAATCGATGTTTCTCTCTCACATCGATGTTTCTTTTTTTTTTTTTTACCTTTTTTTTTAACTCCTTTTTAAGGAGAGGGAGAGAGCGATAGAAATATGGATGAGAGAGAACATCAATTGGCCGCCTCCTGCATCCCCCACTGGGGATTGGGCCCACAACCTGGGCATGTGCCCTGACCGGGAATCGAACCGGTGACCTCTTAGTGCATGGGTTGATGCTCAACCACTGAGCCACACCAGCCGGGCTCACATCGATGTTTCTATCTCTCTCTCCCTTCCTCTCTCTCTAAAACATTAATGAAAACATTATTTTTAAAAAAGACCGTTTTTAAGATCTCTCTCAGTCTAGAAAAGAGAAACCGGCTTGTGGATGTTGCCTCTGTCTTGAATTAGGCGGAGTCACAGTACAGCTCTCTCCCTTCTTGGGTTTTATCTTCCCTGCCAGAGCACCAACTTCTCAAAGGGAAAGACCGTGGCTTCTGTTTATGGCTCATCCTTTTAAACGTCTCAAAAGTAGGTTGAGTGCACAGGGACCCCCTGGTCGAGAGGGTGGATTGTGACTGTGGCCTCCTGGGTGGGGGAAGGCTCTGGGACTCCTGAAAAGGTCACTCCCTACCCAGGGCGATAAGCCCCCCATTTTTTAGCGTAGTTGTTAGCTAAAGGGATTAACCCAAAGGAAAGGATTTTAAGGCCCGTCCTTGGTTTTGTTGTTTTTGATAAGAAAATTGAATTGGCCCTTCTGGAAATTCACCGCCTTACAGAAGAAGACACAGGTTAAAGTGACCCTGCCACTTGAATTCTTTATGGTTATTTGATGATTTTAAAAACATCTTGACATTTGAAAGGCATATACACAAAAACCGATCAATGTCAATAGTTACATTTAGAGGAATAAAAAGACTGTCGTCAGCCCCTTTGCACTTTACTGTTTTTAACCACTTGAATTCAAAGCTGGATTTTGTCTCAGCTCAATAGAACGGCAAATACCCAGTCCAGTGTGCAATTTTAACGTTAACCAGACAGTCCCAGAAACCTGAACAGCACGTGTAACTTGAATCACAAAATTAATGCCATTAAGCTCTAATTTGTTCATTTCTTCCAGTCAATCTAGAAGATCATGAATGTGATGGAACACATTTATCAGGG
Source organism: Molossus molossus (assembly GCF_014108415.1). Taxonomy (NCBI): domain Eukaryota; kingdom Metazoa; phylum Chordata; class Mammalia; order Chiroptera; family Molossidae; genus Molossus; species Molossus molossus. The sequence continues at coordinate 101,309,149 of NW_023425401.1, read as the reverse complement.
CTTCCGGCGAGAGGCTTTACCAGACACCCAGATAAACACAAAGTAAATCCTGTCTGTTTCCCACAACATTGAACACTAATCAGACGTATTTGGTTAATATTGAGGTTACCTGACTATTGTTGCATAAGCTATTGTTGATGTTTATTGATGTGTATTACATGAAATAAATGCTCCCTTCCCTCTTACCTAAAAGGTAACCAAAGTGAAATTGAATGTTTTGACTACTTATTACAGATGAAACCAGACCATTCTGTTGTGTAAAAGGAAATTAACCAGTATGTTTCGTACACATTTTTTTCTGGGACTATGGCAGTTTTTTTTTGTTTTTGTTTTTTAAAGAACTCATTCTTTGTTATTGTTGTGTTTATTATAAAAGCCAACAAGTCGATGCCGTTTCTGAAACGCCAGCTACTATTGTAGGGTCCTGCAGCAGTCACTCGGCACAGAGGTGGATCAAAAATGATAAAATTAAATTTAATCCTATATGCTTGTGCAATTCTTCTGAAAGGTCAATTTAGCAAACCGTACCAGCAGCCATAAATATTCTTATGTTCTTTGACTTGCTAATTTCATTCCTTTAAATGACAAGTGATTTATCTTTTAAAAGTTGTATGTTTACCCATGGTTATCCAACTACTACTTCTAAATATTGAATATTAGACACAACCAAAACCAGCAATGAGCAATGAAGAATAAAGATTTGAAAAACAGAATATTAATAGTTGGTGGACTTCAGATTATAAGTATAAAGACCAAAAGTAGCCCTAGCCAGGTAGCTCAGTTGGTTAGAGCATTGTCCACATACGCCAAGGTTTCGGGTTCGATCCCCAGTCAGGGCACGTACAAGAAGCAACCAGTGAATGCATAAATAAGTGGAACCATAAATCGCTATTTCTCTCTCTCCTTTCCTCTTTAAAGTCAATAAATGTTTTAAAAAGAACAAAAGTATATAAGAGAATAAACTGCAAAGTGACGACGGACACAAATTGTATGTGTCCTAAGAGTATAACTATACATAAAAATGTAAATGAGCCCTGGCCCGTGTGGCTCAGTTGGTTGGAGTTTTGCCTGATACACCAAAGGGTGGTGGGTTCGATTCCTGGTTAGGGCACATCTCTGGGTTTTGGGTTTGATGCCTGATCGAGGAGCATTTGGGAGACAACCGATCAGTGTTTTTGTCTCTCTCTCTCTCACCCTTCCTCTCTCTGAAAATCATTGGAAACATGCCCTTGGGTGAGGATTTAAGAAAGAAAAGAAAATGAAAAATTATTGTGTTAGATTAGGAATTTGGATTTTTTGTTTAGTTTGTTTATATTGTTGCAGAGTTGTCTGCTGTATTTTTGGTTATATAGCACTGGCAGGAGGAATGGGAGGGACCCATCAACAGTGGCATGTCACAGTGCCCAAAGTGTGGTGGCTCGTGGTGCCGCGGTGAACAGCATCCGTGGGCGACACCCTGAAGAAGGACTGTTTTCTGAGTCCCTCACCAACTCCCAGAAAGCCATTTCCCCAGCTCCTTCTGTGGTGTCTTATCTGTCTAGTTAAAACCTCAGGGAAGAAGATGACATTTGCCAGGACACAAACTGACATTTGGCCTCCTGACCTTTGACTTTTAGAAGTGCCAGAGGGTCCTTACTGGTTCCAGCCAGTCTTGGGTTTTCTGTGTTATCATAGCGACTGCCTCCCTTCAAGGGTGCTTTCTCCTGTCTCGGAAGGCCTGAGCCCGTGGTCGCTCGGGGGCGGGTTCGAGAAGACCTTGGCATTCCCACCCATTCAAAACTCTGATTTAAGGAGCACTCTTCTTGACTTTTGTATTGGGGCGGGGAGGGGGCGCGAACAGGTAAAATATTTGCTCTTCATGTATGCTAGTAAATTATGTTGAAAAACCACAGTCTTCAGAAACGGGCTTGCCACGTCCTCTCGATCCTTTTCTGATGTGTTTTCCGTTGGGCGTTATTGCTGGTTCTTCCAGAAACTGGCTCCTGGTTACTAACGTCAGTGCCCGTCAGCACAGCCTCTGAGCAGCTGTAATCCTGAAAGAGCCATCTGGGCATCTCTGTGTTAAAAAAAGATCCGCTTACTGATTTTAAAGAGCTTACAGCCTAGTTGGAAACACAACTGAAGGACGTTCTCCAAGCTTAGGAAGAACAGGTCACACAAGCATTTGCGCTGAACTGAGTGCAGGGTGATCTTGAACAGATGAGTGACAGGGTCAGATTGGCGAAGCAGACGGCACTGGGAGTCCCAGGTGGAGTGACTGCGTGTAAGAGAGTCAAGTACCAGCTGCTAATTTAAAGGGATGAGTTTGAGCCCTGGCTGGTGTGGCTCCGTTGTCCCGTGCACCAAAAGGTGGCAGAGTCAACTCCCGGTCAGGGCACATACCTAGGTTGCGGGTTCAGTCCCAGGTCAGGGCGTGTGCAGGAGGCAACTGATAGATGTTTCTCTTTCTCTCTCTCCCTTCCTGTCTCTAAAATCAATTTAAACACTTTTTAAATAAAAATAAAGGGGATGAGTTTGATAAGGTGAGGAGAATGAAGAGCAGTTGTAGATTTTGGTACGTGGTTGATGGAATAAAAATTATGACCAAGTGGTGGGTTGATGGCTTAATGAGGCTAAAGATGGGGGTTCAGCCAGGAGAACTGGGTCAGCGCCTGAGTAGCGGGGGCATCTGCTGAGAAAATGGGGAAGGCACAGCGAGGTCAGATCTATAGAAGAGGAATCTGCTGGGTTTTATGAAGTATTGGATGTGAGATAAGGACGAAGAGCAAGTGGGGGAAAGAGCCGAAAGGAATTTTAAGCCTTTGGAAATCGCTGTTATGGTGGTGTTGATGATAAGCTGGGGACAGGGTCTCTATAATAAGATCAGAGGAGGTTCGGAGCGGCCTGTGTTGTAAATATCAGTAGGTTGTTCCTGCAGACAATTAAGGGATAGAATTTGGGAGCAGTTAGGACCAGAGATGAGATGTGTCTGTGTTTTGTGCTTTGGATGAGTTAATAAGCAAAAGGAAAGCAGTTGCAAGTCCAGGGGAGGATTAAGTTAGTGGTCGAGAGGGGAGAAGGGATCGCAGAGAAATCTAGGGCCGCAGTGTGGTGGCTCAGACCCTCTTCCCAACCAGCAGGGGAGGCTCAGCATCCTCCATAGGGGAGGTTCTAGCCCAGCAGTGAGGACAGCAGCCACCTGTAGGAATGAAGGGTCCAGTTTGCAGGGAATGGGGTCCCTGGAGGAGCTGAGAAAGGAGGACAGGGAGCACATGGGAGAAGACAACAGGACGTTGAGGTGCGGGTTCTTTTCCGTTCAGAAGTTGGGGCGGTTGGGCACGAAGGAGGGCGGCGCTGAAGCAAATGACCGCTTGCGACGAGAGGGGGTCCCCACAGGAACGAGGCTTCTTGGGGTCCCAGGCATCGCCCTCGGCTGCCTATGACGTTTCCTTGACACAGTGCTCCTGAAATGACGGGCAAGCGGCCCGAGTGGACTGGGGAATCCAGGAGGCGTCGAGGCTTGTGGCCTTCTTACCGGTTCCTCCGTCCCCAGGCTTCCTGGAGCAGCGTGGGAAGTGCTAACTCCCATGCTTACATTTCGCCCACATGTAACTGGAGTGAACTTGTACATGCTGTTTGTGTGTTTCTTTGTTCCTGATGTCTCAGGAACACGGTTTTACCTGAAGCTGTTATTTCAAGTTTGTGTGGTTCCTATTACTTATAAATAGCATTAAGATCAGCCCTGCCTGAAGCCCCTTCACCCATCAGGTAGTTCATGGTTTATATACCCGTCAGCTAAAGAACTTTCCGTACAGCCTCGTATCTGAACCTCGGGCAGTAGAAGCAGCCGTGATGTCCTCCACCTCCTACGTGGCCGACTGTCCTTCAGACCCAGGTCCTGCGGCCCTGCGGCTCTGCGTCACGTCCGCTGTGAGTGTGGACTCCGCCAGCGCTCAGCAGTGCTGATCCCCAGTCCAGTCTCCCAGGCCGTACAGGTCATGCTCTGTGAGTCCACAGCTGGGAACATTTCGGTGAATTCTCTGTCAAGAAGGCAGAGGTCATTAGGGACCAGAGTTGGGAGCAAAGGTTCGTGGAGGAGGGGGCTGGAGCTGCACCTTGAAGACCAGGTAGGAGTTAGCAAGGCAGACAGCAGGGACAGTGTGTGGGCCGAGGGAGGTGTTAGCGGGAATCAGCACAGCTGGTCGCGGACAGCAGGGGGGAGGCTGCCGGCACAGAGCCAAAGGGTGTGGTGGCCAGGAGGGTGGCGGGACGGATGACCGAGGACCCTGTAATCGAGAAGACTTGCAGCAGCGCACAGGAGAGAGCTGGGGAAAGGTGCGGGAACCCTGCGCGGGACCTGGCGGTAAACCTGGCGTTAATTTCCAGGGAGGTTCTAGACGGGAGTGTTTGGCAAGTGGTTTATAAGAAGCTAAGTTTCGCTCAGTGGTTAGAGCGTCAGCCCGAGGACTGAAGAAGGGTCTTGGGTTTGATTCCCTGGGTAGCAGGTTCTATCCCCAGCCCCGGTTGGGGTTGTACAGGAGACACCAATTGATGTGTCTCTCTCACATCGATGTCTGTTCTCTCCCTCCCTTCTACTCTATCTAAAAAAAAAAAAAAAAAAAAAAAATCAATGGAAAAACATCCTGGGATAAGGATTAACCAGAAAAAAGAAATAGAAAAAGTATAGAACGATCACAAGGAACCCGTGTGACTTGACTGGGAAAAGCATGCCAAAGGTCCCATTTCTTTCCTTCACAGCAGTCTGGAGGGGTGGATCTGCAGGCAAGTCCTGACCTTTAGATGGTGCTTTTCTGCTGAAAGTACAGTCTAAGTTTCAGAATTTGATGACATGTTTGAAATGCTCGGAGCGAGATGGAGAAATGCAGACTGGACCGTGGCAGTCGGGTGGCTTTTAGCTGGTGGGAAGACCCGTCTCAAAGAGCGTGGATTAAAGAATGGGTCCACCCGGAGGGACGTCTCTTCCAGCGTGTCTCAGGATGCTATGCGAGTGAATGCAGTGAAGACGTAAAAGGCTTGTTGGCCAGCTTTGTGGGTAACACAAACTTTGGAAGAAGAACTAAGTTCCTGGATGATAGAGTCAACATTGACAAAGATCACAACAGGACAAGCCAAGCCCGTGCATGTATAAAATGTAGTACTAATAGAGTCTTAGCGTGACTTTTTAAAAAATCAGTTAATGGGAGAAACAAGAATTAATTGTAGAGCCTATTAAGAGACTTTAGGATGGGTGGAAAGGTTTGGAGGAGATAGTTGTGGGTGAGTGGTCAGTATCAGATGACTATCAAAAGAGTTCATGCAATCTTAGGACAGAGTCAGAAAAGCATTGCATTTAGAACAGGGAGGTAATGGTCTCATGTTATATTTTAGTCATGTTACATCTGGAACATTCTGCGTTGACTTTATTGAGGGGGTGCAGTTTTACTTTTGATGTGAAGGGTGGTGGTTGAAGAACCTGGGGATGTTTATTTAGCATGAAGAAACACCTCGAGGTTCACGATAACTGTCTTCAACTATGTTGAGGGTTGCCGAGTTGAAGACGCCACAGGCAGGTGCATCTATCCCGCACCCTTCCAGGGGGCACACTTAGGAAGTTCTAGGGTAAGTAGATTTTGACTGGCGAGCAGCCCCTCAGCAGAGGATGAAGCAGAGGTTCAGTGGACAGTTGTCAGGGACTCTGTTGAAGAGCCTCTTACGTTGGTCTAGGCTTGTACGTCATGGTGTCTAAGCGTGGGTTGGCCAGTAGTGTACTGAGGCTGGCTTGCACCAGCTCTCGGGAGCTGATGGTTAAATAATCAAGAATCTTGCAAGCTAGTAGTTAAACTGTTGCTGGCTTGAAGTTGGCCATGGGCAGTATTTATACCACAGAAGTCCACAAGTGTTCTGGGACCAGCCCAGCCCCGCCCCCAGCACCAGCACACCACCGGCCTTGTCCAGAATAAAGAGTGTCTGTCAGAAGCCGTGATCCTCTGGAATGTGAAAGAGCAGATTGGGGAAGGGAACGTCCATGTTTGTCTCCTGCATTGTACGCCGCTCCCCTTAGCGCTCAACCCCCTTTCTATCTCCTGCCAAGATCTGGGGCCTGTCAGTCTCTCTGTCACCGGATCTGCCAGGGAAACTCGGCTGTCTTCTGTTTCTTAGAATAATTCTTTCCTTGTTATGTACCTAGACTGGCTAGCTCTATGCAGGAGGTGGCTCTCGGTCTATTCTCAGCACGGGCCGAAAGGGCTGTGAACCACAAATGAATTCAGCCATTGAAATAGGACTTAGAAATACCTGGGCTGTTGAGAACACGTGATTACAGGTACAAGGTCCAACTCATGAGTATAGCAAAGCGCTGCAGGCCACCTGGCAGTAACAGCCCAAAGTATGGGCCGTGTGTGTGAACGTCGGATCAGCCTCTGTGGCAGGGCCCGATGGACACAGAGCAAACAGTGACGTTAATTCTGTTTGTCGCTCATCTTATTTTTAAAGACAGGATCTGACTGATGTCTGAATCATGGTGTGTAGGGGGAAAGCCAGTGTCCTGTGGTAGACATGACAGGCAGATTTAGCTGGGGTCATGCAAATTCTCTCTGAGTTTGTTCTGAGGCTCTGAGTCAAAACACTTATTGTTTTGACTTACCTGATACATCTACTATGTCCCATTTAAAACCCCAAAGGCTTGTGGATGTTCCCCAATGCTGCCTTGTCCGCACTCCCTCCCCGTACGGGTTTCCCAGGAGACAGACAATAACACCCATGAATGGTTCTGCTGTACCCAGATAGGAGCTTCAGTAACTGTGGGAAGCTCGTCCAGTAAGGGTTGCACTGCCAGCGAGCAAACGGTTTGCATTATAATAAAAAGTTTTCTTATTAGCCCTGGCCGGTTTGGCTCAGCAGTTAGAGCATCCGCCTGTGGTCCGGAGGGACCCAGGTTCGGTTCCCGCTAAGGGCATGTACCTCGGTTGCAGTTTGTCCCCGGCCCTGGTTGGTCGTGCGGGTGGCGGCCACTCGATGTGTCCCTTTCACATCGATGTTTCTCTCTCTCTTCCTCTCTCTCCCTCCCATTCTATCTGTACAAAAAGTGGAAAAATGCCCTCGGGTGAGGATAAAAAAAAAAAAAAAAAAAGTTTTCTTATCAAAAGAACCCATCCAAAGATGCTTTCTGAACTCGGAGTCGCAATATTCAAATTATGAATAGGGGAGTTGAAATATAGGCGTCGGCTTGAACATGCGGTAATGTATCGTGAAGCTGTAAACGTCTATTTTAGAGGAGGCTAAACTAAGTAAAGACGAGCTATATCCCTGTATGATGATGGCGGATGAAGAGGGGTCAGAAAGGATCAAATGGAAGGAAGAAAGGTGAGACAGGGAGGGCAGAAAAGAGACAGAATACAGCTCTCGCCAACCCCAAGTTCACAGGCTAGAGAGACACCTTTGCAGGAAGGCCTACGGCATAAGCCAAGGACAGGGACTCAGAGAAAATGGGAATCCTGCTGCAGAAGCTGTAAGGTACCGTGCGGTGACAGGCTGGCCTGGCTTGGGACATGAGGAGCCCAGGGAGAATCTCACTGTAGGCTTCCAGGAGCTACAGCTGCAGCCCAGAGTCAGAGCTGGGTGTACCGGCCGGAGCTTGGACCCCGGGCTCAGGGCCTGAAGAAACGAAACAAAAGGAAGGCCTTGGTAGAGATTGCTTGTGACCTGAACAGTACAAAAGGAATTGACAGCCGGTCAGCTGTGCCTGTTAAGTCTCAGCTGCACGAAACGCAGACCTGAGTGTGCTTATTGAATCGTTTGGTGTGAATGGCCTGATTGTGATGCAAGGCAGGGAGAATGTCTAGGAAAAGGGATACTCCCCGGAAAGAAGTGGGGCAGCGAGGGGAACGTGGACACAGGGGCAGAGCAAAGTGACTGAGCTCATTAAGGTAGTGCTCTTCAGTAAAGTCCACCCTGGCCCCCTGACCCTCGGTGGCAGCAAAGAAACAGGGGCCCAATTGTTTTGCTCAGCCACATGCTGTTGGCCTTAATGAGAACCGTGTCCACCGTCAACATCTAGCCTTCCCCAGCCAGGGTTCCCGGGGACTGTTAGCCCTCCTGCTCTAGGCCGTCCACTGTGTGTAAAGAATCAGTTTCTCTCCTGGACGCCGGGGTGCTGCTACATGGCTAGATGATTTTCTGTGTTCTTGTTCAGAGGAAGAGCCCTCCTTGAGAAAGACTGGCAGTGCCATAGCAAGTCAGCAAGCCTCTGCCAACCTGCTGGGTCCTGCCTGGAACCACAGACACACGGAGTGAGCGGTGGGCAAAGCAAGGTCTTAAGTTGGGAGGTGCTGCCTCCCAACTTTGTGCGTCAGAACTCCGCGCCTCTCCTTCATCAATCACCTCATCTGTGCTTCCGAAGCCCCTCCCCTGTCAGAGCTCCCGGTTTGGGGTTTATAAACTAGATATGTTCCAGAAGTGTTAGCATGAAGTTAGTTTCTGTGAAGAAAATTTGTTTTCACTTTTCCATGTCTTCTGGAAGCTCACCCATGAAAGTAATTCCGTGGAATTGGAAACTCTTGGTTCATCATCGCTGAACGGCCTGGTCATTTGTAGTGTTCGTACACTGAATGACTGAGCGAGTGGATTGAGTTAGTAACTAACGGTCTTCCACGTAGGTTGACACTCAGTTGATCGTTAGCCCAATATATAAGGTGATCGGGTAGGAATGGTTCTTACCCATCTTATGGTGGGATAAACTTGGGCACGTAACACTAAGTGACTCAACTAGAAACACAAAGTGGTTAAATGGCAAACTCAGGTGTAGAACCCAAGTCTCTTGGGTCACTAATCCAGAACTCTTAAAGAGCATCTGGAAGAAGGGTGGCCTGTCACATGGCGTGAGACAAAATAAGTACCCCAGCGGTGTTTTCGTGAGCACCTATTATATAATGACACCGTGTTCAGTGATGTGGGTGTCCTCAAAAAGAAGACTCCATAGTGTTTCATCAAGAAGCTTACAGCTTAGCCCTGGCCAGTTTTCTCAGTGGTTAGAGCATTGGCCCGCGGACCAGAGAGCCCCAGGTTCAATTCCCGCTAAGGGCACGTACCTCGGTCACAGTTTGTCCCCAGCCCTGGTTGGTGTTGTGTGGGTGGCAGCCAGTCGATGTGTCTCTCTCACATCGATGTTTATCTCTTTCCCTCTTTCCCCTGCTCTACCTCCTGCTCTATCTGAAGATAAATGCAAAAATGGCCTCGGATAAGGATAAAAAATTTTTTAAAAAAGCTTACAGCTTAACTGGGGAGCTCAGACCACTCCGAGTTGAATGGAAGGTGTGTGCAGGCAAAGAAGCGCATTCTATAACGCACTGAAGAAGTTCCTTGGGGGAAGAATTGAAACAATCTTGGTCAGAGACAGGGCGGTGTAACCAGAGGCCAACAAGAACCAGAGTCTGGCAAACAGGACGATGGCCAGGGATCGGTTGATTGAAGGCAGGGCGCTCAGGTCCTGTCTGTATCTAGAGGTGATGAAGCTAAAGGTGAGTCTGAAAGCTCAGCAGAGCTAAGGCCTGTGGATTTGGGCCAGTCAAGTGAAAAATCAGACAGGATCTGGAGGGACATTTGGGTCAAGCTGAGCATGATCACGCCCTGCGATGCCCTGTGACGCAAAGGCATTGTCTAGCAGCAGCCCCTCTGTGGAATGGCAGCGGGCGAGGTGGGCAGCGCGCAGCCTGGGGCTCAGCCCTGAGCAGAGAGGCCTGGGGGAGCGTGGAAGGACTGCTAATGGGGGTGACGGGGGGGCGAGTAGAATTGAACTCGGAGGATGTTTGGAATTCGAACACAAAAGAGGAAGAGGGCGTTTCAGATGAAGAAAGCTACACACACAGAAGCGTGGAGAGAGAAGTGAGGACTCTGGACGGAAGAAGAGGAAGTTACAGAACTGAAGTGGGATAAGGGAGGGGAGCCGGCTGCTCTGGGGCCTGGGAAGCAATTAGAGTTCGGATTCAATGTGATAAGCAAATTGCTTCTGCAGAAAGGAAGTGGTGTGATGAAGGCAGCTTTAGAAACCGAGTCTGGCAGCAGTTTGTAGCTGGGATGGGACAGGGGGAGAGGGGCGAGGCAGAGGCACCAGCTCCACCTCCGCGAGTCAGTAACCGAGTCAGTAACCGGGGCGAGGCCGCGGGAGGAGTGACCTTGAGAACACAGAGGGAACAGAGACTCGGGGTACATTCCAAAACGAAAGCAGAGGTCAGGGAAGCTGTGATGGGCGAAGGGGGCTGTAGGGGTCCTCATTTTGGAAATGAAAACATAATGGTTCTGCCCGGCGGCTGTGGCTCAGCGGATTGAGTCTCATCCCGTGGACTGAGCGGTCCAGGTTCGATTCCCGGGCAGGACACATGCCCGGGTTGTGGGTTCGATCCCCAGTAGGAGGCGTGCAGGAGGCAGCTGATCAATGTTTTCCTTTCATGGATGTTTCTATCTCTCTCCCTTCCTTTCTCTCTAAAAAAATAAATAAATAAAAACATAGTAATATATTTTTTTAAAAGAAAAAATAACGGTTCTGCTGGGATAACCAGGGTGGTTTAGAAAGGAACCCCATTTTGGGGGGGCATGGTCAATTCGAAGCATTGAAATAGAGATCAGCCTTGATAATACGGACCTAGAACCCAAGGGAGGTTGGGGTGGGGGTGCAGCTGGCTGCCTGTGGTACCCGGCAGTCAGTGAGTCCCACAGGAGGGGAGGGGGCGTCCAGAGTACGGGAGCCAGCGAAGGAAAAGGAGCCAGCAAAACACATTATAGACCCAAGGGGATGTTCGCCGAGAGTTGGACATCAGCAGGGTCGGTTATCAAAGGGAGAGGGAGCGGGGGATGGGAACCGAGGAGCAGGCCAGTGGTCTCCAGAGGCGGCGGCATCACGGGTGCTTCTGTAAGGGCTGTGCTCCAGTTTCTTTGGTGAGCTCCTCGCCCAGCCCAGCACTAAATGACCGCGTGCTCCGGCCTGCACAGCACCCGGGTTCCCCAGGGGCCTGCTGGGAGCGCGCCTCCCTTCAACGTGATAATCAATGGAGAGTTAGGTTTCTCAAGTACAAATCTGGTTGTACGTTTAAATTGGATCTGTGGATTACTTTGGAAATGAAGGCAGGCTGTGCAGACTCTACCCCGGAGTGACCTGTCAGTGGGGAAGAGAGAGAGCAGTAACGAAGGGAGGGCCAGGACAAGCCCCGCGCAAGGAAGGAGAACGGGGCCAGAGAAAAGAAAAGGGAAGTGAGCGGGTTTGGAGCAAAGCAAAGAAGACCTTGCACTGTGGGGTGACATGGAGCCACTGCGGGGAGACAGACCTCTGGGCAGGCGCCGCCTCCTCCAGAGAAAGCCCCTCCCCAGCCCGTGAACTCGCCACTGACCTCCGTTACACTGTATCCTGCAGCTTAATTCATGATAAATCTTGCCCTCTTTCCAAAGGGGAGATCAGTACTTGCTTATTTATCGTACGGTGCTTCATTTGCTCTTGATTTGTTTGCCTTCTCAGTACTTCCCTTCGCTGTTTCCCTGCTTTGCATGGATTGTGACTGGTCCCTTCACTGCGTGTGGTCATTGCCATTAACTCCTCACCTTCTGGGCACTTCGAATCAGGGGACTTAGACATCCCTCTGTGAGCTCCAGGCTCAGGACCCTCACGCGTAGATGTGCTTTCTCGTCTCCGCGGTCTGGGCGCCCGTCCTGCAGGTGGAACCCCCGCCGCTCTGCCTGCTGCCCGTGAAGCCGGCATTGCCCGTGATCAGAGGGAAGCGTCAACCGAATCCTAGAATCACGGCGTTGGCAAGAACGCTACACATCACCCCACTCAGCCTCCCACTCGCAGGGAATCCCTTCAGCAGCTTTTGTTTAATTTATTTTGATAGCTTTTCTCTTGACTTAAAACTGTTCCCAAAATAAATATCGGGTGGGTGATCCAGGGAGCAGTTTGAGAGTTGATATGAGCAGGAATATCGAGACAAGCAAGCTTTTTAAAAATATCAGAATTTTGTTCAGCTTATTAGAAGCCGCATCGCACTTGCCCTCCCTGCCGAGGGTCCACTCCCTTACTAATCGCTGCCCCCACTCCGTGGAGACTTCACTGGGTACCTTTGCAGGGGGGGCCCATGAGACCAGGCACAGACGGCTCAGCCATGACTGAGCCACTGCAAGGGCTCCACCCCTTCCTCAATGCACTCAGCAGTCCCCGAGATGTGTTTCCAATGATGTCTAGCTTACAGAGCCTCATCCGTGGATCCCGTGCCACTAAACCTGCGGACCCACGTGGGCCCATCAGGTCTGTGCCACTGGGACCTGGTGCAGCGTCTCTGGTCACTTATACAGGTACATAAACTGTCGCTGCATTCTCAAAGACACCGTCTTCGGGGGCAGGGGAGCATGGTCCGCTGTCCCCCCACCTTTGGGAAGCAACATACCGTGCAGGTGGGAGAGCGTTGCTGATGCGACGTGAGACTTGGAGACACCCGGCCATGCACTTAAGGCTGGTAACTCGTTTCCTTTACTCGGTCTCACCTCTCGGTGGCTCTCTCCTGTAGTAGGACCCATACAGCATGTGGTGGCGGCGTGAGGGGCGTGATTTGTCCCATAAACTCTCCAAACCCGCTGTCCCTTTCACAACGTCTAACAACCCCCGGTACCGTCTTTTCCAGCTACTCAGGCTCAGAGACAAATGCCCTTGTGTCGGCACTTTCCGAGTGAAGGGACCCAAGACCAGCTTATTGTGTCATCTCGGGCCGGGCACAGGGAGCAGACTGCGTTTGCTGCCCTGGTCTCATCGCCCAGACTGCCCGGTCCCGCGTGCCCCTTGCAGGTCTCCTGAGCGGCCCTTGGGTCCCGTCGCTGCGCCTTCACTTACACGGTTTTCCGACCCGCCGGCCCTGTTCCTCCCCTGGCCTCCCTAAAATGTGCCCGTCCCTCAGGGTCGTATTACATCCCACCTGTTTGCATTCTCCCCATCCTTCCCAGCCTGCAGTGAGTCCGCTAGAGTTTCAGCTCCCCGAGGGCAGAGACCATCTTTTCTGCTCTGGGCATGTCCTCCGTGCCCGGGCAGCAAGGTGCTCAAAGACATTCGCTGGCCGAGACAGCGAGTGCTCTCTGTACACCTGCCCGGCATCTGACGCGGATCGCTCCTGTCTGTTCACCTTTCTGTACATGCACTCCAGATGCGAAGCTTCTTGAGAACAGAAACTGTGACTGCGTCACCATCTAGCAGAGGCTTGAGGGCCCATGGTGATTGAGTTGACTACCCAGCCACTCAGTAATGCTCCCTGCGCGTGGGGTGGGTGGGGAGGCGGGACCGTGTCTTTCTCCTGCTCTCTCAACATACAACCACCTTGGTAGCACTGTAAGCATCCCCAGAGCCCCTCCTCCAGCACTTGACTGTTTAGAAAGACTGTTTTTAAGAGCACACGGCCACTAACAGGACATTTCTCTTCCAAAATTGTGCCAAGGTCTGCGTAGAATTGCCCAAGAATCTGTTATCCAGTGGTCGGCTAGTTAATTCCTGAGTAAGCCACTCTGAAAACTGATTATAATCCTGTTTCAAATGGAGAGTTGGGAGAAGGCCAAAAAAGAGCATATTATTGTATCTCGTAGGAGGGAAGAACCCAGCAGATAATCGCTGAGTTATGGCGCCAGCGCCTTCCTTTCTGGTGTTATTGTGAATTACTGCTGGGAGAGCCGGGTCACCAGAGTGGCTCCAGCGTCGCGCTTCCTGTCCACGAGGTCTCGTACCCTGAAGACCTCCGTCCACAGGCCCTGCGTGAACTTCAGCCGGCATCTCTCCGATTCAAGTTCATGCTGTTTAATGTAAAGTGGAATCATTATTTTAGCTCCCTTATTAGTTCTAAGGTGTTCCTTGCTCGTGGGGTAGCTGTTGACTAAACCTTTTTTTGTTTGTTTGTTTAATAAGGAGGCAATTAGTTTTATACCCCTCGAAAGTCCCCAACACACAGCCAAAACCAGTAATTTTGCTTAGCTACTCCACTTGTCTTTCTGCCTCTGGCCTCTCTCCTAGGGGTCACAAACTCAAATGCTGTCGGGAGGTCAAGCCGGTGACCTGGTAAGGACAGGGCAGGAGGCACACAGGTACCCCATTTAAGGGGACAGGGACTCAGCCCAAGTTCATTGTTGCCAAGAACAAAGGTGTAGTTGCAAGAGCTTTAGAGTTTCGAGAGCAGCTGGAAATTCACACTTTTAGGAAAATAATGCCTAATTTCTAAATGTTAATAAGTGATTTTAAAAAATGTTTAATCCTCTGCAGGCCAAACAGTGTATGTCTCTGTGTTGATGCTTCCTGTGGGATGCAGTTTGCAACTCCTGTTCCATCCCTTCAGGCCTTCCTGCCTTTGGATGCTTGAAAGTCCTCCTCAGGCATCGTTTTCATTGTGACACCTACCTATTCAAGGGGGTATTTAATTGATTCCCATCCAGAGCTATGTCCCTGCAGGGAAGGTATCAGATGGAGTGTCCAGTGCAGCCTAAGGTACCAGGCAGAGGCTCAACTAAGGCTTGTTGAAAGAACAAGTCTTCAATTTCTTTTACACAATCCCTCCTCTCTCAGAGATATGTCTGCACAGGGGTATTAGTTCGCTGTCACTGCTCAATAAAGGACCTCAAAGCTCCATGGCTTGAAACACAACAAGCATGTATCACCTCAGTTTCTATGGACCAGGAACCTGGGTGCAACTTGGCTGGACAGTTCTGCTTGCGTTCTCTCCTGAGGTTGCAGTCATCCAAGGACTCAACTGGGCTGGAGGGTCCTCCACGGTGGCTCGCTGTCGTGGCCGGCGAGCTGGTGTTGGTGCATAGCAGTTGTCCTCAGTTCCTCGTCACATGGGCCACTTGATGGGACTGCTTGAGTGTCCTTACAAGTGTCCTCCATTGGCTTCTCCCAGAGCGAGGGATCCGAGAGAGCGGGACATGGCCGCAGCCTCTTTTATGACCTATTCTCAGAAGCCGTGCATCATCATTTCTGTAATATCCTCTTGGTTACACAGGGTTGCCCCATTCCGTGTGGGAGGGGCCATTTGGAGGCTGCTGTCACAGCAGTGCTCACGGTAGACCGACTCTCGGTGAGTCCTATCGAAACAAATGATCCAACACTGAGGAGTTTTTCAAAAAAGCCTAAGGTAATAACATTTATGTCATAGTGATTCGTACTTAATAGTCATGCCTTTTACTATTGTGTTCTTGAGCTCAATTCAGAAATTAAATATCCTATTTTTATAGCCCATCTCACAACTGTCTTCCCTAAATGGGTCTAAATCATTTTTTAAAAATAAATTTAAGCCCTGGCCAGTTTGGCTTAGCGGTTAGAGTATTGGCCCACGGACCCGAGAGTCCCGGGTTCGGCTCCCGCTAAGGGCACGTACCTCGGTTGCATTTTGTCCCCGGCCCTGGTTGGGGTTGTGTGGGTGGCAACCACTCGATGTGTCTCTCTTACATCAATGTTTCTCTCTCTCTCTCTTCCTCCCTCTCTCCCTCCTGTTCTATCTGAAGATAAATGCAAAAATGTCCTTGAGTGAGGACATTAATTAATTTAACAATTTTACTTGTATTATCTCTTAGAGTGTACCATATGTTTTTCAAGGACTCTTTCTATCATTGCTTAACTTATGTCTGCTTCATGGGTATTCCTTGTTCTTATAAGATGACACTTCTCTACTGAACCTAATGTTTTTTAAAGATTTGAAAGGAAAATCTCAAAGAAGTAGCATCATGAACAAAGAGGAGTGTCCCGATAGATAGATAGATAGATAGATAGATAGATAGATAGATAAACTGATTTGAGAGAGAGACATCGATTTGTTGTTCAACTTATTTATGCATTCATTGGTTGATTCTTGTATGTGCCCTGACCAGGGATCAAACCCAAAACCTTGGTGTATTGGGACAATGCTCCAACCAACTAAGCTACGATAGATAGATAGATAGATAGATAGATAGATAGATAGATAGATAGATAGATGTTTTTTTTTAATCCTCACCCAAGGACATTTTTGCATTTATCTTTAGATAGAGTGGGAGGGATTGAGGGAGGAAGAGAGAGAGAGAGAAACATCGATGTGAGAGAGACACATCGAATGGTTGCCACCCACACGACCCCAACCGGGGCCGGGGACAAACTGCAACTGAGGTACATGCCCTTAGTGGGAACCGAATCCGGGACTCTCCAGTCCGAGGGCCAACACTCTAACCGCTGAGCCAAACTGGCCAGGGCTCCCTTTGATCATTAATAGCACTTGTGAAGACAGCCCCAGAGATTCCCTGGGGCCCTCTGGCCTGGTGGGAGAGGGGTGGGTGTCAGTGAATCTGGATCAGGGAGAGGGGTTGCTCCAGTTCCTGCCACAGTATCCATCTGGTACCCCCTTTCCAGCCTCCCCACCCCAACTCAAACAGCAAGACGGAGTGGGCATTGTTGATGCTTCTAAACACACGCACGCGCGCGCGCACACACACACACACACACACCCCTCCCCTCCCCCTCGAGCCGCATGCTAGTGCCTTTGCTGCCTTCAAGACCACTCTTAATATCATTTTAACCAGATTTCACCTGAATAAAAATGTTAAGGGGAAGGAAGGGTGCCCCATTGTGATTTCCCTTAGGGAAATTTCCACTGGTAGCTGGTTCTTATTTGTTCGATAAACAAAACCTTAGACTGGGAATTGAAGGTCAAACAAGCAGAGCCCACGTGGAACATTTGCCTGTGCACCTGGGGGAGAGGGCCGGCATCACCCCCACCCCCACACACTCCGCCTTGGCGGTGGTCACCGAGTCGGGGTGTTGGTAAATGGAAATGAAATGTATAATTCATAAGGCTGAGGTGGCGTGCGGTCTGTGGAAGGGGGGTAGTGATTACAGAATTGAGAAATGAGGCTACAGCATGTAAGTAACCTTTCTAGGTTAGAGGCTGCTATGATCGACGGCCCGCATTGTTCTCTTTCTGACCTTTCTCTGAACTTCCCCTTAGAAGAACAGAGGAAATACAGTTCTGCCTTTTCCCATATTGTTTTTGAATAATACCTTTAGATGCCAGCTTTTAACATTTCTGTTCTTCCGTTTGGGGTTTTGCTTCCCCACCCCCCCCCAATCCCCAGAGCTTTGCTGCTTCCCCTAGAAAAATCTACTTGCTAATTACTGTATCCCAGTATTAATGGGAAATACAGAGGCTGCACAAATATTTGTGCACGTTGAACACAGGATGCACGGGGAAGGAAAATGCTCCTGCAGCATCCTTCTCCTCCCTCTCCCTCCCCTCCCGTGGCCAGCAAGGCAGCCCTGAGTGGTCCTTGATAGTGATGCAGGCGGCCCATGAGAAACGTGTGGGCCGTGGCTGCCAGGAGGAGGGATGACAGAACCAGTGATGGGCCCTGAGCTCTGGCTTGCAGAACGGTCATTGCAGCCAGAAGCTAGGATGCTCACTCTCACCGAAGCTATTGCTACAATCGCGGTGGGGATAACAAGGCGGGGGAAGGTGTGCCGTGTCCGTCTTCCACTTTTCCTCTGTGCGACCCGGAAGAGTCTCGTACCCTCCGTATGTCCCTCCACCGCACTGATGTCCTGGTCTGAACTTCAGTCCTGGCAATGGCTTGTAACTTGGGGCTCTGTGATCAGCTGAGGTGTGTCAGCCCCTGGAAAGCCAGGGAACCCGCAAAGAGGGAAGAGCAGAGACTTCCCTTTGATCTCCACACAGGTGAGCACCCCTGAAGAGGCAGGCAGAATTGTTTCGGGGAGCCTCACCACTGCACCCGGAGTTGACTCTCTAGGTTATTTAGGGTCGTTTTGTTTCTTGGAAAACAAACCCTTTTTGAGGCGAAGTGAAAGGGAACCAGACAGCTGGGTGTCAGAGCCTTGCGAACTGGGGACAGTCTGGGTCAGCTCCACTTAGCTGGATGCTGGTGGGGCACGTGGGGAGCCACCAGGGGCCACACACAGGCGGCCGAGCACTTCCTTAGGAAAGCAGATGTCGCTTCTTTCTCCTCACGGAACTCTTGATCCCCCGGGGAGCCCAGGGCAGTGGCAGAACACACATCCAGAGGCCGAATCACGGAGCCGGCGCTCTGTAGAGAGGCAAGCACGACACGCAGCCACTCAGTTACTGTCTTTTTTTCTTTATTGATTTTAGAGAGAGGAAGGGAGAGGGAGAGAAATAGAAACATCGATGAGAGAGAACATCAACTGGCCGCCTCCTGCACGCCCCCCACTGGGGATCGGGCCCACAGCCTGGGCATGTGCCCTGACCGGGAATCGAACTGGTGACTTCTTGGTGCATGGGACAACACTCAACCCCCGAGCCACACCGGCCGGGCTCCACTCGGTTACTTTAAACGACATTTCAAAACTTTCGTCCTTTGGCAGAAAAGAGGCTGAGCTTCCGCACGGCCCTCGCTGCCATTCGTTCAGACACCCAGCTCGCTGCTTGGGGGCTTTTCAGTGGAATTTTTCACAAATCTCCCTCACTGCCTCCTCTCTTCCACACTCCACTTGAATCTCTTTCTTCGTCTCCAGATAGTTTCTTCTCTTTCCCCCACCACTCCTCAGCTTATCTATGTTTTAAAGAGACAAACTTCCTATGTCAAGCTTCTCCCATTAAAAATAAATAGAGCTTCATCGGTTTCTATTCCGATGTCTCCATGGAAATCCCCCTTATCAGAGAAGAACTGGGCAGAGCTTGCCTGCCCCTGCCCCTTCTCTTTCTTTAAAAATACGTATTTGCATTCAGAAATAAATAAGCAAATAGTAAGAAACCCTGCTCTCACTTCTTCCTCAGATAATCACTTCAGTTCAGTGAACTCGGGGCGTTGAGCCCTTTGGGTTCTGCGGTGCTTTGGCAGGAGAAACGAGGGGCTCCACGGCCCCTCCGCTCCGGGGGGTCAGGTCTGCCGGGCGCCGCGAGGTGTGCAGAGAACCCCGCGGGGTCCGCCGCCTCGAGATGCTTCCCGTTCGGGGAGAGGCTGATTATAGGTTATTCTCATTTTTAAAAATAATAACTACCAGCCCAAGGATGAACGAAAGAGCTGAGTCGACCAAAAATACGTGGCGGGGACGCAGAATAACAGAGCCGGAGTCGGGGAGCCTTCAGAGAGGCACTTCCCACAGAGGCCAACTGGTGGAGGACCGGGGGGGGACACCTGGGGGGTCCAGGGGCCTCGTCCTGACCATTCAGCCCTCTCTCTGCTTCCGTTCTTACTCCCACCAAGTAAGTTCTTCCTTTCTTCCTTGCTTTTTTCTTTGCCTCTTGCGTTCCAGCTGACACGTGGCAACTCCTGGGTTCCCTCGCTGGTTAGCTCGTTTGGCCAGAGTAGTGTTCGGTGCACAAGAGAACAGAATGAACCGCTCATCTCTTTTGCGGAAGGGTGCTGCAATCCACAGGCGTGTGCGACAGTCCCAGCTCCCGGATCGTGAAGAGGGGGCTCGTCTGGGAAAAACTGACTCACCTTCCACTGACAGAAACATCCCCCGGGCCGTGCTCCAGCAGCTGTCCCCGGTGGGGTCCAGCCCTGAGGTTCAGCAGCTGTCCCCGGTGGGGTCCAGCCCTCTGTCCCAGGGAAGCAAAGGTTCATCTGCCTTTCAGAGCCGCGTTGGCTGCACTTCAGCACCCCCTAGTGGGAGCTGTAAAGAGCCAGCTGAGTTTTTCCTCGACCCAAATACAAGACGGCAGGCCTGGGTTTTGTTGTTGTTTCCCAGCTCCTTTAGGAAAAGGTGAATGTTGGAAGGTTTTCCCTAAGTGAGGTGCCTTTGGCTGGAATGCATGCCCATTGGGTTAGGCAAAACTCCCTGGTTCCTAACTCGTGCTGGAGCAGCCAGCCACCATGGGGCTCCCTCCTTGTCCTGACCACGGCAGGTCCTACCAGGCCGTGGTTAAGTCCACTCTGCAGTGTTTCCTGCTGTGGAATTGGCTGAAGGATGGGTCCTCGGTCCTCTTCTGCAGGTGTGGTCTCCTGGGAAAGGCAGGACCGTGTTCACTTCCAAGAGAGCAAGGCCGGCCTCACCCACCCGCGCGTCTCCCACTCACACCTGCCTGTCCTTCCTGGGCCAGAGCCGATGCCATCAGCCAGGATGGCTCCGCTTTTCTTGAAAACTTGCTTAGGTAGCATATTAGTGGGCTTCAGACCTTCTTTCTCAGTAATTCTCTATCAGCAGTGCAGTACAGGGAGGGAGACCTCTGGGGGCCCGGGAACATCTCTGTGGCTGCCGTGGAAATTCACCCTCCAACCTGTGTTTGGTGTCTTTACGGACTGGGTTCTTTCTCATAGCTCAGGTTTCTGGCTTCTGTTTGCTCAGTTGTATGTCTTCGGTCGGTGACACCGAACCATCCTCCTTTCTAAGAATGAGCAGCTTCCCATCGTCAGCTCCGGCCTCTGGCCATGAAGAGCCTCCTGAGTTAACCCCCAAGCCCAGGAGGAGGTGGGGCTGTCAGGAAAGGAGTCACCTTGTTTCTGGTGCAGGTCACTTGCCAGGAGCTGGGAATTCCGGGGCCTCCCCAGTGCAGGCACGGGGACCCCTGGCAGGGAAGCGGCAGGATTCTTCAGCCTCGCGTTGGTTCATTCATTCATCCAATAAACACTCTTGAGAATTCACTGTGAACCAGTCAAAGCTAAATGTTCACCGGTGAAAAATTTTACATTTAAATCGATCGGGTTGCATATAAGTAAGTGATTACCTTCCGAGTACGCTTTTGTCTGGGGTAGAGGGGGTGAGTGCTGAATTAATTGATC
The DNA here is from genome assembly GCF_014108415.1 of Molossus molossus. Taxonomy (NCBI): domain Eukaryota; kingdom Metazoa; phylum Chordata; class Mammalia; order Chiroptera; family Molossidae; genus Molossus; species Molossus molossus. Next base: position 101,288,440 of record NW_023425401.1, on the reverse strand, counting down.
AGCGTGAAGAAGGCCAGCCCCCCCCCCCCCCCACGTCTCATGTTCGCTCCGCGGATGGTGATGGATCGCAGCTCTGAATAAAGTGAAGGGGCCGCTTCTCCAGTTGATCCACAGGCACTGAAATTCCAAACTCCCTCCCCGTGCAGAGAAGAGAGGAGTGGACTCGGGAAGCTGAAAGGGGACAGCAGGGGACAGTGCGACTTGGGTCAGGCCTTCCTGGGATCTGCAGGCTCCCTGGGAAGCTCTAAATGCAGTTTCAACCCTCTGCTTCCGTCAGCAGCAAAGCAGAAGGAAAACAGTCAACAGGGGGAACCGAGAAGCATGGCTGAGGTTTGCCTCCTGTCACACAGCTGGGTCACCTTCCCAGCTCCAGGCTGAAGGTGCCAAGCCTTTGTGTCAGCTAGAGGTCCTGACGCCTGGGTGCTCGGGTGCCTACACCAGGCAGCGGCAGGGCCCAGGGGGGCTCAGGGTCCCCATCACGGAGGTGCACACTGGTGCAGGCGGCGTGTCCCCCCCGCATGCTGGTGGGAGGGGATCGAGTATGGCGGGAGCACGAGGGGGGGCTCTGTGATGTGACCCTGTTCTGTGCCTCCACCCGGCTGGTAGTGCCACTGCCATTGTTTGCTGATGCGGTTGGAGTGTGAGGTGTTTCTGCTTTGCGCACTTCTTTGTGTGTGCGTGATCTTTCACAATAAAAAATGAAAAAAAATTTTACAAAGAACTGGGAGCAGGACGTGCGCACAAAGAATCGCTGTGTGTAGATTCGTGCAGACACCGCGACCCCGGCTCCCCGGCTGACGGGTGCTTTTAGAGTCGTTGACTGAGCAGGTACTTTGGCAGAAAGGAGGAGCACAAACCTGGTGATACCACAGCCCTGTGGGGTGTTGGGAAGCAAGACTAAGCTTTGTCCAGGGACCAGACTGAGCGATACAGGGCCACTGGGCTGAGGACAGGCACAGTAGGCATAGTAACGTGAAGAGCAAGAGGAATTACAGGACAGTGTGAGTATCTCTGAAATGACCCATTGTGGGGTCCAGGCTCGTTCTTCCTAGAACTTTTCTCCTTAAAGTTTACTAAGACTTCATTGGCTAACATCAGAATATGCCCCAGACATACACCAACATCATCAGAAGCCTTTGGAGATTATGGGCAGGTGTATTCTAGATCCAACCTTTTTCTCTGGTATATAAATAAGAAAGATTTTGACGCTACACTTTGCAGAGTTGAAGCAATGCTGGAAACCAAGGATCAGCATGGGGTGGCGAAATAAAACTATATATATATATATATATTTTTTTTTTTTATCATCCTCACCCGAGGACATTTTTCCATTCTTTGTTCAGGTAGAGTGGGAGGGAGAGAGAGGAACAGAGAGAGAGAGAGACATCGACGTGAAAGGGACACATCGAGTGGTTGCCACCCACACAACCCAACCAGGGCCGGGGACAAACTGCAACTGAGGTACGTGCCCTTAGCGGGAACCGAACCCGGGTCTCTCCGGACCGCAGGCCGATGCTCTAACCGCTGAGCCAAACCGGCCAGGGCTAAAACTATATTTATATATATTCATATATATTCACACCAGGAAAGCCTTACTCAGAGCCAAGACGTTCGTTGCCAACACAAATCAGAAAGAACCTGCCATTCCGATTCCCACATCGCACTGCAGATGGCCCGTTGACTCAAGGAAGCCAGCTTCCGTTGGGAGACGGTCCACGCGTGGCTGGAGAATGACGTCGACCTCTAGGCCAAAGCGAGATCATACGTGATCAACCTTCCGTACGGATGTGAAGATCTGTTCCGGTGTTTTGGGCATTTCTGTTGGGGATAGCTGGGGACACCGGATGGCGACAGAATTGCCGGTGACCACCCTGAACGATCCTCGTCCGCACACGGTTTCATGGTCGTCGGCAATGGCCCTGAGGTAGAGCTTCTAGAACCTCTGCAGCAATTCTCTGCGTGTGTAACATCGAGCCGGAGCCACCCCAGGCCCCAGTGGGGTGCCCTTCCTAGCTCTCCTTTGATGTCAGAGGCTGCTTCTCCGCCCCAGCCCTCTGTCCAGCACGAGGCCATCTTCCGTTTATGATGAGGCAGAAATACTTTCCTGGGGAGTGTGTCTAGAGACCTTGGGGTCCGCAGCGTGTGGTTAGGCCACTACAAGGACAGTCTCCTTGTCTCCTTGGTTCAGTGTAAACTGACAGTAACGGGCGCCTGCCCAGCCTCACGCTGTATTTCACTCCGGGAGCTCCCGCCCGATCCCTCGGTCCTTCTCATCTACCCAGCACCCCGTCGAAGACAAACCCGTTTCTCCTCTGTCTCCTATTCAGCGAGGAATTCGTGTCTTTCAAAATCACATCTCGGGCTGGCCTTGGATTATCCAGGTGTCAGTCAATATTTAGATCTCCACTTAGACCTTCCAGGGTCCCCAGACATGGTATGAATCCAGGTCTGGGGGAGGCTGCTCCCCACTTTCCTGGCAGCCCGCCGGTGGTCACAGGGTGTGTTCTCGCGCCATGTGGCTGCCCCGAGGCGCTCTCCTCCGGCACTGCCCCTTCAGGCTGTCTTCTGTCCAGAGCCTTCGGGCTTTGGGTCCAGTGTCTCTGACATAGCCTCTTCCGAGTCCTCAGATCTCTGCTGTTTCTCGGGTCCCATGTGGCTTTGATGTAATCCCCTGCCTCCCACACCAGGTCACCAGCTCAAATCGTGGCGCCGAGCTCATGTCAGCATTTCCAAATCTGCTATTTTTGCAGTGGAACCAACCATAAGATTTAACAGCCCATCTGAAACACAATTTACATTTCGATTGCTTCTGCCCCAGCCATACCGAGGTTACTTTCAATCTACATATATTTGTGGGAACGGGCTTTTCCCCCCGCCGTTCAATTCGAGCACACCTTATAGTATCAGTGATTATAAAATACCATGGGCTAATAGAGTGTCTTGCTTCCGAGGAGTTCCAACTGCTTTATAATTCTGCCAACCATAATTTATCTTCATAAGCTGCTGTAGAGACAAGAAAGGGGGTGGGGGGCAAGATTAATAATCACATTTCATAGATGGTGAAATAAAAACTCGGAGACATTGAGTAACATTTTTTCCAGAAATGCACAGCCCTTCCTGGGCTCTCTGATTAGCGCTGCAGATTTATTGCCCAAGTCGGGAGGGGCTGTGAGCCTTGCGCCTGTTTTATGAGCTCGCCCTGCAGGTGGAGATAGCGACTCTGGGCCTGCGCTTGGCCCGGAGCCTGGCTGAGCACAAGAAGGCTCCGCGAAAGGGGGTGCGGAGTTAGGGCCGCACTTCCCTGTGCAAGGAGGGCGTGGGGGCTGCGGACAGGCAGCTTCCTCTCCAGCTGGGTGGTAGGTACTTGGTGCTTTGTTGTTGGTTCTTAATCTTTGTACCTTTTTCATATAAATAAATGAAACAAAAAGTGTTTCATATGTATGCTTTAATAGGTTATTTTATTTATTTATTATCCTCACCCAAGGACACTTGTGCATTTATCTTTAGACAGAGCGGGAGGGAGAGAGAGAGAAAGAGAGAGGAGAGAGAGAGAGGGAGAAACAACGAAGCGAGAGAGACACATCAGCTGGTTGCCACCCACAGGACCCCAGCTGGGGCCAGGGACAAACAAACCTCAACCGAGGTACATGCCCTTAGCGGGAACTGAACGCGGGACTCTCCAGTCCGCTGGCCGACGCTCTAACAGCTGAGCCAAACTGGCCAGGACTGCTTCAATAGATTTAAACAGAGTTATCCTAATGTTTCAACATATAAGGAGGAAAACGGGCTTTCAAAACGATGCTCTTGCCCCGGCCGGTGTGGCTCGGTGGATAGAGCATCAGTCGGACCCACCAAAGGGTCTCGGGTTCGACTCCAGGTCAAGGGCACTTACCTGGGTTGCAGGTTCCATCCCTGGGAGGCAGCCAGTCATTGTTTCTTTCTCATATCAATGTTTCTGTCTCTCTGCCTCTCCCTTCCACGCTCTCTAAAAATCAGTGGAAAAAATATCCTCGGGAGGATTAACAAAAAAAGTATGCCCTTGATGTAATCGTGACATGGACTCAGACGTGTTATAGGAAGTGGGCGGGATTTGTTGAGCGGGGCTCCATGCCAGGCCCGGGCTCGGTGCTCCCTGCAGCGCTCTGCTGCGAGCCACCCTCTGACCAGCGTCGGGAAGCAGGTGGACAGCTCGGCCCTGGCAGCGCCAGAGTCTCCCCGTGAGCACGGGGCTCCGAGCGTGTGTGTTTCCGCTCAGCTGGTGTGGGCTCCCCTCCTCTGGGGGGGCCGCTGCCCCCAGGGTCACGTGGCTGGGCCACGATCCGGCAGTGCCCTATCCGCTACTTGCACCATCCGGCGAGCTAGTGGAGCGAAATATCAAAGCTTCAATAATTGATGTGTGGGAAATAGCCACTGTTTATTCTCCTACAGAAAACTGGAATTTTCCATCTTGCTACAGGAATGTTGGAAAGAAACAGTCCCTCTCTCTCTCAGGTGCAAATTTTGTCTGACACTTCACGTATGGTTAGTATGTTTGATGCCCCAGAATAGCCAGGAGGAAACTTGAAGATGATTCCGTGGGGTGGCCAGTGAGGGGTGAGTCATTAACAGAACCTGGGTGATTCCTTGCCCACTGGCAAAGGCTTTTTCTCAGCCCACCCAGCCTACCCGCTGCGGAACCGGAGCAGAAACAGCCCCCATGGAAGAAACCAGAATGTGATTTTTTTTTTAAAGCAGGTGAACTTTGAAACAGAAAGGCCAAGTAGTCTGCCTCTTGTCATAGGCGGCGTTGCCAAGGAGATGGTACCAGCTTCAGGGTTGAAACAGAAAAGTTCATTTCTTCTACAAATGTGTAGGGAGCACCTGCCATGCCCCAGGAACTGTGCTAGGCGCTGGCGATGACACGGGAGAGGGCGGACATGCGCTCACCCTGCCCTGTGCCTGGAGGCCACCCCCATCTGTCCGCTCAGAACCTCCCCCGGGAAGCCCTCCCTGCTTTGTCTCTCCTCCCCGGTTAGTCCCTCCTTCGTACTGGGCACACATACAGCCGTTGGCACGCCGTTGCCTCCCACCGGATGGGAACTCCTGGAGATGCCACAGGGTCTGGTTTAGTTTTCAGTCTTCAGCACCCAACCCAGTGCCTGGCACATAGTAGACGCTCAGGAAACGGAAGCTGAGCGTTCGAGTGTGTGATCACACGAGTGGCGCGTGAACGGTCCTTTGGCGCTGCAGTCGATCAGCCTCCGCGACCACGCTGCTTCACAGGCGCTGAACAAAAAGCAGCAGTTGTAGATTTGACTTTGAACTTCCAGGAGCCCAGAGCCTTATGGACTAGCAGAGCAGGGGACCCAGCACCTGCCAGATCACAGCAAAATGGTCTTCAGTCCCCCAAGGATTACTGGGGGCCAGATAGGGAAGTGCCTGCCTTTCCTGCAGGCTCCTGGCCTGGGTGTTGAGCATTTATCGAGCATCTGCGGTGGCCAGACTGAGGATGGAAGGTCCGTGAGGCCCAGACCCTGCCCTTCAGAAGGCCTAGCAGGGGGCAGATATGCGGATGTGTGTTTAGAATAGTAGCTGTCCAGGTAATGCGTATTGGACGGATCTGGCCATGCAGGTTTGTGCCTCCCTCGCCCTGTGTACCAGCACAGGAGGCGGCAGCTAAGTCTGAGTCAGAGGGGAGGGGGGAGAGTGGGACGAGCTGTATCAGAAACATGATCCGTGTCTCATGGGTGTGGAGCAAGGGACACCTCCTTGTGGATGAGGGAGTTTCAGGGCAGATCGGAAGAGGTTGAAACCAGAGGCAAGAGGCCCGTAGGGGTTCCGAGAGGGCTGGGTCCAGCGTGCACAGTGGGAGCCACTGGAGTCTGGCTTCACGAGAACGTTGAGAGGGAGCCTCCAGCGGAGGAGCTCGGAGACCTTTTGAGCCCTTCTGTCTGGCGCTCCAGGATCCTGGGATCTCTGCACCCCTATTGCTCTCTTTGGCTTTTTTGCTCTAATTCTTTTGGGGTCCCCTCCAGGTCGGGTGCTCTGACCCGCAGTAGCCCTGCTGCAGGGCCCGCACTCCTGTGGCTGCCCCGCCCTCGTGCCCAAGCTGCTGTTCCCTCATGAACACTTACCCCTCCTACCCGCCTTGGTTCGCGCTCCTCCTGAGAACTTTCCATCTGAATCCCGTATTTTAGCACTTTCTTATATTTAATAAAGACTTATTCAATCAAGTCCTCATTGATTGAGTGGCCGCTAAATGCCAGGCGCTGTGCGGCCCTCGCGGGCTCAGCACAGGAGAGACAGTCAGCAGGTTATCGGGAAAGTGCTGCAAAGTGACGTTGATGGCACTGGAGATGGAGGCCTGTCTGTGGGGTGACAGCTGAGCTGCGGCTTGAAGGGGGGGAGGGGCGGCCATGCAAGAGCCAGCAGAGAGGGCGTTAGAGGCAGAAGCAGCAACATCGCCTGAAGGCTCCAGGTCCAGGAGTAGCTTAGGTTCCAGAAACTGAACGGAAACTGACTGGGCGGGAGCTCTCTGGGCTGGGAGAGTGGATGGCGATGGCAGTGGAGAGCTGGGCAGGGTCCCGGTGGAGGTCCCTGTGGGCCACGGGAGGGGTTAGAGTTCATTCCGAGAGGGGACCCTTTGAAGGGCTTCCAGCCAAGGGAGGCGTGACCTGTTCACTTCATGGAGAGTGGGCTGGAAGAAGGAAACACAGGTAGAAGGTCCAGGCAAGGCAAGGCGGCCAGGGCCAGAGCGGTGATCGGGGGCCAGTGTGCGGTACTTCGGAGCTGGTCTTGCTGATGGATGGGCGGTGGGGTGAAAGGGGAGAGGGGAGTCGGAGATCACTCCCAGGAGGAGCAGGGGTGGTGACGGTGGTGGTTTCATTTCATGAGACAGGAGGGCAGAGGCAGGGATATGTTGAGGGGGTGCGGGGGGTGAGTTCCTTCTTAAACATACCAAGTCTCCGCCAACTGGGAGACATTCCAGTGGAGATGTCAGGCCGTCGGAACGTAGATCTGGAGCAGAGAAAGGTTCAAGGTGGAGAGAGACTCTTGGAAATACACATGGAATCTAAACCTATGGGTGCGGCTGGGTTACTGTATCTGTTTCCCAGGGCAATGGAAACATGTTCCACAAGATGCATGACTTAGAGCAACACCAGATATTTATGTTCTGGAGGCCAGAAGTCAAAATCAAGGTGTCGGCTGGGACATGCTCCCGCGGAGCCTCCAGGGGAGGGTCTGTCCTGCTGTCCCCAGCTCCTGGTGGCTGCCACGTTCCGTGGCTTGTGACAGCATGACCCTCTCCACGGCCATCTTCACACGGCCCTCTTCCCTCTGCCAGTGTCCAGATTTCCTTCTCTTGTAAGGACACCAGTTCCATTGGACTAAGGGCCCACTCTACTCCAGTGTGGCATCGTCTTACATAATTACACCTTCAGCAACCCCATTCCCAAACAAGGTCCCATTCTGAGATGCCAGGGGTTAGGACTTCAACCTGTCTTTTGTGGGGGACACAATTTAACCCATGACAATGACCTAGAACAAGGATGAAAAGAGAAAAGAAGGGTCCTAGGACTTCGCCATCATGTTGGGTAGAGGAGAAGCCAGCAAAGAATATGGACAAGCCAGAGAGAGACGCAGGGCGGGTGTGGGTGTGGGTGGTGGTCTGTTGCCCAACGTGACGGGGCTGAGAGGCTGACTGGTGGAAGGGACAGTGTGGTCACCGCTGAACTTGACCAGGGCGGCCAGCGGTGGGGCAGAGGGCAGAGCCCAGTTAGAGGGGGTGACAGGGTGATGGGACGCAAGGCTGTGGAAAGAGCGGATGATCACTCTCTAGACTCTAAACCTGTGGGTCGCGGCCCCTTTGGGGATTGAACGACCCTTTTGCGGGGGTCACCTAAGACGTAACAGTAGCAAAATTATGGTTATGAAGTAGCAACAAAAATCATTTCATGGCTGGGGGCCACCACAACAGGAGGAGCTGTATTAAAGGGCGGCGGCATCAGGAGGGTTGAGAACCGCTGCTCTAGAGGTTTGGCTTTGGAGGGAGACAGAGAAACAGGGCAGCAGGTGCCAGGAGAAGAAGGGATTAAGGAAGGTTTGGTTTGGTTTGGGGTTTGTTTTGTTCGTGTGTTTTGCCTTTTTTTTTTTTTTTTATCCTCACCTGAGGACATTTTTCTATTTTTTATTCAGATAGAGCAGGAGGGAGAGAGAGAGAGAGAAACATCGATGTGAAAGGGACACATTGAGTGGCCACCACCCGCACGACCCAGCCAGGGCCGGGGACAAACTGCAGCCGAGGTACATGCCCTTAGCGGGAACCGAACCCGGGTCTCTGTGAACCGCAGGCCGACGCTCTAACTGCTGAGCCAAACCGGCCAGGGCCGCTTTCCGTCATGGACGCAGCCAGAAGACTGTCTTGCTGTACCTACCATGGGTCCACCAATGGCTGTCACTTCACTTTCTGATGGAAAAGGACCGGCAGTGACTTTCCCAGGCCCTGCTCTTGGAACCTCAGCTGACGAAACCGTCTGGTGGTCGCTGAGGTGCCCTTCGCGTGACAGCCTCATCTGTTGGGGTCCGCCTGGAACACCGTTAGGGAACAGAAACTGGGCGGTGGGTTCCAGAGGTCCCAGCAGCCTGCTGAGGGGCATGGGAACCATGAGGACACTTGACTAACCTCATGGGAAGAGCAGCCCATGGTCACGCCAGAGAGGCCCCCTCGGAGCCAGACCAGCCTGTTCCGGAGACCCACCCGGAGACTGGACTGTCCAGGCCGCCAAGGGCACAGGTGCAGGTGACAGGAACAGGGGTCAGCAGCCCGCAAAGGAGGGCTCCTCGGAACCAGCACCAGGACAGCGAGGACAGACGTGTGGCGTAAACACGTTGTCTTCTCGATCACGTTCTTTGCAGATATTGCTTCTTTTCGGAGGGATGTGGGTGTTGTTGTTTTTCAATCCTCACCTGAGGGAGAGAGGGAGGGAAGGAGAGAGACATCGACATGAGAGAGACACATCGATTGGTTGCCTCCCGCACGATTCCGACCAGGGCTGGGGACCGAACCCAGTGACCGAGGCTGGTTGTGAGATCGCAGGTCCCATGACACAGGACAGTCCGGCAGTGACATAAAACCTCCGAGGACAAGAGCAGCCTCCCGTGTTCACACGAATGGTCAGCAATCAGGCCCGGAGGAGACCAGGACTGGAGAGGGGCCGCGTGCCGAGCAACACTGGCAAGCCGAAGCCGCCGGGCAGTCAGGGGACAGGGACCGGACGGGCCCCATAACCCGAGACACTTGCCCCACCCTCCACTGTCTCTGCCCAGAACGAGGACGGTGGCCCTCTGTAGGCACCCAGCACGGTGCTGGGTCCCCAGCTCGAAGGAAGCCAAGAAACTCCTTTTTACATACAAAACAGCAAGACTTTGTAACAGGACACTTGGTTTTTTTTTCGTTTGTTCAATACTGTTACATAGAGGAAAAAGATTAGCGATGAGAGCGAGTGTATAGGAGCAGGTGGGGAGGTGTTCTGGAAGTGGGGAAGCTGGGCTCCGGGGCCAACGCAGGTGGAAGTGGTTTTGATCCAACTCCCTCGGGCCCCCGCCCCCGCTCCAGGGCAGGAGGGGGGCACCTCCTTCGTTCTTCATGGGCAGGTTCTAGACGAAGCAGAATAATGCCTGTCATGGTCAGCGGTGGGGGCCACGTGTTGAAAAACACAGCCTGTGTTCACATCTCACACTTCGAACTTGGTCTTCTCGGGAATGGACCCCACCTCCTTGTGGCCAATTCTTAGAAAAGAAGACGCACCCTGTGGTCTGTCTGGTTTTGATGACTAGCTGCGTGTGAAATGTTCTGAGTGGAGGTGACTTTCTTCAGAAGCGCAGCAAATGACTGCCTGTCACAGGAAGGGCCACCACTCCTACAGTCGGGAACAGGCCTAGGGTGGGATTCTTGCTGACATCCAGGCTGTCGTTCACGAACATGGTTCCGTAACTGTAATATGAGAGAGCGTTTTAGGAGATTAACCTTTTAGAAGCTAATGGGAAAAAAATAGTATTTCCTTGGGAAAATGGGATACAAACCCCTAAGAAAGGGATTGTTGGCACGGACGGGTATGGGATTTCATCCCATTATTCTGGGTGGAGGCAACTTGTTTTATACAGTATATTGTTGAAAATAGAACCCCTGTATTTCAGAATTCCTTTGTAAAACCTGGGCGTTCTCTAAACATCGGTTTCCCCCGTTTTCCGCGGCAAAGGAGAAGTCCCGGGCATCTCCACGGTGGTTCTTAGCTCCTCTGGTCGGAGTGTAGCGGTGATGAAGTCAGTGGATGGGTTCCCTCTGGGTCTGTTCCAGCCATCTGCCGGGCTCCCTGCTCACGGGGAGGACCACGCCAGAGATTGGGGGGTCACTGTAACACAGTGTGGGAACCACAGGCCCTTTTGAGGGGTCAGTAAGGGCACCTTGGGTTTGACAGATAGGACTGTATGTGGAATTCATAACAGCTGCCTGCATTTCTGAACTGCTAACGCTTTCTTCCACTCTTCCTGTCCAGGGCCCCCGAGATCATCCTGGGTCTGCCATTCTGCGAGGCTATCGACATGTGGTCCCTGGGCTGCGTCATCGCCGAGCTGTTCCTGGGCTGGCCGCTGTACCCAGGCGCGTCCGAGTATGACCAGGTGGGTCCCGGCCACCCAGGGATTCCCGACAGGAGCGCCCGTGTCATTCAGGACGTGACACGTGGGTGACGTTGTGGGTGTGATGTCGTCTCTCAAACCTTGCTTCCCTCAACCTTGCTTTTCTCTCTTTATTCCTCTTTCTTTTCCCTTTTTCACGTCTCACTTCTTTCTTTCTCTGTAAGGCTGTCGTCTTCGCGGAGGTGCTGAGCCGCGCCTGTCGCATGCACGGCGACAGGAAACGCCCCGACCTCACTCTCTCTTCTCTTGCAGATTCGGTATATTTCACAGACACAGGGTTTGCCAGCTGAATATTTATTAAGCGCAGGGACAAAGACAACTCGGTTTTTCAACCGTGACACGGACTCGCCGTATCCTCTGTGGAGGCTGAAGGTAGGAAGCGCGTCCCCTGGTCCCTCACCAGCGCCCAGCACCGGGGAAGGAGGGCGGGGGCTGATCCGCGGGGAGCTCTGGGTGGCACCCGCCTGGTGGGGGAGGGGCCGCTGTGAGCCGAGGTGTGGGTGAATTTGAAGGCTCAAAGGCTCCACTTTGCCTGGCCTGCTGCTGTCTGCAAAGCTCAAGTCCCAACTCCGATGGCTGAACTCCCAGAATCAGGTGACCCTTGGTGACCTGAGTGGTCTGTGTAGAGAGAGAGATGAAGCACCCCCTGCCTTCAAGGGGCTCCCAGTCCAGAGAGAGACTGAACACAAGGCCCCCGTAATGCGGACCCTGTTCCTGGGGGCGCAGAGGGTGGGAACCTGTATGACCGCCTGCGGCAGAGGGGCCAGAGGAGCCTCTGAGCCAGGCCCTGAGGGAGGAGGGGGTCTTCGGGGCTGGAAACAGCCCAGGCGGAGGGTCCCCTCCCCGGCCGCGGGCCCCACAGCGCGCTGTCCCACGGCAGGGGCTGGCGTTCAACTTCAACACAAACATGTTTTGCTTTCACTTTTTTTTATCTACGCCTAGTGATTAAAATTGATACATTTTCCTGTGAGGAGAAAAGAATGCTGTCTTAAGTATGTTTTATGTTTATTTGAGGTGCTTCTCTCTTTCTATGAGAGAGTGGGCGGGTGTTTTGTTTTTGTGTGTGTGTTGTTTTTTTTGACAGAAACCACAGCCAAATTCTAATATGATTTAAAGATAATGTGTGGAATCTAATGAACAAAATAAATAAACAAAATAGAAACAGACTCATAGATACAGAAACCAGACTGACAGCCGTTGGGGCCAGGGGAGGGGGTGATTGGGAAGCTGGATGGGGAAAAAAAGCAAAGGGATTAAGCAAATAAAAAAACCCTCCTAGAAACAGACAACAGTATGGCGATTACCAGAGGGGCGGGGGGAGGGGAGAGACTTGACCTTGGGAGGTGAGCACACAGAACAGTGGACAGATGATGTATTAAAGAACTTGTACACTTGAAACCTGTGTAATTTTATTAACCAGTGTCACCCTGACAAATTCAATAAAAATAAATAAAATAAAGATAATGTGTGGCCAAGAGTCACAGAAGATTTAGAAGAGAGATTTGGGAGCTAAGCGAGCACTCGGGCTGTTGGCGGGAGGGCTGGTGGCCCGCAGCTGCGCAGCTGCGAGGTGAGTGGCTCAAGGTCAGGTGCAGGCGAAAGAGCCCTGGGGTGAGGAGGGGCAGCCAGGCAGGAGCAGGGCTCACGTCTCAGTGAGAGCCTCAGTTTTTCTTGTCCAGCCCTTCCCGGCATCGAAGCCTAGATCTTAGCAGCTCCATGTGTGTTGTCCTTGAATGAGATTTTGAGGAAAATCACCTGTGATCCATGACTGAGTCTAAAAACCTGTAGTAACTGGAAAGAGCAGCTTCCCAGACCAAGGCCGCGGGGAAGCGGACGGGTGTGCCCCAGCCCCAGGCAGAGACGCAGCACAGAGCAGACTCAGAGCCGGCTGCCCCGGCTGGCCCTGTGACCTTGCAGGCTCCTTACGCTTTCTGTCCCCGTTTGTCCCTCTGGAAACGGGTTGGTGGTCGGCCTACCTGAGATGGTTGTAAAGACTCTTAAATATGCTCTAGAAGACTGCCTGGCACGCAGTGAGAGCTATATGAATGTGTCTGATAAAAAATGAAATTACAATTGTGAAATGTGTGGGAGAGGGCTTCTGCTTTCCACATACGGAATCTTACCTTATCCCTTAAATTAGGGGGAATGTAGGGTTATCACGGATACCGCATACCTTGTTTACCTTGGAATCCTCCGGACCTGCCTCAGCCACACCCCCTGGCTGGTGTTTGTGGGAAGGAAGAGGGGTGGGTTAGTGTGGAGGATGAAGAGAAAAAGTAATTAGTGTGCAGGTCACTTTAAAAGGAATCAAAGTCCCTGGCTGGTGTGGCTCAGTGGTTGAGCATCGATCAACCCATGCACCAAGAGGTCACCAGTTCGATTCCCCGCCAGGGCACGTGCCCAGGTTGTGGGCCCGATCCCCAGTGGGAGGCATGCAGGAGGCGGCCAGTTGATGTTCTTTCTCATCGATGTTTCTGTCTATCTCCCTCTCCCTTCCTCTCTCTCTAAAATCAGTAAAGAAAAAAAATTAATAAGAGGAATCAAAGTTTCCTTCTCTGAAAGGTAGGAGAAAAGACCCTCTGTGAGAAGCAGAAGCTCAAGGTTTTAGGTCCCAGAGCCCAGGAAGTAATTCACATTACCAATCGGCTTTTGCCTCTCTTGACCAGACACCCGATGACCATGAAGCAGAGACGGGGATTAAGTCAAAAGAAGCAAGGAAGTACATTTTCAACTGTTTAGATGACATGGCCCAGGTAAGCTCCGTGGGTGAGTATGCAGTGCCAGCCCTTTGAAAACCAAGCACGGCACGACTTCTGCAGAAGCAACCTGGGTGGCGGCTAGGAATCCGCGACACTCAACTGCGGTGGTCAGCCTTGACCTTAGACATGCCCGCCTAAGTAAGAAGACCACTGGGTTTGCGGAACATTTTTAAAACCTTACACCAGCTCTTTAAAAATAGCTTCAGTGTATTGGCTCCCATTTGTGAAACAGCACTAGCCAATCTAACTGACGTGCTCATGGGAAGAAGCCCATTGGTACATTGGAGTTGAATGCCCTTGACTCGGTGTTAGTGCTCAGGGCCGAGTGGCTTCAGACAACAGGCATTTGTTCTCCCACGGTTCTGAGGGCTAGAAGTTTGGGATCAAAGTGCCAGCAGGGCCAGGCTCTAGGAAGAAACTGTCCCGTGCCTGTCTCCTAGCTCCTGGTGGCCCCCTGGCTGTGCTCAGTGTCCCTGCATCCCCCAGTCTCTGCCTCCTTCATGTGGCCTCATCTTGTGGTTCCCCCTGGCCTCTACATTAAATCTCTCTCTTCTTTATCTTAAAAAAGAGTAGTTCTCAACCTTCCTGATGCCGCGACCCTTTAATACAGGTCCTCATGTTGTGGTGACCCCCAACCATACAATTATTTTTGTTGCTACTTCATAACTGTAATTTTGCTACTGTTATGTCTTAGGCGACCCCTGTGAAAGGGTCATTCGACCCCCAGAGGGGTCGCGACCCACAGGTTGACAACCACTGTTATAAAGGCACCATCATTGGACGTAAGGCCCACCCTATTCCAGTCTGACCTTATTGTAACGTCATCACATCAGCAAAGACCCGATTTCCAAATAAGGTCCCATTCCCAGGAGCCGGGGTCTAGGGCTGCAGCACAGGTTCTGCGACAATTCCATGCCTCATGCTCAGTCTCTGTCCGCTCGCTGGAGGGACCACAGGCTCCCACCTTTGTGCTCAGAGAAAGTGCTAGAACTTCAGCTACTTTTAATGTAAAGACTGGTCTGAAATCAGGGCAACCTAAAGTGACTTTTTCTTAAAGGCAATGAGAAATAAAGCCAGAGACCAATAAATACTTCATACCCCTCTTACTGACGACGAGTGAGCAGAAATCCTGTGCCGAGGAAAGTATCCTTGTCGGTTGAGTAGAAGCTTAGATTGTCTTAGAAAACGGAGATCGCTTTCCAGAGCATGTCTTGGGAAACAGAAAGTACCCCAAAACAAGTCTCTTAAAGGCTATCCTAGTGTAGACGTGATCTGGGGAGGAAAACCCTGCGTCCAGATGTCCTGCTGGTCATGGCAGAGTCCCGGTGAGCACGGCGGCTGCGGTCGCTCTGGCCCGAACTCGGAGCTGGAGCTGAAACACCGTGGACGAGGGGAGGGCACTCAGGCCCTGACAGTTCCCTCCGAGGGTTAAAGCAGTAAACCGTGTGCATGTTATTTTGTGCTGCTTGGTTGCAGTTATTGTTTTTCATTGTGGTAAAATACACATAGCACCGAGTGTATCATTCCACCACTTACAGCTATACAATTCAGTTGTCTCGAGTACCTTCACACTGTTCTGCAGCCAACCTCCAGAACCCTTCATCTTGTGGGGTTTTTTCCATGAGGTGTGATGTGAGGTGCATTTCGATTGAACTGATTAAAGCGACAGGGTGTACATCCTGCCACTTGCATGTATGGCAGGTGCCGGCAGCAGCCTCCCCCGTCCCTGCAGAGAGCACCGCCACATCCTGTGGGCAACGGTGACATGCGGCAGCGCCTCGGCAGGGCACACACTGCCTCGCACGGGGACGGGGTGACCGAGAGTTTGGGAAGTCGAGGAGGCACAGCGGGGTCCTGGTTACCTGTCCCTGCTTGCTTCCAGGTGAACATGACCACAGATTTGGAAGGGAGTGACATGTTGGTGGAAAAGGCAGACCGGCGGGAGTTCATCGACCTGTTAAAGAAGATGCTGACCATCGATGCTGATAAGAGAATCACTCCGATCGAAACTCTGAACCACCCATTTGTCACCATGACACACTTACTCGACTTTCCTCATAGCACACAGTAGGTGTCCTGCTCCGTGCTTTCCACCCAGGTTCAGCGACGTTTTCTTTAAAGCCCCAGGGAGGGCCCTGGCTGCTTTGGCTCAGTGGTTAGAGCATCGGCCTGCGGACCACAGAGTCCCAGGTTCGGTTCTTGCTAAGGGCAGTACCTGGGTTCCAGTTTGTCCCTGGCCCCAATTGGGGTCGTGTGGGTGGCAGCCACTTGATGTGTCTCTCTCACATCAATGTTTCTCTCTCTTTTGTCCTCCCTCTTTCCCTCCTGCTCTATCTGAAGATAAATGCAGGAACGTCCTCGGGTGAGGATAGGTAAATAAAGCCCCAGAGAGGGAACGTTCTGGGCTCCGCGGCCATACGGCCTCTGCCACAGTCACCAGCTCCTCCACTGTATCCGAAAGCAGCCGCAGACCAGACGTAAGGCGATGAGCTCGGCTGCGTCCCAGGGACATTATTTACACACACAAGTGGCACCCCGATCGGGAGCCTGGGCCGCAGTCACCAGGAAGGAGGGCTCGGTGGAGCACAGGAAAGCTCTGGGTGGACGCACTCGGGGTCTGTGTAGGAAGGAAAATGCTCGGAACGGCAGGGTCCGTAAGCAAAGCCAAAGGTCACGCCCAGAACCCTTCCGGAGAGGACTCTGTCCGGATTTGGGCTCATTCATGCAGCATGCTGTGTGCTGTGCCAGGTGCTGGGGTACGTGGGGGGCAGAGCAGATGGGCCCATGCGCGCTGGAGCTTACAGCCTAGAGGAGAGAAAGGTACGAAACTAGTGATGCCCAAATAACCAGGCCGTTACCAGGGCAAGTGTAGGGTGTGGCGAGAGCATGTGACGAGGGAGCCTCACCTGGGACAGGGCGGGAGGTGACTGCGAAGGGTGAGTGAGGGAACTGACGGAAGGCCGGCGAGAGCCCAGAGGACAAGGCCTGCGCGGGGCACGCGGACAGACCGAGCGCGAGCGGGGGACGGGCCGGGACGGGACGGGGCGGGCCGGGACGGGGCAGGCCTCCGCGTGCAGGGCCTGGTCTTGATTCCGAGAGCGGTGGGGAGTCCGCTGAAGGGCTTGTGAGCAGGACCGCGCGGGTTAGTGTTTAACAAAGGTCTCTCCGCTGCCGCCCCGTCGAGTCAAGAAGCCAGGGAGAGATGGCCATCCATTTGGCCACCTAGAAGCTATTGGTGACGCAGAGCTGTTTCCGTGGGTGACAGAGGCAGAAACCAGCTTAGCAGGTTGAAACCTGAGTGAGAGGTGAAGAAACAGGCGGGACCCTTGCGAGAAGGGAGGCTTTGAGAGAAGCGGGCAGAACTGGAGGGGTGGCTGGGGAGGGCCCGAGGGCGGTTTCTTTTTAATACGGAAGAGATTAGAGAATTGAAAATACTGATGGGAAGTGTCTGGTAGCAAGTGAGAAAGATTAAAGATACTCAGAAGAGAAGTTCCTGAGATGGGGGAGGGGCTGGGAGTCAGCACAGGTGGAGGGCTAGGCCAGTGTCCCGTGCACGACGGAGGGGCGCAGGCGTAGGCGGGTGTGCTGGGTTCGCAGCGGACAGTCGAGGGCTCTGCAGACAGCTGTCTCCTCTGGCTGAGAGCAAGGTGTTTAGGTAACTGACAAGGTGGCAGAGAAAACTGAACAGAAATACAGTGGAATTGGGATTGTTGAGCTGGAGGTTGGACATGAAGAGTCGGGTGTGGCTGAACTCCCCAGGTGCAGGCAAGGAGAAAAAGAGAGATTGACAGGCTCAGGACGTTGGCAGTAAAGCGTTGTCATCCAAATTGATGGCTACTGGGGGCTTAGCTGAAAAGGAAAGGAAGTAAAGGTGGGGAGGGCCCAGAGACACTGGTCTAATCAATTCCGAGGTTGCTTATTTCAGTAATTGTCAAACGAGCCAGATGGGTGACAGCGTGGCGGGGGATGGGGTGCTTGAATTTGTGGTTGGGGGAGTGGAGCAGTTTCAGGTCTGACACACAGAGAATCCGTGGCTGGCGTTGCCAGCAGGTCCTGGGGATGAGGAGTGACTGAGAAGCCAGGGGTCTGGCAGGTGATCAGTGTGACCTCTGCCGTCTCCCGGGGTGGCAGGGCGCGAGTCAGAGTGGAAAACGGAGCCAGTGGCGCAGCCCCGTGAAGGACAGGAGGGAACGGGCCACAGTGGGAGAAAGTGGGAGAGCATGTTGGTTTGCAGAGGCTGAAGCAAGTACCCCTGAGGGGCCGAGGGGCTTAAACAGCAGAAATGCGTTTTCTTACAGTTCCAGAAGTCCAAGGTCAAGGTGTTTGGTAGAGCTGGTCTCTCCTAAGGCCTCTCTCCTTGGCTTGTAGATGGCCATCTCCTTGTCCTCACGTGGTCGTCTACACATACCTGTCCAGATTCCCTCCTCAATAAGAATTGGATGAGAGTCCACCCTCATGACCCCATTTTACTTATTTAAAGATCTCATCTCCAAATTTAGTCACATTCTGAAGTATGGGGGTTGGAACCTTAACATGAATGCAGGGGGTGGGCGCGGTTCAACGAGGGCTCTCACTTCAGCCTCTCAACCCCGAGGTGCTGGGGATGAGAGGCTCGTCCCGGGACACCTGCAGAGAGACGCAGGGTGCTCATGGGCACCCAGAGTAGCTGGGATCAGGAGGAGAAGGAGACTATGTGAGAAGAGGCTGGAGGAGAGAGACATTTGCAGGTCATGGCCAACCCTGCCATGACCAGACCAACTGGGCTCAGTTTCAGGGCTGGGCTTGATCTTAACCAGCCTCTAAGAAATGAGCGGGTGACACCCACCAAAGTTGGCGCTTCCTCTCATTTATCAATTGTTAAGCAAGTCCAATCACACGGCGACAGTGAGTCTTTCATTTAGAACCATGTTCGAAATAAGCAAACTCCAATACAAGGAAGGAACTTGGACCCATCTCTTGCAAACTCTCGTTATGGGATTTTTCCTGTTTCTGGGTGTAGTGGGGGTGCTTCCATGGGGTGTCAGTTGGTACCACAGAAGGGAGGAGGACGTGGTGATTTACTGGATAGGACCCCCAAAAGATCAGTCTTTTTATATTCCAGGGTGAAGTGGGATGGTTGAGAAAGAGCTATGGACAGGAGAGGGAGGGGTGCGCTCCAGAGGGTTCCCACTAGCCATCTGCACTAAGGCAGTGAGACAGTCACCCACATGAAGTCAAGGTCATGGCTGAGCGACCTTGGAGTCTCGTCCATCTCGGGGTTCTGAGGGGAAGCAGTAGCAGAATGCTTCACTGTACTTGGTGAAAACTGAGCAGGGAAATCAGGAGCATCAGCTTCAAATTCAGAACGTGGTGTGGGTCCCAAGAGGACCACTGACAATTCAGAACTCAGAAAATGGGCCTCAGAAGGACAAATGGGCCTTTGAGCACACCGAGGCTTACCTGAGAGTAGGCCTAATCCCTACAAATCTCTAGAACTTTCTGAGAAGGCCAGGAGAACTCGGGGGTGCGAAGAAACCTCCAGGCCCACCTGTTGTAGACCCCCACCCTTGGGACTAGGCCAGAGCTGCGCCAGCATCTGGGCTGAGAGGTGAAAGGGGCCCACCCATTCCTCCACGCCAGGATTCTAGAGCACGGATTCCCTAAAACCCACCCCCACAGAACTAACCCAAAGTGCACGTGCCAGACCATTTCATTTAGAAAACCTTGAGTCTAAGAGCTTTTGGTTGAATTGTCACAAAATCATTGGATGCTTTCAGTGCATTCCGAAGGGAACCTAAAATCGATCTTTTATTCCTCCAGCCCCCACGGGAAAGCACTTAGCAGTGTGCTTGGTACTTCGTAGATTCTCAAAACATGTTGGCCTCACCAGCACTGGTATTTGTGTTTTTTAGCTGTTGGTTACTGTAGGAAACATTTCCCTTTCTCTCCAGGGTCCACAGTCAGTAAACACTGGTTTCGTGTGCATTGTGGGCTAATGTACGCAGTCCTTAACTCCGAAAGAAAGAGGCGTCTCTGCGCATGTCAGAGTCCATTTGGAGCATCTTTTATGGAAAGGATGTTTGGGGATGGCAAAATGTAGCTTACTTACAGTATGCAGAAACAGTATACATTTGTAATCTTAAAATAGTAGCCAATTATTTTATTTATATTCAGTTATTACATTGTAATTAAAATAAGTATTGAAAATTGAACTGTATTGCTGGTTTATTTTGAATATTAGCATTTGAGGAAAAGTTATGTTTAGTTAGAAGGAGACACAGAAGTGTATGCGAAGCCATGTATAAATCCTGAAGAGCACCTTGTGGTGACTTTTTCAGAACTTGGTCAGGGGCACTTAGGACTTTCCTTTGCCTTGATGTTGGTGTCAGCTACACTTTTATATTTACTTTCATAATTAGGGTTTTGTTTTGATTCACAAAGGGAATGAAGGAAGAAGAAGAGGGAGAGAGTCTTCATTTTAGATTTTATTAAAATAAAAAGGAAGGATGAAAGAGGTTAAAGAGGATGTATATGTATATGTATATGTATATGTATATGTATATGTATATGTATATGTATATATGAAGATTGCCAGTAATTAGCTCTTGGCTTTGGCAGATTACCTGTCTTCTCTAAACTTCATCTTTACTCCTACTACAGGGGCATCACTCATCTCTCCCTCTTGGGATTGTTGTAAGACTGAGTGCAAGAATCTTGCACA
Source organism: Molossus molossus (assembly GCF_014108415.1). Lineage (NCBI taxonomy): Eukaryota > Metazoa > Chordata > Mammalia > Chiroptera > Molossidae > Molossus > Molossus molossus. The sequence goes on along the minus strand of NW_023425401.1, from coordinate 101,268,304 downwards.
CAACTACCACAGCTCTCAATCACTGTTAGACCCTATTATTAATTATTAATATTATTACAGTTCTCCTTTCATGCACAATTCCTATGGGGAGAAAGTGGCCAATAGGGTCATGATACTAGGTTGGCTAGTTCCTTGGCTGTCCCCTAGATGGCGCCAGTGACCCAGAGTCGCCTGGGAAGGATTTGCACAAGGTGTTGTCTTTGGGGAAGTTGGTGGCAGGTGGTGAGCTGCTGTTTAATGTTCCCAGAGAACGTATACATTTGTTAGGGGCCGAAAGCCATACTGACAGCTAGAATGAGCCGTGAAGCTGGAGACAGATCAGCACGATGAGGAAAATGCAGTGAGAGCCAGCAAGTGTTGGGTGCTGAGACCCTTGACCTGTCCAGGGTAGGGAGAAAGGCAGTAAGGCAGTGGGTGAAACGTCTCAAAATAACATCGACTGTTGCAAATGTAGACTGTACATGAGAAATCCAGGAAATTGAGACCTAAAGTTTTCCCTGTTGTCTTATTTACTAAATTAACTATTCTCTCCTTTTTTCTCGCCTTTTTCTCCCTGTTATTCCATCCCACGTGACCCTCTTCTCGTTCCCTTATGCCTGTCTCTGCCTTTCCCATGAACAGCGTCAAATCATGTTTCCAGAACATGGAGATTTGCAAGCGTCGGGTGAATATGTACGACACCGTGAACCAGAGCAAAACTCCTTTCATCACACACGTGGCCCCCAGCACGTCCACCAACCTGACCATGACCTTCAACAACCAGCTCAACACTGTCCACAACCAGGTGAGGGGGGAGCAGAGAAGGCCGGCGGGGCTGACAGCGAGCATCGGGAACTGCATTTCCCCGGGAAACCCCATCAGAAGACAACATTCCCCCACTGTCATAGTCTACTCTGTAGGGAGGCGTTTGCGTCAAGGTCACTTCCTCCGAGAGCCCCAAGCAGTCTATCGACCGGTGGCCCCATTGAACAAGTCATGGGCCGCTCACTAAAGGGGTTGTTTCTGAGGTGGTACCTCTTCCGACTTCTTTCTGTCCTGATGTGGGAAGGAGGTAAGAGATGCTGTGATCCTAGTGTGTCCAGCTTCGGCCTGGTGAGAATTCTGGAACTGGGACACTAGTGATCATCTGGTTCAGCCCTCTCCCTTGTCCTCAGACTGCTGGGTCTACGTGTTCTCCTCTCTCTTCCTCTCCCTTGCTCTCTAAAAATCACTAAAGAAAAAAATATATATTTTTAAAAAGAAAGGGACCAGGAAACTAAGGTTTTCCTCCCACAGATTTCTAACCTTTTGCAGAAAATTAGCAGAATCTAGCATCTAACATGCTGCAGAAAATATCGATGACACCCAGCAAATATTTATTCACTGAATAAGCTCCAGGCCCTGCCTCAGGCCATCTCTGGTGTCTGAGAGACTTTTACTTCCTTCTTCCAGTCTTAACCAGTTCCCTCAAAGATGTCTCCCTAGATTTTTCCAGTCTTAATATCAGTCTGCAGTGACAGCACTCCTGTGTGTACACACACGCGCGTGCGTGCGAGGCTCCATAAGAGAGGAGTGTATGTGCTCTAATCCTGAGGTCTGAATGAAGACCTCCACCTGGCCATCCACTCTTTATACAAGCCCCCTACTGTCACTGAAGAGCCACTGACCCTGTCTTCATGGGCCATTCCTGGAGCACACTGGGTTGCCGAGTCCTAGCTTACTTCCCAGCCTACCCTCTGTCCCCTGCCTAAACTCTGGGAAAGGCCACCCAGCATCCGCTGCCCCCTGGGGGGCATTGGTGTTCTGAAAGCTCCCCTGAGGGGAAGACCTGATGCGCTCTAAGGCCTAGCATGCAAGGAAGCAGACACCCCCGCAGCCCCTTGCCCAGCCCTCGGGCTGAGGCCTCCCAGCCAGACAGGGAGGGTCCCTGACAGTCTCGCCATGGTTTAGTTCTCCATCACCAGAACCCACCACAGTGAGCAGACTGATCTGGCCGCTGCCAGGAGCAGGCAGAGCAGTGGGAGATCAATTGAGAAGGGAAGGTTGGCCCTGGCCGGTTTGGCTCAGTGGTAGAGTGTCGGCCCGCGGACCAATGAGTCACGGGTTCGATTCCGGCCAGAGTCACGTACCTTGGTTACAGTTCATCCCGGCCCTGGTTGAGGTCATGCGGGAGGCAACCAGTCGATGTGTCCCTCTCACATCAACGTTTCTCTCCTTCTCTCTCTCCCTCCCGCTCTGTCTCAAGATAAACAGAAAAATATCCTCGGGTAAGGATTAAAAATAAATAAATAGGGAAGGTTGGCCAGCTGTGGGAAACACAGTGCCAGACCAGAGTACAGAGGATGCCCATGAAGCAGTAATGGGAGACTTTTGAGCAGGGTGGTGACATGCACGAAGTAGTTGTTTGGAAAGAACGTCTGCCCTCTGTGCCCAGTGAGAACCAAAGAGGAAAAGTGGAGGCCAGAGCGTCTCCAGCCAGAGCCCCCAGGTCCCAGAGGAGAGGGCCTCCCCTGGGGAGACAGCGATTGACAGGAGTCAGTGGGTTCCAGGGACAGTTCAGAGGAAGCAGCAGCAGGCCCGGTGGCTGCCCGGAGGGTGGGACAGTCGAGGATTCTGGTGCCCCCAAGAGGGAAGCCCAAGGCTCCAGGACCTGCAGAGAGTCTGCACTTGGGCGTGTGGAGTCTGAGCAGATCGTGGGAAACGTGTAAATGGGGAGGCCTGCGGGAGAGATGGGCATGCGCGGAGAACCCAGAGGAAGTGCAAGGCTGTCATCAGTGACATCACAGACAGTGGCCCACACGTGCTGCACACACGTCCCCCTCACTGCTGGAAGCCAACCATGTGACGCTGCGTGACACCGTGTTACAACATGCGTCTCACAGTGCAGACAGGGCCACATCATGGAGCAGTTCCCCTCAAACAGTTTGCTTTGCACTGCAATGCAGCATAAAATCTAAGTATAAAAAACCATGTAAAATGAAACTTCATCCTTGTTATCAAAGTCGACACAAATACACACCCTTCTTGTAATTCTGATTTTGTACGTGTGCACGATGTCCTCGTGGATCGTTTCTCCTTATTCGTGAGTCCTTGTAACCTCTGGCGGCCAAGCCTCTGGGAAGCCGCCGGTAACCTCCACCTGCCATGCTGAAGAAAGCTAAGAGGGGGTGAAACTGCACGGTCCCCACTTTAGGAGTGATTTCCCCTCTGCCACCTTGCTTCACGTGGGAGCTCATTCTCAAGCGATGTTGCTTTCCGAGAGAAAGGCGGGGACATCTTTCCGTGTCTGTCTAACCATCTCCATTGCCGCTCCCTTGGCCCGCCAGCACCTTTGCTGTCTGCCGCCCAGCCTCAGGGGAAGGCCGGGGAAGGGTTCACACGCTCGAAGAAGAGACCCCAGGCTCCACGTGTCCCTCTCCCTGTTTCCGTAGCACGTTTCTCCGCAGAAACTGCTGCGCAGCCGCTGAGGGTATCTGCCCTTAGGCCCGAACAGGAGGCCCCCTTCTAGCCTCCATGCGTGCATCTGGGTACCCGGGGCTCTGGGCCTGCAGCGCCTCTTCCTCGATCCAGCCTCCCAAATATGGACCGCACCCTCAGGTCCATATGTGTGCGCCCCAAACCCCTCAAGTGTGGGACGGGGCTGGGGCAGGGAGAGAAGGGAGGCAGGGGTTCAGCTTGCCCCCCTCACCGTTCTCCAGGGCAGAACCCAAGGAATCCAAGAATCCTGACCTCAAACCTGCCTTCCACGTTGTTACGAAGGTGTGCTTGTCAGAGTGGAGGCGCAGAGCAAAAGTTGTTCCTGGCCTAATTTTTAACGTTGCAGTATTTAGACCTATGGTCCGGCATCCAACTGCGCTCCTGTCTGGGCCCCACACGTCAGGGACAGGCCTGAACACAAGCGCCAAGGGTGACTGTCATGTGGCCGCAGGCGCCTGCTGCTCCTTGAGACTTGACCGTATTTCCACTCCCCTCTGTTTTTGCTTCTTTGCCCATGGTTTTTTTGTTTGTTTGTTCTTCTGTGAGTTCATTTATTTGAATTAGATTCGTGTCTCCCAACCTGCCACCGCCCTCATTTTTTATTTTTATGTTTGTTTAATCCCCATCATTCCTTTAGGCTCCCACCTCCACCAGTGCCACTATTTCCTTAGCCAATCCCGAAGTCTCCATACTAAACTACCAATCTGCACTCTGCCAGCCCTCAGCGGCGTCCATGGCTGCGGTGGCCCAGCGGAGCATGCCCCTGCAGACCGGAGCAGCCCAGATTTGTGCCCGGCCCGACCCCTTCCAGCAAGCTCTCATCGTGTGTCCGCCCGGCTTCCAAGGTAAGGATGAGCAGAGAACCCGGGGCTCCGACCGCCCTGGCGGACAGTGCTGGCATCCCTGAACCTGGGGCCCCTGTCCTGCTGTGGCCAGCCTCGGGACAGTGCGCTTTGTCATGCTCTCCGTGGGCAGCAGTTTTGGCCCTGGTTGCGGAGTGTAAGGAAGCACATTGGGCTCCTCGGTGAAATGCCCTCTGTGTGGCTTATCTATAGAAAAGTGCCCATCCCTACGGCCAGCAGAGCCCGTTCTCACGAGGAACATAAATCTGTAGGCAAAGTTCCTCCCGGGCCACCCCCAGCGGTTCTTCAGCCATGCACCCCAACATTCTCCTCTGGAAGCCTCCAGGAAGCTAGAGTTGACCACGTACTTGGTTACAGTTTGCACAGAAAGCTCGAGAATTTGTTTTTGCAAGCCCCTGGGTAAGCACGCGTGTGGTTGCCCAGTTTTAGTCAGTGCCAGTCCCAGTGGACTTTTTTTTTTTTTTTTAATCCTCAGCCGAGGATATTTTTCTGTTTATCTTCAGATAGAGTGGGAGGGGGAGAAGGGGAGTGAAAGGGAGAGACAGAGAAACATCAACGTGAGAGGGACACATCGAATGGTTGCTTCCCACACAACCCCAACCAGGGCCAGGGACAAACTGCAACCAAGGTACGTGCCCTTGGTCAGAATCGAACCCGTGACTTGTTGGTCCTCAGGCCGACGCTCTAGCACTGAGCCAAACCGGCCAGGGCCCAGTGGACTTCTATGTTCTCCCCATACCCTGGCTGTCACCTAGTGACATACATGGACGTGTCTTCCTTTTGTTTTGGTTTTTTTTGGTATGTGCCCTTAGCGGGAACTGAACCCAGGACTCCCAGGCCCATGCTCCAACTGCTGAGCCAAACCGGCCAGGGCAGAAGCACGTGTCTTCCTATCGTGATCTGTCAGCTAACTGTTCCACTTGGTTTTACGGGCTCAATTTCACCTTCTAATCTTTGAACACATTCAAGGTTGCAGGGGGCGGGGGTTGCTTTTTGTTTTCTAAGTTAGAAACTAACTGGCCTTCCAAAGGGCCAGGCAACACCTGGAGGGGACCGGTGCGGAGTGGGGGGCTGTCTCCATCCAGCTCGTTCCATCACTCAGCCCCTGTCCCTTGCCTTGTTGTCTGGAGCAGGGTTGCAGGCCTCGCCCTCGAAGCATGCTGGCTACTCCGTGCGAATGGAAAATGCTGTTCCCATCGTCACTCAAGCCCCAGGAGCTCAACCTCTTCAGATCCAACCAGGTCTGCTTGCCCAGGTAATTCTTTGTTATTCCTGGTATCGCCATTATCCACCTTAATGTTTTTCACAAAAGAGATGTATCTCCGCTAATTCCCTCCCTGGCGGTGAGTGAGGTGCTTCGAGTCATTAGAATACCTCGGTAATATTCTGGATGGTGCCCAAGTGAATTACCTTCCTAAGTGCCTAGCTTACAATTCCAAGAAGAAATTCAGACACAGGGAGAATCTGGAGAGACTATTATCACTGTATCTTTGTAATGTAAATTAATATAGGAGACCTAGGTTTCGATCCTAACTCAACTAATAACTCTCTGTGACCTAAGGCAAGTCAGTTAACATTTCTTTGCCCTACATTTCTTTCTTGTAAAATAGAAATGATTTTTTAGAACCAAAAAAAGAAAAAGAAAAAAAAGCCTGGGAGTTGATTCTTTTCTAGTAGAAGAAACAGGGGTAGCGGAGCTGCGAGCTGCAACCTCCCGGTCTGTTCACGTAGGCACTCTGGTAGTAGAATGACACTGTGGAGGTGAAAGTGGTAAAAATAAAAATAAAATTAGGAAGTGTTGTGGAAATTTAAGGTAACACAGTGATACAACAATAATAGTAATGACACAAACTTTTTTTTTAAATGTTTTTATTGATATTTTTAGGGAGAGATAGAAACATTGATGTGAGAGAGAAACAGTGATCGGCTGCCTCCTGCACGCCCCCTACTGGGGATCGAGCCCACAACCCGGGCATGTGCCCTGACCACTGAGCCACACTGGCTGGGCATGACGTGGACTTTAATAACAGATACATCACCATTACGCCAGGTACTTTGCAGTCATGTTTGATTTAATCCCCACAACACAGGAAGGTGTTTGTCACCTTTTGACAGAAAGGGAAGATGAGGCACAATCACTGGCACAAAGTCACACAGCGATTAGGTGACAGAAGCAGGACACAAACCCAAGAAGTGTGACACCAGCATCGATCTGTGTTTTAACCCCTTGCTGTGCTGCTTCCGTATAACCACTTCTGTAGGTGGTAAGGACAGCTTGACCTCTCTGTTGTCAGTTTAGAAGCACCTTTATTTTTAAGTAAGGTGGGTTCCCAAAGGCTTTTCTCAAAGTGTGTCCAAAGGCACTGTATTTATGCTGTCTTCTGTTGAATATAAGTTTGGGTTTTTCATTTTAATGTGGTCAAATTGCATAGTTCTGTTTTGGGCTCTCTATTCCATTGGCCTCTCGAATATCCTATTGTCTTAACTATTATAATTTTAATATGTCTTGGTGTCTGGTAGGGATAGCATTCTCCAAAATGTCCTGTTTTTCTTGTCCCTTCACTTTTCCATGTGAATTTAAACATTATTCTTACATAGGAATTTCAGTTCCAAAAAAATATTGCTGGCTTATATTTATTGAATTTGCCTAAAATTTATATTTATGTTAGGGATAGCTGACATCGTAATAATAAGTCATTTCATCCCTGAACATGGTTCCACTGTACATGTTACCTTTTATTCCTTTAAGTTTTCTTTTGTTGGACTACTCCGTAAATAATTTAGTTTTTGTGGTTATTAATATTTTTGTTAACTATATCTTTTAATTATTTGTCCTTGGTTTATAGGAATGTACTGATTGGGGTCTATTGAGCTTATCTAGTAGTTCTTCTAAACTCCTTAGTTCTGGCTGTTTCTGTGAATCCCTTTGGATTTTCTACATGGCCTTTTATTTGCATATAATACAGTTTTGTTTCTTCTTTTCCAATCCTTATACCTTTTATTTTTTCTTCTTCTATCACTGTGCTGACAGACCCTCCAAAACAGCATTTAATAACAGTGTTGACATTGGGCACCCTTAACTTGTACCTAACTTTAAAAGAAATTCTTCTAGCTGTTGTCATTTGGTGTTTTGTTTAGGATAAATATTTGATAAAGACACTATCAAGTTTGCTAATTTTTAATGAATTGATATTAAATTGTATCAAATGTTCTTCCTGCATCTATTGAAATACTCACGTTTTTGTTCCTTAATCTGTTAATGTAGCAAGTTACTTAATAGATTTGCAATATTAAAACCTCCTTGTGTTTCCAAGATAAACTTTATTTGATCATGTTGTGTTTGATATGTTTGTATGCTTGTCAATATTGGATTGTTTGTAAATACTATAGTTAATAATTTTGCATCTGTGTTCATAAGTAAGAAATGGCATGTAATTTCTCTCTCTTCAGACTCCTTATCTGATTTGGGCATCAGGTTTATATCAGTCTCATAAAATATGTTGAATATTATCACTTCTTCTATTTTCTGGAACAGCTTTGTTAAGATTGACATTAACCATTCTTCGTCTCCTTGTTCTTCCAAATTCACACCACAAGTGACCACTTACACCAGCTTCCTGTGGTACACACAATTTTGTCTTTCTGGATGATTGTAAAGAGAACCTCCTGTATTTAAGGCAGGCCTTCTACTCTTGCCTCTCACCCTAGTCCTCATAGCTTCCTCTTTGCACAGTTTGGTCGAAGGGTGTTCAGAAAAGGCCAAGGTAGGTCAAGAGAAAGAACTACAGCTTGTTGCAGGGCAAAGTAGTTTGTTCATACTTTATTCGGGTGGCAGAAATTCAGTCAGTCTCCCAGTCCTCCTCTGTGAGCCAGAATCTTAGATTCACCTGCACTTTGAAGGGTACTTTTTTGCATTTGTACATTTAACCCTAGTAAGCCCAGAACTATCTCTGAAAGAAATGATAATTAACATCTCTTATTAGCCAAAATAGGCATTCTTCATTGTTCAGTTTGGTGAAAACCAATAGTCTCAGCATTTCTGAATTTGTACCAGTCCTTTAATCATCGCAGAGAAGAGCTTCACCTTTTGCTCACTTGGAAAAGAGTCCCTAGAGTACTGTAAATCTCCAAGTTTATTTAAGCTAAAGCTATAATTGGGAAAGTAAACAAGCAAACTAACACACACACACACACACATTTTTTAATTGCTTCAGTGTTTATAACTTCCTGGAAGCAAGTTGAATGTTCATCAGTGGGAGATTTGTTAAATAAATTATTGTGTGCGTAAAATGGAACACCATGCAACAGTTAAAAATGACATGGTAGCCCTAGCTGGTTTGGGTCAGCAGTAGAGCATCAGCCCACAGACCAAAGAGTCACAGGTTTGATTCCGGTCAAGGGCACGTACCCCAGTTGCAGTTCAGTCCCCGGCCCTGGTCGGGGTTGTGCAGAAGACAACCAGTCAATGTGTTCCTCTCACATTGATGTTTCTCTCTCTCCCTCCCCCCCCCCTCACTCTGAGGAAAAATAAAATAAAAAAATTTTTTTCTTAAATAACATGGTAGACCAGTGTGTCTTCACATGCAAAGATTTCTAAGATCTACTAAGTAAAACATTCCTACCCTATCATGTTGGGTCTTTTGTTAGTTGCTTTTTCTTTTTCTCTCTGCTTATCACTAATCCATGTCAATATGTTAATTGTTACAATTGAGCTCTCCCCTAGATATTTGCAAATGGTCCCTTCAAAGGACAAAAATAAACTAACATAAAAATGAGTATGATAAAAAGCGATAATTAAACATTTAAACTGGTGCCTTCATTTTTCTCTGGGTAAATTTCTAGGTTTCAGGCAGAAGCACTCCAAATACTATTAGTTACTTTAAATATATCCAGAAAACTGGCATACAAATTGATGGTGATTAACAAACATGGTGATTGCAAACATCCTTCGCTCTACAGCAGGCCTGGCCAAGTGGGACCCAGCAGATCCTGCTCCCCCCGGCGTGGCAGCAGCTGACCGGAGTGGCCACCCACACGTCAGTGCAGCATGCAACGGTGATTCCCGAGACCATGGCGGGCACCCAGCAGCTGGCCGACTGGAGGTAAGAGGAGAGCTGGCCTGTGCCCGAATTGCTGGTTTACAGAAAACTTTTTAAATTCAAAAGAATATTATGTGAGATATGACTACAGTGTAAGGAGATGTAATTTTTAAATAAGTGTACCAGGAAACAAGAAAATCGGCTTCATTACTTTATGGTCAGTTGTCACTTTTGACCCCAAATTCAGTGACATCATTTAATCACCAGTGTAATTCACCAGACTTGGCTCCAGATGATTTTTTATTGTTTCTCAAAATTCAGTTCCACTCCCAAAAAACAAAGATTTGTCACCAGGGAAAAGGTGCAGTCCCCAAGGCTCCTCAGCAATTCTAGAAAGTGTTGTCAAGGTATTTTGAGACATGGACACATTGGAGTCTTCCCAGCTCTCCCCGGGAAGGCTTGGCAGAACAGGATGTATTTCAGATGGTAGGTGCCGCTGAGCGTGGCTCTTCAGTTGTGGTGAAAGATCAAAGTCCACTTCCCACAGATCCCTGAAGCACGCAGCTCCCAGCCACGAGCACGCGTACCCCCTGCATCTGTTTCCGTAAACTACCCCATCCCACTCGCTGACTTCCTCACCCACACGTTGCTCTGTTCTTTTTATGGCCACTATCCACTTCTTGTAGCTCTCAACCCTCCCATCCCAGCACCGCCACAGTGCCATTTTCACCAGTGCAGAGCCAAATGGCCACCCCCTCCCCAGTTGTCCCCAGCATCCCAGTCCCCATGAGGGAGAGTCTGGGCTGTTTCTCCTTCAGCCCAAACATGAGGACAGGTCATGCCCCTCACCCTCTGACAGGCTCCATACCAGCCATGCGGCCTCCCCCACGGTTCCTTTTCTGACCTAAAAGACTATTAAGTGAATGAAGGGCTCTTGGTGAAACGGAGAGAAGTAGAGATAGAAGCCCCCATTCAAGCCTCAACTGCAGCTTCCTCTGTTCCTCCATTTAATTTTCTGACCAGTGAAAAGAGTACACAGGCTCTTTCCCGTAGCCCCACTCACTGACTACACTGCCCACCCCACCCCTAGAGCACCCCCACTCATTGGAAGCACTTTCAAACCAGGTAAAACTGGGTTCGATTCTGGCTCTGCCTAACTTGGGCAACTTAACCTCTATAAGCCTCAGTTTCTTCTTCAGTGGAGTGAGGATAACAGTCCTCATAGGATTGTTGAAAGGCTAAAATTAAGATAAAATACAAAGCACTTTGACCTGTATTTTAACAGGTGCCATAGCAGCACCTGGTACATGAGAGGCAGTAAACAAATCTCTCACCCTTCCCCCACTGGCATCGGTGCATGCTCAGCAACACCACCTTCCCTCTCCAGCTCGTTAGGAACCACAACCAGATGGAAAGCTGTTTGACCAGTTGTTTTCCTCACCCCCTTTTCTCCTTAAAGACCACACATAGGTTGTACTCCCTTTTGTTCCTTTTTTCTATCAGCATTTATAGCTCGTTTCACTTCAACAATATTCACATACTCATTCATGCCTATTATTCCTCATCCCTCTTACGTGGTCACTGCAGAAAACACTTAAAGCCTACACGCTTTCTTTCTCCATTTCACGCATAGACCAAAGAACATCCATAATCACGGCTAATGAACAAAAGACAAGTACCAGTGCTTGACCTGTATCAGAGGAAAAAGAGCCACGTCTGTAGAACAGCGACAACAAAATAAAGCAGCTCTAGCAGCAGCTTCTCAAATCCACGTAAATGTCCAGAAGACACTATCACATCTCTACAAGTGTCCCCTCCTGTTTTTTTCCTACTCCTTTCCCCCAAGTTGCAAAGATACATTTTACAACATTTTCAAAATTCAAATGAATTCTCCTATAGCTTTTAATTTGTTTGTGCATGAAGTGGGCTTTTATGGGCAGGTCTCTGAATTAATCACCACTTTTAATATTTCTATGGGAAAACAAGCCTTTAAGCTCCATGCAACCCAGATCATAAGAGCTTTTGAAACATAACCCATTTTCAGGATAATGGCTACCGGTGTTTCTATCAACGTGTCTGTTACTAATCTTGATTTCATACCAAACTCCATGCATGTCTAGGCAACCTTCAGCTAAACTAATTGTTTATTCAGCGAGCTCGTAATTAATCGATCAGCGGCCACATGCCCGAGCACCGAGCTAGCCCCGAAAGAGTTCAACAGAAGGTTAACACTCCTAACATCAACACCCTGTGGCTCCCAGTCTGCAGCGGTCGTTTGTCTCGTAAACGACAGTGTCCTCGTTTACGAAATGGCATCCCCACTGTATCCTGCCACCCCGCAGAGCGGGGCAGCCCGGTGAGGGCACTTTGTAAATCCTATCGGAGGTGGAGGGCCTGCTGTCTGCCCTCCCCGGAACCCAGGCGGAGCTGCGTCCTTGGCATTTCCCAGCTGGGTCGCCGCCTCTCCTACACCACGTGGCGCTCCTGCCGCTCACCGCACCTGGGGGGCTTCCCTGAGGCGCTCGCCCGGCTAGGCTCACCCCTCCAATACCCCCCAAGCGAGTAACAACCGGTTTGGGGGTTCAATCTGGCTCTCAACTGGGGAGGAACCTTTACCTCAAAAAATAAGCTCTGTATGCATAACCAATGGACATAGACAACAATGCTAGGGGAGTGGGGGGCGGGATGGGGAGGAGGGGGGGGGCAACATCTGTATCAAAAATAAATTAATTGATGGAAAAAAAAGCAGCAGCAGCTCTGTTTATGAAACCAACAAACAGCCTTGTCCTCCCGCCTCCCTTTCAGGAACACGCACGCTCACGGCAGCCATTACAATCCCATCATGCAGCAGCCTGCGCTCTTGACTGGTCATGTGACCCTCCCAGCCGCCCAGCCCTTAAATGTAGGCGTGGCCCACGTGATGCGGCAGCAGCCAACCAGCACCTCCTCCTCGCGGAAGAGCAAGCAGCACCAGTCCTCTGCGCGGTAGGTGGTGGGGGTCGGCCTGCAGGAAGGAGCCTGTTAGCGTTGGGCGGGGTCCGCGTGTGCTCGGTCCCTGGTGGGGCAGGGAGTGTCCCGTGGAACGCAGTGCCCGCGTACGGGGCGAGGGTTTGAGGGCGGCGCTCCGCTCTGCAGGTGTGGGCCCTGCCAGCACCCCACGTGGGGGCCTGGGGTCAGGGTCACTGCAGGGCCTCGAGTGATTCGGTCCCCTTGCACTGCTCTAGAAAACACTCGGACTCACCTCCGGAGTTGCACTGGAAACCATAATAACTTTTCTTTAAAATGTGCTGTTTTTTTGAAATCTGAGGTTAGAAATTTAAATTATTTAGCTGCTTAAGTATGAGCAATAACTTAGTTAATCCTGGACATTAACCAGCAGAACAGTGCTCTTGCCTGTTCCCTTTAAATCCAGTCTCATCTCAGTGAGCTCTTTAAAGTCAAGGTCACACAGAAGGCCCACGCCCTGTGGCATTTGGAAAAAGCAAAACTAAGGAGACAGATACCAGCTCGGAGTTCCGAGGACTGGGTAGGAGAGGAGGGGATTGACGGGGAAGGATAATGAGGGAACTTTTCAGGGGCATGAAAAGTTCTACATCTGTTCTGTGGTGGGGTTACCTGACCATACATTTGTCAAAACTCTGAATCAAACACTTCATTCAAAAGGGCAACTTTTACTGTACGTATACTTCAGTAAACCTGACTTTTAAAAAAAAATAGATTTCCAAACAAAAAAAATCTAAATCAAGACGGTGCAGCTGGCCCTGGCTGGTTTGGCTCAGTGGTTAGAGTGTCTACCTGCAGACCAAAGGTGAGGGTTCGATTCCCGTCAAGGGCACATACCTCAGTTGCAGGTTTGATCTTCCGCCCAGTTGGGGGCATGTGGGAGGCAACCAATCAATGTGTCTCTTTCACATCGAGATCTCTCTCCCCCCTCCCTCCCCCTCTCTCTCCCTCTCCCCCTTCCTCCCTTCCTCCCTCCAACTCCATCTAAAAATCAATGGAGAAAATCAGGTGAGGATTAAAAAAAAAAAGATTTTGCAGCTACAGAATTACCCTGCAGTTCTCTCTGGTGCACCAACGTGGAAGTACCCAATTGCCCAATTGCTTATTTGAGCTAGGTTAATCAAGAGAAGTCCAATATATAAAATATAAAATGCCTAGAAAGTTTGGTTTTCTACTTCCTCATATAGACAGGCTCCAGAAATTAGGCCTGCTTTTTTACATTCTCATTCAGAAATCAGTCCAAGAGTTAACTCCCTCACGTTGTCATCTTTCAAGATTTCTTTTCTGGATGTTGCTGACAGCTCAGGGAAATCCATCTCAGATCAGTGGCAGCCATCCAGCATGCGTTTGTTTGGCAGCCCTGTGACAACACTCCCGCGTCCTTATTAGATTAGGCTGCAGACACAGCCACCACCTCAATCCTCACACACTGTCATGCCCAGCCAGTGGGCAATCACACAGAATTCTGGTCTGACCCAGAGCTGACCTTAGCATCATTGTCACAAGGATACTTTGCCTTCCAACTTGACAAGTCCTTCCTTGTTGCCTGCTTACCACGTGACCAGTGTTGTGAGACTCATTGCTAGTACATTTCAAGATCAATATAATTATAGTGCATTTATTTGCCTATTTTTAAGACCAGTGCTTTGGCAAAACAGCCTGAGAGACCAGGATGCTCTCCCTCATTGGGTGGTACAGCGAGGCATACTTTTCTTTAATAATGTCAAGTAGAGGTACTTTAGCTACAGAAGTAGTGAAAACATAATCTCAAAATTATAATATATTACCAATAATAAATATTATGGTTAGTACAAGCAATGGAACCATCTTATCAGTAAAAGCATGTTATTACCAGGCCCCCAAAAGGAGCAAGCATCATATCTGACACAACTAAATAGAAAATTAAATAGATCCACCTTTACGGAATGTTCATCTTACAGCCACCACTTTAACTAGAAGGTGCTAGAATCTCTAAAGACATATCAAAGTATAAATTTTCTCTTTTTTTAATATGTTTGTATTGATTTTAGAGAGATTGATTGAAACATTGATGTGAGAGAAACATCAATCAAGTGCCTCCTGCACGCCCCTTGCTGGGGATGGAGCCTGCAACCTGGGCATGTGCCCTGATCTGGAATCGAACTGGGACCTCCCAGTCCATGGGATGACCCTCAATCCACTGAGCCACACCAGCCGGGCTCAGAGTCTTCATTTTCATTATAGGTTGGCTTTGGTCTCAAGAGTTGTTGGGGAGAGGGGAAAAGTAAGATATTTTCTCCCCTAGAGTTACCAGAAAGTATATGGGCTAATTTGATAAGGAATTTCAAGTAAATCAAAATCATGATTAAAAGGTCCCTTTTCAAGCGCACCTTTTCCTCTTGTATTTTCCCAGTTTTTTATTACAGTTGAAACAGACTGGTGAGCTTTCTATAAGGCTCAGTGTCTAAATCCAGAAGAATCTTTTCTCTAAAATAAGAATTATAGCCCCTGGCTGGGTAGCTCAGTTGGTTAGAGCGTCATCCTGATACACCAAGGTTGTGGGTTTGATCCCCTGTCAGTGCATATACAAGAATCAACCAATGAATTTATAAATAAGTGAAACAACAGATCATTGTTTTCTCTCTCTTGCTCTTGCTCTCTTTGCCCCCCTCCTCCCTCTCCCTTCCTCTATCTCTCTAAAAAGTTAGTTTTAATTTTTTTTTTTAATTATAAACAGATATTTTCATGGTTATGTCCCTTTCCCAGAGAAGGAAGGAGGGAGAGCTAACTACCAACACTAGATCCTTTAGATCCAGAAACTCCTAAGAAATTAGTGCTTTAGCTTATTAAATGGTAAACCACCTATTAGCAAGGAAACCAAAGCTTTACGTGTCAAATACCATTTCTTCTACCTCCCCCCATACAAGACCTAAGAACGTTTGGGAGGAGGACAAAACGGAGCTCAGGAAGTCAGGCCTTGACCCTGAAGACACCCCTTCAGTGCTGGGCATTACATGTGACTCCACAGGACCAGCCCAGTCCTTGGGCATAACCCCTCCTGTGCTCAGAGCCCTGAGGCCAGGCTGCTGTCCCGTCTGTGTCACGATGACCTGAAGGAAGCGCTCCAGAGGCGGCCGCTTCTGCAGTTACAGATGAAGTCTGGGTGCCCTGGCCCCTAGCTTTCCTATGGAGATTTGGCAAGGCTGGGGTTTCGGGGCAATTTGCTCCTTGGGCGATGCCGCTGGGCTGACCTTCCTCTATGAGTGTGTGTGGCTTTGTCGTTACAGAAATGTCTCCACCTGTGAGGTGTCCTCCTCTCAGGCCATCAGCTCCCCTCAGCGGTCCAAGCGAGTCAAGGAGAACACACCACCCCGCTGCGCCCTGGTGCACAGCAGCCCGGCCTGCAGCTCGTCTGTCACGTGCGGCTGGGGCGACGGGGCCTCCAGCACCACCAGGGAGAGGCAACGGCAGACCATCGTCATTCCCGACACCCCCAGCCCCACGGTCAGCGTCATCACCATCAGTAGTGACACGGATGAGGAGGAGGAACAGAAGCACGCTCCCACCAGGTGAGACCTGTCACCCTCAGGCTCCCAGAAGGGACCAGGACAGGTATGCTACGTGCTGCTGGCATACAGAAACACCATCTGTGGATCTGGGCCACGTTCCATCATTGAACACGAAGGTCCCTCTCGCCTGGCCACCAAATTGTGGTTTCTCCACATCCTAGAGTCCCAATATGATTTCAAGGGACTGTCAGACAGACTTTCCATAACTGTTTTATGCCAAAATAATTTTTAATCACTTGGGTCTTAGAAACTAGTTATAGGCCCTATACATTTGGGAGACATGAGACCATAAAAATCAAGCACACCATGCCAGTGTATTTCAACTCCTGTAAGCTTAAAAGGCTCTGCTTCAGGCTATTGAATTTATTCCCCATTGGTCAGAATATTTCTCTAATATCGCCTTGGCTCTCTCAGAATTCGAAATAATTGTCCAATTAATCAGAAATTTCCCTGTGTCTGATTAACTCAATCTTTCAAGCTGCCAGTCGGCTCCTTGCCCAGAGAGCATTACTGTTTGTTCCAAAGTAGTGAGAACTCATTTCACTCTCCGTGCGCTTCCCAGGAAGAAGGAAGAAATATTTAATGTGGTATTTACAAGGCTATTAACCCAGAGCCTCTTTTCCTGCCCTTTCCAGCCAGGCGAGCAGGGTGTGGTTTGCGCTCTGGCTGCCTGCTGAGCCCTGGAACTTGCCCCTACTGAGCAGTCGGTCCCCTGGCCATCTGCACCCCAGTGGCCTCCGGACCTTGTTGATCCAAGACCTCATGAGCCCAGCCTGCTGGCTCCTCGCATGGGGACTGAGGGCCAGGGAAGGGCAGCCGCCACCCAGCCCAGCGCTGCCTGTCAGCACGCTTCCCGCTGTTGGATGCGAAGCTGAGCATCCGAACATGGGCCTGAATTATTAACTCCGATTGGCCACAGTGCCGGTAATTAATCATCACAAATCCTTTTGATTAATCGTGAATTCCCACGCTTGAGCTCACTGTGGAGTGGAGCTGCACGCAGCCCCTCCCCATCTCCACAGTGAACTGGGCGCTGATTTTTCATGGTAGGGCCGTGTACGTCCCATCCAGGTGTCCTCTTCTTCCGTTCGATGGCTCAGCGTGGTGGTCAGTGTTCTCAGGGGACGTGATGGGGCACTTCTGGTCCCAGCAGCGCGCCTGGGGCCCATGGGGCCAGGGTCAGGGGTGCGGACACAGGGCTTCACTCCCCTCCTGCTGTTCCAGGACTGTGCCTCGTGCCCCCCGGCCCAGGGAAATATAACGGGCTCGGGCGGTCCCCAGACTGGCCCCCAGTGGGGAGCAGCCTGTCCACACATTTCTAGCATTGGGCACAAGATGGGCCCAACAGCCTCACCCAGCCCTTTGCCAGAACTGGAAAAAAGCAGAAGCAACTTAAAAATCTGAGAGTTGACGAGATTGGAATGTCATTTCTGAAGTATGAGATTTGAGTTGACACAGGCTCTGGACTCATGTGCCAGAGATGCCCTGGCTGGTGTGACTCATTTGGTTGAGTATCATCCTGTGCACCAAAAAACTGCCGGTTTGATTCCCAGTCAGGGCACATGCCTGGGTTGCAGGCTCGATCCCTAGTAGGGGGCATGCAGGAGGCGGCCAGTCAGTGTTTCTCACTCAGTGTTTCTTCCTCTTCCTTGATGTTTCTCTTCCTCTCTTTCTAAAATCAATCAAAATGTATTTAAAAAAAAAAAAAGAAAAAGAAATGTAACAGAGACGTACACAAATGGGGGAAGCTGCAGAGTGAGGCCAGAGAATCGTCATGAAGGGGCCGGCGTCCAGAGTGGTGGCAGGAGGCTCACAGAATGGAGTAACAGTGTTTTCTGGAAAGATCAAATGACTGTTACCTTGAAAAAGGGTTACAGGACCCAAGAAGACAGGAAAGTGTGTTTGAGTCTGAGTAGGATAAAACAGAAACCAGTATCTACCTGCTTTATTTATAGAGAAGTGACTGTGTAATGTGAGCACGTTATGGTGACTACATTCTGGAATAAGAGAAAATGGCGGGGGGCGGGGGGTGTGATTCTTCGTTCTCAGACGTCAGGGAATACTCGCCCCACCAGTGTGAGGCACTATGCCAGGAATGCAGGTGTCACAGAAACAACGTGGACAGTCTGCCCTCAGGAGGTTTGCAGGGTGATAAGCAAGATAAGACCCGTACAAATCATTATGACACAAAACAGACTCTCAGTTCCATAAAGACTAGCTGAGGACTGTGGGGATGCAAAGGAGAAATTACTTGAGGAGATAGCAAGGGAGGGGGGGCTTTTAAGGCCGAAAGTCTGGGATAAGAACAAGAGTGCACGGGGCAGCTGATCGCAGAGAAAGCGGGAGGCCAGGAAGAAGGATTTCAGAACAGAAAGGGGAGCTCGAGGGTCTGTCCTTGGACAGGGTGGCCAGCTTCGTCGGGAGAGTCTGAGCAGCTGCCAGGAAGGCAGCAGTCTGGTACCCCGAGTGCGGCCCAATGGCAAGCTGCCGGCCACTCTCCGCCGGAAGCTTCTCTAGCCCATCAGCATTCAGCTTGAACCGGAGACACTTGCCTCCTCGCTCTGACCACCCTTGATCTCACCCTGATTTCTCCTGTGCCCTGAGCACCTGCATTCTGATCCACCGAGTTTCCTATTTGCCACTCACCCAAGTCTAGCATGTTTGGCCCTTAACTCTGTCCGAAATGCCGACCACGCCCCATGTGTCTCCGCCTCAGCACAGCTGGAGAGCCGGGCCCACGATGCTCACAGCCATCAGATGGCCTCCGCCACCAAAGTGTCTTTTAGAGCCAAAATGGGACACGTAGTGGCAAACCCACATTTTTAGACCTAATTACAGGTGTCACTAAATCTCCAGGCCCACGTTGCCTAGAATTTTTAGAGGAATGCCAAGTCATAGTTCTTATCCCTGACCCCCAGTCTGTGGCACTCAGTCGCCAGAGAGAAATGGTCAGCAGCTCCTCCTGTAAGGAGGACCCCGGAGCATGGAGGCAGGCTGGGAGCGAGGGAGTTGTCATTCTGTGGTCATAACTGTCATTCACCAGGTGTTTCCACCTGCACCACCTAATGCATCATTTGATGGGGTGCACAAGACCTGTGGTTCTAATCCCATTTCATAGATGAGGAAGCTGAGGCCTAGGAGCGATATGTGACTTGCCCAAATCGATAAAAGTTCTAAGTAGCAGAATTCGCAGTCTTAATTACTGGCAAAAATAACTGATTTCTCCTCAGTCATTAACTCAACAAATATAAATTCTCTCCAGCCCCCTCCTCCGACCACCAGCAGGGCAGCTCACATTTGCACCCACTGTGCAGTGGCCGGGCCAGGGCTTTGGGGAGGCCGGCGTGTCGTTCACTGAGCCCCAGCTGGGCGCCAGGCACCTGGCAGGCTGAGCTTCTACCAGCGATAAGGGCAGAAGTCAGTGCTTCTGATTCTTTGAGAACATTAAAAAGTGAGGAGGCCAGAAAACTCACGAGAAAAGGCAAGACCCCGCGGCCTCCTTTTTCTAACCGAGTTGCTATTGGACTTGGGGACCCCATGGTCATGGCTAGAGCATTGGCCTAAAAGCAGAACACAAACTAAACAGATCTTTTCCTGGGTCCCCGGGGTTGTGTCGTGGAAGCAGTCGTGTCTTAAGTTTTTATGAATGATTTTGACTAGAGGAGCGTTAGACCATCTCACAAGCCGGATGAGCCGTCCTTTCTCCCTTGAAATCCCTCCGGACAAAGTTTTTAGGTGCCCGTCTTATTTTTCAGAACCTTCTTCTGACTTTGCCTTGTCCTGAAACTGTCTTTGAGTCCATGAGGTCATACCATAGAAGCTTTGGTCATGAGAGTAATTTTTAAAGCGTGTGACCAAAGTGGCTCATTGCAGCCGATCAGCTAGAGATCACACTGTGCCGTCTCTGCTATTTATCATCCTGTGGCCTGGGTGTTCCCGGTGGCGGGTCTGCTTTACACAGGACACCAGGGCACCGCTGTACTCGGCGTCACTTCAAGTGTGTCCCAGCCAATGCTACCCACTTCCCGAAAATGGGTTTGTAAATATCACCCGAGCCTTTAGATAAGAAAGCAGTTACCTGGATCACTCTAAAAATGTTTATATAAAAAATGTTTGACCCAACATGTTTCTTACGCTAAAATGACAAGCTAGAGAAATTATTATAGGAAAGACACAGTCAGGAAACTGATAAACTTTAGCCTAAAAAAAACTCAGCATCCACTTAACCGAGGGAAATAAACACACACTCGTTTATCGTTACACGGGCAAAAGGAACCCAAGGGGAATTCCTTGCCATTGCCGCCTTCCGCCGCATCGCTCGTCATTGCTGCTGCTGGTTCGTGGGCTGCGGACAGCGTGTGTGCCCTGGAGGCGGCAGGTTCAAGCTCGAGGGAGGGAGCAGAGAACCCGGATGCAGTATCACTGGAAGGGGCTTCTTGTTTTGTGGTTTGAACACACCCCACAGTTGAACGATACTTAAGTCATCACTGATCTCAGGAGATGGAAGGATGTTTTGCCAACCTCACTTTATAGGGCTTTGTTTGAAACTCCCAGGGGGTTGGTTGAGTGGCGTGGCTAAGGGGCTGTATTTCTCACAAGGGCTGCATTTTGAAGACACTGCACCAAACTGTCCCCAGCAGCGTGTCCTAACACTACAGCTCATCACAGAGCCATCACTGAGATGCTCCGTGTTCTTCATTGCCATCCACAGGGCAGAGGGGCAGGAGGGAGGACAGGGTTAGATACCACCGGACAGAACGGTGCTCGGTGGCTGAGCCTTTGCAGAAGGTGGAAGAACACGTGCTTCTGCTGAGTGTGAGGGTTGAGGACTCACGGTTCCTTCTAGACCCTTAGAAGGTAGTCGTGTAAAAAACAATGACTTGAATGATGTGTGTGTGTGTGTGTGTGTGTGTGTGTGTATGCATACACACACTCACATAGACATAAATGTGTGGATCATATCATCTGAATGGAATGTGTGTGTCAAATTTAGAATGAGATTTTTGGTTGTCACTAATGACTTTAAGTTGGGAGCTAATACATCTGAAGGAACACATTGACCTGGGGGCATCAGCTCCTGGGTCCCTTCCCTTGAATGAAGGGCTGGTTAAAAGCTTCAGTGTGGCCCTGGCTGGTTTGAGTTAGCGGTTAGAGCATCAGCCCACCAGAGAGTCCCGGGTTCGGTTCCCACTAAGGGCACGTACCTCGGTTGCAGTTTGTCCCCGGCCCTGGTTGGGTCATGCAGGTGGCAGCCACTCGATGTGTCCCTTTCACATCAATGTTTCTCTCTCTTTCTCTTCCTCTCTCTCCCTCCTACTCTATCTGAACAAAAAATGAAAAAATGTCCTTGAGTGAGGATTTTAAAAAAAAGAGAGAGAGTGAGGACAGACTCTGGACATCTCAGTCGCAAAAAATCTAATCACCTGATTTAAAACTGGGCTAAGGACTTGAATAGACATTGTTTTTTTTCAGTAGTTGCCAGGAGTTGGGGTGGGGGAATGGATGAATGAATAGACATTTCTTAGATGGAGATATATAAGTGGCCAACAGACAACTACATGAAAAAATGTTCAGTGTCGCTAATGAAAGTCAGGGCGTCAGAGAGACAGCACCCCGCGCTCACTGCAGCATTGTGCACAGCAGTCGAGGGTGGGAGCACCCTGATGTCCGTCAGAGGAACTGATGAAGAAGTGAGGCCTGTGTATGCAACAGAATAGCGCTCGGCCTGAGAAAGGAGAAAATGGCACAATATGCAAAAATTCTCCTCCGTGAGCTATCTAAAATAGTGAAATTCATGGAATCGAGGAGCAGGGTCTCGGTGGCCAGAGGCTGTGGGTAGGGGAAGTGGGGAGCCACTACCCAGTGGGCATACATTTCAGTTGAACAAGATGAGTCCGTTCAAAATAAATAAAGCTAAGACCATACTCAGTCACCAAAAAAAGCGAGGGAATGCTAGTTCTTGGTTCAAACCCTGCTCTGCCCCTGACTGGCCGAGTGACCTTGAGCAAGCAAGTGACCTGAGCTCTTCACGTCTGAAGGTTTTTTGTTTTTCATTTAACTTTTTTTCTTCTATCCTCACCCGAGGACATTTTTCCACTTTTTGTTCAGGTAGAGTGGGAGGGGGAGAGAGAGAGAGACATCGATGTGAAAGGGACACATCGAGTGGTTCCACCCACACGACCCAACCAGGGCTGGGGACAGACTGCAAACCGCAGGGGGGCCGCCGCTTTAACCGCTGAGCCAAACCGGCCAGGGCTCTCCACGTCTGAAGTTAACTGCTCTTAAAACCTGCGTTGTAATGTTCTCTCCCGCGTAGTCTTGCTGGCGCATTAGAGGAGATAACTCAGATAAGGCACTTTGAATGGTAGTTGTACATCCAGTGAGCGTTGCCTGTACTTCGTGATCAGTGTCGTGGTGACAGAAGAGGAGTGTTCACACATGCCATTGACTCGGGAATCAGAGCAGCAAAGTAAGTCATGGAAGGGTCATTGGTGGAGGTGAGTTTCGACCCTGGTCTTGAAGGATGGACTGACCGAGACTGGCAAATAGAATGAGGAACACATGCAGATAGAGCCTGGCAGGGAGGGGTCACGGGTTTGTATCTGATCCTGCGGCAGCGTTTTCTTCACTGGGGCCGATTTCTTTACTTCTTATCTGCTTATTTCTTTCTGAAATGATGAAAATCATCTATTGCCATGACAACACAATGCAGTGGTGAACTCTGGAGGCTTTGTTCTTTATTCAGAAGTGATGTTCTGTCGAGGCCATTAAGCAAAATATTTCTCATTCTACTCCTGTGTCTCTCTCTCTCATTTCCATTAACTAATTCATAATGGGATTGATTAGCAATCAATAATAATTAGACAGTTTAGTGGAATGAATCTCAGTAGAATCAATACTTATGAGCATAAAGAATCCATAGTAATAATGTCAAATGTGTACTCATTTTTAAAATGACTCATTTAGCAGCTTCCCATTTGTTCTCTCATCGGCATAGTATAATCAGGTAGAGCACAGGGGTTTCTAACAACATAAAAGATTAAAAACATAGCTATCAAATTAATTCACCTTTCCAAACCTGTCTCATATATATCCTGAAAGGTAAGTAAATCAGCATAAGACTATGCTGTACCTATTTGCTCATTAGGCGGAGGGTCCTCCCAGCTCCCACAGAAGGGATGGGACCCATGGAGTTTACAGAGGTGTATCCCACGCACCTTGATAGCTATCAAGACACAGACAGCCAGGGTTCCTCATCGGTGGGAAGGTTCCGTACCTGTTGGGTGTCCAGAGGAGATGGCCCTCAGTTCTCACGGGGCCTCTAGACCCAGCCGTCGGCTGCTGTGAGATTTGCCAGGAAGCCATCCCAAGGACGGGAGGCTGGCTGGCTCGTGAGATGGCCCATGGCATGTTCAGAGGGTCCAGTTGTCGGGAGATCCTTGCTCGTGTTGGGCTGAGGCTCCTCCACAATTTCCAAACTTGAGTGAAGAATTTGAAATATGTCCAATTTGAATTTTATTGCAGCTTGGCAAAATTCGTGTTATGTGTGCATGCGGTGTTTTGATTTGCTCATTTTCTAAACTACTCAGAACTGGAGGAAGGTATGGGCAGCAGGAATTGGCTGGGCCTGGGTCTACATGTGAGGGATTTAGTTCCACTCCAAGTTAGGGGTAAACTGAGTTCTACGTCAAATATCTTTGGTAATAACTCTTTAAGTCAGGAGCAGGATCCCCTCAGTGGATCCTTTAACACCACTCTCCCCAATGGATTTCACAGCAGGTGGGAGCTGGAGTCATGTCCAGGGCCACACCAACACCCAGGCCACTGTCCAGGGCCACAGCAGTGAGTGGACAGTGGAGCCAGAACTGGACCCCACTCTCGGGACCCAGTTGGGAGCCAGCCTCTGTTCTGTTCTGCATGTGGGGCCCACCACCCCAGACACACTTTCACCAGAACACGTCTGTGTTTTGTGAGCTGCCCAGACGAGCCCCCGTGTGTTGGAGTTAACACACAGAACTGGCCGTGGCGGAGCTGAGCGAAGGGCAGGGCGGCGCCCCTTCCCGGCTTGTCCCCGGGCACTGGGGCGGCCGCGCACAGCCTCCCGCCATCTCCCCTGGTCTGGGCACTGTGTTCAGCATGTTGTGAGGGTGGGTCCCCTGATGGCATCTGTCAGCACAACAGACGATGCACAGACCCGTGGGTTTCCCTTTGTCCAGCCCCACCCACCCCAGAAAACAGCTGCAGGTCTCCTTGGTCTCGGTCCCCGGGAGACAGCTCAGCCTCCTCCCAGAGCTCCCTCCTCTGATTCCACAGCCCCCGCCGTGTCCGCGGCTGTTGGATTCCTTCTCCCCACTTCAGATCTCAGGGATCTCTTTCCGGTGCCCTATTTCCAGTTCTTAGGCCAGATCCCAACGTCACACCCACCCCTGCTAACCCATTTGCTTTCTGTTTCTGAATAAGCATATGGACTTTTTAAAACTTGAGATACAATTCACATGCCATACAAATCACTCGTTTAAAGTATATAATTCAGCCCTGGCCGGTTTGACTCAGTGGTTAGAGTGTCGGCCCGCGGACTAGAGAGTCCTGGGTTCGGTTCCCGCTAAGGGCACGTACCTCGGTTGCAGTTTGTCCCCGGCCCCGGTTGGGTCATGTAGGTGGCAACCAGTCGATGTGTCTCTCTCACATTGATCTTTCTCTCTCTCTTCCTCCCTCTCTCCCTCCCGCTCTGTCTGAAGATAAATGCAGGAATGTCCTCGGGTGAGGATAAAAAAATAATAATAAATAAATAAAGCATATAATTCAGTGATATGGGTATTTTACATTAATTTTTAAATTGTGGTAAAAAATACTCTGCACAAAATTTGCCACTTAACTATTTTTAAACATACATTTCCATGACATTAAATACATTCACAATGGGTACAACCATCACCATGATCTATTTCCAGAACTTTCCATTACCCTAAGCAGGCTCTGTACCCATTAAGCAATAACTACTCGTTCCTTCCTCCCCCGACCCCTGGTCACCTCGATCCTACACTTGGTCTACGAATTTGCTTATTCTGGGTACACCATTGTAAGTGGAATAATACAGCAATTGTCCCTTTATGTCTGGCTTATCACACTTAGCACAGAATTTCAAGGTTAGTCCGTACTGTAGTGGGTATCAGAACTTGATTCGCTTTCATGGCTGACTAGTATTCCATTGTGTACCACATTCTGTATATTCATCTGTAGATGCACACGTAGGCTGTTCCATGTTTAGGTTGTATATTTTCGCCTCTTGGCCATTGGGAATAATGCTGCTGTGAGCATTGACGCACAGGTGTCTGCCTGAGTCTCTGCTTTCGATTCCTTCGTGCGCACCGGAGAGTGGGCTTGCTGGGTCACGTGGTAACTCGCTTTTTGAGGAATAAGCATATGGATATTTTTGCATTTAAACTGTCATAAGTGGAAGGGGTTGGTCTTACTAATTAAAACGTGTCTGTTTCATCAGAGCTACTGTGAAGAGCTGTACGGGCAAGCTCATTCCTCACCTCCTTCCGAGTCCTTAACAATGGCCCCTGTGCAGCCCGGGGGCAGTTCATCACGGGGCTTTGTGACATCCATTACTCTCTGTAACTGATTATTTTTAAGCTTTACTATTTAGCTTGTCATGTTTTTATACAGTCCCCCACTGAGATTTTCATTTCCTCTCGGGCACAGACACACATTGTATTTTTCTGTACAGGAATTCCTTGTAGCACCTAGCATAGACCTTCCAGAAACCTAACTGATGAGCTTTAATTTCTTTCACATCAATCTTCTGATTTATTCAGAGACTAGAAACTTCTCTAGCAAGTCTGTACCTTGGTAGAATTTATTTTGCCAAGATACGTTTTCTGCAAACCTGTTTCACGCGATAAGTAAGGTAACACGACTAGTAATAACGGCTGCTAACTCTTATAGAACACTTGTTTTGTGTCGCCCAGTATTCGAAGCACTTTTCTTGTATTTCCTCACTTAATTCGCAAAAAAAGCTTACGGTATAGATACTGTTATTGGCCACATTTACTGATAAGGAGACTGAATCCTTCAGAAGCTAAAAGGCCCCACCCCCCCAGCCAGTGCTGATGTTGGACGTCTGGCTGCGGGGCCCTGTTCTTACCCGCAGACCGTCGGGGAGGGGTCCTTCTTCCTGCACTCGGGGGCAGAAGGTGCGGCCACTGGAGGAATTCTTCAGCCTGGATGTCTGGTGTCAGGAGCAGGGGCCACACTCGGTCACAGGGCAGTCACTGCCCAGCTGCCTGGGGCTCCTGAGTTTGCTCCTCTTCTGCTGCCCTTCAGAGGCAGAGATCGACCTTGGGAAGGGTCTGGCCTGTGACCAGCCTTGTGACCTTGGCCAAGACACCACGGTGATTGTCATGTCCCTATTAGGTGTCTATAAATACCAGCTTCTTTTAGCAAATTAGTTGGAAACTGACCATCTTACTTAGGCAGCTGATAGTTCTTAAAAATAGACAATCAATATACAAAAATAGTTGAAAATCCATTTTTAAAACCTTCACAATAACAACAAATTTTATATCCATCATTCCACCAGCCTCTCACTGAATTTGGAGGCAGGCAGAATTGGTTCCCAAAGTAACCACAAAAGCGCAAATATCTTAGGGGGAAAGTGGGCTGGCCTAGAGCCATCCAAAGCCAGTTCCTCCTGCTGGTGGCTGGAGTTTCGGGGTGAAGAGCAGGGGTCCGGAGCAGCTCCCCAATAGGCATCTTCCTGGCGGGAGCCCCTCTGACCTCATCTGGACACAGCGCTGTCCCCTCCCTGATCCGAGGGCCGGGCCTCCCGAGGGGGCACTCAGGTGGCCTGCACCACAGCCTCCCACACCCTCACAGCAGAGACAGGATGGCGTGACGTCCTGCTCCGAGTGCTCCTTCTGAGCCGTGTGTAGGACTGCCTCCCGGAACCTCCTTCTCTCCTCCAGCGCCTGCGTCCTGGTTCCTCCTGGCTGTCCCGGGCCTCCAGGCCCCGAGCCTCGCTGTGCTCTTCCTTCCCAGCAGTGGGTGTTCTGGGCTCTGTTTGCTCGGGTGTCCCCTTTTGGTGGCTCAGGGAGCATTACCACACTTGGGGAGAGCCCAGGCCCACTCAAAGCTTCTGACCTCCCAGTTTCCAGAAGCACCTGGGGGCCCAGCTCCAGCCCTTTCTCACATTTTCATATGTCCCCCTCTACCAGTTAGGTGACACTTGTGTGCCCTGCCTCCCCGTTGGGGTCACGGAGAGCAGAAGTCACATTCCTGCCCTCTCTCCCGCTCGGCTTCCGTCCCCTGCCCGGGACACAGAGGGGCTCTCCACACAGCGTGCTCTGGCCTGCCGGTGTGGTGTCCCGCGTCTCCCAGTTCTGATTGTCCCTGTACCTTTTCAGCACTGTCTCCAAGCAGAGGAAGAACGTCATCAGCTGTGTCACAGTCCACGACTCGCCGTACTCCGACTCCTCCAGCAACACCAGCCCCTACTCCGTGCAGCACCGCACCGGGCACAACGCCAGCACCTTCGACACCAAGGGGAGCCTGGAGAACCGCTGCACTGGGAACCCCCGCACCATCATCGTGCCGCCCCTGAAAACCCAGGCCAGCGACGTGTTGGTGGAATGTGACAGCTTGGTGCCAGGTAACTCGGGGACCGGCAGGCCGGGATCTCCGGAGATGAGTCGTTTTCTGCTGCTAACAGTTTTGTATGTGAGAGCTGACAAGTCCGGGTTATTGCAGATTTTGTTCATGTAGCCGAGGGAGGATTCCTCTTAACATCACGTTGCAAAAGCAGTGATTTCATTTTTTAATCCTACAGTTAATACCTCGCTGCCTTTTCAGAGGCTCTGCCTCTGATTTGGTTGATTAATAAAAAATAAGAGCCACCCAGTTCCTTACACGCCGCCTGGATTGATGCCTGGTGGGGGGCCTGGCTGAGTTCGGCATCGGTCGCTCCAGGGAGCCCAGGTTGGGGCGGCCTGTGTGGGCGGAACCTTCTCTGCGTCTTGCTCGGTGAGGGTGACACACGTTCTTCCCTCGT
Source organism: Molossus molossus (assembly GCF_014108415.1). Taxonomy (NCBI): domain Eukaryota; kingdom Metazoa; phylum Chordata; class Mammalia; order Chiroptera; family Molossidae; genus Molossus; species Molossus molossus. The sequence goes on along the minus strand of NW_023425401.1, from coordinate 101,240,343 downwards.
CTCCTTAAAAGTCACTGTTGGGGTGAGAGGTCATGGCAGGCGCATGTATCCCTCAACATTGCTTGATTGAAAGGTGTTACCTCAAAAAATTAAAAATGGAACTGCCATTTGACCCAGTGATTCCACTTCTAGCAATATACCCAAAGAAGCCTGAAACACCAATCAGAAAGAACATGTGTACCCCCATGTTCATAGCAGCACTATTTACAGTAGCTAAGATCTGGAAACAGCCCAAATGTCCATCAGTAGACGAATGGATAAAAAAGCTGTGGTACATACACACAATGGAGTACTATTCAGCTGTAAGAAAGAAAGCTCTCTCATCCTTTGAGACGACATGGAGGGACCTGGAGAGTATTATGCTAAGTGAAACAAGCCAAGCAGAGCAAGACAAATATTACATGATCTCACTTATTTGTGGACTATAATGAACTAAACAAACTGATGAACAAAATAGACCCAGAGAGAAGTAGGGTACAGACTGACAAAGCTCAGAAGTGGGGGCAAGAGATAAACCACAGAACTTAGATGCATGTATGCGTAACCAATGGACGTAGACAACAAATTAGGGATGGGGAGGAGGGTGTCAATGGGGGGAAAAGGAAACATCTGTAATAAAAATAAATTAATAAATTAATAAAAATAATTTTAAAAAAATAATCACAAGCCCTGGCCAGTTTGGCTCAGGGGTTAGAGCGTCGGCCTGCGGTCCTGAGAGACCCGGGTTCGGTTCCCACTAAGGGCGCGTACCTCGGTTGCAGTTTGTCCCCGGCCCTGGTTGGTCGTGCGGGTGGCAGCCACTCGATGTGTCCCTTTCACGCCGATGTTCTCTTTCTCTCTCTCCCTCCCACTCTACCTGAACAAAAAAAAAATGGAAAATGTCCTCAGGTGAGGATAAAAATAATAATCATCATCATCATCACAGAAGAAAAAAAAGAAAGTATTCCTTCTGTCCCAGGAAGAGAGGCTGAAAACTGAACCTTCCAGGTACATTTAGCGCCTCGCCCCAGATCCGGCAGCCTCTGCTCAGGGTCCCCTGGCTCAGGCTCGCCGGGGGAGACTTGGGGGTAAACCAGAAGAACCGTGCAGTTCGCTCCTCTGTCACCAGCCGTCCGGGCCCGGCAGCGCCCCACGGTCGCACCCTGTAGAAGGAAAGGGTCACGAACTGCCAGGAAGGTTTGTTTAGGTGAGAGAAGCCGCTGTTCATCCGCTGTCGTCGTGCATCCTGTCCGTGTCGCCGTGGCACCTCCTCGGGGTGCTGCCCTGACGGTGGCGAGTAGAATTCAGGGGGGGTCTGGGGGCTTGTCCTGCCCAGGGCCACAGGTCATTTTGCGTCATGTGGGACGAGAGGACTTTGCTCTCCCCAGACCCTCTTCCTCCACCCAGGCAGGGGTGTCCGTGGGGAGCTCAGCCGGAAGCAGCTCTCCGGTCGTGGCCAAGGGAACCTGTGGGCCAGCAGTTCGCCCAGGCGACAGGCTTCCTCGGAGCGGTGGCACTCGTACCTGCCCACTCGTGTCTCCATCAGATACCTGTTTAAAACTGTATCCCTCACACACGACCCAGCTCAAGTATTTACAGTGGGGGTCGTTTCTGTCGTGTTGTACATTGTGTCGTTACGTAAGCACTTTACATACCTCTGCAAACCTGGAGGCTGCAGGTGGACTCATTTAATACGGTGGCCAAAGCCGACTCCTGTGCCAGGAGAAGCCTTCCCTGTGACAGTCACCTCACTGCTGGAGAGAGAAGAGGGCTGGCAGAGACCTTGCGGCCTGAGTCCGCGAGTCCGCAGCCTCCCGCGTTTGTTACTGAGAAGGCGGCTCCGCGTGGCTCCGAGGGGGCTGCCCCCCCAGAGCTCTGCATTCCGGGACCGTCCACCGGGCGCCCCTGAGGCTTCACACCGAGGTCTGGCCCGTGCTGTCCAGGAGGGAGCAGGGAGCCTTTTCTGTAAACCAGGAGCAAGCACGTGGGGAAGGGAGCCCGGTGCCGGCAAGTCGCGGAGGAAGAGAAACCTCTAGAAGTCCTCAGGTCGCCCTGCACATCCCCGGCTCTGCGTGAGGGCTCGCTGCTTAATTAGCACAAGTTCTTGAGACTGCTGTTGAAATCCTGAAGGAAAATTGGCCCTTTCATTGAGCCGGTAGAGAAGGAAACATTCCTCCCTCGTCTGCAATCCAAAATCCAAAAAAGCTCTGAAAACCGATTTTAAGTTCGCCGCAAACTCGGTAGTGAAAACCGAGGTGTCGTTTCTCTGTGGAGACTCCCTTCCCCTGTGAGCACCTGCTGCTCAGTGTTCCTGGCGACAGTGAGAGGCAGGACGAAGCGCGTGCGGGTGCCAGCTGGGCTGTCTCAGCACTGACCCCGCTGGCTGCAGTCACCCAGGCTGGGGCGGCAGGGAGGCAGCCTTCCTCGGCTCCGGGCCCAGTGGCCCACACAAGCCGAGGTGCGCGCCGGCTGGAGCGCCCGGCGGGGGCAGTCCGGTTTCCCAGTCCCTCGTCCCTCCTGTGGTCCTCAGCCCAGGAGGGTCCCTGGGGATTTCTCACGTAGCCTCTCAGCTCTCTCCAGTTAGTTAGGGTCCCTTTGGAAGGCAGCAAATGAACTCTGCAGGAATTTATCGGAAGGATGCAGGGCTCAGGGAGAATTCGGCGACCAGGTTCGAACTCCTGGGACCCGGGTCGTCTTCCCGGGCCTGGGGAGACGAGGCTGGTCCGTGACTGGCCCGGCTCAGAAGCGGGTCCCTCCCGGAAGGCCACCGTTGGCCCCTCGTGGGGTGGCATCTTCTGGGCCGCCGAGGACCGTGACTGATCTGTAACCTGTTTTTCCTCCCGACACAGTCAACACCAGTCACCACTCGTCCTCCTACAAGTCCAAGTCCTCCAGCACCGTGACCTCCACCAGCGGCCACTCTTCAGGGAGCTCGTCGGGAGCCATCGCCTACCGGCAGCCGCGGCCGGGACCACATTTCCAGCAGCAGCAGCCGCTCAACCTCAGCCAGGTAAGCGTGCCCGCCGCGCCCCTCCCGGCGGCAGCCCCTCTGGTGGCAGGAAGTGCCCTGAGCGACCTCTGGGTTTTCTTTCCTCTGAGGGTAAGTGGGTATCAGTGGTTCACAGAGAGCTGGCCTGAAGCAGAATGACTTCTTTAATGTTATGTAGCACCGAGTGGCTTGTGCCAGCACTTAAATTAGGGTGGCCTGCGTCCTGCCAGCTCAACCCAGCCGAGGCAGAGCACCGCATCCTCTAGCCAGGCCGGACACCAGGGACAGACCTGCAGCTCCACAGTCGGCTGGCCGATTCCTTCCGGCGAAGAGGCCACATGCGCGAAGCCCCAGACAGGCGGGGAGGTTTGGGAGAAGGTGGCGTGTAAACAGCAGTCTCTGGGGCAGAGCTGGCCTGTGTGTACAGGTGGGCCCAGGGCCTGTTTCCTGGGAAGCCCTGGAGGTGAGCTACGTGGGGGTTGAGCTCAGACACCGCGGGTGGAGTGCTGCGTCCGGGTGCGAGCCAAGGCTGCGCCTGTCACCGGGACTCGGCTCCCAGGTGGAGCGGTGCTTGGTCCGATGCCACCGCCAGCAGCCAGGTGTCTGAGGGCCCAGCTTCAGAGAACAGATTTCACAGTGAGAGAACCGAGGTCACTCAGAGGGGCTGCTTTGCCGCTTCACAGCTGCACTGTGTCCTGTTAATGCAGCAGCCTCATCTGTGTCCCCAGCCCAGGGCACACTGAGCCGGCTTCCCTCCTCAGTCCAGGCCAGTCGTCTCCTTCCAGCACCGGGGCGCAGCTCCTGTCACTCCCACCCCTGGCCTCCCCCCTGCTCCACCCACTTCTCTTCTCTCCTTCCTCCTCCCGCCCCTCCACTTCCCTCCTCCCTCCTTTCCCTCCTTCCTCCTCCCCGCCCCCCCACTTTCCTCCTCCCTCCTTTCTCTTCTTCCTCCTCCCTCCTTTCCCTCCTTCCTCCTCCTTCCTTTCCCTCCTTCCTCCTCCCTCCTTCCTCCTCCTTCCTTTCCCTCCTTCCTCCTCCCTCCTTTCCCTCCTTCCTCCTCCCTCCTTTCCCTCCTTCCTCCTCCCTCCTTTCCCTCCTTCCTCCTTCCTCCTTCCTCCTCCCTCCTTCCTCCTCCCTCCTTTCCCTCCTTCCTCCTCCCGCCCCTCCACTTCCCTCCTCCCTCCTTTCCCTCTTTCCTCCTCCTCGCCCCTCTACTTTCCTCCTCCTCCTCCTCTCCCTCCTCCCCCTCCTCCCTCCTCCCCTCCTCTCCCTCCCTCCATTCCCCATCCTCATTTCCCTCGCTTCTCCCTCTCTCCTCTCCATCCTCATTTCCCCCTCCTATCCCTCCTCTCCCTTCTCTCCCTCTCTCCTCTCCATCATTTCCCCCTCCCCTTCTCCCCCTCTGCCCCATCCTCACTTCCTCCTCCCCTCCCTGTGTGTCCAGCCCCCAGTGCAGCCCTCTCCTGGTACTTCTCCTTGTCCAGGCTCAGCAGCACATCACCGCGGACCGCACCGGGAGCCACCGACGGCAGCAGGCCTACATCACTCCCACGATGGCCCAGGCTCCGTACTCCTTCCCGCACAACAGCCCCAGCCACGGCACTGTGCACCCCCACCTGGCTGCCGCCGCCGCCGCCCACCTTCCCACCCAGCCCCACCTCTACACCTACACGGCGCCCGCGGCCCTGGGCTCCACCGGGACCGTGGCCCACCTGGTGGCCTCCCAAGGCTCGGCGCGTCACACCGTGCAGCACACTGCCTACCCGGCCAGCATCGTCCACCAGGTCCCCGTGAGCATGGGCCCCCGGGTCCTGCCCTCACCCACCATCCACCCGAGTCAGTATCCAGCCCAGTTTGCCCACCAGACCTACATCAGCGCCTCTCCAGCCTCCACCGTCTACACTGGATACCCACTGAGCCCCGCCAAGGTCAACCAGTACCCTTACATATAGACACTGGGGGGGGGGGCGCGGGCAGGAGGGCGCGAGGCGGGACCTCGGTGGGCGCGGCGGGTCTACTGACCCGCACAGCGGCTGTGCACACGGGGCGGGGCGCCGCGCACGGACTCGAAACTTGAACTGGGAAGTGGGGGACTCGGAGCAGAGAAGAGAACATTTTTAAAGGAGGGGATTCAGGAGGGAGGAGTCTGTGCTGTTTATTTTTTAAAAAAAAGAAAAGAAAGAAAACGTCAGTAACAAACGCAGCTCTCGAACCCATTCTGCACCAAACTGGAAAGGAGAAGAGGAGTGATGGAAGATTCCGGAAGTGGGGCCCCAGTTTCTGAAGAACTTTGTCTATGAACTTTTCAAAGATTATTTTCATATGGCAGCAAGTGACATTTAAGAAATTGCTGTCAGGAGACACCTGATATGGAAATCCAATAGATTTTTAATTATTGAACATGAGAATTAGGGATTTTTCCAGAACTCTGAAGGGTCAACAGCCCTCTAGAAGTTCAGGCCGGCCGAGGAGGCTGGTATTCGGGGGTTGGTCTGGCTCCTGGGCCAGGACTGAGGGGGTGGCCTGGCTGAAGGAAGCCCGCCCCCAGAGGGCGCACTTTCTCTCTCCGAGCGCTCTGGATAAATCCCTAAGCAGTGTTCCTCCTCAAACGTCATTAATAATGTGTGTTGCAAACTTTAGTTCTTTTTTTTCCCCGGAGATTTCTTTTCTCTGAATCAGTCCCTAGTCACGTAGGTAGGGCTAGCGGGTCGCCGACACCGTAGTGGAATGTAGATCTCTGCACCCGTTTTCTGCTTTGTGTTCAACTCCAACGATACCAATAGACTCTTCCTCAGTGTACTTGCACAAAAAGGTGGTATGACCTAGGCGTGTGACCAGTGCGGTGGTCCCGGCGTGTGAGCTGCGCGGGTGTGAGTGCGGCGCACCTCCCCGCGTGCCCCGCGCGCCGCGGTCACGGCTCCGCTGTCTCGACTTGACACCATCCCCTCCTAGTGCCTTACCGACAGACGCGAGGGTTTGCTTCCGCGGTACTCCGAGAAGGGACGGAGGCGAGTCCGGCCATCTCCGCTCCTCTTTTGTGCTGTTGAAACGTTTTACTCTGGTCTTTCCTTATTCTTTTAATTTAAGTTTAATTTAATTTTAATACCTGTTGTCTCTCTAGGGCTGCTTGCTGGCAGAGGGGTGTCAGGGAGCTGGCAGGGGCTAGGAGAGCCCACAGGTGTGGAGAGAGGTGGGGGAGGGGCGTGGGGAGGGAGGCTGATGTCAGTGATGGTTGTAGGTGACCTTTATCTGGACACAGAGCAAGAGAGACTCCCCGCCCCTCAGCCTCACCCTGCGCTGCCCCGGTTCTGCGCGTGTGGCCGGCTCTGCTGTCTGTGGGACCAGGGGGCCCCTCTGTGTTGTAGGAAGGCTGGCTTGCAGGCGGCTGCCTCCTTCCTGGTGTGCAAAGGACGGAGGACAGGAGGCCGCCTGCAGGCCCGGCACACGTCCCGTCACCGTCTGCGGGCGGGGGGGGGGGGGGGAGGCCTGTGCCCAACCGCTGTCCTCAGCCTCACCCCAGACTGCACTGCTGGCGCCGCCCCTGTCCTCTGGCTCCCGGGCTGCATTTCTCTCGTCTCAGCAGCCTTCGCCCGCACTGCCTGGGCACCCCAAGGCACAGCTTCGTTTTGGTGTTGGAGAGGCTGCTGGGCAGAAGGCGGGAGGGACGTGTATGAGGGTAGCCAGGAGGTTTTCCCTGCACCTTGGAAAACACTCCGGCTGCCAGTTAGGTTTCCAAAGAAATGTGCCCTTCGCCCCCTCTGCACCTTCGATGCATCCTGGATGTTTTCTCAGGCTTTGCACCTGCTGGGGGTGGTCTCCGTTCACAGCAATGTACCCGCATGAAGGTTGGGAGACTGGGGGGCTTTAAAGGGTGGTCCTAATCCTCTGGTTCTCCATGCTGAGCCCTTAACTAACCCCAAAGCCAAGTTTCCAAGGTGCAAAGAGGTGGCTCCCCCTGCCGGCCGTCAGTCCTTGTCCCCCCCATCCCCCTCACTCCAGTCTCCCTTAATGATCTACTGTGAAAGGTGTCTTTTATAGTGATATCCAGCCTAATTCAGTGAGGAAGCCAAACCGTTACCTTAGCTCTTAGCTGTGAAATGTGAACTAACTCTGGAAATTTCCCCGCCCCAACCAGAAATCCTGCGCATCTCACAAAGAAATCGGTACCCACTGGAACCAGTTCAGTCTGGGCCTGAGGCTGGAAGGGAGGGTGCCATGGCCTCTCAAGGCAGGACAGCCCCCAGAGACCCGACAGGGCAAGATGCTCCTTCAGTCGTTCTGTGCAGACCTGGGGGAGCGCGTCCTTCCGAGACAATAGGAAGATGGCCAGTCCGGAGAGGGTGGGGGTTCTGGAGGACGTGTGAGCCAGCGCCCTCTGAGGGCCATGCCAGCCTGGAGGACCCAACTCAGCAGCCAGATGGCAGCGCTGCCCCCACCAGACCCCGAGCCCAGTTACTCTAGTCCTGGCTGCAGATGAGCCTCCATTTGCCTTACTGTACCTCCTGGACCGCCTCCCTGCACAGGCCACGCCCAGCCCCTTCCCTCCTTCCGTGGCAAAGACAGCTGGCCTCCCCTTTGAAGCAGAGGGTTTTGTCTACTAAGTTGACTCTTCCCCCTGACATTTCTTTCCTTTTCTTCCAGATCAGGAATGAAAGTTCCATGCTGCTCATAAAGATATTATTATTATACTAATTATTTTGATTGTTATCGTAATTATTATCACTATCGTCATCATATTGATATTTTAGTTGGGGTTTGAAATGCACATGTATTCCGTGTATCTTTGTGTTTTCTCTTTAATATTTAAACTTATTTTATTATATCTGTGAGTATATGAGTAGACAGGAGGGACATACGGATGTCCATTTTTGTCAGACAAAAAGAAAAAGAAAGACCCAGGAGTTAGGGAAATGTTTCTGTCATCTCTGTCCCACAAAGAGCGATCAGGAAAGGTCACCGCAGAACAAGAGTTTGCACAGGCCCATTGGGCTCTCGACAGCGTAGTCACCCTCGAGGCTGTGCTGGCCTGGGAGAGAGCGGAGGGGGCGTCTCCCGGCCGGACCCTGAGCCTAGTTCTCGGCCACATTCCCTGTGCTTCTGAAATCTGCCACCTAGCGCCTTGGCCTGCCTCGTGTCTGTTATTTACCCGCCCAGCAAAAAGAGCCCCTCCGCCCGGAGCTGATGCAGCCTCTCTCCTGGTGTCCTCCCTTTCCCCTCTGTGTGGCTCGTAGCCGTCAGCGCAGAGACCGTTGTCCCCTCCTAGAAGCTGAAGTAAGGCTACGAGGCAGGTAGCACCTTCCGCTGGGGAAGCCCAACCTCACTTCGCCGCCTCCCACTCACTAACCACACTGCCTGCTTCTTCCTCTACCCCTTGCCCCCAGGACATTTCTCAGTCGCAGTCCTGGGGACAAACTAGTGGGCCCAAAAAAGGTGGCGGGATGCTAGGAGGCCAAAGGACACTGACCCAGTCCAGTGACAGCTCCAACACCGTGGGCCACAGTGAAATCACTCTGCACCCCTCAGTGCCCTGCTTTTTAAACCAGCTTGAGGTATACACACGCTGCCCACCAAACCCCAAAACTGCAGCCCCAGGTGAAGAAAAGATTGAAATGGCCAGCTTCCCTGAAGGGGGCGCCGCCGGGAGATGTCAGGCAGGACCGTCCCACAGACACTCAGCAAACATGAGCGCACCCCTAGTCCCACCTGCCTTCCTCCCGTCCCGCACAGAGCCGTGGGGTCGGAAGCCCAGTGGGAGCCGACCTCTGCACACGCTCGTTCCCGCATGCCCCACCTCCCACCCCATCCTCCGACTCTGAGTCGCCCTAGCAAATAGGATGAACAAAAGGCTGCCCATTCCTAGGACCAAGCTCTCAAGTAGGTGCCAGCTTAGCCCTGTTAGACCTCAAGTAACCTAGAGCATCGTCTGTTGTATAATTGGCTTCATCCTTCTCTGCTGAAGAAGCATCGTTAAAGGGAAATTCCAAAGGACAGGCCAAGGAGAACCATGCAGCGGGAGCTGCTCTGTGGGTCCTCGCCGGCCCGCCTGGGGGCTCGCACCCCTGTCTCTGCGCTTAGGGCCTCTTTCATGACGATCTGGTTGTTTCCAAGGGAAGGGGTGAGCAGGCCGATGGGTGGTAGAGTCTGAGGCTTGATGCCAGTTACTTCTGTGAAAGAGCATGTGGTTGATCGAGTTCAGAGGGAAAAGAAGGGTTGGGGCAAACCGGCGTTCGTCTCCCAGATGGACTTGCATCCTGGCCTTCCGGCAGCCAGCGGCTGGCAGCTGTGGGCGCGGCTGGCCTGGCCTGTTCACCCGGGGACTCCGCCCGCCGACAGCAGGCCGGGTGTGAGAAGGGAAGGCGAGGTCAGCACAGCTGCTGACAGGCTGGTCTCCCTTGACCAGACCTTGAGAATCGCAAACACTCGTTTTTGAACAAGCGTGTGGTGGAGGATTTGGGGTGTGTGAGTGTGAGTGAGTGAGTGGAGCAGACTTTCTTGGAAACTGGAGGAAGATGAGGCTGAAGGAGCTATTACTGACGGGCTGTGGTGGGTGAAACGCGGTGTGGCCACGGGCTGACCCCAGCCGTCACCCAGATTCTCTGGCTGGTGCCGGGGGCAGGGAGGGGTGTAGGGCCCTTGCTGGCCTCCCAGCGACTGACTGCTGGGGCAGAAAACAAGAGCATAACCAGGTGCTCTGAGGAGCAGAGAAAACTCAGCGGGGAGGCCTGGTTTCCTCCGCAGGCTGGCCTGGACCTCAGCACCAGCATGAGTGTGCCAGGGAGCATCTGAGCCCTGGGGACTTGGCGTGCTTCCCACCGGGCTGTCTTGCCGACTTCAGATGGGGAATCCTCAGAATTGAGCGGGCCGGAGATGTCCTTACCAAATTGGAAAGGAAGGTGAAACTGTTCCTTTCTTTAGCCAAAGAACCCTTCTCAAAGACACCTCCGAACACGGACAACATGACATTCCTCTTTCCTTTCTGGGCAATAATGACGCCGTCGGTGATGCAATCCCACCTTTGTCTTTCCTCTTTATCCTGACTTCTTTTGTACTCGTGTTTTCAGAGTAGAGATTAGTAACCCTAACGTTGCTGCTATAGGGGGACAGGATACACCGCACGGATCTCGTCACCGCGGCTGTGACCGGGCAGACCCGCCAGGAAGTTCGGCTGCGTCTGGGGTTTCAGTGCACGCTGGAGCTGGGCTCGGGGACTCGGTACCTCTCCGCTTTGATGCTTTTGGACGCTCACTTCCAATGTCCACAGACTAGCTGTGAAATCTCAGTCGGGCTACTAGCAAACCGAAGATGGTGGACTGATATTTAAACACAATAGAAACCTTTCAAAGGCTATTGGTGTCACTATTCACTAGTGTAACCCAACCTAGCAGAGGCTTCTCACATCATTGTGGCTTCCAGAAGCTCAAGAGAGCCAGCTCCAAGCCAGCTAGCAGGGCACACTTTCTCAGAATACCTGTTCCAGAAGGCTCTTCCTGAGTCCCCCCAACTCAACTCCCACAAGCCTCTGAGAGCCCCTAACCTCAGACCCGCCATTAGAACATTATGTTGACTCTCTCATTTCTTAAAACTTGCAATGTCCCTCAAGTAAGTAATGGCCAACATTTGTTGAATGCTTTCAATACTCCAGACCCCAGGCCAAGCCATGTGTGAGGGTAACTTCATGGAGCCCCCATAGGCACCCCATGTATGACACCCCCCATTTACTGTTGAGCAGGTTGATGAGGAAGCTGATGTTCTAAGGGGGGAAAAAAGCATGTGCTAAAGGAAAGAATAGGTTGGTCTGAAATCTCTACATTTCTAGTGAAATTTTTGTTAAGGCGGTCTTGACGGAGAGAGGATTTTGTTTTGCTTTTTTAATTAACAACAATGAGTGGCCTCATATTTCGGACCAACCATTTAGTGATACTCCCGTTGATTGTGTGCCAAACACTGTGCTAGGCGTTGCTCATTGGTGAGCTTGTTTAACTTAGTCTCCAAACTAACTTAGGAAATCAGCAATATCAGCCCCTTTACAGACGAGGCAGCTGGCTTGGGGAGCTGGTAAGCTGCCCAGGGCCACCCAGCTAATAGGGAGCCCGGCCTGGAACCTGGCTCTGCCCAGCTCCAGCACCGAGCTCATAGCCTCTAGGCTCGGTGTCTCCTGTGTACGTGCAAAGAAAGGCCCTGGAACGTCCCGCACGCCGTCCCTGCCGTGCGTGGGACTCGACACAGGTCTGCGTGGAGAGGGAGCCCCAGACTGGGCGCAGGCAGAGGGGCGGAATGAGTCTGACTTTCGGAGAAAATCGTAGGGGTGTTTGTTTTGACTCATAATAGAACTCGTTTCCGGTTCCTTTCCAGTGTACCCACTAGTTGTAGTACCGCTGCCACCACAAACTCTTACGAGAGTGAAGAGAAAAAAGTGTTCTTTCCTTCGTTTTTAAAAAATAATAATTTTTTTCTTGCTTATAGTTCATTCTAGAAAGGCAATACTAAAGGTATATATATATTTTTTTCAAAATGTTATTTTTGACTGCACTGATAAACATCATGACAACTCTGGTCCCTGTCATTGATCCACTCTTCAGCTCTGGGTAGAACCAGAGGCGGGGTTCCCACCAAATTTGTAAATACCACCTGTGGGTCTGGTGTCCAGGAATTTTTTTCTCTGTTTATTAAAAAAAAAGAAGAAGAAGGAAGACAAGATGATTTTTAGAAAGAGGAACAAGACTGCGTGTTCTTTGGAGATAGCTTCTCCCGGAATCAGAGAGCAGTGGGGTGTGGACTGAGGAACCCAAAAGGAAGGAGAGAGGGTTTCTTGCCAAAGTCTGAGGTTGGTGGTGATCGGAGCATTTTCGTTTTGGTTGAAAGGTGACAAGAATTTAGAAGTGCTTTAGGACCAGATTTTTGATTTTTTTAGAAAACTCTCATCATTTGTTATGAAACATCTCCTCGGTTGTTTTGGGTGGGGTTTCTGGGTTTCCTTTTTACTTTAAAAACATCTTTATTGACTGGCTCCAGGTTTGTCTGCCTAAATTCTTAGGTAGTTTACACAAGTTCTAGAGTCTTCTAGAACTTGAACTTCATCGGAAGCAAACCCAACTCATCAGAATTTGAGATCCTGGTTGGTTTCAAGAGGTGTTCTGGAATTCTGACCGAACCCCTGAAGATTTTTCTAAAGAAGGTTTTAGATACCTTATCTTACACAAACTGTGACCTAATGGCAATAATTACCTCAAATGTGGGCATTCATCCTGGTCTTAGCCTTCTTTGAAATCATGTAGCCAGTTTGATCTTGGGATTTAGAAGACTATGAACTCTGTGTGGGCTGAAGATAATGATTAATGCACACCGGTCGTTGTTGCTTAAGTCAATTCTGAAAATAGCTAATCTTGACAACGAAAGATGAAACCAAGGAAGAGCTGATTCTTTGTGTGTTGTAATCACGCGTGATATTCAGATGCACGTTAAGTCTGTATGTTTTTAGCTACTGTAAAGTTTTTAGCCTTCGAAGATATCAAGAGTGTCACCTCTTCGATGCGTACACTAACCGCAGATACTTAAGCATACTTCTGGCTACATTTTGTAGTTAAAAGTGTTTTATAGTTTACATATGAACTGGTACTTTTTAGATGACATTTCTGTTTGTGGCCGACATCTTCAGCCCCCCGCGACTGCCTCTTTGGTCGGAAGCCGCACCCCCGAGGCAGGGGTGTTCTACCCACACTGTTGTGTCGTGCGTGCCCGCCCTCCGTGTTGCCGGTTGCCATGGGAACGCAAGAGCCTGTGAAAGGATTTCCAGGTTCAGTCCCCGGCCTGGGCCGGATGCGAAGACCCCGGGCCTTGCTGTAGCAACATGTCACGGCCCTCTCTCTCTTTGACATCTTGGAAGAGGCAGAGAGGACAGACACCTGCCTGGTTCGGTGACTTTGTCTTGATTTGAATGTTTAACTTATTGATGATCCACTGACTTCGAGTCACTAGGCAGTAGGAGACACTGGGATTCGGGTGGCCCCGAAGGTACAGCTGCTATTCCTGGGCCCTCTGGCGTCATCCTGATGGATGTTTTTCAGGGGGAGTCATCCATCCCTACGCCCATACTCACTGGCTGGGTTTACCGTATCTGCTGTCATTGAATCCTTTTCTCCTTTGAAACAAACTCAATGCGGAAGGATGTGCGTACTTTCTACTCTGTCAAACAGATTTGAAGCCGAGGTCGGTGGGAGGGGGACCTGCATGCCTTCCTGGAGTCTAAGTGCTGCTGAGCAAGAGGGGGGCTGGGGAACTGAGGGCCAGCTGGGGGCCACTGAGACCCACGGAAGGAAAGCTCATCAGTGAAAAGGCAGGAGGCACTTCAGAGCGAGCCCGTGGCCTGCAGGAACAGACTGGGAACTGTGGGTTCTCCTAAGAGTTTCCGTTGTGTTGTTTTGTGAGGAGGACCTGCTGTGAACTAAAGGGCATTCCTTTAGCAGATAAGACCTTGAAAACCGCAAACACCTGGGACCAGGGAATTGTGTGTGTTGTTTGAAAATGCATTTGCTTTTTCCCGTGAACTCTGTTGACAGTGTGTCCTTACGACAGTTTTTTCTTAGAAATGTTATTGTAAAATATTTTTCATCTCGCCCCTTCTAGTTATACTCCTCTGATTGGTTTTCTCCTTCACTTTAATTAACCAAATGAATTGTGTATCACTGTCTTTGGGGTTTAACCATATTTTTTAAAACTAGAGGTGTAGAAATTGGCTTTTAAAACAGAGTAACTATACCGCATCTGAAAAAGGGCTCGGCCATTGCTCACTGGTTTCCTTTCAGCCAGTCCCCACACGAATCTGTCCCCACGCTTACTCCCCCTTGTGCTGCGTCATCGCCCCGGTGGCCACCCCGCCTCCGCCCTGCTGCCGCCACAGCGCCCCCACCTGGGCCCCCAGGCCCCCAGGAAGCTCTCAAGAGCCAGGGAAAAGGGCCCACTTAGCTTCGCGAGGGGTGGTCTTGCCACCCTGTTAGTCGCCTGCTTGGTTGGACGGGCAGTGGACTTATTACTATTATTGTTATTATTATTGTTATTATTATTATTATTTTAATAGTTTGGCTCAGGTTATAAGGGAGAACTTGGGAAGTGAACAGTGACTTGACCATGCCCATTCTTTGTAGCTTTCTGTGACTTCTGAATGGAACGTAGTGTCCCCTGCTCCACCTGCCCCGCTCCCAGCGGGGTGCCTGTTGCGATGCCCCCACGGCCACATGGTTCCTCCCCTCCCCCTCACTCTCACTGCTCATTTCAGCTTTCTTCGTGGCTTTCCCAGGGCACAATCATTTCTCACCCCCAAAGCAACCCCTCACCCCTGTGTGTGCATCTTGTTAACCAAATGAAGTAGACCAGGAAGGCGCTTGGGCAGCAGAATTCCTAGTTCCGTAGAGAATCACTGTGCAGACAGAGATGCTGGGGTGTGTGTGTGCGTGCGTGTGTGTGTGTGTGTGTGTATGCGCATCAAGCCAAACTGCGGAGAGGAGCATAGCTTTACCGACAGCAAGAGGAGCCTTCAGAATGCGAGTGAGCCCCGGGCTGCACCTGCCACACCTGGGCTGAGGTGTGACGCTGGCCCTCGTCCCCAGCTCCCCACAGTGGAGGCAGGGGGCCCTGGACGGTGCCCCTGCTCTGTCTGGGTCCCAGCGTCAAGGGCAAAGATGAGTGAGGGAGGCAACAGGTCAGAATGACTGGAATTTTCCATCTCGATTTGCTTTGACCACATGCATTGAGCCACCGCCTCTGATACTAGATCACGTTTCCAAAATGGTACCGATTGGGATGGGAGGGGAACGGAGCCGCAGCGGTGCCCACCGGCACCTGCCCGTGACTTAGGACACTCTGGATGGAAGACTCACTCCCCAGGATGAGGGAGGGAAGAGGAGACCAGGTGATGCTCCGTCACCAGTCCAAGGGACATGGCTCCCTCCCCACGGTCATCTCGTCTAGATCTTTCTCTACCAGGTCATCTCAGCTCAGTGACCCTATGAAAGTCCTGGTCTGTTGTGTCCCTTCACTGTACGGTTTCTGTAATAAAAAGTGTTAATCCACGTTAATCTTTGTGAAAATTATTGAGTGTGACAGTATTTTCTCGTGTGCCTCTTTCTCCTGTGCGACTTGTCCCTCTCTGCTTTTTATTTATAAATGTACTTTTTTTAATGACGAGCCAGTGTGTCGTAGACCTCTATGTAACCGACTCCTTAGTCTCATATTATAGGTATGTTATAAGAATGGATATTTTACTTGGCTTTAGAATGTTTTACAAGAAAAATCTTAACTGATCGAGTCCTTGCTACTAAAATGCTTGTGTTTTTTCATCATGACGTCGTGTGCTTCTAAATTAATAATCATTTTCGTTGTAGAAAAATGGAGTGAATTTATATTAGTCTTGGAAACTAATAATAGCATTGTAAATTTATGAGATGATTTTAACAGAAAAAAAATTATAGAAGAATATAGTTATTTTAATTGTAATATTACTAACTGTAGGGTGAGAAGGGGGGTCCCGTGTGGTGAACTATGTTATAGCTTGTTACTCACAGTTTCTTTTTGATCATTTTTTCGGTCTCTGAGGTGAAACGAGTTATTATTAAAATTTGTAAACTCACATATGCATATTGTATATGTGTGGCAGTGCGATCACGCTTTGTCTTGGAATTACATTAAACTGTCTGGAATCCCTGTGCATTCGCCCGGCTCTTTTGTTCCAGCACCTGACCGGGTACGGGACCAAAGAGGTTATCGTTCCGAGTAGCATCTTACGGTTACTGAGCCCTTCAGAAATGATTCCCAAGGTCTGCAACCCACCGCTGCGAGCCAGCCGAGATGCCCGAGGCGCTGGCTGTCGCTGCAGAGGGGGCTTGGTGGCCTCCCAGCCCCTCCCCCTCCCACCCGCTGCCCAACTCCGGCTCTGAGGCCTGAGCCTGGCTGTCGTCTGCCTACAGGAGCTTCCCAGCATGCGCTCGGACCTGGGTGCGAGGTGCGGCCTTCCTCTGCCCCAGTCCTGCCCCTCACCGGGCTTCCGGCTCCCTGGGACCCCCGCCCCCGCTTGAGCCGTGAGCTCCACAGCACCCCGCCCGAGCCCCCACCCACAGCCGCCACCTCCCCGCGGCTTCCCAGCTCTCTTTACAGTAACAGACATTACAGGAGATGGATCCTTTTAGCCGCTGTAAAGTGTACAGTTGGTGGCTAAACCTTTCAGTGCTGTGCGACCATCACCACTATTTCTAGAACTTTCATGGTCCCAGACAGAAGCTTCGGGCCCACTGAACAGTAACTCCCCTTCCCAGCCCTTGGCGGACACCTTTCTGTTTTCTGTGTCTGCATTGGCCTGTTCCGGCCACTCATGTACGTGGAATGGTGCACGCTGCCCTTTGCTGGCTTATTCCACTGACCAGTGTCTCACGTTCATCTGTGTTACAGCCTGTATCAGAGTTTCCTTTTTAAGACTGAATAACCCCTGGCTGGTGTGGCTCAGTTGTATGAATGTCGTCCTGTGCACCAAAAGGTCGCTGGTTCTCTTCCCCGTCAGGTCACATGTCCAGGTTGCAGGTTCGATCCCAGTCGGGGCACATGCGGGAGGCAACCAATCAATGTTTCTCTCTCTCTAAAAATCAATAAAAACCTATTTTAAGAAAACAAAGACTGAGGAGCATTCCGTTGTGTGTCTAGACCACATTTTGTTTATCCGTTCATCTGTTGATGGGTAAGTTAGTCTCTACCTTTTGGCTTGTGCGAATAAGGCGCTGTGAACACTGGTGTACAAGGACCCAAGTCCTTGCCTCCAGTTCGTTCAATCACATACAGGAGTGGAATTGCTGGATTACAGGAGCCGCCAGACTTCCCCACAGCTCTGCACCATTTTCCATTCCCCCCAGCAGCACCCAAGGGCTCCTCACCCCACACTCACCACGGCTCCCAGTGCCAGTGTTCCGGGGCCTCAGGACCGCCAGGCTCCTGGTCTCATGCTTCCCAGCCAGCCTAAAGCCCACCCACCTTCTCACCTGGACCCTCAGCTCCCGGCTGTACCCACCTGCTGTGGATGGAGTCAGCCACCTACATCTCTGCTCCCACACCAAGCTCCCGGGCATCTGGAGGCCTCCCAGCCCTGTGGACCTGGGCCAGCCTTTCTCCTGCTCCTCGGCTCCCTCTGTGGCTCAGGAGAAATCAGGTCCCCGCAGAGCTCCCGCAACCCCACGCCCTCCCACAAAGCTGTCTGCCTCGCGTGTCTCTCCCTTCAGCCTCAGGAAGGAGGACCCCATGCCCACCTCGTGCCTTCCTGTCCAGAGCTCGCTCTTGTCTAGCTCCTCTCCTTGTTTTGGACCCTCAGGCTTGCTCACGCCTATGCCCTACAGGAACCAACCTGCGTCGTCTCCCGGAAGCTTACCCTCCTGCTCCCGAGGAGGTAGGTGTCCTTTGTCCCGGGTCCTAACTCCTCATGCAGGATTGTCATCATCCTTCCCCGCAAAACCAAAAAATCCTTGCAGGTAAGGATTTCTCTTTCGTCTCTGTTTCTAGGGCATCTACTACAATGCCAGGCACAGAGTGGGTGATGAATAAATATTTGGATAAGTGGACAAACTTCTCAGCCTGTTTTCATCACCCAATCAACCCCTGTTTCTACTCTCCACATTCTGTGTCTCTCAGCGTTCAGGTAAGACCAATGAAATCCTAAACATGGGCAATACTCGAACGTGGGTTAAAATCAACTGAGCCAAAATTCAAGTTCCATAAAAATCCATGCAAAAGGTTTGGATAAAACTGTTCTATCATACTTCTTTTTATTTTATTTTATTTTATTTTTCTTTAGTGATTTTAGAGAGGGAGAGAGAGAAACATCGATGAGAGAGAACATCGATTGGCCACCTTCTGCATGCCCCCCACTGGGGATCAGGCCCACAACCTGGGCATGTGCCCTGCCCGGGAATCGAACCAGCGACCTCTTGGTGCATGGGTCGACGCTCAACCACTGAGCCACATTGGCCGGGCATATCATATTTCTTTTTCTTTTAATCCTCACCAGAGGATATTTTTCTGATTATCTTTAGATAGAGTGGGAGGGAGGGAGAGAGAGAGAAACATCGACGTGAGAGGGACACATCTATAGGTTGCCTCCTGCACGACCCCGATCAGGGCCGGGGACAAACTGCAACCGAGGCACATGCCCTTGGCTGGAATCGAACCTGTGACTCATTGGTCCACAGGCTGACCCTCTAACCGCTGAGCCAAACTGGCCAGGGCTCATACTTCTTTTTAAATTATAAATGTACTTCTGGGGATCAGCCCATGGTACCCTTGTAAAGAAACCACTAACATCCACTTTTTGTCTTTTTATGTTCTGTTTCAATGTCTGCTTACATTTTATTGCACCAGCTCTCTCAGAATCTTTAGTCGTGGCAGACCAAGCCCATGGATGGGGCTGCTTGGCAGACAATGAATTACCCATTGGTGGACAAAGGGCCAAAACCAGAGGAAAGAATGGATGCTTGGAGGAGGGCTTTCTGAGGGGGGAAGACTGTCGTGGACAGTGAGGCAGGAAAGAAGGGAAGTTCAGAGCTGGGCTTGGAAGTCAGCCATGTTCCAGTTCAGTCCCAGGAACCGAACTGTGAAAAGTGGGAAGTCGCTTAACCTCCCAAGCCTCAGCTTTCTTATCTGTGAAATGGCAAAAACTAGCTGGATATTCCCCAAAGTCATCTCCTCTAGCACACAGCAAGCTTATATTTCCTAGATTTCTTTGCAGATAAATATGGCCAGAGCCGACCCCTAAAAAAACTGTCGCGTACTGACCCTCTCGTTCCTCGATTTCTAGCCAGATGTGGAAAATCCGAAGAACTCAGAGCCTAGAGAACGGAGGGGCCCCCAGATGGCAGAAGCCCAGGTCACTGAATGACTGACTTCCTGTCTCCTAATAAAACCACACTGGACAAAAACCACAAAAGAGCAAGAGGTAAACCTTTCTATTATATTTAAGCCACTGTAATGTTGGGATTGTTTACTGTAGCAGTGAGCCCATCTTATTATTCGTTTCTTTGACGCTGATGTAGGCGGGCCGGGCATTGGAGTATGCTGGCTTCTGGAGCAGAGCCCACGTTCCCGAGGCTCTGGCCCCGCACCGAGGGCTGCAGGTCGGGGATGGGCCAGCGGGGCCCCGTCCAGGGCTCCGAACGGGAGGCGTCCACAGAACGTGGCTCGGGACTACCGTGCACCCCGATTTTTTCACTTTTTACTTCCGGCACACGGAAGGACTGCATTTCCTGGTCTCCTGGAAGCGCCGTGTTCAGTGACTTGCTTTAACCAAGGAAAGGTTTCCCGAGGCATTTCCAGGTGAAAGCACATGGGGCGCATGCTCGCTCCGTGTGTTCCCGCCCCGCATCGTGATTGGTGGGATCGGAGGACCGCGTCCTGACCGCTCCCGCCCCGCATCGTGATTGGTGGGATCGGAGGACCGCGTCCTGACCGCTCCCGCCCCGCATCGTGATTGGTGGGATCAGAGGACCGCCTGACGGCTCCCGCCCCGCATCGTGATTGGTGGGATCGGAGGACCGCGTCCTGACCGCTCCCGCCCCGCATCGTGATTGGTGGGATCAGAGGATCGTGTCCTGACCGCTCCTGCCCTGCATCGTGATTGGTGGGATCGGAGGACCGCGTCCTGACCGCTCCCGACCTGCATCGTGATTGGTGGGATCAGAGGATCGTGTCCTGACCGCTCCTGCCCTGCATCGTGATTGGTGGGATCGGAGGACCGCGTCCTGACCGCTCCCGCCCCGCATCGTGATTGGTGGGATCGGAGGACCGCGTCCTGACCGCTCCCGCCCCGCATCATGATTGGTGGGATCAGAAGACCACATCCTGACCACTCCCGACCTGCATCGTGATTGGTGGGATCAGAGGATCGTGTCCTAACCGCTCCTGCCCTGCATCGTGATTGGTGGGATCAGAGGACCGCGTCCTGACCGCTCTGCTGGGAGCCAGGCCGGTTCCCTGGGCGCCTTCTGAATGCAGCTCACAGAGCGGGCAAGAAATCAGCCTCGAGAACGTGATTTCTGTTCAGCACTTATGAGGACCAGGCACTGTGCTAAGTGAGCACCCCGTTGTGAACCACACGGCGCAGTGCCCGGCCCTCACAGGCCCTTTTCAGTGTTCATTGTCATTGTTCCCCTTTTGCCTTAGAAGTGTATGTATTTGCTCAGATAGGTCCTGTGCTCTAGACGACGATTCCCCAATGGATGTCACCAGACTGGTGAGCATCTTGTTTACTTTTTTCTCGAAAACACCTGGAAGTTTTCATAGTCTGTGGGCAGCTGAACTGGAAATGGAATTCCAGGACCAAAGGCAGCATGGTGTGGAGGAGAGAGCACTTGAACTAGGAGTCGAGATCACTTTAGTTCAGCACACATTTATTGAGCACCTTCTGCATGTACCAGGCGCTAGAGAAACCAGTGTGTGCGGGGATCCCGGCCCTCTAGGAGCTTACATTTCCACAGGGCTGGCGCACAAGTAAACAAAGCATGATCCGTGCAGTAATAAGAGAATAAACAGGAGAGCCAGAGCTCTGTGACCACTAGCTGTGTGACCTTGGACATGTTACTTAACCTCTCTGGGCCTCATGGGGAGTGAAAATGGGGTCACTCATTTCTAACCCCTGAAATGCTAACATCTACAATTCTCAAAACCCTGTTAGGTTCTACGTTACAGAGGTGAAGCCTGGGGTGAGAGAGGTTCAGCACAGCAGGCTGAGCTACACAACTGCTTGTTGGGAAGAGCTAGCCCCCAACTAGCCCAGGGCAGGTCTTTGGAGTCAGGCTGCCTTAGCAGAGAGATGGGATCTCGGATGGGGTGGCAGGAGGCTTCCTGGATGCCCCTGTTTCAGTCTCATACTCACTCCCAGCTTGGGGCTGGCTACAGACCAGGAAGAGGAAAGAGGCAGCTACCTCCTCCACCTCCACCCCTCCTGCTGTAAGCACTCAGCAGACGGTGGGCATTTCTGGAAACCAGGCCTCGGCTGTCACGAAACAACACAGTGATGTTAGCATAACCCTGGGATCCCAGGACCCTTCAGCAGCCAGCCCCATTCACTGGTGGAAACCCTCCCTGAGCCTGGTTCCCACTCACAGCCGTCTCCTCATCAGCTGGGCTGCGTGGATGATGCAGAGGATGTTTTGGAGATGGAGGCAGCTCGCCCTTATCACCTTTGTTCTTCCAGGCCATCCCCACCCAGCCGCCCAGTATGTGCATGAGCTCATTTAATTGAAGCAGAACAAATTCAAGAGTTTATCTTTACTGTACCTCTAAAAATCAGGCCATGCCCACCAAGGCCAAAAAGAAAAGTCTTCTGACGATGGCGTCCACCACGCTCTCCCACTGTGACAAACGGTGACGTTCTGTGCAATCTCATTGTCACGTACAACGATCTTTGAGTGCGTGTTGTGTGCCCAAGAGGCCAACAACACACCATCCCTGCTCACCAGGGGTTTATAATCAGATGACAGGCGCGGTCAGGTGACATGAAGAAACCAGTCACAGGTGACAGACGGGCCATGTGAAAGGCTCAGTGTTAAGTGCCGGAGGTGCTGGGGAAAGAGTGGTCACTGAGGGCTGCTGCTGTCCCGAAGGCATTGCAGGGAGGCTCCAGCTGGGTCCTGAAGGGACAGAAAGACAGAAGTCACGACTAGCAATACCTGCTCTGCGGGTAATTCACGTGAAACCATAGGAAGAAGATAAGTGTCCAGAAAAAGAATCGCCTGTGGGCATGCAGAGGTCCTTCCCAGGGCGGCCCTTCTCCGTCACGGCACACATGGACACCCTCCCCTCCCTCTTCGGAGCTGGCCGGGGAGGGGGCTGGGTTCAAACTCTGACTCCACCACCTCCAAGCTGTGTGCTATGGAGTAAGTCCCTTAACCTCTCTGAGCCTGTCTCCTCATCTGTAAGAACAGCGGATGGCGCTGACTTTTCAGGGTTGTGGATCAACGAAGCAAACACTAATTAACTCACTAGCACAGCACCAACCACTACCGCCCCAATGTGCCCTCCTTACAAAGTCCTCCCTGTCACCCTCCATCTTCACAAAGGATGTCTGAGGATGGCCTGCTCCATCCTTCCCCAGGCACCCTGCCGGCTCCAAGGGTTACACCACCGCAGAACTGGACTTCAGGTTCAAACTGCACCCTGGGAGGACACGGCAGCCTGGGCTTCCAGCTAACCGTGCTCAGTGCTTCCCCCTGTGGCTGCGGAGAGCACAGCACCCGGCTCCGCAGCCCAGCAGCCCAGCGGACCCAGCCCACGTGAGAGAGGGGATGCTTGGCTGGTTTACAACCTTTGGCAGGATTTTCTACAGTTCTGAAGATTGACGTGCCAGTGTTTTGTTTCTGCCTTGTGTTTCCTCCCCCCTGTAGGAACCAGACAGGAAAACTTAAAACACTGGTGACCCCGAGTCAGGGTTCCTGTACTAAACTGATTAAACTCGTCCTGTGTTCCCAGACAGACCCGAGCCCACGTCACGGGTGTGCCTCGAAAGCTCCAGGCCTCGGAGAGTGAATAGAAATAAGATCTGAATGGGCTCACGGGTCTCTGTCACACTGCTTCCTTCCCAGCTCCCCTGTGGCTGCTTCTCTGAGTCGGAACCCTCAGGGCAGGACGAGAGCACCCCTCAACTCTTCCTCCTGGCCCTGGGACCCTGCCAAGGCACAGCTTGGTCCCCTGTGGAGCATCACCTGCCTCGGGCATTTCTGTGAGTTAAATGAAGAGCCACACCTAAGGCAAGACTGTGGCTTTTCAGCCTCACTGTCCCTGCAGGGAGGACATGTGAGAGCCCGCGGGCCTGAGATAACAGGTGTGAGTGAGGGCTCCGCCCACTCAGCCCCACCCCACCCCAGAGCAGCTGGCCCTTCCTCAGCCCCCAGCCTCTCCACACACTTCCCCGGGTGCTGGGAGGGTGCTGGGCTTCCTGCCACCCCCACAGGCCCAGCACCACCACACTGAATTCCCTGGCCCCCCTCTGGCGCCCCAGTAAAGACAAGGTTAAGAAACTACAACATACCCATATTTTACTAAAAGTCTAGAAAGCATGCAAAAAGGGCACCAAAACCAAGTTGACAGTTTTGTCTGAAACCCAAGCGAGCAGAGCAGAGCAGAGCTGGACCTGGTTTCCCTCTGACCTATTTTCTGAAAATGGGCCAGGACCCAAATTCACACAGGGAGCTCCCAGGCAGGCTGCCCACAGGACACCCAGCCGGCCCGAGGGGAGGCTGGGCGGGCCTGGGCTGTGTGCTGATGGGGTGGGGCACCTGCTCAGGCCCAGGGGTACTGCCACACCCCTCTCCCCCCTCGGGCAGACCAAGGGCCCTGGGAAGAGGCCCTAGGACCAGCACAAACATGGTCTCTTCCCCATGGCTAACCTCCCCTGAGGCAGAATAAACCACCCTCGGCTATGTTCCAGAACATTCTCTGCTTTCCAAGCTGTTTCCTCTGCTCCCTGTGTGCTCCTTGGGGGATAAAGCTGTTGATCCCGTGCCTGGCATGGTGTCTGGCGCATGGCGGGTGTGAATAAACGTTTGAATAAACATTTGAGTTGAATGGTAATGAAGGAGCCAGATGGAACACACCCCCTAGACATCTAAGAATAACTCGGGGCCTAGCAAAGTTCAGTGGTGCCCTGAGGCCACAGAATGTGTTTTTGTCCTGGGTTCCTGCATTCTGCCACCTGCCAAGCTAGATCAAGTAGGTCTTGGGGTGCCCCTCACAGACTGGCACCCAGAGTTATGCCCCTGGAACAGATGGCAGCCAGCTTCTCTGGATGCCTCCTCTCTCTTCCATCAGTAACCAACCCAACAGCACGGGCCCCGAAAGCCCCCGCCCAGGAGGGCAGATGTGGGGGTCCAGGTAAGGGGAAGCCTTGCTCCCTGCCTCCCAGCAACCGGGAGAGAAGGGACGGGGGTGGGCTGTGTGCCACCAGTAATGCCATGTCTGTCAGTACCAGGGCCGCATGAGGAAGGGATGCTCCAGCACGGGACTTCAGGTGGCTAACCGTGGGCTGTGTGTGCATGTGCATGTGCATGTGTTGGGGGCCAGGCGCCTACCCTGCTGAGCCGCAGGACCTGCTGGGCCGAGGAGACCAGGACCCGGGGCTGATGGGCCTGCGGGAAGCCTGGGGCAGGCAGGTCTGGCCAGCGGCCGCGCCTGGCCGACTCACCTCACGTGTAGGCCATCTTGCTGCACACCCACGGCCGGGTCATCAGACACTCCGTGGACACCAGCCTGGTGGGCTCCACGAACACGCACTCGCCCAGGCCCGCGACGGAGAATCTGTGGCCGCGAGAGGAGAGATCAGGCCCTCAGGCCCTGTGGTGACTGCCCCTCCCTCAGGGTCACCTTCCAGGACATTCGGCCCCAAGACCTTTGTGACAGGACTTCCCACTGCCTCCCTTCTGCACCGCGGCCCCAGCCACCCCGCAGGTGCCTGTGTCTGTCTGTCCCCAGCCCCCGGCAGCCAGCGCCTGGACACCGGGCTCCCCCATGGCACGGTGACTGGCACGGGAGGGGCTGCATTAAATGGCCTCACAGATGAGGTGTGGGCCTGAACGACCCAATGCTTCGCACTGGGACTGTGTGGCCCAGGACACCACTGACGTCATTCACGGACCTGCGGGGGAAGGGTTCTCCGTGCCTAAAATCCGGCCTTTGGAGTCTCACGGTTTCTTCTGTTCACCTTGATCTGAGGCCCCTGCCAAGGCCAGAGCTGGGGTCTCATAAGAGTCAGCATCAGAATGACCCCGAGAGGGAGTGTGGGGACAGGACCACCTCAGTGTCAGGAAAACACCTGGTTGCCAGGTGGTCAGCACAATGGGGACCCCAGTCTCCAGGGCCCTCCCGGGCTCTGGGAGCAGGAAGCTTCCAGAAGGGGGGAAAAGGGGAGAGAAAGTGCAAGACTTCCTCAGCCACGCTAAGAACTGATCTGAGATGGGAGCAGGAAGGGGGAAGAGGCAGTGGGGAGGGGGAGAGAAGTGTAAAAACGGGAAGGAGAGGGGAGGGACTGTCCGCTGGGCTGCTTGCCCCCTGGAGGCTGCTGGGGACACAGGGGACCTAACTGAGCCTGGGTGGGAAGGAGGGCTGGTGGCCCTAGGGACAGGCATGGTCCCCATCAGGTCAGCAGCGGTGCCCTGCCCACCTCCTGGCCGGTTCTTCCAGCCACAGCGCCTGGACTGAAAGCCCAGGTTCATTCCCTGCATTCCTCTAACCTAGACCGCCCCCGACACCTATCACCACCCCCACTGCCACCATCGCCTCCCACAAACCAGTCCCTGGCACCGCACAGCCGCCACTCCCTTGGCACGCTCACTTCCACAACGTGGGTCTCACAAATAATACCCCCAGCAGAGGTTCTCTGACGCTCATGGTGCCAGGGCTCAGATCCCATGTCCTCACAGTACCAGTGTTTAGGGGGCACGTGTCTGCCTGGCATAGAGGCCCCATCTCCTCCCTCCCTTGTGGCCAGGTGTCCCGTGGCTGTGCTCTGGCCAACGCACAGGGGCGGCACAGACCTTTCCCTCTTGCCCCGTGACTGAGCCACACTGAGCCACGCAGACAGGCCACTGTGCAGACAGAGGAGTCACAGGATGGAAAGAGCCTGGGCCCTGGCAGCAGGAAGCTCTGATGACATGGGGCGGAGCCACCAAACCAGGGAGACCAAAGTAACACCACTGTCATGGATGGGTCCGCTGAGCCTAGGGGCTGAAGCTCTCGCTAGCACAGAGCCAGGCGGCTCCCGGGAGGTGTCGGGCGGCTAGGCCTTGCCCTGTCTAAGCTGGTGGCCAGAAGAGGAAGCCTCAGCTCACGTGTCCGGGTCAAACGGTTCCCCGTTGACCCAGTGGAATTCGTCTCCCACTCTGCGCAGGCCAATCCAGGGCTCCCTCCGCGTGAACTTGAACAAAAATTCCTGCGCCAAGAAAGAGGGAAGGCTGATCAGACGTGGTCCCCTGACCACTGGCACTTCCCAGACCCTCAGCTTGGAGGATCAGCTCCCAAACTACACCCCATAAGTGAGGCGCGGGGTCCCAGAGTGCCCTGCACTCACACTGACCGCCCAGCAGTCGCCTGCAATGGCCCCGAAGGGACCCGGCTCTGGGTTTGTGCCCCTGGCCCAGCAGCCCTGATTCACAGGAAGCCTGGGTTCGCCTGCTTGGTAGACGACCTGGGACAACTCTCAACGTGGAGGTTGACAGTCCCTCCGCCTACATACTTCTGGGCCTTTCTCTGAAGAAGGGGCGATGACACTGTGTATCAGAGACAGAAGTGACTGCTACATTGTCTGCCGGTTCCATTGCCACTCTGTAAGCAGCAGCAGCAGACTCTGCTTCCGTCCCATTTCTGTGGATGTTACACGCGCGCTCGCGTCCTGGCTGGGAGAGGGCGCCAGTGTGTTTTCACATCTCCCGAGGGCACCGGTCATTTGTGATTCTTACACGGGGCAAAACCGAGCTGAGCTCAGCTGACCAGCCTGGAACGACAGCCGTGGAAACGGCCACGGGTGGGCCCGCTCGGACCCCGAGGGACCCACCTGCACACGTGGCTGTGCGTGTGCAGTGGCTGCCCCGGAAACACGAGGCGGGGGCACGGGCCCCGGGGTGGGCTCCCTGGAGAGGCCCGCGGGCACTCACCAGCTCCTTGGGGCTCTGAATCACGGCCAGGGCGGCCTCGTGGCTGTAGCAGTACTGCCGGCCCGTGTTCCAGTCCCTCGGCTCCTCGGAGAAGTAGTAGCACGTCCTCCCGTAGAGCAGCCAGTCCTCGGGGCAGGGCGCTTCGCACTTGATGCAGCCCTTGGAGGCTGCAGGGAGGGGGCCCAGCATCACGGGGCGCCCGGCCCCACCACCCCGCGCTGCCCTCGGCCGCTCTGCCCTGCCCTTCCCTTCATGCGCCGCCTTGTCAGGTGAGCCCTTCTCAAGGGCTGGGCAGGTAGAGGGTGGGGACTGGACGCACCCGCAGGAGGAATGCGGGGGGCTCGCAGAGGCACCAGGGCACGGGGCAGGTTAGCCGCTGGGTTAAGATCTCTCCCTCCGAACTCTTCAAGGCATGGAACCCCAGAAACTCGGATCTGGAAGGGACTCTCCAGCCAGGGTGGGACCCTTCTGCAGGCTCAATGGGCCCACTCTCGCTGGCCACGCCCCACTGGCTGATAAGGCAGCCACCCCACCACTGAACCGCTGGAAGATCCTTTTCAGTTCCGAGTTCCAGTGTGCCCTCCTGGCCTGGACCTGCTGCCCCGGGACAGCCACTAGAGTGACCCAGAGCAAATCCAGTCTGCCCTCTAGCGCCTGCTTGAGGAAGGACAACAGCCCACCCCCTACCCCCACCTTATCCAGGCTTAAACAGTCTCTTTCATGATTCCTAAGGGGTTGCTCTCCAGACCCTTCTCCAGCCTGCGTGGCTCACTGCAGGGTGCCCTCATCACCACGACAACCCTGCCACCAATCAGCCACCGGCAGATGGGGCCCAGCAGCAGCAGCAGGGGTCACACACCACCTTCCAGCGACTATGGGCTTCCCAGCCTGCAGGCATCAGAGTCTCAGAGGGCCTCCTTCTGAAAGGAATTCAGCCACACTCTTCCACATGACCTCTCTCCACGCCAGGTCTCCCCCGCGGCCAAAGCATGTATACATCAATTTCAAATCCAAATGAAGGATCTTATATTTATTTCTTCCACATTTATCTCCATCATGTTGGCTCATCTGAGTTGTTAAAGATACATTTTCATCTTGATTTTATTTTCATCAGTCACATTAAACATCCCTCTTTGGGGGATACTTCTTGTCTGTTTCTATACATGTGATTGATTAAATGGAGACCAGGACAGAGCCAAGAACAGGCCCCGTAAGGACCCCCAGCCATACTGACACCAATGAATAGGTAGACACTGTGCGTATCTGTTCAACAAGCTATAGATCCACTTGGCAGTCTCGATGTGGTGTGGCTACATTTCAACTGCTTTTCCATAAGGATCTCCGAGGACACTGCTGTCCTTGACTGAAGTCACAATACGCTACCTTTACACACATTGTCCTGACCTCCCAGCCTAGCAACAGACAAAGGAAACCGATCTCATTCGTGGTAATTATTCTCGGTGAACCCAAGCTGGCGCCATTGGTCACTAGGTTTTTCTCTAAACACTCAAACTCCCTGTAGGTGAGGCCTTGGCAGGGACTGATATTATCAGTGGACTTTTTGCCCATTTGGAGGTGCCCAGCTCTGGTCTTAAGGCGCTTCTCAAAGATTAAAGACAGAGGCTCTGAAATCACTTTGCAGACCCTTCGGATCCCACGACATACTCTGCCTTCAATCCATCCAAAGCAGCCAAACTCCCCAGTGACTGCCCTTAGTGATGATGTCCTCCAATGTCATTCCTCCCCTCTTCCAGGCCCTCCTCGCTCTCCCTGTCACTCAGACCCCGCCCTTTGGACTGTTCCACTCCCTCTGCTTCCTGGTCTCCAGGAAGCTCCTATTCATTCTTCAGAGCCTGGCACCTGTGTCTCCCTCGGGAGCCCAGCGGGGCAGCACACCTCCCTATGTCACACCTGTCTTCTCTCTCTTTTTTTTTTTCTTTACTGATTTTAGAGAGAGAGGAAGGGAGAGGGAAAGAGAGATAGAAACATCTATGAGAGAGAACATCGATTGGCCGCCTCCTGCATGCCCCCCACTGGGGATCGGGCCCACAACCTGGGCATGTTCCCTGACCAGGAATCGAACCGGCGACCTCTTGATGCATGGGTTGATGCTCAACCACTGAGCCACACCAGCCGGACCCACCTGTCTTTTTTTACTTTTTAAATCCTTAGCCCAGGGCCTAACACACAGCAGGCCTCAGTAACTACTTGTTGAATGGATGGATGTGATCCTAAATGCCCACATCCCAGACTCATCTCCTCTGGGAAGCGGTGTCTGCCTGACCTGCCTGGAGTCCGTTCTGAGCTCTCATGGCCTCTCTGTAGGAGGACCAAAGCCCCATTTCCAGTCTCCCTGCACAGCTCAGTAAAGGGGACTTGGAGAGTTGATGTGTGGAAAGATTATTTTAAGCTAAAACCTCCTCTGGAACTAATACAGAATCCGTGGCGCGTCTGGAACTCTTCTTGACCTAATTCGACAAGGTGGTACACGCTGAACTACGTAAACAGTCTGACATCCATGCTCACCCAAGATGCTCATCACCACCAGGATGGCGAACAGAAGGACGGCAATGGCCCCGAGCAGGAGACGGGTGGTGGTGTCTGAGGAGAAGAGAAACGGTTCAATTCCTGGCCACCCACCCACCACCAATACCCACAGCCAGCCCCACATCCCAGTCAGGAAAGACTCTGGGGTGGGGCCGGCCGTCTGCGTTGTAACAAGAGCTGGGAGTCGCTGTACCAGAGCACACACCTGATTCTGAGGTCCCTGCTCCATCACCTCCCCTCCAGGGCTACACACGTGTCCTCCTGTGGCCCAGAACCCCCTCTTTAACCTCCTGCGGCTTCTCTGCCTGTGTGGTTCAGCCACACAGACTCTTGAAACAGCCCAGCCCACCCCCAGCCCTGCGGCTGGATCTCTGCTCCCAAAGCTCTGCTCCCCGACGCTGCCTCTGGAAATCCGCCGCGTCTGTACCCGCCACCCTTTCATGAGACCTTCCCTGATCCTCTGGCTTCTCTCTTCTTTATAATTTTTTTTTTTGTTACCAGTTAAATTTTTGTTTTATATTTAATAAAAGAACCATTTTAGACTTTAGACATTGGGTCATTTGAAGTTTTTTTTATTGTGATAAGAAATATAAAAATTGCCATTTTAACCATTTTTAAGTGTGCAATTAGTGGCATTAATTACATACCCAATATTGTGCAACCATCCCCACTGTCAGTTTGTAAAACTTCATCACCCCAAACAGAAACTCTGCTCCAATAAGTATTTGCTCCCCTTTCCCACCTCCCCCCAGCGCCTGGTAACCCCTAACTTTCCATCTCTATGAATTTGCCTCCTCTAGATATTTCATACAAAGGGAAACACGCAATCCTAGTCTTTTTGTGTCCGATTTATTTCACGCAATATAATGTTTTCAAGATTCATCCGTGTGTAGAATGTATCAGAATTCCATTCCTTTCATGGCTGAATACTTTTCTATTGTATGAATATATACACTTTGTTTATCCATTCCTGCTGATGGACGGTTGGGTGGTGTCCCCTTTGTGGCTATGATGAATAATGCTGCAGGTTGGCATACAGGTGTCTGTCTGAGTCCCTGTTTTCAGTTCTTTGGGGTAAATACCTAGGAGCGGAATTGCCAGCTATCACGGTGAATTTATGATTCACTTTTTGAGGACCCGCCACACTGTTTTCCACAGCGGCTGCACCCTCCGACATCCCCTCCAGCAGCCACAAGTGTTCTCGTTTCTCCGCCACCTTGCCGATACTTTTTAGTGTCCACCATTTATCACAGCCATCTCGTAGTGGACATTCCCTTCTCTAAGTCCCTTTTTGAAAACGAAGTTATGCATGAACATAGATGGAAGCAGCCCCTCCACAGGCCGGGGCTGGGCTGTGCATGAGCCCCAACACTGAGGAGGGATCCACAAGTGCACCGCAGTTCATCATGCGTGACATCCAAGTGCACGGTGGTGCTTCTAGCAATTCGCTTGTATTGTCCTTTACAAAGGATTGGGAAGTGCTGGCCCTCTTAGATTGGTCCTCCGATTGGTTCTCTATCCCTTACCCAATATCTCTTTGCCTTCTTGCCTTATTTCCTGGAAGATTTTTTCAACTTTACCTTCTTACCCTTCTGTTGAATTTTTCATTTCTATGATTATTTTCTATCTCCAAGGTTTTTTTGTTTGTTTTGTTTTGTTTTGTTTTAGCTCAGTGGCTGCTATTCTCTGAATAGTCCCCCTTATTTTAATAATGTAATCCTTCTTCTCATCTGTCTGAGGGTATTACTGATAGTTTTGGGGGGAGGGGGACAGAAAGTTTATTCCTCCCTGTACAGTCTCTGTATCCTCCAACTTGTTTTTTTTCTGTTCCTTTGTTTGGGTCTCTAACTTCCAATAGTAGAGACTTTCCTTGGATTCTGGAGAGCCTTGGTCACTCGGTCCTGATTAAGCCAGGACCACAGAGTTCACCGGGGTCTCTGAGACCCTGGGAGGGGCTGGTTAACGCTGGGGGCAGGGGTCACAGCAGACTGACCCAGCTGGGCTGACCCTCCGGATCTCTGCGTGTTGACCTCCTTGGGCTTTTTCTCTCTTGGGTGCGTCAGTCCCTGGAGAAGGCTCTTCCGTTCCCTCTCCTGGAGAGGCTTGGCCAGGAGGCGAGGGGAGGCCACCTTCAGCAGCTGATATGTAAATGTCACCATAACTGCTTATTCTCTAACACATTGGTGTCAAGAGGCCCTCTTCCCCAGATTCCCCCTCGGGCTCCTGCAGGCCTGGGAAGAAGCTGTACAGAAGGGGCCAGGATCTGGGGTCTGAATCTTCTTAAGAAATGTCCGACCAGTCCTCTTGTTTCAACTGTCACGATGACCCGTGCCCCCGCCCTGTGCCGCCAGGGGAGGTCCTCTGTTGGTGGAGTCAGTTACCTCCCACTGCTCCCTAGTTCCCAACTGAGTGCTGCTGTTGCCTCTCCTGTTCTTGGGGTCCATGTGGCCCTTTAAATGCCCCCTTCCTGCTGTATTAGTGGGCTTCGGAAGGGAAAGAGAATAATTGCAAGCGTTCAGTCTGCCACCTTTCCTGAAAGTCCGACCCACAAACATTTTGGAGTCCATC
This sequence comes from Molossus molossus, assembly GCF_014108415.1. Classification (NCBI taxonomy): domain Eukaryota; kingdom Metazoa; phylum Chordata; class Mammalia; order Chiroptera; family Molossidae; genus Molossus; species Molossus molossus. Next base: position 101,208,594 of record NW_023425401.1, on the reverse strand, counting down.
CTGGGAGCAAGTTTGATGCCAGCAGGTGACCAGGAGCCCAGAGGCGGGCGGCTCCAGACTGAGTAGGAGCAGAGGCTCACACCTGCCCTCCGAGGCTGGGCTCTCTGTCTGCTGTCCCCGCTGGCCAGCTGTCGTGGGCGCATCCCCTGAGAGGCCAACTGCCGGCTGCAGCCAGGCTGCTGGATGTCTCCCGCTGCCTTCCTCCCTCGCCTCGCCATCCTCGTCTGCCGCACGCTCTGCAGCCCTTGCGTGTGGAGGACAAGAGCGTAGTGTCTTAACCCGCCTCGCCCGGGTTCGAATTCCAGCTCTGCCACTTTCCAGACGACTTGGTTGGCAAAGTCACTTAGCTTCTATTTTATTTCATTTTCCTCTTCTTTAAAATGAAGTAATAGTAGTATCTGCCTCTTAAAATTTAATGAAAATTCAATGTATGGTACTTAGACCAGTGTCTGGTATGGACATTTTACTTCGGTGTTAAGAGATATAATGATGATGATGATCATGATCATAATCATGACGATAATGATGGCGATGATGGTGATGGTTGTGGTGGTGATGGTGATTGATGGTGGTTGATGGTGGTGATGATGATAGTAGTGATGGTGATGATGGTGATGGTGATGATGGGGATGACAGTGATAATGATGATGGTAATGATGGTGATGGTGATGGTGATGGTGATGATGATGGTGATAATGATGGTGATGGTGTTGATGGTGGTGATGGTGATGACAATGGTGATGGTGATGGTGGTGATGATGATGGTGATGATGGTGGTGATGATGGTGATGGTGATGATGACAATGGCAATGATGATGATGATGGTGATGATGGTGGTGATGATGGTGATGGTGATGATGACAATGACAGTGATGATGATGATGGTGGTGGTGATGGTAATGACAGTGATGATGATGGTGATAATGATGGTGATGGTGACGATGATGGTGATGGTGGTGGTGGTGACGATGATAGTGACAGTGGTGGTGGTGATGATGATGGTGATGATGGTGGTGACGATGATGGTGACAATGACAGTGATGATGATGGTGGTGATGGTGGTGGTACTAAGCCCACAGGTGCCTTTATGGTAAGAGCCATGCTCTACTCACCTATGGAGCCCCTGTGACAGGGCTAAGCCACTGCCTTGCCTGCCACAGAGCACCCACTGGCACTAAAAACACAGGGGACTTAGCTACACTGAATGACAATGTCCTTGGTCAGCCTTAAACTGAACTGAGCTTGTAGGAAAGGGCACTTGGGTACATCTGCTCTCCGGGTAAAGAGGCATTGGTGTGTGTCTCCAACATCACCAGAACCGAGAGGCCCCTTCATTCTCTCACGGGGATAACCGCTCTGACGCTGCACTGGGAAGACAGAGGACAAGCGAGGGAACCCAGTCATTGTTCACCGCCTGCCCTCACACAGGACGGCTGTGGGCTGGACAATCCAAAACAATGCTGTGTTCATTTCCTACGGCTGGTGTCACAAAGTACCAAACACTAGGTGGCTTAAAACACCAGAAAGGTATTGTGGCACAGTCCTAGAGGCAGAAGCCCACAGTCAAGGTGTCTTCAGGGCCACGCTCCCTCTGAAACCCACAGGAAACCCTTCTTTGCTTCGCCTTGTTTTGGGGGCTCGCTGGTGGCCTGGTGTTCCCTGGCTTGTAGATGGGTGTCTCCCATCTCTGCCTTCACTGTCACATGGCCTTCTCCAGTTGTGTCTTTGTCTTCATGTGACTGTCTTCTTAGAAATACACCTGTCATATTAGATTAGGAGACTACCCTGGCCCAGTATGTGCCATGTTTTTTGTTTGTTTGTTTGTTAATCCTCACCTGAGGGCTTTGGCTGGTTTGGCTCAGCGGTTAGAGCCTCGGCCTGTGGACCAAAGAGTCACGGGTTCGATTCTGGTCAAGGGCACATTCCTTGGTTGCAGTTCAGCCCCTAGCCCTGGGCGGGGTCGTGTGGGAGGCAACCAGTCGATGTGACTCTCTCATGTAGATGTTTCTCTATATATCTATCTTTCCCTCCCACGTTATCTGAAAATAAATGGAGAAAAAATATCCTTGAGTGAGGGTTTAAAAAAAAAAATCCTCACCTGGGGGGGGTATTTTATCCATTGATTTTTTTGGAGAGTGTGGAAGAGAGGGAGAGGAGAGAGGAAAAGAGAGAGAGAGAGAAACATCCATGTGAGAGAGACACATCGATTGACTGCCTCTTGCACGTGCCCCAACCAGGGCAAGGGATCGAACCTGCAACCCAGGTACCTTCAGCAGGAATCAAAACCACAACCCTTTAGCTTATGGACTGATGCTCTAACCACTGAGAAACACTGGCCAGGGCTTTTATGCCCTCTTCTTATCTAATTACATCTGCAATGCCCATATTTCCAAATAAAGTCATATTCTGAGGTTCTGGGGGATTAGATGGTAATATATCTCTTTTTTTTTTTAATCCTCACCTGAGGATATTTTTCCATTTATCTTTAGAGAGAGCAGGAGGGAGAGAGGAACAAAGAGAGAGAGAGAGAGAAACATTGATGTGAGAGAGACACATCAACTGGTTGCCACCCACAGGACTCCAACCAGGGCCAGGGACGAAACGCAACCAAGGTCCATGCCCTTGGCCGGAATCAAACTGGGACTCCTTGGTCCGCAGGCTGACACTCTAACCGCTGAGCCAAACCAGCCAGGGCAGTAACATCTCTCTTTAGGGGGACACAATTCAAGTCATAAACAAATGTCTAAGTCGGCAATCCTTCCTTTTATGCAGTGGTCTTAATTAGGGTGCAGTTTATCTACATTTATGAATGTCTATGACTTAGCCTAATGTTAAAGGAACAGCTGATAAAGCTGGCCCCCAAGCCCAGACAATCTCCCGTCCCCCTCATACCCACAGCCCCAAAGAGACTCACAGCGACATCTCGAGTGGCCAGGCCACAGCCTGGAGCGCATCATCTGCCCTGTGCAAAACTATCCACCGCAGAGTCTGGTCATTTTTTAAGTTTTTAAGAGGCTTTGCTAAATGCATGTGTGGTTTTGATCAGGAAGTTGTGGGTTTATGCCTCATCAAGGAACTTTCAACATTAAAAATTCAGAATCGGTGAGGACTGAAAAATCTATAGCCTGAGATACGCAGAATCACGCTGCCCCTCTCCCATGCTCTCAGGTTCCTTTCCCCACTGCCCCCCAAAGCCAGAAACATCCCATCTCAAATCACCTCGTCCTTCCAGAACCCGGCAGGCGTTCTGGGTCACCTCCAGCCTCCCCCCGAGGCCGGTGTGGAAGGACAAGTTAACGTCCACGGGGAGACAAGACGATCTAGAAGTTCTGACTGGCTTTCTATTTATAAAGCTAATCGTTGGTCTAAGGAAAGTCTTAAAGACCTGGGCTCTATTCCCGGCTGGGTGATTTAAGCAGCTCTCCGTGTCACTTAACCCGTCTGTGCTGGGGGTGGCAGGGTTGTCTGAGGAGCATGAGGAGGACAGTGACCTGCACCCAAAGCACAGCTCAGCCTGTCCGTTCGCCTCACCAAGCCCGAGATCCCCCGTCCACGCGGGACAGTAAGAGCTTTCACTGGGTCAAAGGGCCCTGCAGCAACCCCAACAGGTGTGTCCTTGGGCAGGACACTCAGCCTCTCCGAGTCTCAGTCTCCTCCTCTATAAACGACACAACACTCACCGACCCCTGCGAGGGCAGATGTGAGGACTGAGCGAGGCAGCTGCTGGGCGAGCCCCCGGCACGGGTCCAGCACACAGCAGGTGCGTGTGATCGATGTTTAGCTCGTGGTGACAGAGGAGCACAGGCCCCCTGAGTGTTCAGCTTGGTCAAGTCAAAGTCTCCTGTTTCTCTCCAGACGTGCTTGGCTACGGAGAGGATGCAAACCCCTTGGCCCCCCGCAGGGGCAGCCCGTCATCCACCATGGTGTCCTCAGTGTCCATGGCGGGCCCATCACAGGGACTCCAGTTGGCAGTGAGGAGTGGACTCAAGGTAGGCAGACCGGCAGTCAAAGGATTTCACCTGAGCTCCCCCGTCAGGAGGAGGCCACGCTTAGGGAGCAGGGGAGGAGTCACCCACACAGCCCCACCCCAGCATCTGTCGGTGTGCTGAGGCAGAAACTCATCTAGCGTGGCAGATGAGGAAACGGGGGCTCACACGAGTTCAAAAACCCGGTAACTTAGGGCTGGGTTTACCCAGCTCCAGACTCATCGGGCTGCCTCAGCCCCGTCCTGTGACTGTTCAAGGGCAGGGGTGTTCCCAGTGCCCAGGGCTGTGTCTGGACAAGGCGGCACCCCCTCAATGCAAGGAGAGGAAGAGGGCATGGATGTGGGAGAGCAGCCCAAAGGCTGGCCCTGGGCCCGCTCAGCAACACCCTGGAGAGCACCCATCCTGACCCGCCAGCTCCCCTCTTCTGACAGAAGATGGGTGCCCAGGGGACACCCAGGGGACACTCAGGGGACTGGCAGAGGGGCGGCCTCTCACAGGGACTCAGACAGCAGACCCTAAGACACCTGTGGGGAAAGCCCATAGGCCCCAGACGCTGAGCTCCCAAGGACCACAGGCCCCGAGGCTGGGACTGAGGCCAGGTGAACCCGCAGAGCCACAGGGAGCAGGAGACAGAGAGGCCAGGCAGGGACCCGGACACGGAGACAGGCTGGGCCAGACGTAAGGCACTAAGCAGAGTGGTCTCTCCAGGGGCTGGAAGACCCAGTGTCCCAAGGGAGACCCGGGCCATCTCCTGCCTCACTCAGGGTGGCTGGCCCAGCCATGCCTGGAGTAGGAAACAAGTAACCTGGACGCTCTGAAAGAGACCACACTACCCTAAACATCAGGGTTAGAGTCAGCTCCCTGCAGACCCTGCAGAAATCTTACAAAGGAATGAGTGAGTGAATGAAGAAATGCAGGGAAGAGGAGTAAACACCTTCAGGAAATAACGTGAGCAGGAGGGAAGCGGGCGGGGGGAGGGCAACGGGAAATCCCGCAATGCACCTGGAGAGTGTGGGAGAGTCGGGGGCTGGTCTGCCCTTTTCCACTCAACTCTTCTCATCCTGGGGCCCCTCAGCAGGCTCTCTGCCCAAGATCCAACATCTTTGCCTCCTTTGTCTTAAGTCACCACCCAGGCATCCGACCTCCCCTCGAGTCCACACAGGCCCCCTCAGGCAGCCCACACTCCTGGCCCACCAGCCTTCAGGCCAAATCCTGACATGCTGGTCCCCACCTCTCTCTCCTCCGCAAGGTTCCTGCCCTGCCAGGGCTGCTTCTATCCCTCGCTGACCACTGCCCCACCTTCCTCACTGACCTGCCTCGGTGTGACTCCTGCAAGCCCACCACTTTTCCGAGGACAAACCCACTGTCTCATTCTACGCTTCAGATCTCAGTGACTCCTTCAGACAAAGGCCAAACTCTTTGGCAAGGCCTGGGGGCCATCCGCCAGGGGCCCTCCAGACTCACCAATCCCCCCACCCCCCGATCCTTGTATCAAGTTCGGTTCTCCACAAGGGACAGGCTGGCTCTGGCCACTTAACCCCTAAACATCACTCCTTAAGCCTGGTGCATCCTTCCTCTCCTCTCCAAGTCTACGAAGAGGTCACCTATTCCAGGAAGTCCTCCTTTTCTGACACGCCCTCCCTAGGAGCTGGGTGATCCAGACTCTGGGCTTCCCTAGATTATGCTGCCCCGGTCCTTGGCCTTTGGACTGGGGGTGCCAGGACTATAGAGAAGCCTCCAGAGGACTGGCCCTCTGTGCTGCCAACTCCAGCATCTCTCACGCCACACGCCACCAGTGGCCAACACAAGTTTTCCAAAAGAACTCATGAACTTGACATCTGTTTTCCACTTTGCTTACTGCCCCCTTGGCCAGCCAGGGGTCGTCGCCTCTCCCCTAAGCGGCCCCATCCCCACCAGGTGCCCCCATCCCCTTCTCCTGCACACTGGTAACCTCGGTCTACAGCTTTCCGCACTTTGCCCAACGCATTTCTGCTGCCACAACGAGTCCCGCCAGCCCTCAGCACGCCCATCGGTGAGCATCAGACAGTAACTGTCCCCTCCGCTCCTGAGGAAACTGAGCTCAGGGTGTGGAACCTGCTCCCAAGGTCAGAGTGAATTAGCTGCAGAGGTAGGGCCAAGGCTGTAACTATACGTGGTCCCCAGTTACATCCTTCTGCCCCCAAAGGTGTCATCTAATTACCCTGAAATCAATCCTCCGGATTCCAGAGCCGCGCTCCCCGCCCTCCCCTCCGGGAGACGGGCCAAGGTGACTCTGACCCGCCTCCCGGTCCCGGGCCGGAGAACGGAGGGCCGCTCCAGCTTACCCTCCAAGGCCGCCTTCCAGCTGGTGCTGCCCTCGTAGCCGGAGCCCGACCGCCGCAGCAGCCCCTCGGGGCCGCGGGCCTCCGCCTCCGCGGGCGAGCGCGGCCTGGGCGCGGCGGGGGCGGCGGCGGGCGCGGGGCGGGCGGCGGGCGGCGGCGGCCGGACCCGCGCGGGGGGCTCTCGGGCCGGCTCCATGCCCGGCGCTCAGCCGCGCCCGCGCTCCTGCCGGATGCAGGGCCCGGCGCCACGCGCACTGGGCGCTCCGCGCGCCCGGCGCACCCCAGGCCGAGCTGGTGGGCGAGCCCCGCGGCTCACGCAGGCCCGGGCTGAGCCCGGCTCCCCGCGCCCGACCGCTGCGCCCGGTCGCCGCCGCCTCGCGCGCCACGCCTGCCCGGCCTCGCCGCAGCCCGGGGAGGAGCCGGGCGGGCGGGCGGGGCGGAGGAGGCGCCGGGGCGCGGTGACACGCACGGTGACACGCGGCGGGGGCCGGACGCTGCAGAGCGAGGAGCGCGGTCGGGGCCCAGGACACCTGGCTCCCGAGCCAGCCCCACCTCCCCGCCTCCGGTGCGGCTCCGTTCACAGGAAACCAAGTTTCCCCCGCGCTCCTGCGCCAGGGCAGAGCTCCGGGGCTGGGACTTGGCCCCCAGCGTGCAGGGCTCTGGGGGGACGCGTGGAGCACATTTTGGATTCAGTTAACACTGCACATCCGCCAAGCGCCGGGGACGTTGGTATATCAGCTGACACCAGCTGCAGCTGGGGTTGAGAGCTGGAATTAACGAGGTCAAGGGCAGTTCTGAAGGCGGCACCATCAACTGAGTGCTGGCCGGGGTCCGACTCCAGGCCGGGGCTCGGTCCGTGGCCCGCACCCGCCTGCACGCTTTCTTTCCCCAGCTGACCTGGTCACCCCAAGCTCCAGGTGTCCGGCCCTGAACTTCTCACCTGTTTCCAGTCTCACCTCTGGCTCCTCCGCCTCAGCTCCTCCTGCTCTGTCCCCCCACAGCCAATCGCCATCCACCCCTAAGAATTGTCCCTTTTAAAGTCTGGGTCTCTGCCCCACCGGTATGGCTCAGTGGTTGAGTGTCGACCTATGACCTATGGCCACCAGTTTGATTCCCAGTCAGGGCACACGCCTCAATAGGGGGCGTGCAGGAGGCAGCCAATGGCCAATGACCTCGATATTCTCTCTCCTTCTCCCTTCCTGTCTCTCTAAAAATCAATAAAAGTATATTTTTAAAAAATAAAAATAAGGTCTGGATCTGGGTCTGGCCTGTTTGTCTAAACAGTTAGTGCATTGGTGTGTGGACCCAAGGGCTGTGGGTTCGATTCCTGGGCTGCAGGTCCGATCCCCAGCCCAGCTGGGGTCATGCGGAAGGCCAGCCAATTGATGTATCTCTCTCACATCTCACATCTCTCTCTCTCTCTCTCTCTCTCTCTCTCTCTCTCTCTCTCTGTCTCCCCCTCTCTCCCCCCACCCTGCCTCCCTCCCTTCCACTCTAAAAAAATCAATGGAAAATGGAAAAATGTCCTCCCGTGAGGATGAACAACAAGCAAGTCTGGGTCTGCCCATTTCTCTCTGTTCCTATGGCCACTGACCAAGCACAGACCAGTTTCATCTCTCTTCTGATCACAGTGGCAGCCTCATGAGGTCCCAGCAACTCTTTTTCCATTAAATCCAGCCCCTCTGTCTCGCACCAGAGGCTTCTTCCTCAAGAGAAACCTCACCAGTGGCCCAGGGCTCCTGTGGGTTAAGTGCAGCGTTTTCACCAGCTCTTATTTCAGGCTTCATCCCCTCTACCCCGCTCTGCTGGCCCCAGACACACTCATCTCTGCCTGTCTTTCCTCCAGGCCTTGGAACACTCTCTCCTCTCTGCCTGACACACGTTTCATCCTTGGCCTTTTTTTTAAAAGATTTTTAAAGAGAGAAACATCAATGTGAGAGCAATACGTCGGTCAGCTGCCTCCTGCACACCCCCTGCTGGGGACCAAGCCGGCCACCCTGGCATGTGCCCTTGACTGGAATCAAACCAGCAAGCTTTCAGCGCATGGGCCGATGCCCAACCAATGAGCCACACCAGCCGGGGCCTCCGCAGCCTTTCGAGCCCTCCTTGCAGCCCCCTGCAGCACCAGTTTGCCCATCGAACTGCTAATGCTTCCGCTGCACACCCTCTGGGCACTGCATTCGTTCAGATTAGGTTCGGCAGACAGTAAGAGAAAACCCCAATAACAGTGGCTTAAAGTTCAAAGAAGTGTATTTTTTCTCTTATTAAAGAAGTCTGGAGGTGGTCAGTCCAGGGCTGGGTTGAGAGCTCCAAGGTCTTCGGAGACCCAGGCTCCTTCTCTTTGTGGCCGCCACGTGACCATCTCCAGGAGGCTGGCATGGAGTGGTGTGGGCTCTGCTGCCCCTGAGGAGCCCGCAGACCTCTCTGCCCTTCCCAGGCAGGTCACCCTCTCACCTCCTCATTTCCCCCAGGCCCTCTCCCATCTCCCTCTGTCTCCAGGACACCCTGTCATGTCTTCAGTGGCCTTCGGTTTTTAGTCGAGGTCAGCTCCATGTTCAGGCCGCTGTGCTCCCCGCCCCACCAAAGTCCTTTCGGCGAGGTGAGCTGCTTACAGCTAGGAAATATGTAGAGAGACAAACCCAAATTTTATGACAATACATTATCCTGCCACCTGCCGGAGTCTGATGGGTAGACCCAACTTCTTCGTCTTTTCCAGATGGGCCCTGAGCAATTCCGGAAGGTTGGTGTAACCTGAACTTGGAGGGCGCAGAGTTGCGTTGCGAACTCGGGGCTCCAGGGACCGGCAGGTCACAGGAAGGCGTGAATCCCACGAGTGGGGGCTGTGGCGGAGCCCTCACTGAGGTCGGCGTCACGCCGAGTGGGGTGCCGCTCCACCCTTAGCAGCACTTCCTCGTTTTCCAAAGGAGTTACAAACCTGCGTCATATGAAACTTTGTAATATTTAACCCTGGCAAAATAATTCGCTTTTGTTTGTTTGTTCATCCTCACCGGGGGATATTTTTTCCATTAATTTTTAGAGAGAGTGGAAAGAGGCAGGGAGAGAGAGAGAAGCATCGATGTGAGAGAGACACATCGATTGGCTGCCTCCCGCACACACCCCAACTGGGGCAGGAATCGAACCTGCAACCCAGATATGTGCCCTTGACGGAAATCAAGCCTGTAAGCCTCTGGTGCCAGTACCAAGGCTCCAACCACTGGGCCATGCCAGCCAGGCCTAATTCACATTTTTAATAGAAAACACCATGTAACACCCCAAAAAAGCAACAACCACACATGCAGCTACCTGCATGGTTTATTCCGTCTCTGAGTTACCAGCTAAGAACACATTTGATGCCAGAGTGTTGGGGACCCAGCACAGCACAAGATGTCACAAGCCCTTAGGAAAAATGATCCTATTTCCCCCACCTGGAGGGAGGCTGTCTCACTGCTTATTAGGGGGGGGAGGGGGGTTGTTCTGGTGATGAGCAGGCGCTGAGCTGGGAGGGTATCAGGAAAGGTATTTCCATATGGATGAGGGCTTAACCCACATACGGTTTAGACGTTTCTCAGTTTATTCCTTTGGACTGGGCTTAAGAAGTCACATTGCCTCATACTGGCACATACCGGCACACCCCCAGAAATCAATGACATCACCTGAAATCTGCAACCAGCCTGCTCATGACCGTGGGGCACCAGGAGGTCTTAGCTCTTGGCAGAAGAGGGCTAGAAACAGATCGTTTGTAATAACAACGATAAATAATTTATTTTACTGCCTATAAGTTAATAAAGTAGAAAAATTATGAAACCAAAGCAAGGAGAAGAAAACCTGGGTACTGGTAGTAGAACATATTTTATTACATAGTCGTAGTTTGGCATAGTCTCCTTCACAGAGCCTATTATTGGCTTTCTTTTTTTTTTTTTTTATCCTCACCCGAGGACATTTTTCCATTTTTTGTTCAGATAGAGTGGGAGGGAGAGAGAGGAAGGGAGGGAGAGAGAGAAACATCGATGTGAAAGGGACACATCGAGTGGTTGCCATCCACACAACCCAACCAGAACCGGGGACAAATCACAACCAAGGTACGTGCCCTTAGCGGGAACCGAACCCGGGTCTCCCCGGCAGGTAGGACCATTTCTCTGTCCTGTCCCTTTGCCACGCGTTCCTGGTGGTGTGATACGCCCTCTGCTGGTCCCTATCAGCCCCTTCTGGGGCCAGGTGATGACAGTCTTTCTCACGCACAGCCTGACCTTAATACACAGCCCATATTTGCGACCCCAAGTAGCGCACACAATTAGATTGTTCACAGCAGAAATAGGGAGTATCATCAAAGACCTTGGCCAAGAGATGGTCCGTCTCAGAGCCAACCGTGAGACTCGCTGCCACTAACACTGGGAGATGAGCAGGGCTTGGTCCATTCCCGGACTTGTGCACATCAAAAGAGGACTGTGTAGTCCGGCTGGTGTGGCTCAGTGGTTGAGCAATGACCCATGCACCAAGAGGTCACCGGTTTGATTCCTGGTCAGGGCACATGCCCAGGTCGTGGGCCAATTCCCAGGAGGCGGCCAATTGATGTTTTCTCTCATCGAAGTTTCTATCTCTCCCTCTCACTTCCTCTCTCTCTAAAATCAATAAAGGAAAAAAAGAGGATTGTGGTGAATAAATCTTCAAAGCAGCAAATAGTTTTGCATAGCCAGTGGTTTCTCCAAACTGCTTCAAAGATTGTCCTTGAGAAGGGAGTGCATGGGAGTTAAAGGATGAGAGCCTTGGCTGGTTTGGCTCAGTGGTTAGAGCGTCGGCCCTTGGACCAGAGTCCCGGGTTCAATTCCGGCCAAGGGCACGTACCTTGGTTGCAGTTTGGTCCCCGGCTCCCGTTGGGGTCATGTAGGAGGCAACAATTGATGTGTCTCTCGCATCAATGTTTTGCTCCCTCTCTCCCTCCCGCTCTATCTGAAAAGAAACAGAAAAATATCCTTGGTGAGAATTAAAAAAAAAATGAGAGAGTGAAGATACGGGAGTGCGAGGTGGCAGCTTTTAAATCCCCATGTGCACTCCCTGCACCCGGCTCGGAGGCACAGCCCACGCCTGGTTGGCGCAGCGGAATCTCTGGGTGACGGCACCAGCCCTGGGAGCCCGATGCCCGCGTCTCTAACTGCACAGTTCCCTTAGGGTTCCAGGGGGGCGTCCAAGGTTTTTGCTCCCCGATGCAGTGGCCCAGTAACAAAGCCAATGACTGCCCAGGTCACAGTCCTGGCCGTGCCCCTCACTTCGTCAGGGTTTAGTTAAGTAACTTCCCAGGCCTTTCTTTTCATGCGTGAATCAGCACCTTCCTCAGAGGGTGTCAGGAGTGGATAAGCTCGTATAGGGAGAGTTCCGACATGGAGAACATTGTCCTCCTGAGTTCCCACTTTCTCTCTCGCTGGTTTCTGCCCCTCAGCCTTTGCTCACAGGAACTTGAGCTCATTGAAGATAATTCAGCTTTTACAGGACCTCTTTTTTTTTTTTTTAAGTGAAAATTAAGTTTGGTTTTGTGTTTTTTTTTGCAATTTTGATTAATTTATTTTTGTTACACATGTTTCTTCTCCCCACCCCCGACACCCTCCTCCCGATCCTGCCACACACTAGCACTGCTGTCCATGTCCACGGTTGCGCACACATGCATGTAAGTTCTGTGGTTTACCGCATCCCTCCCCCTCCCGCCCCTCCTCTGAGGTTTGTCCATCTGAACCGTACTCCTTTCTATGTCTCTGGGTCTACTTTGTTCATCAGCTTATTTTGTTCACTATATTCCACAGATAAGTGAGGTCATGTGGTATTTGTCTGTCTCTGATTGGCTTATTTCACTTAGCATAATCCTCTCCAGGTGCCTCCACGTCATCTCAAAGGATATGAGATCTTTCAGAAAAGACATCTCTTAATAAAGCTATATTTTCTTCCTTCTGTGTGTGGTGCTTTTTATTTTTTATTTTATTTAAAAAATTTTTTTTTCTTTATTGATTTTACAGAGAGAGGAAGTGAGAGGGAGAGAGAGATAGAAACATCGATGAGAGAGAATATCGACTGGCTGCCTCCTGCATGCTCCCCACTGGGGATTGGACCCACAATCTGGGCATGTGTCCTGACCAGGGATCGAACCGGCGACCTCTTGGTGCATGGGTTGATGCTCAACCACTGAGCCACACTGGCCAGTCTGTGTGGTGCTTTTTAAATTGTGGGAAGTTATACAAACCATAAAATTTACCACCTTAACCATGTTTAAGTGTACAGTTCAGTGGTACTCAGTACAGTCACATTGTTGTACAACCATCACCACCATCCATCTCCTGAACTTTCCTCTTGCAAACAGAAACTCATTAAACAACAACTCCCTATTCCCGCCTCCCCCAGCCCCTGGCCACCACTGCCCTACTTTTCCCCCTATGAATTTGACTGGTACCACATATAAGTAGAATAATCCAGTATTTGTCTTCTTGTGACTGACTTATTTCACTTAGCATAATGTCTTCAAGTTCCACCCACATCACAGGGTGTGTCAGAATCTCCCGTAGGTTTGTTTCTTTCCTGCACGATCTTACTGAAAATGGCAGGAAGAGCTCATCACCTTTTACTGAGGCCCTTCATTCCCCGCATGGTAAACGCCTAGTCGGAGAAACAATATAATTAGTTGCTTCAATACTGCATAACAAGAATGGCCAACTTGTAGCCAAGAAGAGACAGGACTCCACCTTGACTTGGCTCAGTCAAATTTTTTTAATTGATTTGAGAGAGAGAGAGAGAGAAGTGTCGCTCCACTTATTTATGCGTGCACTGGTTGATTCTTGTATGTGCCCTGACCGGGTTCCTGACCCTGGTTCCTGACCGGGGATTGAACCTGCAGCCTTGGTGTATGGGGATGACGCTCTTCAGTCAATTCTGCATTCCATCGTCACTAACCATCCCCCATTCTTGATGCCAGTTTCTATAGCAGGACTCTTCCCAAGGTACTGACAGAAAGCCCTACCCACACGGGCTCAGGCAAAAACAGAAATCTGCTGGATCATGTCACTGAAAATCCAGGGTGGAGAGGGGGGGCTCCAGGTACAACCTGAACTGGACTCAAACTATGTCATCAAGACAGGCACCAGCTCTCTCGTATTTTGTCTCTGTTCTCCAATTTGGCTTTATTCTCGGGCTCCAGAAACGGAAAGTGCCCAGGACTACACCTTCCCACAAGCAAGGCCAGCAGAGAAAAGAGCTTCCCTTCCCTTAATAGTTCAGATAAGTCCTGGCCCTGACTGGCATTGTCCCCGCCCCATTCATGTGTCTACCCCTGAACCAGGGACTGTGATAAAGGTCTGGGTCGTATGTCCATGCCTGGAGGTGGCTCAGGGTCCCCCCCGCCCCCAAATCATGGGAATGTGAGTGGAGAAGAGACAAAGAAAATATAGGCTACTGCCCTGGCTGGTTGCTCAGGGTCTTGGGTTCAATTCCTGGTCAAGAGCACATACCTGGGTTGCAGGTTTGATCCCTGGCCCTGGTCAGGGTCACACGGGAGGAAATGTTGCCATTTAAAAACAATAAGATAGCCCTGGCTGGAGTGGCTCAGTGGCTGGGCATTGTACCCTGCACCAAAAGTTTGCTGGTTCCATTCCTGGTCAGGACACATGCCGGGGTTGCGAGCTCCATCCCCAGTAGGGGGCATGCAGGAGGCAGCCAATCAATGTTCTTCTGCTCTCACATCAATGTCTCTCTCTCTCTAAAAAATCAATAAAAATAATATATTTTAAAATAAAAAGAATAAGGTAAATGCGTACCTGCTGATTTGGAACACCTCCAGGATACATGAATCAGGAAGAAAGCAAGGTGCCAAAGGGGTGCAGAGTGCGCCTGTAGTGTCTACCAAAGGTGTGCATGGAGGCGGAGCCTTTGGTGGCCCCTCTTTCCCTGTAGAAGTCCCTGCGTGTGGGACCACAAAGGTGAGTGCCTGGGCACCAGCTCTGAGTGCAAGGGCAACCATGGTTAGCTGTCCTGATGGAACAAAACCCGCAGTCAGGAAAAGCCTGTCCCGGCCAAAAGACTGGCTTTAGATGAGAATGACGGCTCAACACGAACCCTGCCAAAACCACCGTCTCCTGCATTAGCCCTCTCCCTGAAGGGTAACAGGACCTGCAAAAAAAACTCAGCTCACAGCCGCGGAGGAAAAAACCCAAATAGACAGAAATACACACGGGTTGTTCTTATTACAAAACGAATGCATAGGCTGTTTTCATGCAAACAATATATACATTGTAAAAGCAACTCTTCTTTAGAATTCGTTACACTGTATGTGCTTCCAAGAACTTTTAAAGTATAATCAAAGACTTATTTTTGTCAACAAAAGTGGAGTTAATACATGGAATTCAATAGGTGTCCAATGTTGTAAGAATAAGCACTGTTTCCTGTAGGACTAAAGCAATTTTCACTGTGAAGGGAATAGAAATGCAGCCTTTTGAAACATCCTTCTGTCCCCTTGGTTTGGCTTCGGAAGCGACAGGCGTGCGGTGGGGCGGGGGCTCTCTGGGTCCCCGCCCTCATTCCCTCGCGGTCCGCACCCCACAGGTGACCCCGACGGCCCCCCTGACGTCCTGGGCACACGCCGAGCACCTGAGCCGCATCCTCGCCGGCCGAGCGCACGACAGCAGCCTGAGGCCGTCGCGTGGCCGCGAATCCGCTCGCAAGGCGCGTTGGGGCCCCCGCAGGCTCGGAACCGTGGGTGCTGGAGCCGTGACGCGCAGGACTGGGAAGCAATTCCACGAGCTCCCCAACACGTCGCAGAGCTGCCGCCGTGGTGGTGGCGACATTGTACAAGCTGTGACCACACCGAGACACTGGTTTTTGGTCAAGACACTGAACTGCGGGTCGGATTGCGCGTGCGGCGGGCGCGCTGCCCCCCGCGCCCCGGCGCCACCTCGGCGGTGGCCATGAGCCCGGGGCCTGTGCTCCGAGGTCCCGAGCCTCCGGAGCGCGTCCTCGCCCCTCCCTTAGGGCTGGCGTCCGCGCCCTGGTAGTGCTTCACCCAAAACAGAATCGGGGCGGGGTAGTCCCGTGGCGAAGTGCCCCTCGCCCTGCGCACAGCCCGGGCCCAGGGAGGCTGCCCGGTGGCTGCCCGGTGGCTGCCCGCGGCCAGGGGAGAGCTGCCCCCCAGAACCGCGCTCCCAGGGCCTGGGGGAAAGCAGCGCCTCCTTTACCCAGCTCGCCAGCCCTGAGCCCCTCGAGGGACCCCCCCCCGGGGGGAGAAGGTCCGGGGTTCCCCTTCGGCCTCCGGCCGGCTGACTCGCTGCCGGCGGCCCGTTGCTCTACCTGTACACAGGTCGCCATCTAGCGACAAGGACAGACTGCAACGTTCTGACAAGAAGGCATCGGGCGCAGAAGACTCTGGTTGGGGTGGAGGGGCTCTATGGTGGGAAGTGGACCCCAGACCCTGTCCAGGGAGGGGGTGGTGGCGGCCCTCCACGCCCTTGGGGCCATGGCCACAGAGTTAGGGCGTTCTGGTCCAAACCTCAAGTTAGAACTCCTGTTGACAGTCCCCTCGTTCTCTCAAAGGGGGAGGCCTGCAGCCCCCCGAGGTTGGTTCTGGGAGCCCCCACTAGCCTAAGACCTGTCTGGAAGGAGTGCTGGCTTAGGAAACCCCACTATTTGCGGGGGTCGGAAAGGTGTCTGGGAGGCAAGGGTGTCAGAAAGAGCTCCACCACAGAGCCCAGAGCGGGCCTGCCTCCTGCCCTGTGGGGTGCACCTGTTACAGCCTCTGAAGACTCCCGGGTTCTGCACAGTCTCCCCAAGCCCTGCCCCCACTCCCACTAGCTCCAGACATAGACCCAAGGAGCAGGTACGTCCTGCAGCTCCGCGAACGTTCTGGAGGGGTGAGACTCCACTCTCCTTTCTAGACAGCCCTCACCTTTGCTAGGGGGTTTCTTGAAGCCCCCACATTAGCTTCATGGAGGGAAAGCATCCACCCCTTCTAAGGGGATAACGTCTCCCCACAAGCACTAGACTGCCAAAGGCTGGTGACCTCTTTCCTCCTGAGGTGTGACACTGAGGTGGGGGAGGCAATGGATGTGAACAACGCTCCGTAAGCCCTGGGCTAGGCGGGCCTGCATGCTCTGCTCCTCCTGAGAATGGGGGCACTCAGCACCTCTCAGCCGCAGCTCTGGGCCTTCGCTGCCATTCCTGGGCCACAGGACAAATCCGCCAGCCATACGGGTAAGAGTGTTAATAGAGGCAGAAGCAGATGCGTCTGAGGACAGAGAGAACATCAAAGCTGCCCTGTGTGTTTGCGGGAGTCGCTCACTGCCCAGGGATCTGGAACTCAACCCTTGCCTGATCACAAAGCCACGCCACCTGGCACGGGGCTGTGTCTGCTGGAGGAAGGGACACATTTTTCTTTTTAATGTTTTTTCTTTATTGATTTTAGAGAGAGAAGTGAGAGGGAGAGAGAGATAGAAACATCAATAAGTGAGAACATCAATTGGCTGCCTCCTGCATGCTCCCCACTGGGGATCAGACCCACAACCTGGGCAGGTGCCCTGACCGGGAATCGAACCTGTGATCTCTTGATGCATGGGGTCAATGCTCAACCACTGAGCCATGCCAGCCGGGCAGGGGCATGCCTTTCAAATTCACCTGCTCTCTATGAGCCGGGCCATGAGTCCCGCGGGCCATGCCTGTGTACGGAGGCTCCCTTTCCTGGCTGCTCAGAGGCACAGATGAGGGCCGGTTGCTGCCTGTGGGGAGTTAGCGGACTCTCCCGGAGAAAAGGCCCCTGCACACAGCCCAGCCCAGCCCAGCACTCCCCCACCCCCCGCCTCTGGGGGCCCTGACTCACCTCTGTGTTCCTTTGCTCAGTTGCTGAAGCACAGTGCCACCAACTCGGGGCTCAAACAGCAGAAGTGTATCGTCCCACAGTTCTGGAGTCTGAGGTTCAGGCCCAGGCAGAACTGACTGCTCCCCAAGCTTCTGGTAGTCGAGGGGCCATCTTTGGAGTTCTTTGTCTTGCAGACACATCACCCCAATCTGCCTTCATTCACATGGTGTTCTCCCTGTGTGTGTCTAAATTTCTCCTTTGTATACGGACCCAGTTATGTTGGATTAGGGCCCACCCTAATGACCTCACCTTAATGAATTACATCTGCAAATGTAATGATCCTATCGCCAAATAAGGTCGCGTTCTTGGGTGCTAAGGGTTCAGACGTCAACGTATAAATGGGGAGGGAGTTACAAAATTCAACCTACACCAAAAGATCCCCAAACACGATAGCACTAAAACCCTCATCTGCCCTGGCCGGTTTGCTCAGTGGTTAGAGCATTGGCCGGGGGTCCAAAGAGACCTGGGTTTGGTTCCCGCTAAGGGCATGTAACTCAATTGCAGTTTGTCCCCGGCCCTGGTTGGGTCGTGCGGGTGGCAGCCACTCAATGTGTCCCTTCCGTGTCGATGTTTCTCTCTCTCTTCCTCTCTCTCCCTCCCACTCTATCTGAACAAAAAAAACAAAAACAAAAAAATGTCCTTGGGTGAGGTTAAAAAAATAAATAAATAAAACCCTCATCTTCGACCCACTGCATGGTGACCAGAGGAGATGCGGGAGGGACGGGGAAGTTCAGCTCATACATGTTATTAGAAAGCATTTTTTTCTGTGTCAGGTTTGTCTCAGGACTGTGTCTGATCCCCAGATAACCAGTAAAATCTCTGCGAGACAAACAAGCCAGACCGTCCTGATGTATGCGCCCCCAGACCACAAAGGAGAGGGGGGTTTCAATAGCCCAAACAGACCCTGAGATACCTCAGGGGCCAGAGAAACACGGCCGACCCCTGTAGAAAGCCTGGCCGACCCCCTGAGCATGAGCCACAGACCTGGCAGGAGGTTGCCCTTCAGCTTTGAAATTATAAGCTTTCGCCATCATCATGGTGAAAGTCTCCTTAAAATTAACAATCGCTTCAACGCCTGTTTTAGTCGATATATTTTACTTGCAGGAATGTCATAGCTCTGGCTGAAAATCAATGTTTAATTCTGGAGCAACATGGCCAGAGGGTTCTCGTGCTATTTGAGCCATGGCGTTTAAATCTGTTGCATATAACCGTCTTCCAGAATCCCAGTTCGGGGACCAGACGAGACAGGTGGAAACCTGCCCTTGAATGGCCTGTAAGGCTTCGTGGACAAAAGCGCAGTGGAATCAATGAGCCAGCTGGTCAGAGCCTCCCCTGTAGACCAGGAATCTGTGACCCTCTAACCTGAAATCTGCGAAGGTGTGTCTTTCACTAGGGAGAGGGCTGCCTGCTTCCACCGGAGTCACAAAGGGATCTATACACACAACAGTTACGAATCACTACCCTGAAAACTCCCATCCACTCACGCGTTCTTATAGTCAAACAGTTAATTCAATATTCTTCCAAAGTGTAGAAGTTCATCATGAAATTTAGAATTGGTAGCAATGGGAACAAGACCTTGCAACTTGACAATGGTTAATCTCCCAATCTTGACCTTGACACTCCCATCAAGGTTATGTATGTGGATTTTTTTTTTCTTTTCTTTTCTTTTCTTTTTTTTCTTATCCTCACCCGAGGACATTTTTGCATTTATTTTCAGATAGAGCAGGAGGGGAGAGGGAGGAAGAGAGAGAGAGAGAAACATTGACTGGCTGCCACCCACATGACCCCACCTGGGGCCGGGGACAAACTGCAACCGAGGTACGTGCCCTTAGCGGGAGCGGAACCAGAAACTCTCTGGTCCACGGGCTGACGTTCTAACCACTGAGCCAAACTGGCCAAGGCTGTATGTGGATTTTTTATTGAGAATGTGCAGACTAGGTTCTCATGGTCACAAAAGAGCATATAATGTGGTCTCTGGTGGCCTGGGGTCTCTAAATAGAGGCCCCCGGGATTAGAAGTGTCTATTTCTTTATGGAGAAGGACGGACCTTGATGGAGTCCATGAACTTGGTGCAAGATTGTAAGAGATGTAAGACTCTTCCTCCGGAGTTTGCCTTTACAGAGGTTTTTGTTTTGGCAGCCAGAGCTGAGTGGCAGACAACTTCCACTTGACTTCCACTTGGCCAAAGGATACACAATGTGTATAATTAGGACAAAAATTGATCCAACTCACTCTCCCCCCCCCCCCCATTCTCCTATCTGTTTGGCCCTCCTCCACCGGGGTCCTGCAGGCGACACCTGACCAGGGTATGCACTCAGTAGTGTAGGCTGCAAACTGCTGAGCCCAAGGAGTGCCATTCACCGAGGCTCTGGGCGCTGAGCGTCCCTGAGCAGAGCACCGCACCATCCCTCGCCTGACAGCAGTAAAGTAACAAACTGGATGTGTAGGATTACTCTGATTTAAAGTTAAGCCTCTTTATGACATGATACTACACTCGGAGAATCCTAAAGATTGCACCAAAAAGTACTAAAATGAATAAATGAATTCAGTAAAGTACCAGGATACAAAATTAATATTCAGAAATTGGTTGCATTTTTATACATCAATAATGAACTACCAGAAAGAGAAATTTTTTTAAAAATCCCATTTACAATTGCATCAGAAAAATGAAATACCTAGGAATAAATTTAACCAAGGAGGAAAAAGACCTGTCCTCAGAAAATTATAAAACATTGAAAAAAGAAACTGAAGAAGATACAAACAAATGGAAGTATATACCAGGAAGAATTAACATCGTTAAAGTGTCAGCACTATTCAAAGCAATCTATAGATTCAATGCAATCCCTATGACAATGCAATGTCATTTTCTACAGAACTACAACAAATAATCCTAAAATGTATATGGAACCACAAAAGACCATGAATTGCCCCAGCAATCTTGAGAAAGAAGAACAAAGTTGGAAGTATCATGCTACCTGATATCAAGCTACGGTACAAGGCTATCATAATCAAAACAGCATGGTGCCGGCATAAAAACAGACACATAGATCAATGGAGTAGAATAGAGTCCAGAAATAAACCCACACCTATATGATCAATTACTATATGACCAATAAGGCAAGAATATACACTGGGGTAAAGACAGTCTGTTCAATAAATAGTGTTGGGAAAATTGGACAGATACATTAAAAAAAAAAAGAGAAGAAACGAAACTAGACCACCTTCTTACATCACATACAATAAACTCAAATGGATTAAAGGCTTACATGTAAGACCTGAAACCATAAAACTCCTAGAAGAAAACATAAGCAGTAAACTCTGTGACACTTCTCTTAGTAATAATTTTTCTGATACATCTCCTCAGGCAAGGGAAACAAGAAAAAAATAAATAAATGGGACTACAGCAAACTAAAAAGTTTTTGCACAGCAAAGGAAACTATCAACAATATGAAAAGACAGCCTACAGAATGGGAGAAGATATTTACTAATGAAAAGGGGTTAATGCCCAAAGTTTTTAAAGAATTCATGTAACTCAATACCAAAAAAAATCCAATTAAAAATTGAGATGATGCTCAGTGTCACTAGTCATTGAGAAATGCATTAAAACTGCAATGAGGTACAGTCTCATACCTGTTGATGCCTATCACCAATAAATCAACAAACAAGTGTTGCAGAGGATGTGAAGAAATGGGAACCCGTGTGCTCTGTTGGTGGGATTGCAAATTGATGCACCACTGTGAAAAACGGTACGAAGTTTCCTCAAAAAATTAAAAATAAAACTACCTAATGACTCAGCAATTTCACATCTGGGTATATATCCAAAGAAATCCAAAACACTCATTCAAAAAGATACATGCACCCATGTACATTGCCGCGTTATTTACAACAGCCAAGACATAAAAGCAATGGGAGTGGCCATCCCTAGACGACTGAATAAAGAAGATGTGGTACATATATACAATGGAATATTACTTGGCCATAATAAGATAAAATTTTACCATTTGCAATAACATAGATGGACCTAGAGGGTACTATGCTAAGTGAAATAAGTCACACAAAGACAAATCTTATATTATTTTATTTATATGTGGAATCAAAAGAACAAAATAAACAAAACAGAAACAGACTCATGGACACAGAGAACATACTGAGGGTTGCCAGAGAGAGGGTGGGGGGGCTGGTTGAAAAAGGTGAAATGAATAAGAAGTACAGATCGGTAGTTACAGAACAGTCACAGGGATATAAAGTGCAGCACAGAGAATATAGTCAATAATATTGTAACAATTAACTATGGGGCCAGCTGGGCACCAGACTTACTGGGGGGATCACTTTGTAAATTATATAATTGTCTGATTATTATGTTGTACACATGAAACTAATATAAAATAATATTGAATGTCAATCGTAATTGAAAAAGAAAAATAAATATAGAAACAAGCCAAAAAAAAAAAAAAAGGTAGTTAGCCATCTTGCTTTCCTGTAAACTCATTACCACAAAAAGAGAGGTATTTTCTGCTTCTTCCTCTCTAGAGGACAGTTGGACCTTTTGTCCTGAAAACCGAAGTGTTTCTAGCCCCAGGAGAGAGTTGAGTGTTTTATTTTTAAAAGCCTAGACTCATCAAATAATCATATACAGGAAGTCGGGGGTAGCCCACGTGTTACTGTGTCAGCCGGGCAATCTGTTCACTCTCGGTAGTTACACTCACAACCCTAGCACACTGCAGTCCGCAGGAACTATTCTAGGGGTGGGGCTCCCCGCCAGGGGGATCTGTGTTTTGACTTGCAGAGAGCAAGTAGCTGATGACTCAGGGAGATGTTTTTCTGCTCTGTTCCTTACTCCTTCCTGGGTGAATGTTTCTCCATCCCTGTCGCAGCCTTACCTACAGCCCTGACAAAAGCCACCGCTGAAGCCGCTTGTCCCCCCTGCGAGTGGGTCCTCCCCTAACTAAGCGAAGCAGAAACAGGACCCCGGTTCACTCCCCATCCCTGGCGAACGTCTCAGGAAGCAGCAGGGCTAAGGTTGGGGGAGGGTGGGTGTGGCTGAAGAAACTTGAAAGTGAAGCCCAGTTGGCTGGGTAACCGGGGTGGCACCTTCACCTTGGCCCCAGCCCATGGCCTGCATGGACCAGACCAGCCAGAATCTGGGACTGAGACCCCCAGGAACCAAGATGCAGGAAAGGCGGAGAAAAGGTGTTTGGGAGTCAGAGACACCGGAGGGCATCTTGACTTTCCCACCTTGGAGTCACCTGAGCCGCCCAGTCCCGCTGCCTCCCTGGCTCACTTTCATCACCTGCAACGTAGGCGTTTTCGTGCCTCCCTCCCAATTACTAGGAAAAGGGAACAGACGTGACAGCCAAATGCAGTGCGAGAAAAAGAATTGCGGAACTTTAAATATGACCTCTATATATCATCTAGCATGGAGTAATTGTTCGTTCCTGGGTGTGAGGAGGACACTGTACTTGGGTAGATACAAGTACTCATAGGATATACATGCTGAGTATTTAAGGGTGAAGTTTCTCCAGGTCTTCAGTCCACGACACTGTTTTATGGAGATAACCACAAAAGTATGTTTTTGTGGAGATAAAGACAAAGGAAATACGGTGAAATGCTAACTGCTGAATCTAGGTCGAAGGCATTCAAGTGTTCTCTATTTTCATTTTACTCAATGCTTACAATCTGTTCAATAAAAATTGAGGGAGAAAAATAAGAAGGAGAAGGTATGTCAAGCACCCCTATAGTGCCCTGTTCAGCAGTTTTTATTTCACGAATATCCTCTAAACCGCTGGGGGTGGTATCAGCCCAGAACCAGGGATGGGTATGCCAGAGACGGCTGTTAATGATTTCTAGAGGCCGGAGGAGAACATTGAACAAGACAAGTATGTGAACAGGTTGGCCAAAAACAAAGCTCAGTGCTCCGAAGACAGTCCACGGGTGAGGCGCGGGGAGCTGGCGGGAGAGTGCCACCCTGGCTTGGGTGCCCCTGAGCCTCTGAGCAGGTGGAATGTGAGCTGAGGATGAACCGGCTGTGCCAGGGAGCTGGCCATGCGGAAACCCCCCTCCTCCCCTCATCTGCATGTCCAGGTGCCCTAGAAGGACCCAAGATGCCAGACGGGTGACATCAGTGGGGAGCCAGGGGTGGGCATGTTTGTTTCCTCTTTGGAGAACCCAGCCATGCTTTCATTTATGCTCGTAAAACTCTCTGGTCTGTTTAGACCGGCCAGATACCATCAGCCTCCCTGAGCCAGTGAACTCGGGTTCCTACTGAACCGCTCCTTGGAACCCGCTGGGGCGCCGGAGCACAGACCCTGAGAACGGCAAAGAGCCTGCTCACAACACCATTTACAAGGGAAAAGACTTTACAACTAAACAAATGCAAGCCGAAATGGCATATTTTCACCCAGCGGGTTGGTAAAGACGAGGAGATGGATAATTTCAGGTGCTTGAGGCCGTGGGCACCACCCCCTCACCCACTGCCCGTTTGGCTTTAGCGTCGGTGAGCAATTGGGTCGCTGTGGCACTCCATCAGGGCAGCCTGCGGCGCAGCAGCTCCATTTTAATGATCTATGCTGAAAATATCATCAGAGATGTGCTTTTTTAAAAACAGTGTGCAGGATGGTCATCGAATTATAACTGTGGCTTTTTCGGCATTGCAGTAAGTATGTCACCCACGTGGAAATGACTTGAATGTGCGCCAGAAGGAGGCAGCTTAAATGAATTAGGTATAGGTTACATTTAATGATAAGCAAGGTTTTGGAAATAAAAAATATATACATATCATAACAAAGGAGTTTAGGGTATGCATAGAAAGAAAGCCAGAAGAGTGTATACCTAAATGTTAATAACGGAGATCTCTGGGCATGAAATCCTGGGGACTTTTACTTTCTACAGTACGCATTTCTGTAATATTTAAATTTTATATCACAAGCATGCATCGCTGTTGTAAATAGAAAAAAAAAAAGATTTTACAGCCAGAGAGAAGGATGGAAGAAAGGACAGCAGTACATACTTGTTTCTTTTGGCCAGCCAGGATCTGAGCCTGCTTGAAACATTTGGGTAATTCACCTGCCATAGGGTTTTCCACAAGGGAAGTTGTAAATGGCCTTTTGATGCCAGGGCCACTGTGACTCTGCCATGGAAAGCAATGGAGACTGCTCCAAAGCCTGGTGCTCACCCTGAGAGCCCCACGGAGCCCCAGGCAGTCCTGGGTTGGACTTGGGTTTCTTTTCCACTAGCAATCAGAGTGGTGAATGTCATGCTAACTTAAAGCACAAAAGCCCTGGTTGGGTAGTTCATTTGGTTCCAATATACCAAGGTTGCAGGTTCGATCCCTGGTCAGGGCATACACAAAAATAAACCAATAAATGCATAAATAAGTGGAACGACAAATTGATGTCTCTGTTTCTTTCTCTCTCTCTAAAAATCAATCAATAAAGAAAAAAAAGAGGTAGAGAAGGTGGGGTCCCAGAAATCTACAGACTTGAACAAGCAAGCTTTAGGAAACTTCAGAGGAACTCCAGGCACCTGAAGACAGTTTTTGGGTCACCTCTCTAGAGAGCTGTCCTATTGAGAGTTGTGACAACTCCCACCTCTGGGTATCTCGGATGAAGTGCCAAATTCTCATGAGGCAGAATCTGAACGGCCCAGCTGAGTCAGTGATGGTGAAGGGTGGGTGTGCAGAGACCACCGAGTCTGGAGAGTGGTCCCCAGGGCAGGCAGCCATCTGGACAGGAGACTTGTGTTGATTTGCTAGGGCTCCCATAACAAAGTACCACAAACTGAATGACTTAAAAGATGGAAATCTATTTTCTGACAGTGCTGGAGGCCGGAAGTCCAAAACCAAGGTGTTGGCAGGATTGTTCTTTCTGAGGGCTGTGAGGAAGAATCAGTTCCATGCCCCTCCGCTCCACTCCAGCAGAGGCTCCTGGGGTAGAGTTAGCAAATAAAAATACAGGCCCTGGCCCGTCTTCTCGGTGGTTAGAGCACCAGCCCTCAGACCAGAGAGACCGGGTTCGGTTCCTGCTAGGGGCGCATATGCCTGGTTGCAGTTTGTCCCCGGCTCTGGTTGGGGTCGTGTGGGTGGCAACCAGTCAATGTGTCTCTCTCACATCCATGTTTCTCTCTCTCTCCCTCCCTCTCTCCCTCCCGCTCCATCTGAAGATAGGTGCAAAAATGTCCTCGGGTGAAGATAAAAAATATCTGTATCTATATCATCTATATCTATATCTATATCTATATCTATATCTATATCTATATCTATATCTATATCTATATCTATATAGCGGGTTAAATTCTAGATGACAAGTTTAAAATATAAGTATATTCCACACAACACTTAGGATATACTTACACCAAAAAACACACCTCTCTTGTTTACTTGAAATTCAGATTTAAGGGATTGGTCTGTATTTTATCTGCCAATCCTAGCGCAGGAATTTGTTTTGTTGTTGTTTTGTTTTTGCTTGTTTTATTTTAAATCTTCATCTGAGGATTTTTTTCCCATTGATTTTTACATAGAGTGAAAGGGAAGGAGAGAGAGAAACATCCACAGTGTGTCTCTCACATCAACTGGTTGCCACCCTCGCACCCCCAACCGGAGCCAGGGATTTTATCTGCAACCCAGGTATGCAACCTTGACCAGGAATCGGACCTGCGACCCTTCGGGCCGCGGGTACACGCTTTAACCGCTGAGCCACAGGGCATGTATATTTCTTTTAATGGCATCCGGTTCACTGACCAAGGTTGGGAAACCTATATTCCAGTACACCAAGCTGGCTGGGGACCAGGCTCCTGTCACCACGAAAAGAGACATTTTCAAGTTTTTTCACCTCTCGGTCTTTAACGAGCTAGGCTAGTAGGAGTCAGGCCTCCAGAGTAGCTGGGTTTGGGGAGTCCTCGCAGGGGTGGCGCCCCTTTTCCCACTCCATTGCCGGAACAACCTGCTCTGCTACTCTCCCGCCGGCCGCCCCGTTTCTTTCGGACCCACTGGTTTTTCTGAGGTCCAAGGATCTCTACAAGACTTGGCCCACCGCTCTCCGCCAAGCTGTAACCCTCCCAACTAGCCCAGGGGCAGAGGGCTTGGGAGGGAGGGAAAGTGAGTGGGACCAGGGACAAAGAAGAGGGAAGAGTCAGGCCCGGCGCTGGGTTCTCCCTTGTGCTGTTTTTCTGGGTAACCACTCATCCAGGACCTTCCGCTCTTCTTGTCCCCCGGTGCCCTGCGAAGGCTGGGCTGGGGGCCTGAAGGGGCGTGGCCAACCCTAGCTACAGCCAATCCCAGCGAGGAACTTGTTTGGAGGGTGGGGCACCACGTAGAGGGGCGTGGCCCGACGACATCAGCAGCCTCGCTGGACCAATTCCGGCCCCAGAGGCGAAGCTGACTCCCTACCTGGGCCCAGGTGAGCTCCCCTCTGCATCTCTCGGTTGCTCCTCGCCCGGGATGGAGAGGGCCCGGGCGGAATCCAGGGAAGACCTAGCCGGGCCCGAGTTGCCAACGCAGGACTTGGAAAACCAGGTCCCGGGAGTGGAGCAGCCGCAGGCCCCTGCGGAGGAGCAACGACCTGACAGTCCCGAGAGCGGCCCGGCGGCAGCCGTGCCGGAGGCGACCGGCGCGGGCCCGGACCTCTCCGGCGAAAAGAAGCTGCCGTCGCCTGCCTCGGTGCGCCTGCGAGTGCTGCCACCCAGCCTGGGCTATGGCGCCTTCCGCCGCCAGGCGTCCTCCGGCCCCGAGCCGCCGTCGCCGGGCCCCGCGGCGGCCGAGCAGTCCCGGGACGGCGAGGCGGAGGGGGCCGAGCTGGTGCCCGGGGCCGAGCCGAGGGAGCCGCCGCCCGGCACCTGGGCGCCCGTGGGACTGCAGGTGGACGTGCGCGTGAAGCCCGTGAGCGCGGCCGGCAGCAGCGGCGCGCCCTCGCCCGCGCCCTCCAGGCGCTTCATCACCGTGCCGGTGCCCGAGTCCCCGGCCTCCTCCCGCCACGCCTCCCCGGTGTTCCCGCTCCTGCCGCGGACCGCGTCCTTGGGCAGCACGTGGGGCCGGGGCTCGCCGCTGGCTGCAGCCCGGGCGGAGCACGGCCTCGATGCCGAGGAGGGCGTGGAGCCCCCGGGGTCCCCCCGCTGCCGCTGCCGCTGCCAGGAGCAGGCGCGGGAGAAGGAGGACGCCGTGCTGCTGCGCCGCGCCCAGGCGGACGGCTACGAGAAGCTGCACCCGGCCACGAAGCTCCTAGGTAAGCGCGCGCCGCCCGGGCGGGGCCGGGCAGCCTGAGGTCCCCCAACACCCGCGCAGCCCTGGGCCTCTGTTCTGGAGGGACTAGGGGACCCAGACGACCACCCCAATGTCCGATCCCACCTGCGCTCTCTCTGGCTTGGAGCTAATAGCATTCTGCTCCACGAAACTGATTCATATGGTTTGCGATGGAAGAGTAAAACCACTCCTCCCCGCTGCGCTCTCCCGACAACTTTCGCGTTCCTCTTAGTGTGCGCAGCAGCTCTGAGATTCCTTCGCGGTGGAAGGAATTCCCGAGTGAGGGGAAGCCTTTCAGGATCACGTGACGGTGGTGGCAGCCCGGCGGGAACGCGGGTCCCGGGACTCCTGGCTCCAAGCCCGCCGGGACCGCCACGCTGTGCTGAGCCAACCTCTCGCAGGCTCAGGCTCTGTCCTGCTCCATATATGGAGGAACATTTGGCCCCGCACGCTCATCCATCAGCGGCTTCTGAGGACTACAGGCCAGACTGCTAGGGTGTGTGTGGATTTTTCTTGGGGGTGGGGCGCGATTGGGAGGGAAGAAGAAAGAGCCTGAAAAAATACAAACAATTAAGCTATCCTGCACAGGGAACCAGGAGGGTGTGGTTGGTGACCTTGGAGTCATGGGAAAGGTTTCTGGAGCTAAGCCTTGAAAGATAAGTAGGAGTTGAGGGGAAGGGGAAGCTTCTTTTCTTTTTTCTTTTTTTTTTTTACAAGGAGAATCTATTTGTTACTTGTATGATTAAGAATTGCTTTCTAGCCCCGCCAGTGTGGCTCAGTGGTTGAGCATTGACCCATGCACCAGGAGGTAGCAGGTTGGATTCCAGGTCAGGGCACATGCCCAGGCTGTGGGCCCCATCCCCAGTGGGAGGCAGCCAGTCGATGTTCTCTCTCATCGAAGTTTCTATCTCTCTCTCCCTCTCCCTTCCTCTTTCTCTAAAATCAATAAGGAAAAATATATTTCAAAAAAGGAAAAAAAAAAAAAAAAAAAGCTGTATCTTCTAGCTATCAGCCCCAGCCACTAGTCTACTTTCTGTCTTGATGGGTTTGCCTATTTTGGATATTTCATTAAAATGGACTCATAATACATGTCCTTTTGTGTCTGGCCTCTTTCACTTAGCATAGTGTTTTCAAGGTCATCCACGCTGCAGCAGGTGTCAGTATTTAATTCCTCCTGTCTTCAGAGTTCCTCATCCCTCTGCAACCCTATCCCAGCCATCTGGTCCCCAGGTCCTGAGCTGCTGACATCTCACACTTCTATAGCCTGCAAAATGCTCTCTGGACCCAAGATGCTTCCTTGGCGGCCTCCAGACCTGGCGAGATTAAAGAAGCAGGTGTGATTTCAGTGTTAAAACCAGGAAACATTCAGAACACTTGAGTCAGAACTTGAACCCAGGTCTGTTGAACTCCAAATCTAGTCTTCGTTCCTCTCTTGTTTGCAGTTTGATCTTCTGCTGCCTTTGCCCAATCTGTTAGCTGCTTGAGTGCAGGGGCCTTACCCAATCTTGGCATGTTTGTACCCTGTGTCTGATCGATTTATTTATTTATTTATTTTTAATTGTTTTAGAGCAATAGGTAGGGGGAAAGAGAGAGGCATCAATTTGTTGTTGTTCCATTTATTTATGCATTCACTGGTTGACTCCTGTACACTGACGGGGCCTGGAGCCCTCACCCTTGACCTTGGCATATCGGGACAATGCTCTAACCAGCTGAGCTACCCTGGCCGG
Source organism: Molossus molossus (assembly GCF_014108415.1). NCBI lineage: Eukaryota > Metazoa > Chordata > Mammalia > Chiroptera > Molossidae > Molossus > Molossus molossus. Next base: position 101,179,453 of record NW_023425401.1, on the reverse strand, counting down.
GGCTTGTTCTCTTTCTTGAATAGAATCTTCGGGCTTGCAGTTATTTAAGAAGTAAAACATCTAGCATCTCTCTCTCAAATAGGAAGTTCTAACCTAAATCGAGTGGTTTATCCTGATGTCTGGACCCAGGAGGTGGGTGCTGGCATGGTGTGATGCTGTATGTTAGTGGTTCTAACCTGTCTGTCCTGGTTGTCCCCTTCCCTCCCCAGGGCTGCCCATGTACATGAAGTCCCTGCGCTGGGCCCTGGTGGTCATGGCCGTGCTCCTGGCGGTGTCCACGGTCGCCAATGTGGTCCTGGCCTCCAGAACAGGTATGGTGCCTCCTCCCAGCAGGTTCTGACAAGCAGTTGGTGTCAGCCCCCGCCTGGGGGGCTTTGTGCCTGCACAAACTGTGCAGCTTTCCGGGGTGCCACCCCCCCCCCCCCGGCTTGCTGCTCAAAGGCCTGCCAGTTCCATGCTCTAGGTTTGCCCCTCAGTCGAGGCGCGGCCAAGTTTGACTTTTTAATGAACATGCCTTCAGCTCATTACAGTTGACCCTGCCACTCACCCACGGTCTGTGCTTGCAGGGGCGGGGTGCCAGCCATGCCCCGAGGGCTGGCTGTGGTCCGGGGAAAACTGTTACTTCCTCTCAGCCGAAGCTCAAGCCTGGGAGGCCAGCCAGGCTTTCTGTTCAGCCCACCATGCCACCCTCCCCCTGCTGAGCCACACCCAGGTGAGAAGGGAAGGAGGGTGGGCACGGACGGGTGTGCAGATCATTACAGGTCACAGGTTGCTGGCTCAAAGGAATCACAAGGATGTGGTCTAACTCCACATTACAGAAAAGGTCACCAAGGCTTGAAGAGATAAAACAACATGCAGGGGGACTAGAGCTCAGGTCGCCAAGGTCTTCGATTTGCTCGTCATTCTAAGAAGTGGAGGTGAAGCTGCATGGCTGGAGCAGGGCTTCTCCCGTCCAGCCTGGTGGCCACGCAGTTAACAGGGATCTCAGGAGCAGGTCTGTGCTGGCAGGTCTGTGGGGGAGACACACGTTTACTCTTGGAGGGTCATATGGAAAATAAACTGCATTTAGTGGGTACGCTAGTCAGGTCTTGCTATAACAATGCAGGGTGACCACTCACTGCTCAAGTCAGTGACGTAAGACCGCAAGCATTTCTTTCTTGATCTGTGGGAGGACTGTCGATAGGCTGATCTTGGCTGGGTTTGGCAGACAGCTCAGCTTCAGGATGCAGACTGGCTTAAGCCTATGGGCTGGGTTTACTCTGTGAGTCTCTGGTCCTCCTACTTGAGAGAAAGTCTTCATAAGAAAAATGGCAGATGGGCAAGAATCAAGCACCATTTAAGGCTTCTGCTAACATTCCAGTGGCCAAAGCAAATAACACGGCCACGCCCGACATCAAGGGGACAGGATAGTATCCTCCATCCCCAGGGGAGGGGGAGAAAAGAGTGACAATTTGCTGAATAAAAATCCAACCAATGGGTTTGAGAGTGGCCACAAAAGAGGACCTTGACTTGATTTTATCTAATTTAGGGCAGGTGCCAAGAATTTATGTTAGCGGTTCTGATACGCATAAAAATGCAGCATTCCTTTAGATAGTGCTTTAATAAATCTTTATTGAGCACTTTCTCTATGTGGGGATGCTGAGCCTGAATAGCACAGCCTCCACCTTTAACAACTGAGAGAGCGGTGAGTGAGGCAGACATTATTCAAGAAATTTTACTTAAGATTTTTGCATACATGAAATTTTGTTTTCTTGAATAGCTCCTGTCCAGTCCTGAAATAAAGGAATTCTTTTTTTTCCTCTCTCCAATTTTTATTAATTTATTTTTGTTACAGATGTTTCTCCTCCCCTCCCCAGACCCCCTCCTCCCCATCACACCCCCCCCCCCCAGCAATGTGAAATGAAGGAATTCTGCCCCATACAACAGAGAGGGCAATTTCTGTCTTTTTCTTTTCTCTGGAAGAGCTCCTAGAAGTAGACATAAAAATCTGCTAGAGAAAATGTTTTACAGTGAACATGGATTATTATATTAGTAGGAATAACATTTATTTTTCAAAAACACATTGGGAACTAAAGAAGGTACAATGGAGACTAAAAAAAAAAAATCAAATCTGTGGTCCCAATATGGTAAATATATGTGTGAAGAAAAAACAATAATATTTTAATGGTGGTTACCGTGTGGAGGCAAGATTTTTCTTTCAAGTTTTTAAAAATTCTCCTAACATTCTACAAATACTACGAGCTAGGATTTGGGGAAACAGCAGAAGAAAGGTAGCCCGTGGAGGCAAGAGATGGGTGTGTAGCAGTGTCGCCCGGGGCCTGGGCTGGGCCCTGGGTTTTTCTCTTTGCGAGAAGAGATTACACTGGGCAGAGAAACCAGGCCCTGGCATCGCGAACCTGCCCCATCACATCTGCAAATTGAAGACGGGGGAACCCAGCTGGGTGCCCACAGAGTGCTTGAGGCTGGGGAGGGGACTAGCGGGGCTGGGACCTAGCAGCCCAGCCTAATCTTACCATTTCCTGAGACCGACCCACTGAGCACAGGGCATCAGAAAGCCAGTGATAAAGGGTCCCTGCCTCCCAACCCCTCATCAGACAGTTTCAATCCAGAATGACCTTGGACCTTGGACCTCGGCAGAGCAAATGGCCCCCTCCTGGCTGGTGGGTCCTCAAAAGGAGAGCCCGGTTTAACTATCCGAATTGCAAATGAAGCTCGAGATCAAGATAAAAAAAAAAAACAACTAAGCGCACAGGATCAACCAACTGAAACACAAGTTAATATTCAGCAAACATATCGCAGAGCCTGGATAAGCTCTTTCCACAAAAGGAGCTTCTGCCCCTGACTGGTGTGGTTCAGTGGTTAGAGCGCTGGGCCGAGGACCACAGGGTCTCGGGTTTGATTCGCAGTCAAGGGCATGTACCTGGGCTGCAGGTTCAATCCCTGGCCCCAGTCAGTGTGTCTCTCTTTCTCTCTCTCTCCCCCTCCCCCTCCCTTCTACCCTCTCTAAAAATCAATGGAGCCCTGGCCGGTTTGGCTCAGCAGTTGGAGCATCGGCCTGCAGACCAGAGAGTCCCAGGTTCGGTTCCCGCTAAGGGCACGTACCAAAAAAAATAAATAGATAAATGAAAAAAATATCCTCTGGTGAGCATTAACAACAACAAAAAGCTTCTTAAGAGCTCCTTGCAAAAAGACCCAAGCGAAGATTTGGGTCCCAGACAGTTAAAGCCGGCATATGACGGCTGTGGAGCTCTGGAATCCTCCCCAGGCCTGGACCAGGGAGCTCCAGGAGGCGCCAGGCCAGGGGTGGGGACAGGACAGGTGCGCGGACCCCAGGGACATCCACGGTGCAGGGAGCGCGGCGGCAGGAGAAACTGCTCGTCCTCGGGAACTGGCCTGGCTCTCAGGGAGGAGAGGAGGGAAGGTGGAGGACCACCGGTGCCATCTCAGAGTCACTCGCCATCGGTGCAGTAGCCACTTTTTGCAGGGCGGAGGGAAGAAGCTCCCTCACATGTATCCATCGACTGTACATTTTACCCCAACTTAGAAAAACATATGAAGGCATAGAAAATAATCTGCCTGGCTTTTAGAATGTAAAATAGAAGATTCAAGTAAAATGCTGCTCAGGATTAGAATTTCCCTCCCCACGCTGGTGGGAAAGTCAGAGACGCACCCTCACCCTCAAGAGGAGGTGAGGCCCCGAGATCACTGTGTGGTCATTACAGAGCTGTCCTTTCCATTGGAAGTTTCTGGAATTTATTTATAACTTTTATTTTTTCCATCCTCACCCACGTACATTTTTTGCATTTCTCTTCAGATAGAGCAGGAGGGAGAGAAGGGGGAAGAGAGAGAGAGAGAGACACCGATGTGAGAGAGAGACATCGATTAGCTGCCACCCACACGACCCCAACCAGGGCCGGGGACAAACTGCAACCGAGGTACATGCCCTTAGCGGGAACCGAACTGGAACTCTGGTCCGCAGGCCGACGCTCTAACCGCTGAGCTGAACCGGCCAGGGCTATGATAACTCTTGACAATGTTTTTCTCACACCATCATTTTTGCTAACAGTGAGAACCGGTTAATGGGGTCTACAGGTTAATGAAGAGCCGAACGAAGTGGGTATTGCTGGGTGGGGACAGGCCATGACTCCTGTCACCAGGAGGCTCAGAGGGCTAGGACAGAAAGGACAGGGTCCTCTTGGCATTGCCATAAGCATCAGATGAGGTCGTGTGGGGGCAGGGCACAAAGCTTTGCACACCACCCAGCAGAGACGGGCTTTCTCAGCCCACGGGCTACTTAATGAGTGTGTACTCTATGCCCCGGGCTTTATACACACTATCTCAAACCTCATTACAAATGTCCCCATTTTCCAGAGGACCATGCTGAAGCTCTGAAGGTTGGGTAATCGGACTTAGGTCATAGACCTTATAAGTTACAGAACCAGAATTTGAATATGGGGCAGCCTGGCCCCAAAGCTCTATTCTCTGCAGGGACAGCCCCCCTCTGAGCCCTGGTGCACCTCCCCCAGCCAGCAGCTGATGGCTCCCAGGAGGACGGTGCACGGCCAGATCCATGCGCCCATGCAGCGGTCTGACTCACACGTCAGGGCCAGCCCAGGTTCCTTCTCGCCTCCAGCGCGTCCCACCCAGCCCTGCCCGCCGGCACCGGCCAGTGGCATGGAGCCAGAGAGAACATGGCCACCACTCTCCGCTTTCATATGCAGTCTGATCTTTGGGCTCTCAGAAGGGTAAGGTTAGCAAGGTTACTTGGAGGTTGCTTCTGGCTTCTTTCAGCTGTTGACTGTCTGGTGCTTCCCTGGGGAGAAGATGGATGTGTGCTCACACCGCTGGGGCGCATGGCTGGCACGGTGGCCCCAATGTTACCCGGGGCCCTTGGTGGTTACTGGCAGGATCACAGGGAGGCAGTTTCGCTGAGCTGGCCCACCGTGTGCTGGGCTCTCGTGGTCCATGTGAATAAGTCTGGCTTACCAAGTTCACAGTGTCCCCACAGGAAAGGACCTTTGGGAGTGGCACCAAGGGATGGTCATCACTCCAGTGCTTACTTGCTAATTCCCAGGGTTAAATACAGAGGTTTTGTCTTTTATCATTTTCCTTAAATTCATGTATACCATCCCGCTGCACTGACGTGAATACAGGCCTCTTGGCATTGTGAACGAGGTGCACTTGCTGTGATCTGCCTTTTTTACTTGGCGTGATTTTGTATGTGCATCTTCTTGCATAACTACATTTTCTATGTACTTGTCATCTTTAACAGCCCTGCACTTTCCCATCCTGTTCATATCCCATCATTGGTCTAGGTACTTCCTGACTGCTGGGCGTGTGAGTGACTTCCGCTTTTTCTTTATGAATGGTACTGTGTTACCTTTGAGTAAATTCCCCACCCCACCCCCATGCTCTTGGATTTACTCCCCAGAGTGGAATCACCCATCCAAGGGACAGGACCAGTGTCATTACGTTGCAGTAAGACTAGCGGGTGTGGACTGGCTGCATCGCACCGGGAGTTACAATGTTGAAACACCTTTTAAACACACTTGAGCTGCCCTGGCCGGTTTGGCTCAGCGGTTGGAGCATCAGCATGCAGATCAGATAGTCCCAGATTCAGTTCCCGCTAGGGGCACGTACCAAAAAAGAAAAAAAAAAAATACATTTGAACTGCAATTTATTTTGTTTTATTTTTCTTTGAACTGGCTGTATTTATTTATTTGCAATTTTTATTAATTTATTTTTGTTACAGATGCCCCCCCCCACCCGCTGTGAACTGCAACTTAAAAACAAGTTGAAATTTTTAAAATACTTTTTGCTTTACTTCATTGTTTAAAAGATGACATCAAGGATACATAGTTAAAAGAAATAATCATCCTAAAAGCTAACACACTTGTTTTCATTCCGGCTGTTCTTCATGCTTGTGTACATGTACGTACATATTTTTTCATTATTATAATCAAGCCACAACCGTGATTCAGCTTTTCCACTTACTGTGACCCTGCACATACTACCTTCACGGGCTATAGCTTTCCCCCACAGTGCTCCACGGCTTCCTACTTTTTTTCTAATGGCCTTAATAATATTGCACTGAACTGATACAATGTAACTGAGGCTCTTGCTGGCAATTGTGTTGTTGACCATCTGCTCCCAGGCGGCCCCTGCAGCCTAATCCACACTCCCCGCCTCCGCACTGGCTGCTCTCTGTGCAGCCTCCCAGCCTTGCGCATGCCGCCCCCCCTCCTTGAACCCTCTTTGTTCCTCTGTCCACTCCATACCGATACCCACCGCGCTTGCTCCATGGGGATTGGCATTCACATCGCCTTGCCTTGAGGGCTGAGAACGGATCGCCCCGTTTCTGGTCCCCACCCTGAGCGCAGTGCCTGGCAGCCAGCAAGCATCTGATGGCGTTTGGGCGAGCTGGGTTGAGTGGAGTTGCTTCTCTGGCCTAGCGAGCTGGGAACTTGAAGAAGCCCAGGTGAGGCGAGCCAGGGTCCAGAGAAGAGTGACCAGCTGCTTCTCCCCTCAGGACTTCCTGGGTAGATACCCCATCACCAAGCACTCCTGGGTGGGGGCCCGGCAAGACCCCCAGGGCTGGCGCTGGATCGACGGGGCCCCCCTGCCATCCCAGCTGTGAGTGACTGTGGGCCTGGGTGGGTGGGGTCCCCTTCTGTCCCCAGTATGACCAGAGTGACATCTCAGCAGGGACCAGAGCAGGGCTAGAGGCCTTCCCCCCGTAGATGCCCCCCCCCCACCGCTGTCCTGGACCCACCATCTCCCCAAACTCAGTCCCCTGCTCCACCCCAGCCTGGGCACCTCGCGGCTGACCCCACCCCCATGCGCGGCCTGGTTTTGTTTAGTCCCTGTCACCCCGTCCCTTGTTTGGGAGCCCTAGCACATTCACCCAAGCAGGACTGTCACCCCATTCTACAGACAGGGGATGTGCCACTCAGAGAGGTTTGGTGGTTCACCCACTGCTACACAGCTGACGAGCCAGGGGCATCCATACGACTCCTGCCCCAGGGCTCTTGCCAGACCCTGGGCCTGGCCAGTGGGTAGCCGAAGCCAGTCACCCTGAGCACCTCTCCTTCTGTCGTCCTTCCCCAGACTCCTAGAGGAAGACAAGGACCAGCCAGGTTTCAAGTGCGGGGGCCTGGAAGGAGGCAAGCTCGTGGCTTTGGACTGCACCTCTTCACGACCCTGGGTCTGTGCCAAGGGGACCAAGTGACAGGTTCTGCCCATTCTGAGCCTGTTGGGGACATGCAGCCGTCCCCGCTCCCCAGAAGAGGCCAAGGGGGAGCTGGGGCAGCCTCTTTCTGGGTGCTCCCTGCTGCAGGCGCCCTGCCTGAGTGGACCTGGAGCTGGACCTGTCGTGGGAAGATCACTCTGGGGGACAGGCCTTTTGTGGCCCATTTTCATCTCCGGCTGCTGAAGAGGACTTATTGAGACCTTGAGGTTTTGTTTCTGTTTCAGCATTTCTGAGCCTCGGTCTCTCCCTTCTTGAAATGGCCCTCTGCCATTCTATCCCCTTCCTGCAGTCACAACGCACCCCTGCCCTAGAGGAGCGGAAAGGGTTAGTGGTCACGGGTGAGCCCTACCTGGGTTCTCATCCAGCCACGAAGTGACTGTCCCCCTGTTTTGGGGCCAGAGGGTTTGTCAGCAGTGACATCATTGCCACAAGTGCCGTTTCCAGGCAGCTGGGCACACAGCCAGCAGGCTGACCAGTGCCACAGCAGTGAGGCGGGGCCCGGGGGAGAGGGAGGCTGCACTGACGGCCGTGGCTGGGACGATGCAGAGAGGCCGCCGTGGTGCGTGGAGGTTCCTGCAAAGCCTGGGGTCCGAGTGAGAAAGGTCGGAGAAACGCGGGGAGGTTTGGGGCAGCTCTCCCACGGCTGTGGGGGTGCCAGCCTGTGCTGAGTCCAGTGAAGACCTCTCCAACGACAGACTACCTGCGTCTCACCTTGGTGCTGAGCATTCAGCACAACTGTCCTATGCAAAGCAACTTCCCTTTCTAAAGCCAAACCATGCCGCCAAATCCCCCTTGGAGAAACCTGTCCAGTCCATTTAAAACAGGAGCCTGTGCACACGGGCGTCGGGGAGAGAGATGGAGAGTCCTAAAGGGTGCACACCTGACAAGTAATAAAAGTCCCAGAAGCACTCTCTTCTCGTGGCTTCTCATTCCAACTGCAGATGAGCCCAGAGCTTGATAGCGTGTTTGACTGTAACCTACTCCAAAGCCCTCAGCAGACGTCCTGTGCCTGGTGCGTCAGGCTGGCTTAACATCAGGAGTGCTCGGGCGCCTCCCAGCTGCAGGGTCAAGCACCATGGCGTGGGGATCCTGGAGGTGCCCAGAGTGGTGGTGAGGGGTGGACATCAGCAAGTTACTTAGCTTTTCTTGGTGAAGAAGGGAAAAGGAGAGTGAAGTTATTAGAACGTTACTAGCTACTGTCCAAAGTTGGCAAACCAAAAATTCCAAGTGTAAGCTTACTGTTTAGAAATAACGAGATAAGTACCAGAAGAAACAGCAAAAATAATTATAAATGGTGGCCTTAAAACTAATCGATGGTGACGCAAGTCAGAATAGTGACCAATGACTGGGAAGGGGCTCCAGGGAACATCTAGGTGCTGGAAATAGTCTAGATCTTGATCTGGGTGGGGCTGAGTATACCCAGGTAAAAAGTCACTGACCTGTTGAAACGTAACCTGTCTCCAAAGAAAAGGAATCAAGTTGTCAGGTGACTGATTTTTTTTTCTTTATTGGTTTTGAGAGAGAGGAAGGGAGAGAGAGGTAGAAACATCGATGAGAGAGAACATCAATTGGCCACTTGCATGCCCCCCACTGGGGATCTGGCCCCAAACCTGGGCATGTGCCCTGATCGGGAATGGAACCAACGACCTTCTGGTGCATGCGTTGACGCTCAACCACTGAGCCACACCAGCTAGGTGGGAAGACTGGTTTTTTTAAATAATTGATTCTTTGAGAGGAAGGGAGAAGGAAACATCAATGAGAGAAACATGGATCGGCGCCTCCAGCACGCCCCCTACTGGAGATCAAGTCGGCAACCCGGGCATGTGCCCTGACCGGGAACTGAACCAGCAACCTTTCCGCGCATGGAAGTATGCCCAACCGAGCCACACAGGTCAGGGCAGGGCTGACCTTTTAAACGAAAACTGGTCACTGGGTATGCAGTAATCAGGGGGCTAATGGGTTATCTGGGGGCTGTATTAGGAAACGCTGGCCTCCCCTTCAGAGCGTGTCTTTCCCTCGCTATGAAACAGAAGCTGGAAAAGTTACACAGCAGGTTGGTCTGCACGGAATTCCTCTGAGTAATTCCTCTAGTCTCCTTCCCCACGGGGCACTGCCAGCTGCTATGGTTTGAAAGTCACATCTAGTAATGTTGCCACCAGCACTGGCTCGTTCCGCAGAGCTTTGGAGACCAGACTCCGACACGGCCGGCCCAGAGCCCGCGGCAGCCCCCGGGGACACAGCCGACCCAGAGCCCGCGGCGGCCCCCGGGGACACAGCCGGCCCAGAGCCCGCGGCAGCCCCCGGGGACACGGCCGGCCCAGAGCCCGCGGCGGCCTCCAGGGACACGGCCGGCCCAGAGCCCGCGGCGGCCCCCGGGGACACGGCCGACCCAGAGCCCGCGGCGGCCTCCGAGGAACAGCCCTGGACATCTGGTCTGTCGGGGTCACCCGTACAGAGCACGTGGAACTCACTGCCCCCTGCCCCCAAGTACTGAGTTTCTGATTCAGTGGGTCAGGGCCTCCACGTGAGTTTCTTGGTGATGCTCACGCAGAGGGGCCAGAGACCACCTTTTGAGAAATCCTGTCTAAAAGAGCCCATCCTGTGACTAAAATAAAAAAGTATCGATATTTTGTAATTTGCACCAAAGAAAGTGTACCCATCTCAGGAGTACCTGTTGACAAATGTAGGCACTTGTGTAACCATTGCCCATCAAGATACGGAATAGCGCCAACACTCTAAAGGTCCCCTCGTTTCCCTTTGCAGCCAACCCTCTCTCCTCCCGCACCCGCGACCCCGAGCAAATCTGCATTGTCTCTCCAGGTTGTTTAGCTTGTTCTAGGATTTAATATAAAAGAGAACCACACAGCACATACTCTGGTATCTGCTTTTCAGCTGAGTGTAAGGTTTTAAAGACTTATCCATGTTGCTGCATTTATGGTAGGTCTTTGCTTTGTAGTGACGCATCAGGATTTGTTCATCTTCTCTCTAGTTGGTGATATTAGTCATCTCCAGTTTGGGGCTGTTACGAATATAGCTGCTTTGAACGTTTCAATACAAGTTTTTGTGTGGACATAGGTTTTCATTTCTTTTCGGTACCTTGGGGGTAGCATTACCTTGGGGTTGTATGGTACAGATATGTTTAAGCTGTAAGAAACTGCCAACCTGTTTTCTGGAACAGCCATTGTACAGTGCCGCCAGAATGCAAGCATTGCAGCGGCTCTGGGTCCTCATCAGCACTGGGTGCTGCCCGTCTTCCGCTCAGCGGTCCTGGTCACTGTCGTGGGATCTGTGTGGTTTTCATTTGCATTTTCCTGATGACTGATAATGTTGAGCTTCTTGCAGAACTCACAGACCATTCGTGTATTTTCTTTTGTGATTCTGACACCAATGGTCCACAGACTGTATTCAGAGAAACCCCACCTAAAACACCCATGCCCGTAGGGCGGATTTTTTTTTTCCTTTATTGATTTTGAAAGAGAGAGGAAAGGAGAGGGAGAGAGAGAAACAACAATGAGAGAGAGCATCGACTGGCCCCAAAACCTGGGCATGTGTCCTGACTGGGAATTGAACCGGTGACCTCTTGGTGCATGGGTCATTGCTCAACCACTGAGCCACACTGGCTGGGCCCAGGACAGACTATTTTTTAAGTGATGATTTAAATGGAAAAATCTATCTCCCAACTTTGTGAAACAGGGTGTTTCAATATACAGAATTTATAAAGTGATGCAACACCCATCCGCTCTCTACTAGGATCCAACAACTGTTAACCTTTTGCCACATTTATTCTACTTACGTGTAAATATCAAGTTGGACCATTTCAAATGCTACCGACATCAAGACATTTCACCCGTAAATACCTAACAAGCATCTCCTCAAAATAAGGATATTCTACGAGACTGCAATTCCACCATTACACTTAGTAAATTAGCATTAACTTTATTTTCAATCCGTGTTCCAACTCCCTGTTGTTCTGCTATTTTAAATTAAGTCAGGGTTTAAGCATTGTTATTGGTTCTTTCATGTCTTTTTTTTTTTTTTTTTTTTTATCCTCACCAGAGGATATTTTCCCATTTTTTGTACAGATAGAGTGGGAGGGAGAGAGAGAGAGAAACATCGACGTGAAGGGACACATTGAGTGGCTGCCACCCGTACGACCAACCAGGGCCGGGGACAAACTGCAACCGAAGTACGTGCCCTTAGCGGGAACCGAACCCGGGTCTCTCCGGACCGCAGGCCGACGCTCTAACCGCTGAGCCAAACTGGCCAGGGCGGTTCTTTCATGTCTTTTAACTTAGAACTTTTTTCTGTAACATTTATTTTTTAATCCTCACCCAAGAATATGTTTTTAGTGATTTGAGAGAGGAGAGAAACATCAATGAGAGAAATGGCTTTGGGTTGCCTCCCGTATGCACCCCAACAGGGGATCCAACCTGCAACCCTGATATATGCCCTGACCAGGAATCAAACCCAGGACCCTTCAGTGCAAGAGCCAATGCTCTAAACCACTGTGCAACTTTGGCACTGGCTATAACACTCCCCCCCCTTTTTCCCTCACCCAAGGACATTTTTCCTTTGTTGTTGTTGTTGTTGTTGAGATAGAGTCGGAGGGAGAGAGACGGAGAGAGAGAAACATTGACATGAAAGGGACACATGGAGTGGCTGCTACCCACACGACCAACCAGGGCCGGGGACAAACTGCAACCGAGGTACGCGCCCTTAGCGGGAACTGAACCCGGGTCTCTCTGGACCGCAGGCCGATGCTCTAACCGCTGAGGCAAACCGGCCAGGGCAACACTCCCTTTTTGAAGAGACCAGGACGGCTGTCTTGTAGAAGCACAATTATGCTGGGCTTGCCTCATCTCCTGGAAACTGGAAGTCAGACTTGATTCAGTTAAACCTTTTTGACAGGAATACTTCATGACACCGGATACTTCATATTTTATCACCTCATACATTTGAACATTGGTTTCAAGTAAGTTGTATCAAACTCTCTAAAAGAAAAATCAGCCCTGGCCGGTTAGAGCTTCGGCCTGCAGATGAAAGGGCCAAAAATTTGATTCCCAGTCAAAGGCATGTACCTGGGTTGCAGGTTCAATCCCTGGCTGGGCTTGTGCAGGAGGCAACCAATCCATGAGGATTAACAAAAATAAAGAAAAGCCAAGGAACTAAAACATGTAATTCATATATCCCAGTTTGGGTAAATACGGGCTTTTTATCTGTTATTCTCTGCCTCAGAGGCAGAGGACAAGTGAGGCTATGTGGTACAGTGCTATGTAGTGACCATTCCACCTTCACTTGGGCCTTCTTTGTTCCCTCCTCTTGGGACATTCCTGTCTGTCCCATCTCATCTCTCCCAGCCCAGGACACACCTGTCACACTGTTATGCCAGAAAGAGCCTCAGGCTCAGAATCAAAAAGATGTTGGCCACCCTGGCCGGTTTGGCTCAGCGGTTAGAGTGTCAGCCTGCGGTAGAGAGAGACCCAGGTTCGGTTCCCGCTAAGGGCACGTACCTCGGTTGTAGTTTGTCCCTGGCCCTGGATGGTCGTGCGGGTGGCAGCCCCTCAATGTGTCCCTTCACGTCGATGTTTCTCTCTCTCCCTCCCGCTCTATCTGAACAAAAAATGGAAGAATGTCCTCGGGTGAGGATTAAAAAAAAAAAAAAAAATGTTGGCCAACTCTGTTGTGAGTTTGATCAATACTCTCGGCTCCCTCCCGTGTACAATGGGTGTGAAATAGGAATCGAATGAGATCACGTAGATGAATGCACACAGGAAACAATGAGGCACTTCAGTAACTCATTCCATAGTTGTTGAACACAGGCCGTTTCCACACCAAGCTCCTACTCATAGGATGCAGAAAACAAGGCCCGGTCTCCACCCCAGCACTCGGCCTAGCTCCCAACATTCAAGTGTGTCCAGGCAAAGGAATCCCTGGGGACACTGGGGTTCTCTCCCTCATCTGCCCCACCATCCTGCCTCCAACCCGTGGAGCAGCCATGTGGTCTGGTCGTGGCCTGTTTGGGGCTGTGGATGAGCACCTGACACACCGAAGCCAATCGGGCCAATCTTGCAATCTGAGCCTCCTGGGTCAATGTTTGGTTCAGGGGCCCAGGCCTGAGCCAATCAGGAATGTCATTACTCTGCCCACTTTAGCTGGTTCCCAAGTGAGAGCAAAACCAAATTTGGGTCACAGAGATGTGAGAACAAGGTTGCCAGAGGCCTTGCTCTTTAGACACACAGTATACAAACAATGCTAAAAGTTTCCAATCATGTCTTGGGAGTCTGGTATCTAACTTAGATATATCACTAGCCATAATGGGTCAGGTCCCAGACAGTCTTTCTTGAACCTACCAACTTAAACTTGATCTTACTCCACATCCCAAGGTACTAAATCCAACGTGCTTGTAAGGATTTAAAAGAACAGTGCAGACCACTAGGAACAAAGTAGATACAAAACAATTCCTCAGCAATCAATGATGCAAACAGGTCTCAGATGTACATTCGATAAATTCATTGTGAGGCCCACGGTCCTCTGGAACATCCACCTGTCACACTTAGGGGAACAAATGAAGACTAATTCTTGAAAGGTGGTCTTAGTTAACTATACTCACAGACACTAAACTTCCTTATTTAATGTATTTTTGTTCCTCAGACTTTCTAGAATCACAAGTGATACCTATTTAAATTGTAATGGGTATATATAGCTTGTTTGTTTATTGGTTAACCCTCATCTGAAGATATTTTTTCCATTGATTTTTGGAGAGAAGGGAGGAAGAAAGAAAGGGAGGGAGAGGCAGAGAGAAACATGGATGTGAAGGAAGCAATCAATCAATTGGTTGCCTCTTGCAAGCACCCCAACCAGGGCCAGGGATCAAACCTGCAACCCCGGTACATGACTCTGACTGGGAAGCGAACCCGAGACGCTTCGATTCTTGGGTCTGTGCTATAATCACTGAGCCACACTGGCCAGGGCTATATAAGCTTTTCAATGCAGAAATCGTTAGTCTCATTACATTGGTTATACCATGTTTTTATTTCAGTTTGCTGAATGAGAAGAAATACAAAACAAAAACAAATGAAAACCCCAATTTCTTCTGGAGGTCCAGTCCGTCTCGATAGCGGTTGTTATAGGCAGCCCTGAAGCAGCTGGAATACAGTCAGCAAGGACCCAGGTAGAACAGTTCATCTTGAATCTTCGCAAGTATATACTGATTTCCTTTGGTGCCTTGCACAGTAAGGCACTATTAATGATATAACAGAATAGAAGAAATGCCCACAGCAAATAGTTTTAGTGACAATTTACTAGACAAGTTACAGTTTAATGATGGTGGTGGTGATTGTTTCTTTCATTTTATTATTATTTTTTACAATAAGGGTGTAGCCTTTATATTCCACACACACAAAATAAAACAAGAAGTGCTTATGAAAAAGTCCCTGCCCCCACCCCCTTTTCAAAACACCCTGAACGCAGCAATTCAATACAACAGAAAAATCAAGACTTGTTTGATTTCAAATTGTCAATAAAAAAGCAAAGTATGTAATGCAACAGCTGTTCAACTTTCAACTCTAAAACAAACAAAAACCCACCCAGTATTTAAATTTCTCCAGCACACATTCCAGTATAAATGCTCTGAACTGTAATCAGCTAGTAATTAATGGGAACAGAACCTTAGAACAGAAGTTATATCGCCCCCCCACACTTCTCTTATAATTAGAGAATGGGAGATATTAGGGGATACAAAAGTCAGAGGAAGAAGAATTAAAAAGGAAAACTCCCAAAGCTGCGCTGTTTGGACTAGAAAGGAAGACAGCATTTTACAAATGTTCAAAAAACCCAAGGCAAATTACACAATCCGTCCACTATCACTCCTACTAATAAGAATAAAGACGTTCGCATCTTATATAAAACTGTACTTTCAGAATTGTATCACAGGTTCACCAGAAACTATGGATGTAGTCTAGGCTTCATCAAGGAAAACCAGTTCGGTTCAGATCAAGTTAGATCCTGTACATCTAGCCTAGCTGGATCGGTGTCTGGAACTGCTCCCTGTGTCACCCCGAACAGCTGTAAACTAAACAACAGTATGTAACTCCATAGGAAGCTTAAGGATTGAGGATATGTACACAGCTAATTATATCTCCCCTGCTTCGTGCTCTTCAGAGCTCCTCCTGTCTTCTGATCTGCCATTAGCGCTCTCATAGGACCGCTTCTTATCTTTTCGATCTCTGTCACGAGGTGATCTGTCTCTTGAATTCCTGTCTCTGTCACGTGATGCTAAGTCTTGGTCTCTGAATCTTTCTTTTGAGGATCTGAAAAATATTAATTTGAGGAGCAAAATGTGTTGGGAAACCCAAAATCCAAGTGAAAGAATCGGATCAATATTAAGGTATTGATAGCTGAAGATATACAGAATACACCCAAGAAAGACAGGAGTCAGTTTTCTGACAGAAAAGAGCACTACCATATTTGATAAGGGTCTAAAACAAGGACATGGGTGAAAACAAACAGCTAAGGGTCAAAAAACCATATGCTACAATAATAATGATGATTACTTCTCACTGTCTCAGAAGTAACCAGGGAAGCTTCTCCAATTCATAGCAATGCATTTAATGTAAGAATTATAGACAATACCTTAAACAAGCAAAAGGTATTATCTAATTTTAAAATAGAAATGTAGATCCCAAATAGGATGAAAAATCAATGTCTTAAACAGGGGGTCTGCAAACTGTTTTTTTTGCTGTCTGGTCAGAGAATAAATATTTTAGGTGCTGAGGTCACATACAGTCTCTGTGGTATATTCTTCTTCCTTTTCTTTTTATCAACCCTCTATCAATGTAAAAACCACCCATAGCTTGATGCCTAAACAAAAACAGGCTAAGGGTCCAGATTTGGCGGGCAGGCAACTTAGATAAGAGAACTACTCATTTAATAACATAGTAACCATTTATTATTTTAAAAATATGCTTCACTCCTCCTGAGTTAGCTCATTCAACCAACAGAAAAAAATCAGAATGGAAGACAGAGGAAGATAATCACACTATAGTAAGTCTTGATTAACCATGATTGTTTCTTAATACCGCCTCTCTGTTCCCACACCCAACTTCAGTAAGGTAAATAATAACAAAACAAGTTCATATCAGAGATTCAGTAGCAGAAAAACCAAAGAACATTACGGAATCAGACTTAATATGAAATATTCTATACTTTCAACATCTAGAATGAATCAGTAACACATATTATGTTTATTTTATTCTTTACAGGTGACATGATACTTTTACATCAATTATCTCACTTAACCCATGTTCAGAATTTGGATCTGAGGCCTGATTAATACTTTCAACTTCTAAGGCAGGAAAAATTTACTGCTTTACTTGGTTTTAGAGATATAGTTTAGGAGGATTAAACCAAAAAGATTAAAAGATAGAGTAATGTCAACTTTGAGCATTCTGCTTAATTAAGGTTTTAATAAGCTAAATTTAAAAATGATGTGTTTAAAAAAAAAAAGTAAACACCACACAGTGCACATCTGGTTACACTAATCCTATCTATAAATCTTTGTAAGAATGGACTATGAAGAGAGATGATGACGAAGAGGTCAGTAATAATAACTGAAAATCAACTATGAGATGAGCATAAACTAATGCTTTGTGAGACTACAATGTCTATACACAATCAGTTTCATTCACTATTTCACTAAAACTACCAATAATCCTAATAAAGCAGGTACTCTTACTATTTCTACCTAGTAGATGGGGAAAGAAAAGTAGGATAATCAGATTACGTGGCCCAGGCCACTGAACCCAAGTAGCCTGACTCTGGGATCTGCACTATCTGTTAGAAAAGAGCAGGAAGCTAAAATAATGATATAGGACATAAAATGCAAATTGTATAGGACATAGAAAACAAATGGCCCTCATTTGCCAAGGGTAACTGTTGCAAGGGAAAGGTCACAAACAGAATCCTCTCATGCCAGAGACCAGTACTTCGGCAGGGGCAGGAGAACAACTAATCATTAAAGACTCTTAACTGAGACTTTTACCTTGAAAATTCAACTCAAATATGTAGCAATAACCTTGTTATCATATATATAACAACATGTAGGTTTTAATAACAACTGTCTGATCATTTTTGGTAAAAACAAAGACTGTTGCTTTGAAAGAGTGTAATCTGAATTTCAAGATTTGAAGTGCTCTAGAGAAAAACAAAACTTTTAATAGTTTTACAAAAATAATCTTCTTCAGGAACATGCTGAAAATGTAGTAGAGGTATCATGTACATGGTGGGAAATTTTCCTATACAACCTCACAAATGCAGGAAGCATTAGGGACTAGGACAACAATCTCAGATGAGTGTCCCTTCCATCCCCACCGCCAGTAAAGACATTTAAGAGGTGAGAGACACCAGAAACAATAAAAGGTGAGCAGGCTCTCCAGAGAAATTTTCTAGACCTTCCATCAACCAGCAGAATGACTCCCAAAATTTACAGTGCAGTTAAGACTCATGGAAAAAAAATTTTAAATGCATTTTTCTGGGTATTGCACTGTTCCTACAGTTTTAAGAATCTGAGATAAGAGGCTATAAATTACACTATCAGGAATTGTCCCTCATAAATTCCCTGCTCATTCTCTGCATTTGCCTGATATTGTATACTCCATCTTTTTCCTACCTGGTTTAATCTATTCAAATGATACCCACTTTATTCCAGTTTTATCCACTACCTGAAGCCATTTTTTATTGCTCTGGAACTTCCCACATCTAAACTCCTGTATTAGTTACTCTGTGATATACAGTTTAGCACTTGGTGAGGGACAACTGTATGCTAGGTTTTATATCAGACTATTGTCGAAGATGTTAGTTCTGTGTTCTAACTCACTTGAATAAAGTTGCTCAATTACCTTGTATTCATTTTACTAGACCTGCAGTAGAAAGTATATAATTCTTCCTAATTAAAATCACCTTAAGAACTGCTTGGTTTGCTAAGAGAGTAGAACTTAAATGTTCTCACACAAACACACACAGAGAGAGAAATATGTGAGGTGATGAAATTAACTAATGGTGGGAATCCTTTCATAATGTATATGTACATCAAATCACCACATTGTACGCTTGAAATATCTCAGAATTTTATTTGTCAATTATACCTCCATAAAGCTTGGGGGAAAGACCTACTTGGAACAAGGCAAGAACATAATAAATATTGATTGATAGCCTATTAACTAATTCAGCTTGTGAGTGGATCCAGGGAATGGCTGGTTATGGGGATTAAAATCAAAAACAAAAAAACCCCAGAAAGTTTAAACAGTTTGCTGTGGATTGTGTTATGGGCTTTATGTGAAGTAATCCATACACAATTTAAGACTAGTAAGGGCCCAGCCAGTGTGGCTCCGTGGTTGAGTGTCAACCCATGCATCAAGAGGTCGCCAGTTCGATTCCCGGTCAGGGCATATGCCCAGTTGTGGGCCCAATCCCCAGTGGGGGGCATGCAGGAGGTGGCTGATCGATGTTCTCTCTCTCCCTATCTCTTCCCCTCTCTAAAAATCAAAAGAGAAAAAAAAAAGACTAGACTAGCAAGGACTAGGCACTCAAAAAATCATATATATACTTAAGAAGAGTCGTCAAGAAAAAAAAACAACCTGAAACATGGTTTATGTTCCATAGAAATTAACTAGCTTAAGGGCCATCATTTGACCTGAGAGGCTTTGGGAGTTTGGTCTACAAAGACTTGAGTGCTAAGGCTCCACTCACTACATTCTAATTATTTGTCCCAATTAACTATCCAGGTCCTTAAACTTACTTTACCTGGGTCTGCAGTCCTTGTACCTTTTGAATTTTCATGCCAAGAAGTCTTAAATTCCTTAAGATTCTGAATCTGCCCTGTCAAACTAACGGTACATAACAATGCATACCTATTGTGCAGATTAAAGAAGAATACATTAGAAATGTGTCTGCTCTGCAGAAGTGCACCAGCTCAAAGAAGTATGGAAAAGAATGTAAAACAAAGCTGAACAACTCTTAATTAAAGGACTTCTCAGAGCCCCCAATTCATCAATACATACAGAAAAATTCTAAGACTCTTGGTACCTAAAATTATTTGCCCATAAAGTACTTTCCCCCCGCCCCCACAAGACACACTACGCAGAGAAAAGCAATAACCTCTGCACATATTTGTTCCAAATTTCTTACTCTGGCTCATCAGTATATTCTTTCTGAACTACCCATACAATCAGGGGAAAAACTGTTACACACCCACACACAAATGTGTACATATTACCAGATGCAAGTTTCAATCCAATAGTATTCCAATTCTAAACCATAAAGGTAGTTAGTTCCATGTCCTCTTATGGACACCTCAGTACCTCCTCCTGGATCGCTCTCTGCTCCTGTCTCTAGAACTGTGCCCACTTCTCTGGTGGCTGCGGCTGCGGCTTCGGCTGCTTGAGCGAGATCTGTGGCGATGGCGTTTCTCCCGAGATTTGGATCGAGTTCTCCTCTTCCGTTCCCGTGACATGGAGCGAGATCGATGTCGGCGATGCTCTCTGGACCTGGATCTACAAAAAACATTTGATTTAGTTTCTAGCTTTGTCAACACTACATTGCTCATTCACTAAAACCTCTTCTTTTTTTATTTTTTTAAACCCTCGTCTTTAAACAGAAACTATCCCTCATTAGCTTTGCTTGATGCCAATTCTATTTCAAGTCACCTAAATCTACACTGAAATAAACTGGCATATTAAATAACTACACACTAAAGTTTCATAACAAAAATTAATAGCTCTCAGAGGTCAATCAAGATTGTAAAATTTACATCAGAAATATAAAAAAGGAAGGAAACAATCTATACCACTACCACTCACCAGGGATTTTATTATCTAGATTCTTTATGGAATTAATTTTATTTAAATTTCTAAGACCTTAGTATATTTTAGACAAAATGTACCTGATGGACATGGATAGAAGGGAGGAGAGGCATAAAAAATAATATTG
Source organism: Molossus molossus (assembly GCF_014108415.1). NCBI lineage: Eukaryota > Metazoa > Chordata > Mammalia > Chiroptera > Molossidae > Molossus > Molossus molossus. The sequence goes on along the minus strand of NW_023425401.1, from coordinate 101,159,220 downwards.
TTTAGAGTAAGTTACAACTCTGAATTAGAGAGCTTTTATATGACCATCAAAATAAGTTTGAACGTCCACTATATGCCTAGTCACAGCCTAATCAAAACCCCGTAAGTCAGTTCTCTATTCAAGTAATAAGTACATAATTTAGTTGGAAGAAAAAACATGCAAAAATAATTAGACAACTTAAAATTGCAAAAAGAAACGTATTTACAAGTATATGAGTATAGAGAAAGAAAAACATTTTGAAGCTAGAAGTAAAAACATTTCTGTAGCCTCCACTGGGTCACAAAACGAGGTGTTGTGTGTGGTGAGGGCGGGAATGGCATACGCAGAAGACAGAGAACTGAGGGAAAACAATAAAGGTATGCAACTTAATTTGATAGAGTGAGTTCAAAAGCACATTATTCAGGTGATACACTCTACAAACTGAGTTTATTTTCAAAGTATTGCTTTGTTAAGTTTAAAAGTATTCAGTGCATGTCAACATTACAGTCAAAGAAAGGCATGTACTGTGAACATAACATCAACCACAGCTGAATAGAATATTTCCACAAATGAAAAAATATTTCTGATAAGAAGGAAACAAAATTCATTCAATACAAGCTTTACCAAGTGATATTATGTTTAATTACTCATTTTGAGCTATTATAATAAATCTATTTCTTCCAATGTGTAATTTCATTTCTCTTTTCTTTTTTTTTTTTTTGTTTTTTTTTTTTATCCTCACCCGAGGACATTTTTCCACTTTTTGTTCAGGTAGAGTGGGAGGGAGAGAGAGGAACAGAAAGAGAGAGAGAGAAACATCTATGTGAAAGGAACACATCGAGTGGCTGCCACCCACACAACCGACCAGGGCCGGGGACAAACTGCAACCGAGGTACATGCCCTTAGCGGGAACCGAACCCGGGTCTCTCAGGACCGCAGGCCGACGCTCTAACCGCTGAGCCAAACCGGCCAGGGCTCATTTCTCTTTTCAAAGTTATCCATTCAGCACTGCTCGGTTTGGATCAGTGGTCAGAGTATCGGCCCTTGGACTGAATGAAGTGTTGCAGATTTGATTCCTGGTCAAGGGCATGTACCTGGGTTGCAGGTTCAATACTGGGTCCTGATTGGGATCATTCGAGAGGCAACCAATCGATGTGTCTCTCTCTCTCTCCCCACCCCACCCCTCCCTTCAACTTTAAAAAAGTCAATGGAAAAATATCCTCAGGTGAGGATTAACAAAGAATAAATAAACAAATAAATAAAAGTTATCCATTCATTCAAAAAAATATTTACTGGGTACCTACTGCACTGTTCTGGGTAGTGGTGAGATTTAGCAGTAATTCAACTCCTTAACCAAATGGAGCATACGGGGTGGGCAAGAGTAGGTTTACAGTTGTGAGTACAGGAAACACAGTTTATTCTTCTATTACTATTTACTGTGTTTTCCATACAAACAACAGTAAACCTACTTTTGCCTACCCCATATACTCCAGAAAGATGTCTATACAGATTGGTAGCCAGTAAATAAAAATAGGTTAGGTAGTAAAAAAAGACTTGTAGTCCTTTGGAGGACTTGAACAAAACTGACATGATTTATTTCACTTTCTAAAAAGCTCAAAAGCTCATTTTGGTTGACATGTGAAAAACAGACTGATGTAGAGAGGTAGAGTAGGCAAGAATAGAAATTAGAGACCAGTTAAGATGCTATCATAATACCAAGTTAAGAAGTGGCTTAAACTAGAGTGGTAAAAATTAAATTTCTGGTCTGCATATCTATTTTTTTTTCCCCTCATCTGAGGATATTTTTCCATTTATCATCAGACAGAGTGAGAGGGACGGGGGAGGGGGGGGCGGAGAGAGAAACATTAATGAGAGAGCGCCACATCGACTGGTTGCCTCCCATATGACCTGACTGGGAATAAACCGCAACCAAAGTACATGCCCTAGACTGAAATTGAAACCGAGACTCATTGGTCCACGGGCCGACGCTCTAAATACTGAGCCAAACCGGCCAGGGCTGGTCTGCATATCTAAAGATGTACTATATGCAGCCCTAGCCAATGTGGCTCATTTGACTGAGCATTGTCCCGTTCAATGAAAGGTCGCTGGTTCCATTCCCAGTCAGGGCACATGCCTAGGTTGTGGGTTCAATCCCTGGTTGGGGTGTATGCGAGAGGCAGCCAAGTGATGTTTCTCTCTTACTCGCTCCCTCTCCCTTCCCCTAAGATCAATTAATAAAAATAAAAAAAAGATACTATAAACAAACAGTTTAAATATCTTTATCAACAAGGGTAACCAGCTTGCATAATTAATCAGTAAACAGAACTGTATCATCATTTAATGTTTATACTTCTCATTCTGGATTTGAGAAACTCAATATAAATTAGCTAACCCAATTGGTACTGTTTTTTAGTGTTTTAAGCAGAAAAATGTAAGATTCTAAAAAGCACTATGGGACACCTAACAGAAACATAAGGTTTGTCTTTTATAATGACAAATGCTCCACTTTACAGGGAAAAGTTCTTGGGAAATGGTTACTTTTCAGAGTTAAGACTACTCAGAATGCTTCAAAGATGTGGTCCACACAAAGAGGAATAGTAAGATTTGGAAAATAACAAGAAAGGGTATTCTAAGAGAAAACAGATTTATGAGAAAGGTTCAAGGACAAGAATGAGAATGGCAGTGAAGATTTAAGAATGAAATACACCATGTTTTCTACCTTTTTCAGATAGACGAAAATTACCAGTACCTAGTAAAAATTATTTTTAAAAGGCTTCAAAAAAGCCCCCAAATATGAAATCCAAAAGTCGAAGAAAAGTATATCATGTCCTGTTTCTTTTTAAGGCTGGAAGTGCCCTTTAAAGCTTTTTGTGATCAGTTACAAAGGGAAAGTAAAAACTCATATAAAGTCAAAATGGAGGCATAAACTAAACATCTTGTTTATTTTTAATGTGTTTTTGATTTTTTTAGAGAGAGACGAAGGAAGAGGGGGAGAAAAAATCATCAATGTGAGATAGAATCATTGATCAGCTGCTTCCCACACCGCAACAGGGAATCAAATGTACAACCTGGGTATGTGCCCTGACCAGGAATTGAACTGTCAACCTTTTGGTGCATGGGCCAACACCCAACCAACCGAGTCACACTGGCCAAGGCTAAACTATTTTCATTTCCCTTACTAACCCACCATGAACCCCTCATTCAAAAATGTATCCAACCCTGGCCAATTGGCTCAGCAGTTAAGAGTGTCTTCCCTGAGACCAAAGGGTCTTGGGTTTGATTCAGTCAAGGACACGAACCTCAGTTGTGGTGCAATCCCTGGCCCTGGCTGGGGTCATGTGGGAGGCAAACAATTTGTCTTTCTCTCACATCAATGTGTCTCTCTCACATTAATGTTTTTCTCCTGCGACCCCTCCTTCCTCCCTCCCACTCTGTCTGAAAAAAAACAAAACAAAAAACAATGGAAAAATATCCTCAGATGAAGATTAAAAAAAACATTAACACCATGTCTGACAAGTGTTCAGTAAATATTAAAAAATGTATCCAACTATTTAACCTACTTACATTTTTAACAGGTATACCTCGTAGAATGTGTTCCTTTCCACACACATTCACCCTGAGCCTCTAAAGATTTTAAAGAAATATTCTGAAATATATTTAGCTTTCCCTCCAACTCCAGGGCACTGTATATAATGTTACTCTGACAAAACTAAACTAGCCCTGGCCGGTTTGGCTCAGCGGTTGCAGTGTTGGCCTGCGAACCAGAGTCCCGGGTTCGGTTTCCGCTAGGGGCACATACCAAAAAAAGAAAAAAAAAACAAAAAACTAAACTATAGTGCATGAGTATTCTCAAAAAATATGGCTCAAACATGAACTACAAAAAATTTAAATGTACTAATCTATTAATTCTCATTCATTTAAAAAAGATATTTATTTAATCTATAACAACTATCTGAAAAACAAAGCTTTATTACTTAAACTTGTATTATACCTACCTTTTGGGATTCTTGCTATGTGATCGAGACCTAAAAAAAAGAAATCTATTTTTAGAAGAGTAACTATAAATGATAGCAATTGCACTGTGTTGTTAAAATTACATTCCTCCTGATTTCTAATTTTTATATTAATCTTATAAATATAAAGCATGTGTGCATACACACTACAGACTTCCCCACCTTGGCATATGAACTCTCTTAACTAGGATATCTGGCTCTTAAAAACATAGTACATTACAATCTACTAATTCTCCAGAAACTACTCTCCAACCCTGGAAAAAATACTTTGTTATTTTTATCTCTGTCATTTCTTCTTTCCCTCTGGGAACAGAGTAAAATTTCTATGATCTGAGATGTGTACACTTTGGATCTACAACCTCATACTATAATCCCTAGAATGCCCAAATCAATCTTACAACGTGTTTCTTCATTTCTTTCTTTTTTTAAAATTCTTACACCCGAGGATATGTTTTACTGATTTTTTAGAGAGGAAGGGGGAGAGGAGAGAGAGAGAATGGGAGAGAAACATCAATGAGAGAGAAACACTGATTGGCAGCCACCTGCACACACCCTGACCAGGATTAAACCTGAAACCTTTGGTGTATGGGATGACACTCCAACCAAGCACCCCGACCAGGGCATGTTTCTTAACATGACAACTGACACATAAAACACTCTGCATTTCCTAGCACACAATTAACAATAGATACTAATAGGCAATATTATGATTACTAGGAAGCCATAGGGATGTTTTTGTGGAGACTATATAGATGGCTGAAGCATGGTTTTGGGTGTAGCCTGATGTAAGCCTCAACTCTGATTCCATCCCCCACCATTTGTGTAATGTTGGCAGATAATATATATTCCCCTTCAGCTTAGTCTGTCATTTGTGAAAGAGGAATAGTAATTAATATAAATGCCACAGGGGGGTTGTTAAGGATTACATGAACTACTAGAGGTAAGTTCTTAGCAGTGCCTGGGAAACAGCACTCGATAAGTGATCATTTTTATCATTACCCTTTTTTAATACCATAGCTGGAATCCTATCTTGTGTAGCTTAAAACAAAAAATTTTTTTTTCCTTACTGATTTGAGAGAAAGAGGGAGAGGGAGGGAGAGAGAGAAACATCGATGTGAGAGAGAACATCGATTGACTGCCTCCTGCATGCCTCCCACTGGGGATTTGGCCCACAACTTGGGCATGTGCCCTGACCAGGAATCAAACTGGTGACCTCTTCTTGGTGCATGGGTCAATGCTCAACCACTGATCCATTTTTTTTAAAAAATCCTCACCTGAGGATATTTGTCCATTTATTTTCAGATAGAATGGGATGGAGAAGAGGGACTGGGGGTGGAGAAACATCAATGTGAGAAAAACACATTGATCGGTTGCCTCCTGAATGACCCTGACCAGGGTTGGGGACCGAACCCCAACTGAGGTACGTGCCCTTGACCGGAATCGAACCTGTGACTCTAGTCTGAAGGCCGACACTCTAACTGCTGGGCTAAACCAGCCAGGGCCCTATCTTGTGTAATTTTGAACTCACTTGAAATCTCCTCATCTTCCATACTTACAATATTTCTTCAATTCACATATAGATTAAAAAAAATTTTTTAAACATTACTAAAATACATTACATTTTATAAAAATTTGCCAGGCAGCAACAAAGATGTGATGTACTTTCTTGTCATCTACAAATGTGAAGTTAGTCCTGCAAAGCATTTTTTTCTCATTTGACTTACCTCAGTTGAATCATTTACATTAGTGGCACTACATTCAGTTGAACTTTGAGATTTCAATATAAACATTTATATTGTTTTAAATATTACAATATTGGGTAATATCACCATCTGAGTGTACACACAAGAGAACACATGAAGTTCTGGGTTGAAATTTATGGTAAATGAAGAACAAAAACATCAATGGAGGAAGGACAGCATTTCCCTAGAGAGGAAGCTGTCCACAAGACACAGCTATGTTTCATTTTGTCAGTCAGTGCTGTAAGCCAGGAAATACAGATGAAGTCAGTTCAAACGTTTTGAAATGACTGAGTATATAATGCTCAAAGCTTGGAGGAAGTTGACATAACCTATCACATCTAATAAAGGGTGATCCAGAACATTTAAACATTGTAAATATAAACATTTTTTATTCTATAAACTCATAAATACCAGTATAAAAATAACTATATATTTATCTACTATTAAATAAAAATGTTAATAGTTTATAGGTCCCAGAATTGAAGAAATATTGAACAAAAGTACAATACAATCAATAAAACAAAAAACCCAAACCTTTTATCAAGTATAGAATATTAAAAAAATAAATAGAGTTCTGTCCTGGCCAGTTTGGCTCAGTGGTTGAGTGTCGGCCTGCAGACCAGAGTCCCAGGTTCAGTTCCTGCAACGGGCATGCACCACAAAAAAAAAAAAAAAAAAAGAAAAAAAAAGAGTTCTGGCCCAGCTGGTGTGGCTCAGTGGTTGAATGTCAACCCATGCACCAAGAGGCAACGATATGATTCCCAGTTGGGGCACTTGCCCAGGTTGCAGGCTGGATCTCCAGAAGGGGGCATACAGGAGGCAGCCAACTGATGTTCTGCTCTCATATCAATGTTTCTCTCTCTCCCCCTCTCTAAACATCGATTAAAATATGTATTTTTTTAATTGTTGAAAAAAATTAAAAAGTTCTGTGCTAACCTGGTACACATCTAGCTCATTATGAAAATCAGAGGGCTAAAAAAGGTTTTTATATAGCTTACAAAACAAAGATGCAAGGCACTCTGCATTACCTCCTCAATACATTTTGAAGGAAAAAACTTCGACTTAAATGACCATTAAGTAACATACTTGCATAACTACTGTTTTGCAGAGTAACATTTTAAAGAGTAAACAAAAATTTTACATGTCCATATTTGTTAACAAATAAAATCTTGTACCAATCACATCTCCCTGTAGAACCAGGGATATTCAACTTCAGATACTTGGACTATTCGATTCATTACTCCATACCTCCTCAACTTCTCCCTTTCTTCTCTCTCTCTTTCTTCTCTTCGCTTCAGGCGTTCCTGGTTTCTTTTCTCCTGCTTTTCAGCTACAACTCTCTTAAAAAAAAAAAAAAAGAAAGAAAAGAAAGCAATGAGAGTTTAAATAGAATAAATGAGGAATGTTATTTACTGGGTCCATTCTTAGTAATAAGCATCATCCTAAACTTTATCATATCTGGTTTCCAATATTTATAAGTAACATCAAAATCTGATAATAATAATTCAATTTGGTAAGTAAAGTCATTAGTCTTACAAGTCTGGTTTCCAAATTCTTTCCTTTTTTTGTAAAATTTCATAGTCCTCCATGATTTCTATTTTTTAAAAAAATTTAGTTATTGCTTTTTTAGAGAAAGAGAAGAGAAAGGGAGGGAAAGAGAAATATCAATAGTGATTGCCCTTTTTAAAAAAATAGGTTTTATTCTAACTCCTTTCTGCAATGGGGGCAGGAGTGTAACATAAAACTAGAGGTCCTGCAGGCTTGCTATCTAGTGAATAACTGCAAAATATTTCAAATAAACATTGAATTCATTTTCTCAAACTTCTTTTAAATATTGTATTATTAATTTCATAAAAAACAAAAGAAGACCTTAGGGGACTTCTATAAAATAATTAGTTTAGAACCAGTTTGCAAGATTACTACTTCAATGCCATATTCAACTACTACCTCCAAGAATAAGGACAGTATTTAAAGGCCTCTCTCTCAAACATTATCCATTAAGTCAGCTGTTATCTCCATATAAAATCCTACACTATTCAGTATGAATTGTTAAGAGAATCACAGTCAAGAATACTATACAAAAAGACAACTAAGATAAAACGAATGAGTGGCTAAATAGGATCAAGTGAAAGATATTAATTTACCAATATACCTTTAATTCTTCAAGCTTCTCTCTTATTTCAATAAATCCCAGATGCAGTTTACCCCCAAAATGATCAGCCAATCGTCTGTCATTATCATGAAGACCTAAATAGGCAGAGCAGACTTCACAGACTCGAAGTTTCTGCTGTTGGAAACTGGAAGCTGGCATAGAATTCCGATAAACTTCCTAAACAAAAGTGAAAAACAATGTTCATATTAACTTATTGGATGTCATAAAATTAAAATATATTTTTCTAATGAACAGAATGTTTTCTAATGCATACACAAAAGCATGGCAAATTTGTTAAGAAAATTATAGATTCCCCTTTACCCCATCCTCTATACTGGAGATAAAAAAATTAGAGTCCGGCTGGTGTGGCTCAGTGGTTGAGCGTCAACCATGCACGAAGAGGTTGCCAGTTTGATTCCCAATTGGGACACATGCCCAGGTTGTGGGCCTGATCCCCATTGGGGGGCATGCAGGAGCCGGCCAATTGATGTTCTCTCTCATCGATGTTTCTGTCTCTCTCTCCCTCTCCCTTCTTCTTTCTCTAAAATCAATGAAGGAAATAAATAAATAAAAAAAGAAACCAGCACATTTCTTTAATAAAAAAAAAAAAGAGGAGCCACAAATACTTTTTTGCCAAAAACTACCATGTATCTATCATAAGAACACAACTTTCTGAAAAGGTTTTGCTCAGCGTTTTCTATAATTTTTTATTTTTTTTCTTTATTGATGTAAGGGGGAGGGGGGATAGAAGCATTGATGAGACAGAACAATGACTGGCAGTCTCCTGCATGCCTCCCACTGAGGATTGGGCCGAAAACCTGGGCATATGCCCTGACTGGGAATCAAACCAGCACCTCTTGGTACATAGGTCGTTGCTCAACCACTCAACCACTGTGCCACACTGGTCGAGCTCTATTAATTTTTGTTTAAAATGAGACGTAGCAACCCCAAAATGATGTATCAGTGAAGGTCAAGGAAGTAGAAGTTGCTTTTGCTTGCAGAGAAGGAATGCACATCTTCTGTATCGTTACAGCTTCCTTCAATTACCTTCTTTGCTACAGATCATTTTCCCCCTTTGGATATGTGGATGGGGCATACAAATAATAAACTTCCAACTAAAAGTAGTACTTCTATAAGACAAGAGATGAAAGGTGTCTTACTGAAATGTAGATGTCTTGCACTGAACCATTTTACTTATATTAAGTTCATTAATGAAATAATTAGTGGGTTTGTATATCTACTGTATCCTTTTTTTCTTTACTGACAGAATTCTGGTTTTTATTTGAGGTAGCAGCATACACAGCTAAAAACATTACCTTTCCAAGCTTCTGTGTAGCTTTGGCTAAGGAGATATAGATATAAGTGGATACTGCTGGATAGAATCTATAGGAAAGTTCTTTAAAATGGAGTCAATAGATTCAAACAAAAGTCACCAATAACCTGTGAATCAAAAAGTGACAGTTTCAAAAGTGTCAATATCGAAATATTTATTAACCCAGTAACATCACAGTTATGGGACAAACCACTAACATGTGCATTCTGACAGGATGTAACATTACTTCAGGGGTATTCCTGACAAACATCTAAAAAAAAAAAAAATCAAACAAACCCAAACTGAAGAATGTTTTACAAAACAAATGCCTGAGTTGTCCCTCCAGTACACTGGGTATCACAGTCAAGTGATCTCTTGAGGTCCTTGTGTATTTTTCACTGTGTTTAGTGCAATACCATAACCCTTAAATAACACCAGGGCATCCATACAAAGTGCCACTAGAGATGCAGGCAGTGCCCCGAAAAAGCAGAGAAAATTCATGTCTTTACAAGAAAAAGTTGAAGTGCTCGACATGTGTTGTAGACTGAGGTCTGCAGCTGTGGGAATCTGTCATTTTGAGGTAAATGAATTCAGTGTAAGATCCAGTTTTATTTTGTTTTTGTTTTTTTGTTGTTGTTTTTTTTTTATCCTCATCCAAGGACATTTTTCCATTTTCTACTCAGATAGAGCGGGAAGGAGAGAGAGGAAGAGAGAGAAACATCGATGTGAAAGGGACACATCGAGTGGCTGCCACCCACACGACCCAACCAGGGCCAGGGACAAACTGCAGCCGAGGTACATGCCCTTAGCGGGAACCGAACCCGGGTCTCTCTGGACCACAGGCTGATGCTCTAACCGCTAAGCCAAACCGGCCAGGGCTGTTTTTGTTTTTTTTATCCTCACCCGAGGACATTTTTCCATTTTTTGTTCAGATAGAGCGGGAGGGAGAGAGAGGAAGAGAGAGAGAGAGAAACATCGATGTGAAGGGACATATCGAGTGGCTGCCACCCTCATGAGCAACCAGGGCCGGGGACAAACTGCAACCGAGGTATGTGCCCTTAGCGGGAACCGAACCCAGGTCTCTCTGGACCACAGGCCGACGCTCCAACCGCTGAGCCAAACCGGCCAGGGCTGTTTTTGTTTTTTAAAGAAATTCATGAAGCTGTCACTGCAGCTACACCAGCAAAAACCTTGAGCTTTTTATAAAATACCTTTTTTTTCCCCCTCACGCGAGGACATTTTTTCATATTTTGTTCAGATAGAGTGGGAGGGAGAGAGAGAGACAGAGAGAGAAACATCTACATGAAAGAAACACATCGAATGGCTGCCACCCGCATGACCCAACCAGGGCCGGAGACAAACTGCAACCAAGGCGCGTGCCCTTAGGGGGAACTGAACCCGGGTCTCTCTGGACCACAGGCCAATGCTCTAACTGCTGACCCAAACCGGCCAGGGCAAAATACCTTTTTATCTCACACTGAAAAAGCAGCTTTTATGTGGGTACAGGGTTGCTATAAGAAAGGCATACCTATAGACTCTAATGATTCAAGAAAAAGCAAAGTCATTATATGACAACATAAAGCAAAAGAAAGGTGAAAGATGTCATACTGGAGAATTTAATACCAACAAAAAATAGTTTTAAAAGTTTAAAAAGAGGCCTGGCTTTAAAAAATGTCAAGAGACAGTCCGGCCAGTGTAGTTCAGTGGTTGAGCGTCAACCTGTGCACCAAGAGGTCACCGGTTCTATTGTCAGGACACATGCCCAGGTTGTGGGCCAAATCCCCAGGGGGAGGCATGCAGGAGGCAGCCAACAGATGTTCTCTCTCGTTGATGTTTTTCTCTCCCTCTCCCTTAATTCAAGATAACAGAATCAGCCCTGGCCAGTTTTGCTCAGTGGTTAGAGTGTCAGCCCGCGGACTGGAGAGTCCCTGGTTTGGTTCCCATAAGGGCACGCACGTACCTTGGTTGCAGTTTGTCACCTTCCCTGGTTGGGATCATGTGGGTGGCAACCACTTGATGGGTCTCTCACATCAATGTTTCTCTCCCTCCCTCCCTTTCTCCCTCCCACTCTACCTGTGGATAAATGCAAAAATATTCTCGGGTTAGGATTAAAAATAAAAAAGATAACAGAATCAGGTTCTACTGACCAAGAGGCAACAGCCAAATTCCTAAAGGCCATTAAGAAAATCATTGAAGAGCAAGGATATCTGCCTGAACAAGTTTTTAATGCACACAAAAGTTCCCTATTCTGGGGGAAAATGCCACAAAGGACATTTGTTAGTAAGGCAGAGAAGCAAACACCAGGATTTAAGGTAGTAAGTGGTAGGTTAACTCTATTGTTTTGTACAAATGCAATCAAGTATATGATCAGGAATGCCCTTAACTACAAAGCTGCTAATCCAGAGCCTTTAAGGGAAAAGACAAATACCAGCTGCCAGTGATTTAGTTGTTCACTGAGGCCTGGACAATGAGAACCCCTTAAAAAGGATTGGTATTGTACAGAAAGAGTTTTAGAGAAATGAAAATGTAAAAAAGCCAGATAGAAATTACGATGTATTTCAATAAAGTTACACTGAGGGTGCCTGCCTCTCCTTCCATCTCTTCTACCTCTGCAACTCCTGAGAAAGCAAGACTGACTCCTCCTCTTCTCTTCCTCCTACTCAGTGTGAAGGTGATGAGGATTAAGGACTCTTAATAATCCACTTCCATTTATGAATAGTAAATAATCCTCATGCCGTACAGTCAATAAACTTCTCTGCTGTCTTCATGTGAAAAATCTAATATATGTACAACCAATATGGCAGTATGAAACATTTTTGTGTTGTGATCATTGTGTAGGACATTGTGCACAAGACTTGCATGGAAGTGAATAGCCTATTCTTACATAGGCATAAAGTGAGTGATGTTTAACATAAAATTAATGTTAGTTTTGTTGCTGTTTTATAATTACGCTTTCAAGGAATTACATTATTGTACAGTATTCCTCTTTCATAATTAAAGAAACTGCATTTTAGACTACCATCACAGGTTAAGTTGTTCTTTTCAATATATAACAATGTTGCCAATACTGTATTATGAAGATTAATAGAATACTGTATGCCATTAAAATTTTATGATGATTCATTAGTGTATAGGCTAGGCTAATGTGAAGTAATCTTACTGATTACACTAAGCCAGTAATTTTCAACCCATTTTAGGAGAATTTTTAAAACATGCAACACCTGACTAAGATGGGGCACTTTCCTCTTTTGCCTTAAATTATCAAATAAAAATTGACAACAGCCCTGCTGGTGTGGCTCAATGGATTGAGTGTCCTACCATGGACTGAGAGGTCCTGGTTCGATTCCCAGTCAGGGCAAATGCTTGGGTTGCAGGCTCGATCCCCAGTAGGGAGCATGCAGGAGGCACTCAATTGACATATCTCTGTATCTCTCTCACACTGATGTTTCTCTCCCTAAAAAAATCAATAAAAACGTAAAAAAAAAAAAAAAAAAAAAAAAGAGCCCAGCCAGTGTTGCTCAGTGGTTGAGTGTTGACCCATGCACCAAGAGGTCATTGGTTCGATTCCTGATCTAGGCCCAATCTCCAGTGGGGGCATGCAGGAGGCAGCCAATCAATGTTCTCTCTCTCTCTCTCTCTCTCTCTCTCTCTCTCTCTCTCTCTCAAATCAATTAAAAACAATTATTAAAAAAAGAAAAAATGAAACAGCCCTGGCAGGTGTTGCTCTGTTGTCTGGAGTGTTGTGTCATTTACCAAAAGATGGTGGGTTCGATTCCTGGTCAGGGCACATAGCCAGGTTGGGGGTTTGATCCCCAGTTGGGGCACATACAGGAGGCAACTGGTCACATCAATGTTTCTCTCTCTCCCGCTCACTTCTTCTCTCTTAAAAAAAAAAAAAAAAAAAGCCCTGGCCGGTTTGGCTCAGCGGTTAGAGCGTCGACCTGCGGTCCTGAGAGACCCGGGTTCGGTTCCCGCTAAGGGCACGTACCTCGGTGGTAGTTTGTCCCCGGCCCTGGTTGGTTGTGCGGGTGGCAGCCACTCGATGTGTTCCTTTCACATCGATGTTTTTCTCTCTCTCTCTGTTCCTCTCTCTCCCTCCCACTCTACCTGAACAAAAAATGGAAAAATGTCCTCTGGTGAGGATAAAAAAGAAAAGCAACAGCCCTGGCTGGTTTGGCTGAGCGGTTAGAACATTGGCCTACGGACCAAGGAGTCCCGGGTTGAATTCCGGCCAAGGGCACATATCTCAGTTGTGGTTCATCCCTGCCCCGGTTGGGGTTGTGTGAGTGACAATCAATCAATGTGTCTCTCTCACATCGATGTTTCTCTCTCTCCTTCCCTCCCACTTTGTCCAAAGATAAATGTAAAAAAATAAAAAATATCCTCAGGTGAGAATTAAAAACAAAACAAAACAATAAGAGACTTTAAAAAATAGAGCCAACACAAAAGCTATTCAGTGTGAATAAACTGAAATTATGCCTATTTTTAATTTTGTCAGATGAACAAAAAACATATTTCTGGGGGCACTGTAGAATTTTAGTAATTAGTTTGTGTGTCATGAGATGAAACAGGTTGAAAATAGATAACTAGGAAGCTATCATAAAACAATCATATTACCACTTCATTTTTAGCATGAACTGTTATATCTACAAGGAAATACAAATTTTTTTTCACATTCTCTTTTCATTGTTATCTAGTATTAGTGATATGTTAAACATCTATAGTGTTGTGTATCATAAGACAGTATTGATGTAGGTACTGAAGATGGTTCACATTATAAACAGATGTCAAACTTATAATATCAATACAGTATATCACTATAAATGTATTTTCATTTCCCCAGCTTGCTTTATTGTAAGAATACCATATATAATACATATAAACATATAAAATCTGTGTTAATCAACTGTTTTATGTTACCAGTAAAACTTCCAGTCAACAGTAGGCTACTTGTAATTAAGTTTTTGGGGATTCAAAAATTATAAGCAGCCCTGGCCGGTTTGGCTCAGCGGTTAGAGCGTCGGCCTGCGGTCCTGTGAGACCCGGGTTCGGTTCCCGCTAAGGGCGCGTACCTTGGTTGCAGTTTGTCTGCGGCCCTGGTCGGTTGTGCGGGTGGCAGCCACTCGATGTGTCCCTTTCACATCGATGTTTCTCTCTCTCTCTCTGTTCCTCTCTCTCCCTCCCACTCTACCTGAACAAAAAATGGAAAAATGTCCTCGGGTGAGGATTAAAAAAAAAAAAAAAAAAATTATAAGCAGATTATTTTGTTCAGACAGAGTGGGAGGGAGAGAGAGGAAGAGAGAGAGAGAGAGAGAGAGAGAGAGAGAGAGAGAGAGAGAGAGAGAGAACCATTGACGTGAAAGGGACACATCGAGAGGCTGCCACCCGCACGATCCAACTGGGGCCGGGGACAAACTGAGGTACAAAATACAACCGAGGTACGTGCCCCCAGCGGGAACCAAACCGGGGTCTCTCCAGACCGCAGGCCAATGCTCTAACTGCTGAGCCAAACAGGCCAGGGCATAAGCAGATTTTTTTACTGCGTTGTTCAAGGGTCAACTATAAATCTTCAGATATATATATATGGTTTTATGAAAACTGCAAAAACAGTCACACAATGCATGACGTTTTGGTCAGTGATGGACCACATATATAGTGGTAGTCCCATAAGCTTATAATGGAGCTAAAAAAACTCCTATTGTGTAACACATTACACAAATACCACTGTGTTACAATTTCCTACAGTATTCGGTACAGTAACATGCTGTACAGGTTTGTAGCCTAGGAGCTGTAGGGGAACAGACTTGTCGCCCCCAATATATGTGTATTTCACATAAGGATTATTTTAGGCTGGATACTTTTAAGAAACAGCAGACATGGGAAAAGCTCTAAAAACCAATTAGAAGTCACGCTTTTGTAAAGACATATTTGTGAGGGAAATCTCCACTTACAAGGGTGTACCAGGAAGAGGAGGATGACCTTAGTAACCTTACATCTAGAACTCAATGCAAAAGAGGACTTAAATCTGCATAACAACCTTGCCCTTGTTTACTGTGCTTTTCCTGGTAACCTCCCATAACTGACTCCCCCCAATCCAACATCTACCTTCATTTGTCTTCAGCTGAGTGGCTTCAGCCATTTTGAGTTACTCAGTTTTCCTAGGACTCTCCCACGTATACAGGAGGTACACATGCTACTAAACTTCTGTTTGTTTTTTGCTGGTGAGCTGGACCCCTTGGCTAAGGCATCTAAGTGACTCCCATTCTTATCTAGGTCCCTTAGCTAAGGCGACTGAGGACTAGGCAATTCCATCCTTATCTAGACCCTAGGCTAAGGTGACTAAGCAACGCCATCTTTTTCGGCAGTGGACCTTCCTTAGTATTTTTCCAGTAATAGGTTAATTACCCCTAAAAGTAAAGAAACTTTGCCTAAGGTTATGGTTGCCCTACTTAACGGGATGTATCTTGCAGTTTCTGAGTATCAGGAACTGAAAATCATGAGCCCAGTGACTAATGCTTATTTTGACTTCTGTTATAACCGCTTTTGCACCTACTATTGTACTGGCTGCCTGAGGGGGAACAAAAAGGGAATGTGGCTTCTGTCTTTAAAAGCAGATGAGCAAGAACAATGGGGCTGTTGATTTGGGAAGACTATGCCCCCCACTGCCCGCTGGTGAATAAAGCGCTCCTTTCATTTACAATTTGGCTGTGCATCTCTGGTTGTCTCGTTGACACGTCATAACACTGGTTAATCTGTCTTTTATTACAAGGATATCTCAGCCAAAAACCCAGTAGGGATGAGGAAAAATTATTTCTTCCCCTACAAAGCAAAAGGCTATACTATATAGCCTAGATGTGCAGTAGGCTTTACCATCTAGGTTTGTTTCAGTGTACTCTATGATATTCACAGAGTAATGAAATCACCTAACAAACATCTCAGAAAACACCCACATTGTTAAGCAAGTGTATACAAAGGAAAGCAAAAATGCTCACTGGCTTCATTACCCAATTTATTTGGGGAAATTAACTATAAAATACTTCACATTTTAAAATTCATAATCTTTAATTTCTGGATTGATAAATTACATTTAAAGGTATCCTAAACATTTAGACATTAAAATGATCAAGAATGGCTACACAATATATATTTTTCCACACTATTACCTTTAATCTGTGTCTTTATATTTAAAGTAGATTTCTTAGAACTAGCATATAATATAACCAAATTCTGCTTTTAAAAAAAATTCAGTCTCACAATCTCTACCTTTTAAATGGAATGTTTAGACCATTTACAGTTAATGTAATTAATGGTACACCAGGTTTAAATTTCCCGTCCTCTGTATTTTCTGTATGTCCAATCTGTTTGTTCCTTTCTTCCTGTCTTCTTTTTGGTTAAGTATTTTTTAGGATTCCATTTTATTTCTATGAGTTATACCTTTTTTTCTCTAGTGGTTTCTCTAGGGTCACAGTATATAACTTTCACTTAAAATCTAGAGTGGTTTTATTAATATCAGACTAAGAAAATATCAGAATAAGGGGTATTATCAGGAATAAGAAATAACATTTCAAAACATAAATAAATAAAGGGTTTGCCCTGGCTGTTTTTGTTCAGCGGTTAGAGCCTCAGCTCATGGACTGAAGAGTCACAGGTTCAATTCCGGTCAAGGGCACGTACTTCGGTTGTGGTTCATCCCTGGCCCTAGTTGGGGTCTAGTGGGAGGCAGCCAATCGATATGGCTCTCTCACACTGATGTTTCTTTCTCTCTCTCTGTCTCTTTCCCTCTCTCCCACTCTATCTGAAGATAAATGGAAAAATATCCTTAAGAGAGGATTAAAACACAAGAATAATAAAAGAGTTCAATTGATAAAAAAGACATAATAATCCTAAATGTATATTAACCCAACATCAGCTTCAAAATACACGAAACAAAAAATTGACAACATGGAAAGCACAAAATCCACAATTATAGTCGGGATACTCCAACACTAGTCAGTAAATAAAACAAGTAGACAGAAAATCAATTGGATACAGAAAACTTGAACAAATCAATCAACTATTTTGACTCAACTGACAATTACAGACATTTAGCAAGGTAGAATATCTTTTTTTTCAAGTGCAGATGAAATATTCACCAGACAGACCATATGCAGGACCATAAAACAAGCACAGTAAATCCTCAATTTTGGAAACTTTCATTTAACAGAATTTGGATTTAAGGACAAAATTTCCAGTCTGTATGTCATATGTGAAAATTAACACCCTGTTATTTTAAAATGCTCTTAACCAAGATTTGCTTATAATTAAACTAACAGGTTTGTGTGTGTGTGTGTGTGTGTGTGTTTAAATTCACTGTTAAACAGATTTTAATGAATAGGCCATATGTTGGAAAAACACTGTGGTAATTCCACTGACATAAATATTACATATCTACAATGTTCAGCAAATGATTAGCACGTGATCATACTGCACTGTGTGGTAACTGGTTCTGTTGTTGAACGGCGTGACTTTCTGCAGCAGTTATAATGCTTGCCTGCAATATTCCAATGTTCTGACATGCGCTGAGCCACACCCCAGCCATCACATTCGTTTACCGGTGGTGACTGGTGAACGCACAAATTTACTAGACCTAATTCAGTATAAATTTAATTTTTTTTTCTTTATTGATTTGAGAGAGAGAGGAAAAGACAGTGAGAGAGGGATGGAAACAATGATGAGAAAGAACAACTGGCCACCTTCTGCATGCCCCTGACCCTGGGGATTTGGCCCACAACCTGGGCATGTGCCCTGACCAGGAATCGAACTGGCGACCTCTTGGTGCATGGGTCAACACTCAACCACTGAGTCATATCGGCCAGGCTCAGTATAAATTTAAAATTAAAGTAACACATACAAAAAACTTTTCTGTGAAATTAAACTTTTCATACATACTTAATTTTAATTACATAAACATGTCTACTAAGTAAAAACAGGTAAACTAATCTGTCAATTTTTTAACATATGCGTTAGAAAAACCTATTTTATTATATAATGGACTTTCGGCTTTAACAGACACCCCTTGCCTGAATTAGGCCGTAATATTGACGTTATACTGTGTCAACATATTTAAGATGACATATTTAAAAGAACTGAAATCACACAAATGTTCTCTAACCATAATAAAATTAAAGTCAGTAACAGAACAAAATATGGAAAAAACACCAAAAATATAAAAACTAAACATACTCCTAAATAAACCACAGGTCAAAGAAAAAATCACAAGCAATACTAGCAAATACTTTGAATTGGATTAAAATGAAAACACAACAGGAAAATCCGTGGGATGCAGCTATAGTTGTGCTTCGAAAAAGGAAACTTGTAACATTAAATGGTCTAAAATCAATTACCTAAAAGCTTCTGCCTTAAGGCCATAATAATAAATTAAACCCAAGTGTGATTCAGTTAGAAGCAATGGAGACTACTGCAAAAGTGGAGAATATAATCCCATATGAAGGTATTCAATTTTCTAAAAAACAAAATACAATTTTGGCCAAATAAAATAGAGCTCTAGCCCTGGCCAATTTGACTCAGCGGTTAGAGCGTTGGCCCGTGGACCAGAGAGTCCTGGGTTCGGTTCCCACTAGGGGCACATACCTCGGTTGCAGTTTGTCCCCGGCCCTGGTCGGTCGTGTGGGTGGCAGCCACTCGATGTGTCCCTTTCACATCAATGTTTCTCTCTCTCTCTCTCTCTCCCTCCCATTCTACCTGAATAAAAAATGGAAAAATGTCCTCGGGTGAGGATAAAAAAAATAAATAAATAAACTCTATTTGTAGGATATCAGATTTTAACCTGTGCTGTAGAGGAAGAGAGGAGGCTCCCAAGGTGCTAGCAGACTGTACTGAGGTGGGAAGAGAAGGGAGAATGCTATAGTTGCATGGGTGCAGAACGGGGGACAGGGTATGCTGTGTGTGTGTTGTATGACTAGCTAGCTTAATTAATTTTATGTTATACATTTCATCATATCAATGGTTCTAAATTCTAAAATCCACTAATTTTGATACATAACCCATTAATATGCCTGGACTAATTAAATATTTTAAACTTATGTAACTTCCTCTTAGTAGTAATAACTTTCCAATAATTTCATCAAATATATGTTCTTTAAAAAGTACAGACACTATGGCTCTACAAACCAACAATTAAGAATTTAGTTACCTCTGCTTCTCTTTTCTTTGCTCGTGCTTTCTCTACTTCATCCATTACTTTCTGGGATTCTTCCACATTCCCTTCAGCTCCTAGTTGTTCCACCTTAGCCAACAATTTACCAATTTCTTCATTTAACTCATGAACACGTTCCGCCTAGAAAGAAACAGAAAAGATCATGAAAAAAAAGCAGATAAAGTATCAAGTTCAAATTATTTCAGAAATGCTCAGCAAATACTTGAAGTTATCTAAGGCAATATGAGTATAAAGAATGCTTCCTGAGCACATCATAAATGAATTGATGAAGTATTAGGAAGTTTTGAGCTTACCTGCATTCACTTCAGTGAGATCAGGGATACATCTGATCTCTATATAATTATTACTTCCCAAACTCTGCTTTGGTAGTGTATTCCAAGTATAAAATACCTTTTCTTGCCCTGGCCTGTTTAGCTCAGCGGTTGAGCATCGGCCCATGGACCAGAGTCTCGGGTTCGATTCCAGTCAGCTGCGGCTCAGTCCCCGGCCTTGGTCGGGGCCATGCAGGAGCCAGCCAGTAGATGGGTCTCTCTCACATCAATGTTTCTCCCACCCCACCCCCACCCTCCCACTCCATCTGAAGCTAAACAGAATATCCTTGGATGAGGATTTAAAAAACAAAATCTATAGTTATATTTTATTTCCCAAACTTGCCATGTTGCTTTCTGCCTCTGTTCCCTCTTCCTGGGATGTCATCCCTTACCTCCCTTGTGAATGTCTATTCAGTCAACAAAATCCAATTTGACTCTATTTTGTAAAGCGTTCTTAATCAATCATCCTATTTAACCTCCACTTAAAGAGAAAAGCAGGGAGAGCCATACACTCAGATTGCTATCTGCATTTCCCATCTTTGTATTTCCAATGCCCAACAAACAGCATAAGCTCAAATAAGAGTTGAAATAAATTGCTGAATACTTTTTCAAGCAAAGCTATGGCTTTAGAGATCTGGGTTATGGCCAAACCAGTTAACCAGATGTGCAATTCTGGCCACATTACTTCACCTGAATCTACTTCCTTATGTGAGGAGAAATTAATGTCTCACAAAGCTGTGAGAAATGAGAAAATGTGCCTTGTACGTACACTGCGCAGCACATTGATTTTTAGTATATTAGTGTGTCAACCCTTCTCCCTTAGATCCTGTCTTTCTACTGGAATTCTTGCCTTGGGATTTGATATGCCTCAGCAGCAGCAGCACCACTATCACCATCCTGGGAATCAATCTCATTCCTTTTCTTTTAATGGCACTTGATACATATAAATGGTCTTTATTTTGGTCACAATTAAGTAATTATCCTGTATGGCCAATTATATTAGCAAAGAAGGTTCTAATTTGATACGGATATCTAGTCCCAACAAACTAGTGTGCCAATAATCTTTACTTCTCAGATGTCCCCCAATCTAAGATATTTCTCGTCAAAGAAATTCCCAACCCTATTATCATTACCTGTAACAAAATGGTATTTTTCTTTAAATATCTGTCATGGAATGATTGCATTAATGCCCAAATCTCTTCACTCTTCCCTGTATCCATGCACTTTGCTATTATACTGAGTATCATTTTACTCTGAATCTGAACTTGGCCACATAAACGGCTCTGGTTAATAGGACAGTAGCAAACATGATACAAGGGCTGGCTTGAAAAGTGCTTATATGACTGAGATTGACTGCTTTTGCACCTCTACTACCACCATGAGGTATTAGTTCAGTAATCTGCACCTGACTGGAAGACCCGGGAGTGAGCCCAACTGAGGCAGGAATAACTGCCCAGTCAAGTACAACCTAAATCACTGACTGTAGACTCATGAGGTAAATAAACACTTACTGTTTTCAGTCCTTGAGTTTTGAGATAGTCTGTTAAACAGCATTTTTGTAGTGATTTATAACCAATAGTTTGAGGTCTAGCCAGCACTTGTAGATTCCTTTCAACCATGAGACAGTAGATCCCTTGTACTTTAGGATGCCCATTTTTATAATCCCCACCTTCAGAGAACTTTTCAGGAAAAGTTGGGTTAAGTAACCTTTTCTCAAATAAGGGCACCCATTTCCTTTTGTATGTATGTATCTAAGCACTACAGTATAAAAAGGAGTAGCTCAGCCAGTGTGGCTCAGTGGTTGAGTGTCAACCCACACACCAAGAGGTAACCGGTTCAATTCCTGGTCAGGACACATGCCCAAGTTGTAGGCCAAATCTCCACTGGGTGGCATGCAGGAGGCGGCCCATCCATGTTCTCTCTCATCAATGTTTCTATCTCTTTCTCCCTCTCCCTTCCTCTCTCTCTAAAAATCAATAAAGAAATAAAAATAAAAAAAGTAGTGAGTAAAGCAGACAAAACACAACATTTACAAAATGAACATTCCATTTGGAAAATGAGCCTAAGACACACACAGATATTTCACTAAAGAGGATGTACAGATGGCAAATAACCATATGAAAAAAATGCTCAAAGTCATTACACTCATTAGGGAAATGCGAATTGAAACCACAAAGAGATAAAACAACACACCTCTCAGAATAGATAAAATAAAAGTGACATCATCAAATGTGTAACATATTGCTGGTAGGAACATAAAATGGTTCAGCCACTCTAGGAAAAAGTCTGGCACTTTGATTTCAAAAACAAAAATGGCCTAGCCCTGGCCGGTTTTTCTGAGTGGTTAGAGCATCGGCCTGCGGTCCGGAGAGAGCCAGGATCGGTTCCCGCTAAGGGCATGTACCTCGGTTGCAGTTTGTCCCCGGCCCTAGTTGGTTGTGCGGGTGGCAGTCACTAGATGTGTCCCTTTCACGTCGATGTTTTTCTCTCTCTCTTCCTTTCTCTCCCTCCCACTCTATCTGAACAGAAAATGGAAAAATGTCCTCGGGTGAGGATTAAAAACAAAAATGGCCTAGCAACTGCACTCTTGGGTATTTATCCCAGAGAAATAAAAACTTATGTCCACCCAAAAATCTGTATACAAATGCAGCTTTATTGGTATTAGCCAATAAACAACACAACCCAATATTCCCTTCAGTATATGAATGGTTCAATTGTGGTATATTCACACCATGGAATACGAGTCAGAAATAAAAAGAAATGCCCTACAGGTACAACGACTTGTATGAATGTCAAGTTGTACTGAGTAAAAAAAGCCAATCTTAGAAGGATACATACTTGTGGGGGTTGAGGAGGATGGGTTGTTGTGGAAGAAGGTATAGAGGGGATAAGTAGTGATGGAATAAATTTTTTTTAAAAAGGATACATACCGCATGATTCCATTTATGTCATTTAGGTGAAATAATGTAATTATAAAGATAGAAAATAGATTAGTGGTTGCCAGGGGCTAGGGGAAAGGAGGGTGTAGCTATAAGAAAGATAACATGAGGGAGTCCTGTGATGATGCTACAGTTATTACGGTAGTAGTTATCCAAGTTACATGTGATAAAATTACAGAGCTACACACATACACACATGGGCGCACACATAAGTGCACATATATGGTGAAATCTGAATAAAATGCAAGGACTGGACCAATATTAATTTCTTGGCTTCGATACCATACTCTAGTTGTGTAAGAGATGTTAACATAAGGAGGAGCTAAAGGAACAGCACATACAATTCCCTGTGTGTCTTTGCAAGCTCTTGTGAATGTAAGTTTTCAAAATAAAAAAGTAAAAGTAAGTTGAAACGATATTTTGTACTACTGGAAAAACTGAAATTCTTACCTTTGCTGCCACTTCAGCACTAATCTCTTTTTGAGTTTCTGCTAATCTTTTCTTAGCCACTTCTGTTCTTCTATCACAATCTGCAATGAATGACTGAAGATGATCCATAGCCTACAAAGTTTAATTAAAAGACAATTATTGCCAGAAAAATCAACTTTCTTCAGAAATATCTTTACTCAAAAATTACACTTTTTAAAAATGCTTCTATGGAAGTAAAAATATAGTAAAAGCAGGTTTAATTATAAATCAAAAATACTATTCATCAACTATCAAATTGGGAAAGAGTAAACGAAAATAATTCTCAAGAAAGGTAAGACTATAAGGAAACTGCCACTCTCATACTCACTAAAGGAAACACAAACCAGTGCAGTCCTCATAAAAAGGCAATGCGGTAATTGGTATAAAATGCCTTAAAAATGTCCCCCAATTGAACAATTTTACTTCCAGAAACTAGTTTTAAGAAACTAATCAGAGATATATGCAAAAATTAATATTCAGCCCTGGCCGGTTTGGCTCAGCGGTTAGAGCGTCGGCCTGCGGTCCGGAGAGACCCGGGTTCGGTTCCCACTAAGGGCACGTACTTCGGTTGCAGTTTGTCGCCGGCCCTGGTTGGTCGTGCGGGTGGCAGCCACTCGATGTGTCCCTTTCACGTCGATGTTTCTCTCTCTCTCTCCCTTCCTCTCTCTCCCTCCCACTCTATCTGTACAAAAAATGGAAAAATATCCTTGGGTGAGGATAAAAAAAAATATATATATATATATTCAAAGATGCTCTTCAGTGTTACTTTTAAAGGTCCCAGAAGTTGTAATTACCCTAAATATCCAAATAACATGTAAAAATTTTAATCTTTAGCCATTAAAGAAAGGTGGTTTTTTTTTAATCCGCACCCAAGGACATTTTTTTTTTTTTTGCATTTATCTTCAGATAGAGCGTGGTGGGGGGGGAGGAAAACATCAATGTGAGAAAGACACATCAAGTGGTTGCCACCCACAAGACCCCAACTGGGGCAAGGGACAAACTGCAACCAAGGTAAGTGCCCTTAGCGGGAACCAAACCCAGGTTTCTGCGGTCGGCGGGCCAATGCTCTAACTGCTGAGCCAAACGGGCCAGGGCTAAATAAAGGTTTTAATAAAACATTGTAGGGCACAAGAAAATGTTCATGATTCAGTTATAAAGAGTTACAAAATATTATATGTAGTAAGATCCCAACTTTATAAAATAAAGACTAAAAAGTGAAAGAACACACGTTAATAATTATTTCTGAAGATATGGGTACTTAATACTTTTTCTAAATGTTCACAATGTAAGTGTTACAAGAAAGCCCTGGCCAGTGTGGCTCAGCTGGCTGGGCATTGTCCCACAAACCAGGAGGTTGCCAGTTCCATTCCTGGTCAAGGGTACATGCCCAGGAAATTTTGTTACATTTCCAGTAACAAAAAAAGTTACAGGAACACTTGCCCTTTCTTCAAATAAACAATTAAGAATTTTAACAGTGTCTTCATTGCAAAAATCCAATTCAATATTTATATAAAATTCATTGATACATTTGTCAGGCATATATTAATATGTCTATTATTAAATAATAGTCCATTTAAAAGAAACTTAAGATTTATTCCCAAGTAAAGTAATTTGGACTTTCATCTTACTGTACAAAAATATAGCTAATTTGGCCCTGGTTGAGTGGCTCAGTAGGTTGAAGCATCATCCCGAACACCAAAAGGTTTCAGGCAGTTCCAGGTCAGGACATATACCCAGGGTGTAGGTTTGATCCCCAGTTGGGGTGCGTGAGGGGGGCACATGGGGCAACAATCCATGTCTCTCTTGCTCCCTCTTCCTCTCTTAAAAAACACACACACACACAAAAAAAACAAGAATTTCATTTCCTTCCCTTTTCAGCTGACAGCTAGGGCTGATATTTCCATTCCAAAAAATATATATATATAAAAAACTTAAAACATGTTTTAATTAAAAATATAAATTTTTGCCCTGGCTGGTTTGGTTCAATGGTTAGAGAATCAGCCCACGACCGAAGGGTCTCAGGTTCAATTTTGGTCAAGTGCACATGCCTGGGTTGTAGGTTAACCTGACCAGGCTGTGTGGGAGGCAACCAATCGATCTCTCTCAACGTTGATGTCTTTCTCTCTCTCTGGCTCCCTCCCTTCCATTCTAAAATATAAAAAGTTAATGGGGAAAAAAAAATTTTTAAATACAAATTTACTAAGCACATACTGAATTCTAGAAATGGTTGGCTAACCCAAGAATTTCTTGAAAATGAAAAGCAGAAAAGCTCATTTAGAGGTTTTTATTTGTGATAATGATAATAATAAAAGCTACTAAACTCTTTTAATTAAAATTTTATCTTTAAAATTACAACAGAAATCTATGAAAATTTCCTTATAGGAAGATATAAAAGTGGCATCTCAAAGAACTGACAGAGTAAAAATGGACTAATCAAAAAAGATACTGGGTCAAATAAGTAGCTATCTGGAAAAAGAAAGCTGGATCTATACTGCAATTCCTTAGACCAGAATAAATTGAAGTTGGATCAAAGATTTATGTGTATAAAATGAAGCCATAAAAATAACAGAATAAACCATAGGAAAGAAATCATCACCCCAGAACAGGAAAAGCGTTTCAAATTAATCCAACAGAGATTTTTAAGATTAATAAATTAGACAACAATAAAAATATTCTGCAAGGCCCATAGCCACCATAAGAAAAATGGGGGGGTGGGGGGGGATGCAAAGTATTATCTGAGGGAAGGGACTAACTTTCATAATATGTAAAGTTAGTACAAATCAACTAGAAAAATGTTAGCATCCAAAAATAACAGTCAAAAAATAATTGTATACTGATAGTTTCATTGAAAAGGAACTATAAACAGATCTTAAATATATGAAATGTTCAAACTCACATAGAAGAGAAATGCAAATTAAAACTACACTTATATTCCACATTTCATCTACCAAAGTTGCAAAGAAATCTTGACAACACACTATATGGCCATATGGAAAATATATAATCTCATATATTACTGGTGGGAGTATAAATTGATAATTCTGATGGAGAGCAATTTGGCAAAATTACTCTTTTACTCAGCTATTTATTTCTAGAAACGTATCCTATACACTTATGTAAAAATACATTATCATACTAGAATTTAAAAAGGCTAAAAATAACCTAAATACCCATACCTTACATCTCTAGACAATAGTAAATTTCTGTTGTATTTTATGCCCAGTGTATATAAACCATAATCCAATAACTTAAAGTGTTTTCCCCCAATTGTTCCAATCCCATGTTAAATTACACTTACATAGATGGCTTTCATTTCCATTAACGGAAATTCACAGAAGTAGATTGGGGGTGGGGGGGTGATTGCTTCTTTATCTCGCAAGCCAAATAAAACACCTATTACTTCACTGATAAAAAGCAGCATATGCCTGGCCAGTGTAGCTCAGTGGATGAGCGTCGACCCATGCACCAAGAGGGCACCGGTTTTGTTCCCGATCAGGACACATGCCCAGGTTGTGGGCCAGATCCCCAGTGGGGGGCATGCAGGAGGCAGCTGATCGATGTTCTCTCTCATTGATGTTTCTATCTTTCTCTCCCTCTCTAGAGTCAATAAAGGAAAAAAGGGGAAAAAAAGGCAGCATATGCTTTATGCTCATCATGCCGTGGCCCATGTGGCCCAGTAGATTAGAGCATCGGCCCATGCACCAAGTAGTCTTGGGTTAGAGTCCCAATCAAGTGCAGGTACCTGGACAGCAGGTTCAATTGAGTGCCCAAGTCAGGGCCTGTGGGGAAGACAACCAATCGATGTCTCTTTCACACGACGATGTTTCTTTCTACCCCCCCTTCCTTCTCCCTTCTACTCTCTCTTAAAAAAAAAAAAATCAATAGAAAAATTATCCTTGGGTGAGGATTAAAAACAACAAAAAGATTTATGATCACCAGTATGTTATATATAATGTTGACTTGTGTATTTTATGTAAATATAAAAAATAGTTTTTTATTTTAATACAGTTCTCATGTTTGTATTAAAAAAATAGTGCTCACTTTAACAGTCCATATACTATAACTGGAACAATACAGAGAAGATTAGCATGACCCTGTGCAAAGATGACACACAAATTCATGAAGTGTTCCATATTTTTAAAAAAGAAAAAAGATTGCCCGGCTGGTGTGGCTCTGTGGATTGAGCATTGTCCCATAAACTGAGAGGTCCTAGTTTGATTCCCAGTCAAGGCACATGCCCCAGTTGAAGGCTTGATCCCCAGTGGGGGGCATGTAGGAGGCAGTCAATCGATGTTTCTCTCTGACATCGATGTTTCAATCTCGCTCTCTCTAAAGAAATCAATAAAAATATTCTTTTAAAAAACAATATATTTTCTCTAATATTTCTTCTGTTAGTTTAACATAAAAAACAACACTGCCCTTAATATCCTTCCTATGTGTATATTTACAGAAACAAAAATATGAGTGTAAAAATTAAGTACATTATTTTTAAAAGGCCTTGCGTGCACTAAAAACTGGTTGTTTATATCTCTTTAAATTGATGTGCTCTAGCCCTGGCCGGTTTGGCTCAGCGGTTAGAGCGTCCGCCTGCAGTCCGGAGAGACCCAGGTTCCGTTCCCGCTGGCATGTACCTCGGTTGCAGTTTGTCCCCGGCCCTGGTTGGTTGTGCGGGTGGCAGCCACTCGATGTTTCCCTCTCTCTCTTCCTCTCTCTCCCTCCCACTCTGTCTGTACCAAAAAAAAAAAAAAGGAAAAATGTCCTCGGATGAGGATTAAAAAAATAAATAAATTGATGTGCTCTTAATCATTAATACTTTATTGAGAAAAATATGCTTTTCGCCTAGCTGGTGTGGCTCAGTGGACTGAGCGTCATGCCCACTCGATCTGCAGTAGGGGGCGTGCAGGAGGCAGCCAATCAATGTTTCTCACATAGATGTTTCTCTCTAATCAATAAAAAATATATATTTAAAAAATGAGAAAAATATGCTTTTCAAAATAATATACTGCATTACTTTTAGATATTAAAATACCTAGTTACACGTTATATTCTCCAAAAATGTTAATCAAGAAGTACATGATCTTACTTAAGTTTAGTACTACCCTTCATATAACCACAGAGTATTTTCCTATTAAAGAGAAATTGATCCATATTCAAAATGTTTTACTGTGAAAGATAATCTAACCCATTAAAGCAAAATCACGTACATCAAGTTCAAAGAAAAAATCTTGTTCTTTGGATGCAATTTCATAATCCGCTCTTAAAGCCAGGTCATGGACTTTCAGACATTCTCCAAGATCCATTCTCTATGAGGGAAAAAAAAGGGCACATATTAAACAGAAAATACATTTTTCAAAAATTCATTAATTACCACAGTACTCTCCAGAATATATAGTTAGTCATACAGATGGTTCATTTATAAACTTTCAAATTACAAAATTTCACAACTTTTAAAACTTGGTGCCAGAAAAAGCAGCATCAAATCTATCTACAAACAGACAAGGAAAAGCCTGTCAGAATCTGAACAAAGCTGGAATAAAAGCTCCTAGAAACACATGCATATGTATATAGCAAAGGATACAATCATCAATTCTGTACACTATCTCTTACTAAAAGGGATAGTGAACACTGGATTAAGATTCACAAAGACTGATAAAACCAGACAAAAAGAAATATGAAGTCCTATAGTTATATCTAAGACAAATTTATAAATAACTAGGTATGAGCAGAAAATAAAACAAGTTTTAAAATTTACTTATCAAGAGTTAGGGTTGCAGTATGGCAATGAGATAAATTAACTTACAGGGTATATAGTAGGAACAAAGTGACAAATCTTACTAAAGGCTGGTTTTAAAAGCAAACCCCTTCTCCTCCAAAAGATATATTCTTACTAACTCATTTCAAAATAAATATAAATAAACCAGACAAAATGTCTCAAAACCAAGCTATACAAAAAGCCGGAGAACAGAAGTAATCAGCGAGAAGAATCAAGATGTGAAGAATTTTTCAATATGAAATAGAAACAGATTTTATTATGGCCCCAAGGGACTCCAAGAGTCAGATTTTTAACTCTCTCAATGTAAGAAAACACTTTCCAATGAATGATCAGAGCTTTCCAAAGATGAAATAAGCTTCCTCAGGAGTTATTGAGTTACCAAATAAATGAGAGATTCAAACACAGTTTAGACAACCATTTTTCTAGGATACTCAGGAGAGAATTCAACTATCAGGTAGCTTCTATTTTTTTAACTCTGAGATTTTTATGGCTATATTTTTAAAAAGTGGCTTTGGCACGTTTGGCTCAGCGGTTAGAGCATTGGCCCGTGGTCCAGAGAGATCAGGGTTTGGTTCCCGCTAAGGGCACATACCTTGGTTGCAGTTTGTACCTGGCCCTGACTGGGTCGTGTAAGTGGCAACCACTCGATGTGTCCCCCTCACGTTGATGTTTCTCTCTCTCCCTCCCACTCTATCTGAACAATAACAACAACAAAAATGGAAGAAAAAAAAAGTGGCTCTGTAGCCCTGGTTGTTTGACTCAGCAGTTAGAGCGCTGGTCTGTGGATCAAAGAGTCATGGGTTCGATTCTGGTCAAGGGCACATGCTTCAGTTGCAGTTCTGTCCCCTGTCCTGGCCTGGTTGTGCAAAGAGGCAACCAGTAGATAGGTCTCCCTCCCACTCTACCTGAAAATAAATGAAAAAATATTCTCAGGTGAAGATTAAAAAAAAAAAAGTAGCTCTGTAGAACTATGTATCGTAGTTGTTAATCACATAAAGGAACAAAAGTGAAAACATAAGTAAAAAATGTCCTCAAAATTATCCTTTGGGAAATTGTAAGGAATATTCCCCATATCAAAGAAGTCCTCATCACAATAATGCCTCTACAAATTGTGTTGATGAGCATTTGGTGTTTTCCAGGCCCCACTGCTTAGTCTATAGGTTAACATACTAAAGAGTTTTCCAGTATCAAAAAACAGCAACGAAAACTTCCTATAGACATGTAGAAATTCAAAGCTGCTTATTAAGCAACATTTATTAAGAAAACGCTGTAGAAGAAAAGTTTAATACTCTTTTAAAAATGAAGGAAAATAAGACAGGAATGAAAGAGATTAATAGCAAAAGAAATGTCATTACCATCTTCGCTACAACGGCTAATAGATTTTGTAATTAATATCTTAACATTAGTCACTCCAAAAACTCCCTTTGCATCTATCTGTATGTATTTCCACAGCTATAGTTACTCAGGAGAGGCTATATTCATTTCATAAAAGGTTAAGATGTCACAGTTGGAAATGCCTTTGATCCAGTGCAGTGATTTTCAACATGGACCCAGGGGCTTTTAAATAATACTGATAAAAGCTTCTGAAAAGAAGCCCAAGCCCTACTTTCCCTAAAGACTGAATTGTAAAAGCCTCAGTGCACTTATTAGAAAATCTGGTTAGGCTGATTTCTAGTCCAATAGCCACCCTTCCACTTTATCATGCAAATTCCAATTATTTCACTAGCACATCTTTTACTGATTTTAGATAACAATTATCCCATGTCTACAAGAGCTCTGCATACAGCAGATATTCTCAAAGCACCTGTCTACTGCCCCTCCTCCAGCTATCTCCCATATCTTTATCCTCTAACTGTATTTCCAATCTGTTCTCAACAAAAATGTAAAAGTACCATACATATTTTGCCTCACTGCGTTTAACTTAAAATTTTCTGTTGCCTACCGATACTACCCTTTGGCAGGAATTCTAGGCTTTCCCCTCCACTTTCTTTTTTATAAATGTGATTTTAATGATTTTCTAGAGAGAGGAAGGGGGAGAAACATCAATGTGAGAGAGAAACTTCAATCGGCCATCTCTTGCATGTCCCCTACTGGGAATCGAGCCCACAACCTGGGCATGTGCCCTGACCAGGACCTCTCAGTCCATGGAACGACACTCAATCCACTGAGTCACACCTGCCAGGCTCCCCAACTTTATCTTTAAATTTACATCACATACCAACCAAAAGAAGAAAAGCAACTATGTGGGTCAAGAACAAAATTATACCACTGTGATAAGAGTCAAATTTTGCTTTGAGGAGTTAAAGCAAATGTATATGCTGGGGGAAGGGGGTGTTATAGAAGGGGGAAAGATATATTAACTGACTAGAATGTGAACTCCACAAGGACAAGAATTTTGTTTTGTTTTATCCATTACATGCATATGCCTGGTATAGAAGAATACTTAATATTTGTTGAATGAACCAATCTGGGAAAAGAGGACTGAAAAGAAAACTGGCACAGGGGACCCTGGGCTTAGTAAGCAAGGGTGGTCAGGATGCACCCACCCCAGGACAAAGCTGGTCTGAGTTCTAGAAGGTCTTCTCATCTTGGGTTATCTCCTTTGTTTAGACGACTTTCCTTAAGTGTTCCCAGCTACTTCCTTTCCCCCCAAGTGCACCTTGGGCTTTTCACGTTTCTGGGCCATGAGCAACTGTAACTTGACAGTCTCGCCTGGCTCACCACACTAGATTTTGGGGCTGAAGTCCTAGAATAAAAGAGCCTACCTATAATAAAGTTTCTTTTTTTGGGGGGGGGGGAGCTTGGAACAGCCCCAGTGCTTATTTTTCAGAGCAAGCAGGATAAGTGTAGCAAGGGAGATTTTCAGAATTCTAGATATTAGTCATTTATTTTCCCCGTCCATTCTGTTACAACTAAGTATCTACTGTGGTACTGTGCCATGCACACCAGAAATATTTAAAATAAAAAACAGCCCTAGCCGATTTGGCTAAACGATTAGAGCATCAGCCTTTGAACGAATGAGTCCCAGGTTCAGTTCCAGTCAAGGGCACATACCTTGGTTGTTGTTCGTCCCCGGCCCTGGTCAGGGTTATGTGGGAGACAACCAGTCGATGCCCCCCCTCCCACTCTATCTGAAGACGAATGGAAAAATATCCTAGGGTTAGGATTAAATAAAATAAAAAAACAGCTCTGGCCAGTATTGCTCAGTGGTTGGGACATCAGCCCATGGACCAAAAGATCTCGGGTTCGATTCCATTCAAGGTTGTGCAAGTATCTCGTTGCAGTTCGGTCCCCAGCCCTGGTCATGGTCATGAGGCAACCGATTGATGTGTCTCTCTCCCTCCCTCCAACTGTATCTGAAGATAAATGGAAAATATCCTAGGGTGAGGATTTAAAACAAACAAACCAGGCAAATAAAACCCAAAAATTACCTGCCATTATAAAAGTAAAAGTGAGTGAAGGAACATATGCCTATGTTAATGCGCTCCACGACATTAGTCATCTAATTTAAAAGCCATCAGAGAGGAAGTCATGATAGAACCACACCAGGACTAACTCTGGACCTCTCCAATACCAAATCAATTCTGACTTCATCACTGATGTGCAACAATGCTTTTCAACACTAAGTGCACAGATATTTGCTGCTCTTCTGAAATAAGTAAACTTCAAACTGAACAAAATAAAATGTCTGGTTATTTTCACCTAAATTGTCTTCGTGATAAAAGCCACATGAAGATTTTTATATTTCTAAATTTAACAAGTAATTTACTTTATAATTAAGTTCTTTCCATAAGTTTATTCTTGGTGTTTTATTTTTTAATCCTCACCTGAGGACATTTTTCCATTTATCTTCAGATAGAGAAGGAGGGAGAGAGAGAGAAATATCGACGTGATTAAGACATGTTGACTGGTTGCCTCAGGCCTGATCCCAACCAGGGCAGGGGAAGAACCACAACCGAGGTATGCACCCCTTGACCAAAATCTCACTCAAGACTCTTTGGTCCAAGGGCCGACACGCTGAGCCAAACCAGCCAGGGTTAAAAAAATGTGTTGTTGTTGTTTTTACACTAAGTCTATATAACGGCTTGCCTCATGGAAGAGAGAGCATTGCAATAGGTTAGACTTTGTTGCTATAGCAAGCTCAGATTGTGTCAGACAGTTTTGATTATCTGCCACAGAGTGTTGCTTGCACAAAATGTGTTTTCTTAAATTAATTTTTGTTACAGATGTTTCTCCTTTTTCCCCCATTGACACCCTCCTCCCTGCTTCCACTCTCTCCCTTCACAGTACTGTCTATGTCTATTGGTTATGCATATATGTATATAAGTTCTTTGGTTTACCTGTTCCCACACCCTCCCCCACCAAAATGATTATTTTTAAATGGATAAATTCCATTCTGCATTTTTTTAAAATCCTCACCTGAGGACATTTTTGCATTTATCTTCAGACAGAGCAGGAGGGAGAGAGGGGGAAGAAAGAGGGAGAGAGGGGGAAGAGAGAGAGAGAGAACCATCGACGTGAGAGAGACACATCGACTGGCTGCCACCCACACAACCCAAACCAGGGCCGGGGACAAACTGCAACTGAGGTACATGTTCTTAGTGGGAACCGAACCTGGGACTCTGGTCCGTGGGCCGACGCTCTACCGCTGAGCCAAAATGGCCAGGGCCATTCTGCATTTTAAATCCATTTCCTTAAGTCTTGACCAACTAGTTATACCTGATACTGATAACTTCTAACTTTACAGCACTTTAACTGTTTTAAACAGTTGATTCTGTTAAGTGATTTTTAATTATTCTTTTGAAATTCCAAAAGTGAATGAATGTTATCTCCCCAAATGACTCTAAACTTTCTGAAAGAAAATGTTTCTCTTTTACCACCCTACATTAAAGACTGGGTTTTGCACAACCTATGATTATTAAAGAAACATGGCAATTTGACTAAAGAACTGTCCTTCTAAGAACGTGAGGAAACAAAATAAGTATAGACAAACAGACAATAAAATTTAACAATGGTGTTTTTGGTCTAAAAAATCAGAAACATGTAACAGCCTAGCAACAGGGTTTTGACTAACTGAATTATGAAATAGCCTTATGAGCCCTGGCTGGTTTGGCTCAGCGGTTAGAGCGTCGGCCTGTGGTGCGGAGAGACCCGGGTTCGGTTCCCACTAAGGGCACGTACCTTGGTTGCAGTTTGTCCCCAGCCCTGGGTGGCAAACCACTCGATGTGTCCCTTTCACCTCCATGTTTTTCTCTCTCTCCCCCCCACCCCACTCTATCTAAACAAAATGTCGAAAAATGTCCTCGGGTGAGGATAAAAAAAGAAAGAAAGAAATAGCCTTATGACACATTATATAGCCATTAGAAAAGTGTTCCTGATGCAAAGAGGAAAAAAGATGGCAGCCCTGGCCAGTTTGGCTCAGCGGTTAGAGCGTCGGCCTGCAGTCCAGAGAGAACGTTCAGTTCCCGCTAAGGGCATGTACCTCGGTTGTAGTTTGTCCCCGGCCCTGGTTGGGTTGTGCGGGTGGCAACCACTTGACGTGTCCCTTTCACGTTGATGTTTCTCTCTCTCTCCCTCTCTCCCTCCCACTCTATCTGAACAAAAAATGAAAAAATGTCCTCAGGTGAGGATAAAAAAAAGAAAAAAGATGGCAAAGACAGAAAATTTTTAAATGCCATTTTTGTAAATTCAGATACAGACACTGCTACGAGGTTGGTTTGTATGAATTTTTAATAGTGGTTGAATTAAATGCAGTGAGCATGTATTATTCTTATAGTCAGAAAGCCAAGCCCTAGCCAGTTTAGGCTCAGCAGTTAGAGCATCAGCTCGCGGACCAGAGACCCGGGTTCAGTTCCTGCTAAGGGCACGCACCTTGGATGCAATCTGTCCCTGGCCCCAGTTGGGATCATGTGGGTGGAAGCCAGTCGATGTGTCTTTCTCACATCAATGCTTCTCTCTCTCTTCCTCCCTCTCTCCCTCCTGCTCTATCTAAGGATAAATGAAAAAATGTCCTCAGGTGAGGATAAAAAAAAAAGAGAGAGCCAATAAAACCACTTTAATTTGGGAGAAAAATATTGAAGTAACAGGAACAGAGGCATGTGAAAATTATACATTCAATCAACAACAAAAAATCTCAGTAGAGCAAATCAAAGGATTGACTTACGTGTTTGAGCATACTGCCAAGTGTAAACAATGGCAGTAATATGTCAATGAATGTACCAGTGATAGAAACCAGACATAGTAATAGTTCCGAGTATTTGCAAATACTCCTACTTTGTTACATGTTAATACATTTGCATGGTTCTATAAGCTAAATCCTACATGGAATAATACAGTATGAGAATATAATACCTATATCAAGAAAATTATATTCTCAATAAAAAAGATATTAAACTTAATTCACAGTTGCAAATGTACACAAAAACATACACACAAGGACTTCATTGCAACACTGTACACCAAAAACAGATGCAAACAATATTAACATATTAATAGTCATTGAATAAATAATTTAGGGAACAGCCATCTTATGAAATTTTATGCAGGCATTTTTAAAAACATATAGACTAATGATAGAGAAACTTCTCTAACACAACTGAGAATAATTCAAACAATATAATGCCTTTTGTTAAAATATACACATGCACACCTGCAAATGCACACAAAAAAGTGAAAGATGTACATTAATTGTTGACAAAGCATAGGTCTGGGTAAGGGGATGATATTAATAGGAAATATTCATGTTTTATGCTTTATCTTTTTATACTTAAAGATTATACAGCCTAAGCTCAGTTGGTTAGAGCATCATCCTGATACACCAAGGTTGTGGGTTTTTATCTCTGGTCAGGACACATACCAGAGTCAACCAATTAATGCATAGATAAGTGAAACACCACACTGATGTTTCTTTCTCTCCCTTTTTCTCAAAAAAAAAAAAAAAAAAAGCCTATATTGCCTAATAAACAAAAAAGACTGGACACTGACATACTTAGAAGACTCCTCCATTACCTATTTTTTTAAGTTAAATTAGGGTAACACTGGTTAATAATACTATAACAATTTCAGGTGTACAACTTTACAATACATACTGTGCATTCACAACCCACAATCTAGTCTCCTTCTGTCACCTTGTATTTGACCCCCTTGAACCTCTTCATCCTCCCTGCCCATTACCCTTTGGTAACCACCATTCTGTTGTCTGTATTACAAGTTTTTTGTTTCATTTCTTGCTTAACTGTTTTATATCCCACGAGTAAAATCATATGATTCTTATCATTTTCCATCTGACTTATCTCACTTAAAAAACAAAACAAAAATAGCCCTGTCAGGTTTTCTCAGTGGTTAGAGCATCAGCCCGAGGACCAATGAGTCTAGGTGGGGTTCAATTCCAGTCAAGGGCGCGTATCTCAGTTGCGGTTCGTCCCCAGCCCTGGTCGGGGTGGTGTGGAAGGCAACCAGTCGATATGTCTCTCTCACATTGATGTTTCTCTCACTCTCCCTTTCTCTCCCTCTCTCTCTCCACCACTCTATCTGAAGATAAATAGAAAAATATCCTTGGGTGAGGATTAAAAGAAAAAGAAGTCACTGGTTCGATTCCTGGTCAGGGCACATGTCCGGGTTTGGGGCTCAATCCCTGGTAGGGGGTGTGCAGGAGGCAGCTATTAATGTTTCTTTCTCACTGCTGTTTTTTATCTCTCTCTCCTTCTCCCTTCCTCTCTCTTAAAAATCAATAAAAATAATAAATAAATGAATGGAAGTACATCAAACTTAATGTTTCTGCACAGAAAAAGAAACCATCAACAAAACAAAAATGAACCAATCAAATAGAAAAAGATTTGCAAGCGATACTTCTGACAGGGAGCTAATATCCAAAATACATAAAGAAATCATACAACTCAACTACCAAAAAAAAATCCAATTAAAAAATGGGTAGAGAACCTGAATAAATAAGTTTCCAAAGAGGACAGGAGATACATGAAAAGATGCTCAAGAGAAATAGTTATAAGAGAAATACAAACCAAAAAAATCTGAGACACCACCTAATAGCTGTTAGAAAGGCTATTATCAATAAGACAAGAAATGACAGTCCAGCCAGTGTGGCTCAGTGGACTGAGAATTGTCCCATGGACTGAGAGGTCCTGATTCAATTCCTGATTAGGGCATATGCCCAGGTTGGGGTTCGATTCCCAGCAGGGGGTGTGCAGGAGGCAGCCGATTGAAGTTTCTCTCTCATATCAATGTTTCTATCTCTCTCTCTAAAAAAAAAAAATCAATAAAAACATTAAAAAAAAAGATATAACAAATGTTGGAGAGGATGTGGAGAAAAAGGACCCCTTGTACACTGCTGGTGGGAATGTAAATTCATACAGCCACCACAGAACACAGTATGGAGGTGCCTTTAAAAATTAAAAATAGAACCCTGGCCAGTTTGGCTCAGCAGTTAGAGCATCGGCCCGCAGACCAATGAGTCACAGGTTCGATTCCAGCCAGGGGCATGTACCTCGGTTGCATTCCACCCCCAGCTCTGCTCAGGTCGTGCGGGAGGCAGACAGTCAGTGTGACTTTATCACATCGATGTTTCTCTGTGTGTCTCTCTCTCCTCCCTCCCACTCTATCCTCCACTCTATCTGATGCTAAATGGAAAAGTATCCTGGGGCGAGGAATAAAAAAAAAAAAAAAAATGGAGCAAACAAATGACCCAGCAACCACTCTTCTGTGCATCTACCTGAATAATTTAAAAATACTTATTCATAAATATACATGTATCCTTATGTTCACTGCAACATTATTCACGGTGGCCAAGACATGGAAACAACCGAAGAGTCCTTCAACAGATGACTGACAAAAAAAATGACTTGGTACCTATATACAATGAAATACTACTCAGCCATATAAGATAAAATACCACCATTTGAGACAACATGGATGGATCTTGAAAGTATTATTCTAAGTAAAATAAGTCAATGAAAAAGAACTTAGACTTTTTTTTTTTAATCCTCACCCGAGGATATTTTTACATTTATCTTCAGACAGAGTGGGAGAGAGGGAGGGGGGAGAAAGAGAGAAACATAATGTGAGAGAGACACACCAACTGGCTGCCACCCACATGAACCCAACTGGGGCCGGGGACTAATTGCAACCGAGGTATGTGCCCTTGGCCAGAATCAAACCCAGGACTCCCTGGGCCGCAGGTCGACACTCTAACTGCTAAGCCAAACTGGCCAGGGCAAACTTTTACTTATTATCAATTTAACTCTGAGATATCCATTTAATCTCCCAGAACATCTGTTTTCCCAAGTACTTCAGGACTGCTGCATGAAATGGATCGCATTACAGACTCTGACTAGATTGTGGAAGATTTTGAGTGTGCATCAACACGTGCAGAATTTATTTTATTTTATTTATTTATTTTTTGGTACATGCCCTTAGCGGAAACTGAACCCGGGACTCTGGTCCGCAGGCCAACAACGCTCCAACCGCTGAGCCAAACCGGCCAGGGCAACACGTGCAGAATTTAAACAAAGAAAAATACTTGCCTACTTGCACAGAACGACAAATGTTATGGCATAATAAAAATCTGTTTTAGAATTATTAACACCATACTACTGAATGGACTGATAAAAAGAAACAGACCAAGGGCAGAAGAGGCTATTATGATAAACCAGAACTAAAACCGTAAGAGTCAAATTAGAAGAGGAAAGAAAAACAGAGTGATGAAGGAAAAATACTGCCAAAAGCATTTTGAAGATGGGAAGGATCTCTGAAATTATCAATTCCATCACCACCTTCCTATAAATATGGAAATTGAGGCTCAGAGAAGTCACAAAATTATAAGTTAGTAGTGAGAGCACAGTAAAAATCTGCATCCAGTATTAATATAGCTCAATCCTCTTTCAATAACACAATGATGCCCTGGCCGGTTTGGCTCAGCGGTTAGAGCATCGGCCCACAGACTAGAGGGTACCGGGTTTGGTTCCCACTAAGGGCACATACCTCGGTTGCAGTTTGTCCCTGGCCATGGTTGGGGTAGTGTGGGTGGCAACCACTCGATGTGTCTCTCTCATATCGATGTTTCTCTCTCTCTCCCTTCTACTCTATCTGAAGATAAATGCAAGAATGGCCTCAGGTGAGGATAAAAAAATAACACTTTCAATCAACAAGTTTTAACTAAATGAAAATAAAGTGGGGAGAAAAAGGTCAAGAGTGTTATCAAGACTTCAAGTATTTCAAATATAAGCAAACAATGATGCCACCAAGTGAACTGATTTAATCAAATGGGAGATTTGATCTATGAAGTAAAATGTTTGATTTTGGACATGTTAAATTTGATGTAACATATTCCTCCTTGGAATTGCAGCTCATGTATTTTTCTACGAGATCCTCATTGACAAATCATATAAGAACCCCAACTTTTACCTCCCTCATCAATTTATTAACAATGGAGATACTGAAAAGTATTTTGAAAGAACGGTATCACATGCAAGATCACAGTACATCACCAAAGAAAAATAATGGGTGAAAAGGTAAGAAAGAATGGGAGTAACAGTATAAATTTCCATAAAATGTGTCTTAACAATATAAGAATTTATAGCATACTTAAGATTTTATTTTTTAATCCTCATCCAAGGATATTTTTCCATTTATTTTCAAATAGAGAGAGAGAGCGCGCGCGCTCACACAAGCGAGAAACATCTACTGGTTGCCTCCTGCACTACCCCAATCAGGGCTGAGGACTGTGCCCTTGACCAGAATCGAACCTGCCACTCATTGGTTCCCGGGCCGACGCTCTAACCACTTAGCAAACTGGCCAGGGCATCATACTGTTGATTTTAAAACAAATCTCATTCTCCTTGGTAATTTTATTTAACAACATTTTTTAAAAACCACCTTCATT
The DNA here is from genome assembly GCF_014108415.1 of Molossus molossus. Lineage (NCBI taxonomy): Eukaryota > Metazoa > Chordata > Mammalia > Chiroptera > Molossidae > Molossus > Molossus molossus. The sequence goes on along the minus strand of NW_023425401.1, from coordinate 101,119,421 downwards.
AGAGCAATAGTTGTCTTTTTACCTAAGCTGACTTTAATTCTTCCATTTATGTACTCTTTACTTTGTTTCAAGTAACAATTCTTCCCATTTGTCTTTTTATTACTTTCCTTACATTTACTTGAAGAGACTCAAGTAAAAGAAAACAGTGAAGGACAAAAAAATATGAAATATGATAATTTTGATACAGTAGAAAGACAGCAAGGAATATAAAAAAGATAGTAATATTAATAAAGTACTAAAAGGAATACATACTAACTGGAGAAAAAGTGAAACAAAACTATGACACAGAAAGTACAAATCCCTGGCCTAGCATCTGCATCCTTCCATATACACTCCAATGCCAATGCTATTCTCTAAAACACAATAATCTCTATACTTTAATCTACACTTTTTTTTGTTTGTTAATCCTCAGCCAAGGACATGTTTTCCATTGAGTTTTAAACACTGGATGGCACTGGAGGGGGCAGAGAAAGAAACATCGATTGGCTGCCTCCCACACGTGCCCTGACTGGGGCCAGGACCCAACCTGCAACCCAGGTATGTGCCCTTGATCTGGAATTGAACCCTCAACCCTTCAGTACATAGGCTGATGCTCTATCTACTGAGTTACACTGGCCAGGGCGTATCTTCACTTCTTGAATCCTCATACTTGTAAAATCTCTTTTCTATATAGGTTATTATTTTTTTTCTCTTTTTGATTTTAGAGAGGGAGGGAGAGAAATACTGATGAGAGAGAACCTGAACTGGTTGCCTCCTGCATGCCCCCCACTGGGGATTTGGCCCACAACCCAGGCATGTGCCCTGATAGGGAATCAAACCAGTGACCTCCTCCTAGTGCATGGGTTGATGCTCAACCACTGAGCCACACCAGCCAGGCACTCAATGCTTGCTTTAAAACCCAGCCCAAGAACAACAGAAAGCCTAGTATAATGTGAGAAAAGCCTTGAAAGGAGTTTCAGCCATGCCGCTATGGTCTTAGAATAGAAATTAAGATTTTTCTTTCTAATTACAATCCTAATGCTCAAAACAAGTCAAACATGATGCATGAAGAGGAATGAGGCACCTATGCATGCAGACAGTAGTTCCTGCTTTTCTACCACTTCCCAAATTTTTAACTGCTCATTCTCAAGTGTATTTTCCAACCCAACTCCATTTCCCCTGGGTGGATAAAGAAAAATAAAGTTTTGTTTGCTTTTTTTAATCCTCACCCGAGGACATTTTTCCATTTTTTTATTTAGAGCAAGAGGGAGAGAGAGGAAGAAAGAGAGAGACATTGACGTGAAAGAAACACATCGAGTGGCTGCCACCCGCACGACCCAACCAGGGCCAGGGACAAACATGCAACTGAGGTACATGCCCTTGGCGAAAACCGAATCCGGGACTCTCTGGACCGCAGGCCAATGCTCTAACTGCTGAGCCAAACCGGCCAGGCCTTCTATTTTTTATTAACATATGTATCTTTTTAATATAGCAGGGAAAACCTCGTACACTGTTGGTGGAATGAAGATTGGTGTAGCCACTGTAGAAAACTGTATGGAGTTTCCTCAAAAAATAAAAAATGGAATTGTCTTATGACCCAGCCAATTCCACCTCTGGGAATATATCCAAAGAAACCCAAAACACTACTTCGAAAGAACATATGCACCTCTTTGCTCACTGCAGCATTACTTACAATAGCCAAGATTTGGAAGCAGCGCAAGTACCCATCAGTGGATGAGTGGATAAAAGAGCTGTGGTACATCTACATAACAGAGTACTAACTACTTGGCCATGGAAAAGAAGGAAATCTTACTTTTGTGAAAGCATGGATGGATCTAGAGAGTATTATGCTAAGTGAAATAAGCCAGTCGTAGAACGACAAATACCACATGATTTCACTTATATGTGGAACCTAATAAACAAAATAAACAAAATAGAAAAGAACACAATAGGAAATGCTTTGTTATTCATTTCAAGCCCTGGATATGCAAAGATATATAGATAAAATTAAAATAAAAGGCCTTGCCATGGCCATTTTGGCTCAGCAGTTAGAGCGTTAGCCTGCGGACCAATGAGTTGCTGGTTCAATTCTGGTCAAGGGCATGTACCTTGGTTGGGCTTGGAGGCAGCCAGTCGATGCATCTCTTTCACATCAACTTACTTTCTTTCTTTCTCTCTCTCTCTCTCTCTCTCTCTCTCTTCCCCTCTCTCCCTCCCTCCCTATCTGAGGGTAAATAGAAAAATATCCTTAGGTGAGGATTAAAAATAAATAAGTAAATAAATAAAATAAAAGGCCTGGCCTCACAAAGATTATACTATCTGAGGGGAGAGAGAGAGAGAGAGAGAGACAGACAGACAGACAGACAGACAGACACATACATAAACAAAATAAAGTAACAAGTGCCTATTCAGTTATTATGAAGAGCAGGTGCTACACTGGGTTTCAGAGGCTAAAAACTGATGTAGGCTCTGATGATTATGTGCAGTAAGCCAGACAGGAGTTACATCTGTAGAGAAGATAGTGTATTCCAGGCAGAGATAAAGAGGTAGGCAAAAATGAGAAACGTGTTGGGGAAGGAAAGTAGTGAGACAACAAGAAATATTTCAGTCTGATCAAAAGAGAGGACCAAACTGATTTATTCATTCAAGACAGAGGAAGACTGGGCTAAAGGTTTTAGATTTTTTTTTATCCTATATATAAAATAAGAAACCACCAAAAATTTCTATGGGGAAGCAAAATATGGTAAATTCATTCCCACTCAGGAATGACATGCTTCTTTTAACATTTAGACCTCTTTAAATAACATTTTTATTTTTTTTTCTTTATTGATTTGAGAGGAAGGGAGAGGGAGAGAGAGAAAAACATCGATGAGAGAGAACATTGACTGGCTGCCTCCAGCATGCCCTCCACTAGGGATTTGGCCCACAACCTGGGCATGTGCCCTGACCAGGAATCAAACCAGCAACCTCTTGATGCATGGGTTGACGCTCAACCACTGAGCCACACAAGCTGGGCTCTTTATATAACATTTTATCACAAGTTCTCTCCAACCACCCTGTTAAGGTAGCTGCTTGCCCACTGTCTCAAACAATCTAAATTACCCAGCCATGCTTTTTTGTCATAACTAAATTCACATTATTTTTTCTCACACTTGGTTGTATATCTCTCACATCCTTGGACTGAGAGGTCCCAGTTCGATGCCCGGTCAGGGCACATGCCTGGGTTGCAGGCTCGATCCCCAGTAGGGGGTGCAGGGGCAGCCGATTGATGTTTCTCTCACATCAATGTTTCTTTTTTTTTTTTTATCATCCTCACCCGAGGACATATTTCCATTCTTTGTTCAGATAGAGTGGGAGGGAGAGAGAGGAACAGAGAGAGAGAAACATCGATGTGAAAGGGACACATCGAGTGGTCGCCACCCGCACAACCAACCAGGGCAGGGGAGAAACTGCAACCGAGGTACGTGCCCTTAGCGGGAACCGAACCCGGGTCTTTCCGGACCGCAGGCCGATGCTCTAACCGCTGAGCCAAACCGGCCAGGGCCACATCAATGTTTCTATCTCTCTACAATAATCAATAAAAACATTTAAAAAAATAAAGAAAAAAAAAGAATGTAAGCTCCCATCACTAACACAGAAACCTGTGTCCATTTCTGTATTCCCAGCATAGCACATGGGACAAGCATTCATTCATCATATTTCCTTGAGAAGTACTTGAGTGAATGAATGAATGAATGCTGATAGCACCAATCAGCACCGCTCCCAGACAAATGAAAAAATAAATCATTTCTTGAAGGGCAATTTTTTTGTTCATTTTTACTGTGAATTCTCTTTACTTTCTCCATCCAACCCTCATTAAATTAACATTTCTCTCACCCTTTTCTATTTCTTCCTGTTTAATTCCAGTATTACTTAAATTTAATTACTCCAAATACTATTAAACTAACAGTATAAAAACCTATCTAAATTTGGCAAATTTACAAATTATATTATCTAAGTATATCAACATATATATCTATATTTTTTATGTTACAGACCTAAAAATGTCTATGGGATGGTATATAATTCAATATGTTTTATTCTATATAGAGCAAAGTAAAACACCAAATGTTTTTTAAAGTTCCCTTAATGAGTAAAAATCATTAAACTAGAGAGGATTATACTAGGTCATTTGGTCTTGTCACCTACACATCAGAGACGAACTCATCACCCTAAAAAAATTTCCAGTCACAGAGAATCCATGTTTGTACAATAAAAATATTTGTTTCAAGTTTTCATTTATTACCATGTGCTTGCTCTTCCCTGTGGTCATTATCTACATCTCCAATAGATGCATTTGTAACTCCAATCTCCCTTTTCAATGAATAACCTTAGAGAACACACTAGTTTCTTCAGACTTGTTAAAATACAGTTTACAAAACTGTACATTTCCCTATAAAAGATCTGAAGCATTCAGAGAATACTAAAAGGGTGACTCTTGATTCTCAGGTAACAAATACTTACTGAAAATCATAAAAACAAATGTGACAGTGAAATATGTTAACCAACTACCAAACTATGAGAAGCAATCTACTTCAACAATGACTTCCAGACCTCATTCTACTTGCCTGGGAATAAGTTGGTCTTTGCTGCTCTATATTATTTCAAGAGTCATCGTAAATGATAGGACCAAGATTTTTTTAAGTGTTTTTATTGATTATGGGGGAGGGGGGGCATTGATGAGAAACATCTATCAGCTGCCTCCTGCACACCCTCTAATGGGCATTGAGCCCACCACCAGGGCACGTGCCCTGACTGGAAATCAACCAGGACCGAATGGGTCAAGATTTTTAAAAAAAATTTTTTTAGAGAGAGAAACATCTATGTGAGAGTTAAACATCAATCAGGTGTCTCCTGCACACTCCCTGCTGGGGATCGAGCCTGAAACTGGGGCATGTGCCCTGACCAGGAATTGAACCGGGACCTCTTAGTCCACGGGACAATGCTCAATCCACTGAGCCACAATGGCTGGGCTTAAGGGGTTATTATTATCTTTTCTTTATTGATTTGAGAGAGAGGAAAGGAGAAAGACATATGAGAGAAAGAACATCGACTGACAGCCTCCTGCATGCCCCACACTGGGGATTGGACCCACAACCTGGGCATGTGCTGAGACCCAGAATCGAACGAGTGACCACTTGGTGCATGGGTCAATGCTCAACCAGTGAGCCACACCAGCCGGGTTTAAAGGGTTGTCTTTAATCCTCACTCAAGAATATTTTTTTCATTGATTTTTTTAGACAGAGTGGAGGGGAGCGAAGGAGGGAGAGAGAGAAACATTAATGTGAGAGATACTCCTACACAACACTGACAGGGGCTGGGGATGAACAAGGTTCATGCCCTTAACCAGGAATCGAACCCCCAACTCTTTGGTCCATGGGCCGATGCTCTAACCACTGAGCAAAACTGGCCAGGGCAAAGATTTAATATTTACTTCTAGAAACAAACAAAAGAATGAAAAGAACATAAGTGATTACAAATGAAATAAGGTAGCTATGTTTAAAATATTTACTGAAGTTGATGTGTGGGTACACAAAGGTCATTATACAATTTCTCACTTTTATTTACAGTTGAAATTTTCTGTTGAAGAAGTTAAAAAAGATTCTTCCCTCAGACTGACTCTTTAATAATAAAATATATTATAGAATACTATATTATGGAATAAAAATTTTAAATAAAATTAATTTGTATTCGACTTATAAAGAATGGACAATCAGCACTACAGTTCATCATATCTATATGCATATATATTTTTATTTAACCATTAAGCCAAGTAATAAACAAATATGCTGATCAACACAAGATTCTAAAATTCATGGTCTCTGGGACACCTTAAAAAAAAAAAAAAAAAAAAATCACCCATCTACGTCTGAAGTATACTAAGTCATCGTAAGTATATAAAATGAATGATAGCAAGAATGTCCAGAATGATAGAAAAAGGTTATTTCAGAAGAGCATATATGTACCCCAAGCTAACAGTTCAGGGCATTAATGTACCAATTTCCCAACAATGCTCCAAACTATATTCAGGAGTTGGTGTTTCAAGTTTAACAGTAGTTTTAATTATTCACTGGGAAGCTTTTATTGCACCTCTGATTTTCTAGGCATTAAATGTGATTTTAATTTAGGCAATCTCTAGAAATATTTGTTAAATAAATACATATTTTTGTAAAAGACTGAGAAGAATAAAATACAAATAGCAAAACTGCTTAATATAAGAACATAATACATTTCAAAAGCCAAATCTTATAAAACCTGGGTTAACTGGTATTATGCAGATTGGGAAACTCCAGAAATTGGTTCTGATATCAATATTTTTTTTAAAAATCATTCCGGTGATTTGGGGTAATGTAGCCCTGGCCAGTGCGGCTCAGTTTTGGAGGGTCATCCCATAAACCAAAAGGTTGTGGGGTTAAGTTCCCAGTCAGTGCACATGCCTAGGTTGCATGTACTAGAGGCAACCTGTCAATGTTTCTCTCTCTCAATGATGTTTCTCTCTCTATCTGTCCCTTCTTCTATCTCTAAAATCAATCAAAATATCCTCGGGTGAGGATTAAAAAAACAAAGTGGCCCAAAACAAACTATTTCTGAGGAAGAGAAAGTTTAAAACATCTACAGACTAATTTTTTCACATCTGCTTGTGAAAACACTGCAGTCATAATTTGATAAGCAACTCAATAAAACAAAAATACTCTCCAGCTCCTTATCTGTTAAAAGGTAACACATTTCCCACTAACAGTGATCAATTTTTGAAACTCAAAGTTAGTTTTTGAAACAGATTTATTTATTGAGCATTCTACTTTTGGGTGGATCGATTATTCATTCAACACAATGGAGGGACACTGTTCTATATGCTGGGGATATAGCACTGAACAAAACAATGTCCCTGCCCTTATAATGAAACTTACATTCTAGTGGCTGGTTGAGAAAATTTTGTGCAGGTTTACTTCTTATCACTTATTCTGCTTCTCCATACTTTCATGGCTCTTTTACATATGTACTATCAAAGAGACTTCAGCAGTTTTAAAGTTCAGGTTTGAATGCACCCAAGTAACTGATTTTAGACCAGGCCTTAAAAGAAAGAGTTAGAGAAGCAATAAAGGAGTTTCAATTAGTAAAAATTGCACTTCAGATAAAACCCACAACCTATTAGGGCACCATAAAATGAACTCAATCAGAATTTTTGACAATAACTCTCATCCAATCACTTCAAAAAGGCAGATTAAATTTTACTTTATCCCTGTCCTTAAGTATTTCTCAATATCAGTTCTTTAAATTTAAATTCTATTTCTGAGCAGAATTTATGTATTTAAACAAAATTTCAAGAAAATTTTCTATATTTAAAATGTGAAAAATTCTACTTGAAATAGGAAAGACTGGCCTATGCCCATATCCTTAGTACATGCAAAGCCTCCAAGGACATTTCAAAAACACCTAAAAGTCACGACGCTAGGTAACTTTGTTATCTAAAAACACTAACAACAAAAAACATTTTTAAAAGTATTTAAATTACTCTGAGATTCCCATGTGGCATAATATACTGTGATTCTTTAATTAAGAGACATCTGGCTAGCACTTCTCTGAGCCTTAATTTTTTCCCACCTAGGAAATGACCTTATGCAAGAAGATATGATGAACTGTCAACACTAAAATTATACTATGATGAAGGCTATAATAAAATCAGTAGTGGCATTTCTGAACTTAGGCCAGGTACATTATGAGAGTATACATTCCCATCTCTGCAGATCTTAACTTCAAGCCCTTGTTACTATCTCTGCTTTAGATTTAATACCTTCTGTAAATTATTACTATCACATACCTTTTTCTCAGATCACTAGAAACCAAATGGGAAGATTAAAAAAAAAACAAAAAAAAAAAACACTTCAATATATACTTATCTTTCCTCAGGGAAGCTATGTACCAGAATTAATGTGCTGGGGGCAGGGGAGGACAACTCTGCTTTGGTGTTTTGTTTTGCCTAAATCTGAAGGAGGATGAACAGAACAGGGAGAAACCAAGTGTGCCAAGGGGAAGAAAGAACTAAAACAAGAAAATATTCTAGATGAATAGGAAAACAACCCAAGCCTTTGGAAAACAATAACTTCCTAAGTTATAAGAAATATTCATGCTCCTTATAAAAATCATAATCCAAAGATACACACACACACACACACACACACACACACAAATTGTTTTCTTTGCTCTACATTTTTCCTCCTCTGAATAATTAGCTAAAGAATTAGTTGTAACAGAGTATCAGATTAATCAAAGGTAAAATGTTACGGGGGCATTTTCATCAAACTGAATTCCAAAAATATTCCATACTAATAGTCAGTTGAGTACATTTTTAGAAATCACACTCTCCATCTCCAAGTGTTTGATATAAAGTTCAACCGCTTATAATGAATAAAGCCAGAGAATACATTTCTATGTATTCTTCTGCTAAATAATACAAAATATTGGTGAATCATATTCTGTTGGAAGTGACAGATCTGAGGAACAAGGTCATGAAAACTAAAGGGCATCCTTTAGTTATACAAGAAAGAAAAGGCATTATAAAAATCAACAGTTACAATTCCTTTCTTTGCATTCTTTATCTAATTATGTAAAGAAAAAAAAAGGAATAAACACCTTCAACATAAAGAAGTATGAACTGTGCCAGAAAAGCATTTGTTCTACCGAGGTGGGTTGTTAAAGAAGTTATAGCTCTGTAATTACAAACCATTTCTACATAGGATGAACTGTTACAAATAGCCCCTTTTAGTAATAAGGGTCATGGGAAAGTCACACTATAGATGGTTTTAAGTTCTCAAGGACACTACGCTAGGACAACTCTGGAATTTCACAAAGTCCTATATAGCCAATCCTTAAAACTGTTTAAATTCTGAAAGAGGTTCACAACTACTAAACCACATTCCTACATATGACAATATCTTCTATATTTCACTGACAAAAGGAAAACATTTCTTGTCCAGAGTTTCACTGGCAAGTGCCTTTAGGAGGGCTTTCCTTAGTAACTGTTTTTCATATAATCCAAGATATCAATTTTAAGCCTCATCCTTAAATTCTGCACTGGAAAAAAAGTTAAAAAATAAAAATAAATAAATAAATTCTGCACTGTGAGGAAAATGTTACCAATTAAGATAGTATTTTTCTTCCAACAACTTTGAGATGCATTATTTCAGAGATGTTAAATTTTGGAAAAACTGTGCATCTTATACATCCAACAGAAAGAATTTTATAAGAAAAGTCCAAGACCAACCACTCACCCTTTTTATTTAACATGATGAAGAACATTCCCTACAAAATAGAAAACATGTTGAATAAGACTACACCTCAGAAAATTTGGGTTTGGTCCCATTGTACTTTAAATCAATAGAACTGAATGATTTTGAATAAGTAGATCATATACCTCACAGAATTGTTTTAAGAAATAAATGAGCATAACTACAATATGTACACCTAAAATGTAAAGCACAACTGTGGTGTCACATTTTATTCATGCCATACTTGAAGAATATAATATGTCAAAGTCTTGCAATGGTTGGTCTTTATTAAAAAACAAACAAAAAAACCCCACAAAATTCTGCTACTTTGTTAATTTTGTTCTCAAAATTTAGTTGAAGTGATAATTGAGCCAGTAAATAAAATGGCTTTAACTGTTGATTTTAATAGTAAATGTGCAGAATCAAAGTATACTACAGATAATTATAGATTTTATAGATTTCTATTATAACACAGTACAAAATACTTTATGGAAATTCTGAAGAGTAGATACCAGGGTTAATTATCTGTCATAGCACCAACTCTAGTGCTCAGAAACTGGCTTTCATTGTGGTATTCTCCTTTTTAAAAAATTAGTATTATGCCCTGGCCGGTTTGGCTCAGCGGTTAGAGCGTCAGCCTGCGGTCCAGAGAGACCCGGGTTCGGTTCCCGCTAAGGGCGCATACCTTGGTTGCAGTTTGTCCCCGGCCCTGGTTGGGTCGTGTGGGTGGCAGCCACTCGATGTGTCGCTTTCATGTCGATGTTTCTCTCTCTCTCTCTCCCTCCCACTCTATCTGAACAAAATATCGAAGAATGTCCTCGGGTGAGGATAAAAAATAAAAAAAATAAAAAATTAGTATTATATACACATTTCTTTAATGTAAGCTCCCCTTTTTTTTTCATTTTAGCATAATACAATTTCAGTAATCTTTCCTACTGAAAAAAGAGGTGCTTCCTAGTTTATATGCCTCGATACCTATCTGTTTGGGCATTTAACTCTTTCTATCATGAATTAACCACTCATCTGGACATTTTTAAGGGAATTCATCACTTCTGAAAATCTAAGTCAGAAATCTATTCATTTCAGTCATTTCTGGCAAATGAGAAATAAAATCAACTAAATGTTCAGCCCCACTAGTCTTCCCCCACCATCAGATGCAGCCTGTTCAGGGAAGCTCTTGCAGTGAGTAAGTATTTCAAACAAATAAAAACCAAAGGGAATCAAATCCTTTGTCCCATTTAAATAAGTCCATCATCGCCCTGGCCGGCTTGGCTTAGCGGTTAGAGCATCAGCCTGCGGTCCAGGGAAACCGGGGTTCGGTTCCCGCTAAGGGCATGTACCTCGGTTGCAATTTGTCCCCGGCCCTGGTTGGGTTGTGTGGGTGGCAACCACTCGATGTGTCCCTTTCAGGGTGATGTTTCTCTCTCTCCCCGACTCTATCTGAACAAAAAATGGATCCTCGGGTGAGGATAAAAATAAATAAATGGATCCAAAGTCTTTCTCATTTAAATAAATAAATAAATAAATAAATAAGTTCATCATCATGTGGATTGTCTTCGAAATTAAAATGATGATACTCTAAGATCTACCAACATCATTACACATAGAACCTAAATTAAGTAACTGAGTCAGCAATATAAATGAAGTTTAAGTGACAACACTAATTACAATTAAGCTATGTGAATTTATTTACTAATATATTTTCCCCACAATAATTTCCACAATATAAATATGCACAAATTTTAATAAAAATATATGGTGTTTTGTATAAAAGTCTACTCTGCTCAAGAGTAAAGAAAACTAATAAAATCATTTGTATTATTTCTGAACTAAAATTGCAACTGCTATTTAACAAGTGTGTCTGCATTTTCAAAAAGAAATAATTTTTTAAAAACCTGCCCTGAGGAATGGAAAAAATTATAAACCAAAGCATAGTAATTAATTTTGTGAGAAATACCATTATTGCAAATTAAATCACTAACCTAAATAAATACGGGATGAAAATCCCACCTTTAACAGCAGTATGTGTTTTTTTAAATCATGTATAATAATTCAACAAGGAATTAACTTTATTAAGTAGTAAAGTAAAAAAAGAAAAAACAAAAAGATTAAGAAAAAAAACTTTATCAAGTAGTTCAATTTTTAGAATGCAATTATCAAATAATAGATTTGATAAATACGTACAGTCCCAGAGAGGACATCATGGGGGCAACAGTTGAGAAGGTGACTCTTGCATACTCTGTCATCACTGAATTTGATTCGTTGACGAGTAGTATCTCCTGTAATATAGGAAAGTTAATAACATTCAAGGTTAGACATCTGGAAAATGTTTATTATCTGAAAGCCCTACTATCACTAGCTTTTAATGTGTGGCTAGACACACATTTATAAATCAGCTCAAGAGGGATTAGTTTTTTATATAATATCTTACAGAAAAACTATTTTAGACAACATGCAGTTGCAGTATGTGTACTGCACATGTAATTCAAATAGTCAAAGTGGGAAAGCAATGCATTCTGTTAAAGTAATTCAGAAAAGCATAGGATTTAGAGCAGGAATGGACCTTAACAATTATTGAGTCCAACTCCTTCACACTGCAGATGAGAAACTGTGGCCTGGAGAGGTTAAGCGACTTGCAGCAGACCCACTAGGAGAGTTCTATTGGTATACAATGTTCCCTACTTGATACTAAGCATTGATTTATTTTGTAATTATTTACATTAATTGAAAAACATAAAAAGTAATCTTGCAAACATTGCATACACACTGCGAATCCCCACTGAACCCCAGACGCCATTTCTTCCACTATTTTGTTCCAGCTGAAGTGTCTCCCTTTTGCTGCTGGGAGGAGTTAGAGAGGGTAGAATAACGTGTTTAAGAGCGTACAAACCTGGAAGAAGGACTTACACACCAGTCAAACAAAGGCACATTGCCTAAATGAAAAGTTAACTGTAATGCCTCCAAAGGTCCCACACCTCCAAGTTTTATGTAGCCTGTGCTATATATGGCCTAACTGGGTACATTTAAATTTACTCTGTCTTCATATAACACAATACAACTCCTAAGCAACAGAAGCATCCAACCTACTAATGATGCCTATCCACTAAAAAGTTTACAGATTCTAAGAAAAAAATGGTAACTAACTCTAATAACAAAATATAGATGACAGTTACTTTTTTTTTTTTTTGCTTAGAATCTATTTGGGGGGAAAAAAGAAAAAAACTCTTAATGACGATTCCTTTATGTAGAGTGATAGCCCTAAAAAATGTAGTGCTTTTATTTTAGCCTTAAATTGATATCATCATTGATGAATGAAAACCTACTGGTGAATTACTGAAGCGAGAACTGTTGGTACCAAAATAGATTGTAAATACTGCTGTACTTCACATGATGCCTGGAGCACTCCAGAAACTTTCACCTAGGAAGTAATCCAAATATTTGAATTTCTATTTTTTCACATGTGAATTACAAAAAAGGTTAAAACATTACCCCTTTTACATGGTTTTATTTTGAAGAGCTTAACTCAAAGTCAACTAAACACTATCATTTTTAGGTGGGGTAAGATTTTGTTCAAATTGTTTTAATGTAGTCAAAAAGATTTAAAGAACGTTCTGATTTGTAACCAGGATATATTTTTAAGAACAGTAATTTAGAGCTAAAATAATAGCTTCAGAGCATTTCAACAATAGGTTTTCTAGAAGCTAGTCTCTAGTTAAAGTAGGTTATTTTTGACACCACAATTTGGGATAATTCATTTAGTGTTCACGCCTGCTACTATAATAAAGGTAATTTTGATGATCCTTTTTTCCTTTTAAACACAACTGCTTTTGTTCCACATTCATTAACACATCTGAAAAGTTAGCAATAACTCACGGCTCGGCGAATGCGGGGCCTTTCTGACACTCCCTTGCAGATTGAAGTAGGCAGGCATAGATACATTGAACCTTTACAAATAAAACAAGGGGCCAGATTGTTCAGTTTGTATAGAATAGACTCTGCCAGCAATTTCAATACAGCATCTAGAGTACACGTTGACTGTAAAGATTCTTGTATATGAAAACAAAAGTGAACAAAATCAGGGTGTTTTATTTTTTTAAATATTGACTTAACAAGTGTGTAACCCTAGAAAAGAATATGACCAACGATAGGTAAAAGTCCAAGGCTGGAGCTCTTGAAAGTGGTCGTTGGGCCAACTGGGGTTTTAAAAATGTTTTTTTAAAACGTATATTTCATTCAGACTTTAGTGAGGGACTTAAGCTCCTGTAAAAATGATACTATGATAGGCACACACCAGAATGGCAATGAATTAGAGGCTGTTTGCTTCTTGGCATATAAAAAAAGAAAGTTTTATTTTAAATCTGTACCCAAATTATGCTAAGAAATTTAAAGATGATGTGCGTATTTTTAAGCAGAGAAAAAAAGTATCTTCCATAACTAGGAGTCCCCCTGCTACAAGTATCTGAGCTTTTCAGTAATACAACAGCAGTATCTTTTCTGTGCTCTGTCAAACTAATGGCTCAAGACTATAAGCCAGGCCTTAGAATGAAATCAAAATTCACAGTTTTACCAATCAGACATTTCATCAAGTAGGGCGACTGTTTTTGCTTCAGAAATCACAACATTAAATCTAATGTTAAGACATGTGTGTCCTGAAGACACAGCTGTCAGATAAAATATAAACAATTCCAAATATCAATTTAGCAAACATCCCTGATGAGCTTTAAAAGAAATCAGTTTCTATAAATGCCAGAAAGTATATAAGATACCTTCTCACTGTATATAAATGGTTGCTCTATATACATTTGATAACTGTAGTAAACACAATATACACAGCTATCAAAAATCAGCCTATACTTTATAGAAACTTTTAAAACAATGAAATAAGAAAACCCCTAATAATTTGTGATACAGAAATACCCTGAGAGGGACTAACAACTGAGTATCTGCTTACTGGTATTTTTTAAGTTTTATACTTCAGAGAGAAAGAAAATAATTGTCTACATTACCATGTCCATGTAGCATTTAATAAATTTGGGCTTATGCCATGTTAGTATAATTTGACTAAACCAACAAAAAAATTTTAAATAAAAATACCGGTAAATTTGGTTTCTGTCAAGATATCTGGCCCAAACCATGTTTTTCAAAACTAGGTAAAACAGCGCCCATTTGAAAAAAAAAGGGGGGGGGGCAGGGGAATTACAGTCCAGAGGGAATATAAACCAAATCTTCTTATAATACAAGGAATTATTTCATACATTCAATGTACTTTATCTTTGTGTTTTTTGGGCATATATTCATATAAAAATAACCTAAATTAATAAAAACAATTGCCCTGTTACACTAACACTGGATGGAAATCATCGAATCAAACCCATGAGTGAACACATCCTCTGTGGTAAACAATGAGGTTACAAAGAGGCATAGAAGATAAGCTCTCCACCCTCAAGAAGCCCGTGATTTTGCTAGAAAAATAGGACATTCAAATGAAGTAGCAAGTAATAATACAATGTAGCATGATCCAAGTGCCAAATGGATGTTTCAAATAGTAGTACTTACAAATTCTAAGAGGAGAATGACCACCAAGGACTGGAAGGGTTAGAAAAGGCGTCATATAAGTAAGTACAAGCCAAAATTTGAAGGAAAGATAGGACTTAGACCAAAGGAGAAAAAAGAATATTCCAAACAGGAGTAGTATCTTTGACAAAGTTTATAGAGGTAGGAAGTTTTGAGGAATAGTAAGTAAATCATATTTGGCTTTGGCAAATGGCTTCATGTAGGGGAAACAGCAAAGTTGGAGCTAGAATATTTTACGGATAAAATCTGATTAATTCAATAATTTTTCCATTTTTTTCTTCAATCCAGATTTTGGGTGTAAACAAAGTAAAAAAAAAAAAATTAAAGTTAAAAAAGTAATGGGGCAAAGATTAGGCTAAGTTATTTGAGTTAACAACAACAAAATGTCCTACCCATAAAAACATGAATGTCTCTCTGCCCTATAACCTCCACAATAATTTATCACAGACTGTACATAACTACAATGTCAAGTTTTTAGAATTAGAAACTTGATTTAGAACTTTGGCAGGCAAAGTGTTCTTCATTTAAATGGAAGCATCAAATTTTCTATTTTTATTTTCTACCAAGCAGCTCACTGTAGAGTAACAACTCTCTTCATCTCTATCTTTTTATTTAACCCCTTCATGAGTTTCATGAATTATAACTTCTATTTGGGAACACCTGAATCACAGGTGTACAATAAAAACTGGAATGCATATTATTCCTCTCGAGGTCTTTCAGTAATGCAACAGAGCCTAAGGTGGTACTGAGGCAGTTTCACTCAGGGAATATGAACACTCTAAAAAAAAAAAAAGTCCTGTCCAAACTGTACTCAAATACTGCTATTCTCCAATTCCCTTCAATCGGTTGGGAGGGAAAATTTAAGCACACTATAAATCTCAACAACCATTTTATGGTCCTGCCTTTTCTGAAACTGACTTAGTATGAAACTATAGTAGTAACACTTAAAACCTCAGCCTAGATGGTATGCAACATCATTTTACATGGTGCATGCTATTTTCCCAATATCCACCCCCAGCCCTCTAGTGCCACCACCCTCTCCCACCCATACAAACAATAATTCAAATCAACTTTCACAGATTTAGGTGCTATTTTAAAAACATCAAAATTTTACTTTACCCATTCTCTCCGATGCTCCCTGTATTTTTTTAAGCTGTGAGTGGATGACCATGCTATGTGATCAACAACTGTGAAGGCTAAGCAAAAGTGAACTGAGTTTAGTATTATAATTTCAAAAGAACCTTAAAGTTTGTAATATTTGACATACATAATGGTATGCAGAAACCTTATTTTACTGCGTATTATCAGGCATTAATCGCAAGCAATTTATAAAAACAACTAATTAGTATTTCTTTTGTACAGAATTAGCTTAGAGCTTAGCTTAGGGAAAATAGGAGAAAACCCAACAGCACAGCACATAAAGCAAATAGACGCAACCCCTAGTTTATAAATGGGGGGAAGCCCTCCCATATTCTCCAATGTGCCAACCAAAGCTTTCCCCACAGGTATACTTGTTAGGGGCCATGTATCACTGTTGACTTGGGATACAATACGCACATTTCCTCTAAAATAAAATCCATACTCCTTCAGTGAAAGAAAAGCCAGAGCTAGAAAGAGAGGTATCTAACTAAAAGCTTGAAGTTTCTCATTTCCCTTTGCCCCTGAGTCCCCAAATGCAGAGAAGTGTTCCACCCTCTTATGAGCATTTCTTACAATAAGCTACTGATCCACATGAGGTGAGGACTACGTAAAGACCCATGGCCAATTTCTAGTCTGGTACAGGGCAGGGCAGAAGACCTGCCCTGTACTAGTAAACCCTTGTCTTCATGTGGAACCAAGGTAGAAGCAGGTGGCTACGACTGCACAGTGACTACTAAAGAACCAATTTGATCACTTTTACATCCTCCTCAAATTTCCTCACCAACTCTAACTTCACCCACCTACCTTTATTGTTCCTTTAGAATTCAACCTAAAATTCACTTATACGAACCCTTTTGTAATTAACCTAAAAAAAAAAAAAAATTACCCCATGTTCCCTTGTTAATACATTCATTGCATATTTATTTTTTATTAATAAATTAAATAAATTTAATTTATTGCATATTTGTACAAAGTATATGATTCATTAATAAAAGGACTCACTACCATGTCTTAACTTAAAATGATTATAAATGTTTTGAAAACAATGTAACTCAATACATGTCAAACTTTTCAGGAATATGTTTATTACGTAAGGAAAGGAAAGGAAGTGTACTCAGCCAAAGACGGCAGTGGGAAACACCAGTTATGGCATTCTCCCTTCCTAATGTAACAGCAAGTCACTTCTTCCTAATACAACTTATAATCATACTGGGGAGTAGTAGCAGCTCTTCTTTAATCCAGAAAAATGCAAAAATAAGGGTACTAATACAGTTCAGAAAGGCTATCCCTCCTTAATACTTTTATACGGTCCTATAGGTTTATAATTACAAACAGGTACTAATAACACCCCCAACCACAATCTCTATGACAAGCCCAACATTTTAAAAATGCAATGCCCAATGCAGAAGAAATTTTCAGAACAAATTCATTCTTGCTGAATATGATCATAATTAATAATGCTAAGATAATTTTTTAAATCTATCAGCCTTCTTGTCTATGAAAATCCAAATAACAGTATTGTAAGGAATGAGAGTAGGAAACAGCCTGGGTAGTAGGAGAAAGAGCTTATAGAATCTTTAAGTGCTAACAGAATGGTAATGTAAATGTGGGAACAAAATAGCTACATTCAAAGGGCTTTTTTCCACCCCTTGCCACAATCTTCTCTTCTCTCATTATACAAACATTAAATCTTGGCCACTGGCAGGAATTAATGCCATCACATTTCTAGGATGATACATACTTTAGGATATCTATCTACATATTTCTCCTTTTAGATTTAAGAAATACATTAGAAAAGTGTAAACAGTTTCCTAAAAATTAAGTTCTAAAAGTGAATTATATAGATTTTGTTTTATGGATATACACCATAAAGTCAGTCATTAAAAAGTTGCAGCCTGCTAAATTTATATTTTGATACTTACTTGCAAAGCTGCAATTCTGATTCAGTAACACTTGTACTCTGGATACCTGGTGCCTCTATCATCCAGAACTTTCTATACATAAAATTAGAAGTAGCAAAAGCTATATCTAGCTATGAAGAAATAGCTGATAAAACACAAGGAAAAGGCGACTGGCTGATTTATCTATTAAAAAGAGAAGTTCTGCTCTTGCTGGTGTGGCTCAGTTGGTTAAGCACCATTCCATGTTCCGAAAGGTCACCAGTTTGATTCCCAGTCAGGGCATATGCCCAAATTGCAGGCTCAATCTCTGGTAGGGGTGCGTGCAGAAGGCAAACTATCAATGTTTTTCTCTAACATCAATGTTTGTTTATCTCTCTCTCTAAAAATCAATTAGAACTTATTTTTTTAAAAAAAGACAAGTTCTCATTGGTTGATGATAGCTATAAAAGCGAAGCAGAGGCTCCTCAAATCTAAAATCAATGACAAAAATAAAAAGGGTAAAGAAATGTGAATATGAAAGGACAGAAGACAGGCAACTCAATGACAAAAGAAGTTAAAATGAAAACAGATAATCATGAAGGAGACTGAGCCTTAAAACTACTGAAACATAGCAGAAATAATGTGTTAAATATACACCAAATATGTTCTTTAAATTAAGTATTACAAATGAAGTCCCTGATGTTCCCCTACATAGTCCCCCACACTGCGTAGGGGAAAATACACAAAATAATATCTGTTCATTCTTAAAGGTATCTGATTGTCTTTGTATTTTTTAAACACTTTTTTCAAAATTAGACACCTATACTCAATATCACAGAATTCATCACTTAAAAATAAACACAATTGTTCATGGGTAAATTCTTCACTCCCCAATGGACTTTCAGTTCCCCTAGGATTAGAGTCCTATTACCACTACTTTACTGCAGAGTCAAAAAACAATAAAAACAAATATATCCATAATCTCTAAGGAAAAGAAAAGAAGAAATAACTACAGCAACTCAGCAATCTGGGGATACTCAGGAAAAGTAAGATTATATTACTGTTAGCAATTACAATAAGCTAAAGCATGTCAGCCAATAAATATGCAGAAGACCATGTCTGGGGAAGTATCCCCTGTAACATTATTAGGCAAATTAAACTGTAACAAACTAACTTCTCAAAATACAAATACATGGTTTCTAGAATGTGAGGTGGATCAACTGTTTACCTAGTAAGCATGCCCTGCTATTTCCCGTTCATAATGTAGAATCACAACCACTCCTGCCCCCTCCCCCACCGGTTTCTAGGCCAGGGGTTATCTTTGATAAGCAGCTTTTCCCATAACCAGACACCTTTCCACAGTCCTACTATGGGAACAGGTTGGTGAAATCCTCCAGAACTGCTGACCACCACACCAAAACACTAATAGAGAGGTGAAAAATCAAGCTGAGAAGTAACTTCACCCAAGAAGTTTAGATGGACCTAGGGACTCCTAGAGCTCTCCATCTCACAGGTGTATGTTTCTAGCCTCATTTCTACTTAAGGGCTTTATTATACACAGTTCAAGCAACTTTCCTTTCACATGAATAAACCAGTATTTTTCAAGTATGAGATGTGTCCAAAGGATGATTTTAGGTGTTACTTGATTTCAACCAACATGACATTTTAAACACTACTCAATCACTTAGCAGCGATTATTTGTTATAAGTCAAGAAAAAAAGCTTCCATTGGTGTTCAGTATGTGCTTAACACATTTTAAAATTTCTGATTTTTAGCACAGGGTGAGTAACAACAGAGTCTAGTTATTTCTTATAACACCACGTTGTTTTCACTGTATTTATTTTTCTGGGGGCATAAACTTTAAAATTAAATTTTTAGAAAGTGAGTTGATATAAAGAAAAAAGTATCAAACAGAAAACAGGGTAAAAAACAATAAATGTGTTATGTGTGACTAACATTTGGGAAACATTTACATAGAACAAGGTTTCTCAAACTTTTAATGTGTATCAAAGTCATATGAAAGGCTTCTTAAAACAGATTGCTGGCCCCACCCCCCAAATTTCTGAGGCCTGGGGTGGGACCAAGAATTTACGCTTTTAACAAGTTCCCATGTGATGCTAAGGTGGTTGGTCTGAGGATCACACTTTGAGAACCACTGATCTAGAGCAATGATCAAAAAGTTCATTCTTAAAGAACAAGACAGCAAATATTTTAAGCTCACCAGCCATAAAGTCTGTTGCAACTACTCAACTCTGCTGTTGTAAGGCAAAGCAGCCATAGACATTTTGTACAAAAATGGGCATGATTATATTCCAATAAAACTTTTTTGCAAAAGCAGGTGGGCTGTAATGCCATCCCTGACCTAAAATATATCCTCAAGTAATTGAAAAGGGTATATGTGTAACCTAATAGTTGGACAGAATACAGAGGCAGCTGAACAGCTAGATATACTATAGATAACATCCAATAAATATCCAACCTATTTTATTGAAAGGCAAAGCTTTGAAAAGTTTAACTTTCAAAGAGAACACAGCTCTGGGCAGTTTAGCTCAGCGGTTAGAGCATCACCCTCCAGACCAAAAAGTCGCCGGTTTGATTCTGGTCAAGGGTACCTTGGTTGTGGTTTGGTCCCCGGCCCTGATCGGGGTTGTGCGGGTTGTGCGGAAGGCAACTAGTCAATGTGTCTCTTTCACACTGATTTTTTTTTTTTTCTCTCTCTCTCTTCCCCCTCCCTGCCACTCTGTCTGAAAACAGGTGAAAAAATATCCTCAAGTGAGAATTAAAAATATATATACATATATATAAAAGAAGACAGGTCTGTAGAAAACTGAGGTCTTTAAAAGATAGCAATTTACCATGCATTCAGGAGACAAAAAACTTAGCAAGGGTAACTGGTTAAATTATTTTCATGTTGAACCACACAGATCAAACATCATTGCAGAGGATTCACAACTACATTAGAATGTATGAATCAATAGCTAGAGTGTTTTTATAGGGGAAAAAAAAAATCAGACCCTTTTCTCAAGCCCATTTTAAATAGCAAAATATGACATTCAGTTGACTGAGCTACATGTTACTTAATGGTAGTGGCTTTGACATTTTGAAGTCATAAGTTATTCCGTTAGAACAAAAACACTGAAGCTGTAGCCAATTTCAGAGTTTTTACAAACTACTTTTCTTTACAGCCTCAATAACCTTACAAAATTGATAAACTCTATTTTGTTCTTGTCTTCCAATTTCTGCCCTAGTGCTGCTAGTGCCTGAGACTTTTTTTTAATCCTCACCTGAGGATATTTTTACATTTATCTTTAGACAGAGTTGGGGGCTGGGGAAGAAAAACATCCATGTGAGAAAGACACATTGATTGGTTGCCACCCACACGACCCCAACCAGGGCTGGAGGAACCGCAACTGAGGCACATGCTCTTGGCCAGAATCAAACCTGGGACTCCTTGGTCCGCAGGCTGATTCTCTAATCAACGAGCCAAACCGGCCAGGGCATGCCTGATTCTTTAATCCAAAAAGGGATCAGAATGACTTTTCTGCAGGTACTGAACCCACAAGACCTCCTCTCTCAGAAACATACCCTCTCTCTTGCTCCCTTATTCTTTCTCCAGCAAAATGTTTCAACTTTTCTCATCTTCTTAGTCTACAGTTTCTTAGTAGTTAGTTGAGCAACAGAATTACTTATGTTTCTACTATAGTAACAGCTCTAGGCTTTTAGGATTCAGTCCATTTCAAGCACCTTCCTGGAATTCCATTCTTGAAGAGCATCTGCCTATTTCTGCAACCCCACTGCTTGTCTGAACCCTTAGCAACTTCAAGCTTTACACCTGGTACTGAACACTATCTGCCTCACCAAACTTAACTGTGATCCATGATACCTATTTGCCCTTGAGTTCCAGATACTCATCTTGAACATGCAGCTTACTACTATTTATGCTTATTTCATATTTTACCCAGACCAAATCAAAGCATTTATTTGCTGCTTATAGAGCTTATGCAATGACAAACAAAATGATTTTTCTTTAGTTTCAATTTATTTTAACTAAAGTAAAATGTCTCAAAATCATAAGGCTTTCTTGAGAAGAGCTAAACAACTCTTCCAAGGACAGTCCAGCCAGTGTGGATTAGTGGTTGAGCGTTGACCCATGCACCAAGAGGTCGCTGGTTTGATTCCTGGTCAGAACACATGGCCAAGTTGTGGGCCCAGTCCCCAGTGGGGGGCATGCAGAAGGCAGCCAATCAATATTCTCTCCCTTTGATGTTTCTGTCTCTCTCTCCCTCTCCCTTCCTCATTCTCTAAAATCAATAAAAGAAAAAAAAATTTTTTAAAGAATCCAAGGATAATTCAGGGTTATGTGAGGTAATACTATTATTGTTTTCTGGCTGTTCTGTATGAACAGTATTCAGAATTCAAAATGCAAAATGGGTTAGTAGTTTTGTTTTTTTAATAAATTTACTATGTGGGTGTCAACAAAGCTTTCAGTGTTTTGTTATGCCTGGACCTCTAATTAAGTCAAATATTTACTAAAACTCTGTTAAACCTTTTTATGTTTAACTACTGTTCAGCCTTATGTTTGCTAAAATTTCTCATAGTGTTAAAGAATTTACAAGATCTAGAGTAAGAAATACCCTATTATTATTATTTTTAAATGTTTGTACATTAAAGGCTACGCCTCCTTCACTTAAAATGAACAACTCAAGTGGAATACAAAAATGGCTTACAACTGACCAAGAAATAAGTATGGTTCATTATGTTAATGAAAAAAATAAATAAATAAAATGCTCTCAATGTTGATGACAAGTCAAGGAACACAGATTACAATAGAGATGATTTTATGAAGAAAATCTGTCCTATAGGTTCAACAGTTATGTATCACTAACTTAGATTAGGAACAAGTAAATGATACTCTGAACTGTATTTTCCTGGGTATGTCCTAGGATAAGTATCCTTTAATTTTATATCCCATAAACTATAACTACCATACAATACACAGATCAACAAAAATATTAATTCTGATCAATGTACTGTATTATTAACTAAGGAAGTACAGAATCATATGTTTAGGGAAAATGACCACCAAAAGTTAAAGAGTATTTAACTTGCTCCAAATACTCACTAACCATAACAAACAACTAATGATGTTATAAAATTCTATTCTATATGCTACATTCTATTAGTCTACTGGTTATTTTTCAGGACAGATTTTCATTCCTGGGCTATTTTAACCTTCAGAGATGGTCTCTGATTCCATTTAAAGGTTATAACAACTAAGAGGTATGAAATCCTCAAAACTACCTTCTGTCACTTCCTTAGTTTCTAAACTAAGAATGTAATCTAGCCAGGCCGGTGTGGCTCAGTGGTTAAGCGTCAATCCATGCACTATGAGGTCACCAGTTTGATTCCCTGTCAGGGCACATGCCCAGGTTGTGGGCCCAATCCCCAGTAGGGGACATACAGGGGGGCAGTCAATCAATGTCCTCTCTCATCGATGTTTCTCTCTCTCTCTCCCTCTCCCTTCCTCTCTAAAATGAATAAAGAAAAAATATTTTTTTTAAAAAGAACGTAATCTAAATTCACACCCTCAATTTTGTTTAATCTCTATCCCTGCACCCTGCCAGGCCAGTCTGGGATCAGAACCAGAGACTTAATCATAACCAAACTGTATCTGTTGGCAAAAGGGCTTTAACTAAGGGACATCCTTGCAGCTAACCCAACTCAGCACAAATGACCATAGTCTGTGTGAGGACACTGGGTTCCTCCAAGTGTCACATAGACAAGTCTCAAACTGCTGCTTGAATTTTCCTGGGCTGCTTTCCTGCTCCTTGCTTTGTAATGGAATATGTTTCAGACAAAGAAGTTATCCCTCTTCCTTATTTTAATGCTAACAACTAAAAAAAAATATTTATAAAATTTAACATATTTTACACTTTAGATAAAATGATACTGACATATATCTACTTATGGTTCCTCCCTTCTAAAAAACTTTAAATATATTTTTCCAACATTTTTTAGTATAACACAGGAAATTGTTCGGTTTCCCACTTAACAAATTATAGATTTAACTTGAGGCAAAAAAGGTTAAGTGACTTACCCAAGGTTACAATTAGAGGTACAGCTGGGGCTAGAAACCAGGTCTCCTGAGTCTCAGCCCAGTGCTCTTTTCCTTAGCCCATGATTCCTTATCAGAAAAATCCAAATACAGTCAGACCCCCAGTTACATGGGTATGAGTTACACTGATTCACATATACAAACTTTATATAGTGTGACCAATGTTTCAACTCACGCGGTACCCTGCTTCCATTTATGCAGTATGCCAGGCATCGGCACGATTTTCAGTGGCACACAGGCGGTTGCCACCACCAGGGCCCTAGGCAAAATTGCAAAGAAAGCAAAGTTTGTCTTTGGCCCTCCCACCTCCCTTATACATTCCTTTCCCACCTCCTGGTCATCCCCCTGCCCAGCCTCCCAGCGCCATCATGCTGCCCTCTGGTTGTCCAAAGCCCCCCACTGCCACCACTCACCCAGGACTGTCCTTTCTGGAAGTGCCCAGTGATGAAAAATTAGCTCTCCATTTTCCTGCCACTAAAATTCCTATTCTTGATTATTTCAGTGAAATTTATTTTTTTTATCATCTAAATTATTAATTTATTTAAGTAATTCAAAATACAGTACATTTAACAGACTTAAATCTCCAAGGACTTTAAAAAGGAACTAATTAAAAAGATTTGGGGGGACAGCACGAAGGAATAAATCTATTTTGGGGGGAGGGGGAGGTGCAAGGTATTCTCAGTGCCCTGAGACTTCTATGCCACTTCAGATTCCCTCACAGACAGGACACTAAGGGTTGAGGGAGTTATTGTCACCTTGAGTCCCACTATCCTAGAAGACAGTGGTTGCTTTATAGTCTTTAAGATTAAAAGAAATTAAAAAACAAAAAACAAAAAATGAACAGGGCTGCCTTAAATACCTCCTACCTACCTTTTCCATCTCTCTCCCACCTCTTGGATCCCCAATTCCACCTCTTAGTGCCAAAGACAATCAACAGCAGTCCCTGTAAGCTGTTCCTGTGTCCAATACAAAGCTTCCCATTCATTATACGGTTTCAAATTACATGGTGTTATTGAGGAACGTATACATGTTTCCCTATTCCTGGATAACTTAAGTTGACTATACACTCTAAAAAAAGAACAATCCTAATTATTTAAAGATCCTGAATCATAAAATAAAATATGTAAACTCATTAACTATCTGGTATCTGGTAAGAAGGAAAAGAATGTTCTAATTATCTTGTACACATGAAAAGAACTTATGTATCTAAAAAAAAACATTCTTTTCCTTGAAAGTAGTATATTTCTTGCTTCTAGCCCAACACAGCAGTGAATATCCAGTCATTTCAGCTAAATAATATTGTGGACTCATAAACATGAATTCATTGGTAAATCCTCTTAGTCTGGAGGCAAAAATAAAAAATAAAAAAAAAAATCCCGTAATACACACAAAAAAATATAAATTTATTTGTATACGAACAGAATGGATTTTAAGAAATTTCTATTATACTGACTACATACACAGGAAAAAATAATACATATTTTTGGTTTAGCTTTACAATACTAGATTAGCTGCCTAGTTCAGAAATTTATCAGGTGATAGTAATGTACTTTGATAGTAATGTAGTTGTACCCTCCCAGTAAAATTAGGAAATTCAATCCATGCAGAAGGTACCAAAAAATGGTATCCATCTAGGATTAAAAAGATCATGTAAAGTAAATCTTTAAAAATCTCTATAATTTTATTACAAAGATTATTCTGTCAGCTAAAATCCTGGATTAAGTCCCTTCACAATCCTGTCTTCATAATGAAAAAGGAGCAATGTTAAGACATGCTGCAGATATAAAATGACCATTCTTATCTAAAGGTGAAATATAACATATAAGTTTCCCCAGTGGCATTTTAAATTAATGTTAACTTTCAAGGGTTTACTACACAAATAAAATTCATTTCCTTCCCAATCTTCCCCTCCTCTCTACACAACCACAAATATGTTTGCCATCTACACCTATTTGTCTATGTGTTCTACAAAGAAAAGTTCCCAATATGGGTTTTTATTAAAATTGAACTGTGAATACTGAAAAGCCATTCTAAATATGCATTGCCAAAAATATTTGAATTCAAATTTTTTTAAATCTACTCACATATTTTGCTGCAAAGCACTCAAGAAAATTATAAGAACGACTGAAAAATTTAGAAGTGTCTTTTCTCTTATGTCAAGCAATTTAAATAACTTGTTAAGAAAAAAAAGCATTTCTTCAACGGCTAAGAAACTATGTGCCAGGACAAGCAACATATGAAAATAAACAAGTGTTTTATTTTTAATAAATTATTGAACTACACCTTTCCTCCACATTAGCATGGATTTGTGCTGAATTTGAAAGAGTACATTACTAATTATCATCAACAAAAAAAGCAACAGCATTTCATCTTTTTATTCAGAATTCTCTTTATGACAGAAATATCCAGCAATTAGTGGTTTTCTATACAAAATTTACCCTAAATACCTAAAAGAATCGTTTCCTTCAATTCTACTTCACTGGGCACCACATTTTCAAAATGGCTCTATTTGGGGCACATGCAAGATTTGTCAATATTTACTGAACAAAGCCTCTATTAAATTGTCTAACAAAATGGAGGTCTTTCGGAAAAAACAGGCCATAACATTTTTTTCACAAAATGGGGCCAAACACACCCACTCAAAAAAACATGGTTTGGGTCAGATTTTTCCATAAGAATGGTTGTTTCTGCGGGGGTCGAGAGTGCATTTCTGGGACTGGGTTCACAGTAAAGGTTTCCTTCAGACCCAGGTAAAAGGGGTGGAAGGGGTGGCGGGGGGCAGTTCTCTCTGGATGCTCTGGAGGGCGACGGCGAGGGATGATCATGATCCCACAACTCTGGGTTAGGGATTAGTTCAAGGGGCGGAAGCTCTAGCGGTCCGCAGGTACCTAATTCGACCACAAAACGGACCGCCCGACTACGCAAGAGAGACGTGGGCTCTCTTGTCCCAGCCAAGTCAACACTGAATGCTCAAACTCTCCTTTCAGCCTCCAGGCCCCGCCTGACCCCATTGGCAGCAGTTCCCGCCAATCCGCTCGGACACCGCCCCCCCAGCCCGCCTGCCCAGCCCTGATTGGATGGGACCGGAGCCGGGACCTCGTGTTACCAATCTGGGAGCCCCTTACTCAGCCACACACACAAGCCCAGGTGCGCCCGCAGAGCCCCTTTCCCTCGCCTTTCCCATCCCCTCCCCCACCCCCAGGGCACTGGCAGAGACTTACCGTCCCGGGAGGTGCCCATCAACTGGTCCAGCATCGCGCGCATCTGGGCCTGCGCCGACATGGCGGCGGCGTAGCGGGCGGGCGGACAGGCGGGGGTGGGGCGCAGATCGGGCCCTTTCGGGCGGGGGGGACAAGGGGAAGGGCTGAGGGAAGGTGAGACGCTCTCTCGGTTGCCGCCGCCGCCACCGCCGCCTCGAGGCGTGCGGGAAAGGAGCCGCAGTGTTTACAGCAGAGTCCGGGCTGCGCTCCTGACGACGTCGCGTACGCGGAAGGCAGCAGCCCCCGAAAGCGACCCTCGTTCCCTCACTCTCTGTCCGAGTCCTGGGACAGAAGCGATAAGGGCTAAGCAAGCTCTCGCCTTCAACACCGCCACCCGCCAGCAGTCGTCAGCCCCCCCTTCAAGCTCTGACGCCGCTCGCCACCGCCGTCGCTACGACGTGAGCGCGCACGCTGCTCGCGCCTAGTCGTTTTCTGCGGGGACTCCACCAACTGGCGTCCAACCGTACTTGCTCCGCCCGCGCCGCCTAGGAGGGGTTCCACCCTAACGGCTCTCGTGCGCGTGCACGCGAGTTCTCCCTTCCCGGCCCCTCCTCCAAATATCGCGAGACTGGTGTTTCCACAGCCCCTCGGAGCGGCTTACGCCTGAGGCGCCAAACCTTAGGCTCCCGGCTACGGGTCGAATAGGGCTGGGCGGCACCATGTGCTGGGAGTCCAAACCCAGATTAGTAAATGTGTCCGAGGGCTAGCCCGAATCCGGAGGGAGCAGAGGCCATGCGAGTCGGTCCGACTGAGGTTACCAGTCCGAATGGCTACTATGGGCGTATTCCTGACGAATACTTAGGATTAACTCGTTCTCAGGGGCCCACCCGGAGTCGTGTGGACTCAACCTTGTTCTCACTGCTGCCCAGCCCCCTACAAAAGAAGCCCTGCGCTCCTGACATCTGGATCCTTTTCCTTCATTTTCATGGAGACCAAGCCGCCCGAACTGGAATAAGTCAAATTCAGGAAATAACACCTGAAATTAATACACTAGGAAACAGATGTAGCCCATTTCGGATTCATCGTCATTACGTACAGTAACAGCAGGAAGCTGTTATTCCAAATTAGGAACCATAAAGATTAAGCAGTCTTCTGAGAAAGGGGAAGAAGTGCTCTTGCAGAGAATTTCTTTCCTGCTTGAGAGAGAGCTGAAGGGTGCGGCCTTTCTTTCCATTGTGTCTGCAGGGACGGAAACGAGCCTGTGGGTTCCCAGCGTGCTGTCACCTTGGAGTCAGATCCCTCGGTGGGACCTTCAGCAACTTCTTTCTTAACCTCGTGTTTAATGAGATAGACGCCTCAAAGCTCTGTTGTGAGGGCGAAATGAGCTCACCGAAAATGCTCAGCCCAGAGCCTTGCCCCGATGCACTAACTTTTTTATGTAAAAACAGTAATTCCGTAAGACATAGGTACTTCTAGATACTTTGAAAGAAAAGAATGGAAAATAAAAATAAGAAAGAAAAGAATGGTCAAATTTTGTTTCTTTAAAATTGTATATGGCCCTGGCCGGTGTGCGCAGCGGTTAGAGCGTGGGCCGGTGGACAGAGACCGGTTCGGTCCGCTAAGGGCGCGTACCTCCGTGGCAGTTTGTCCCCGGCCCTATTTGTCTCTCTCCCATTGACGTTTCTCTCTCTTTCTTTTCCTCCCGTGCTCCCTCCCACTCTATCTGAAGATAAAATTCAAAAAAATGTTCTCAGATGAGGATAAAAAAAATTGTCTATGCAACGACTTGGAACTTAATTAGTACGAGCAATAAAAAATTAACATGAAATAGTGATCATAGTCCCTGGATCCTTTTAAATGCGTATTGGGCCAACAAAAATTTTAGAATCTCATTGCCTTTAGTGATTCACAAAATATTTTTTTCCATTCAGTTATTCAGATAACTAAAAATTCAAACAACTCCAAATAGTAGGAACATCATCTTTTGAAAACTATTTACAATAAAAGTGTTCAAGTTGCCCTGGCCAGTTTGGCTCAGCGGTTAGAGCGTCGGCCTGCGGTCCGGAGAGACCCTGGTTCGGTTCCCGCTAAGGGCACGTACTTCGGTTGCAGTTTGTCCCCGGCCCTGGTTGGTCGTGCGGGTGGCAGCCACTCGATGTGTCCCTTCACGTCGATGTTTCTCTCTCTCTCTCCCTTCCTCTCCCTCCCTCCCACTCTATCTGTACAAAATATGGAAAAATATCCTCAGGTGAGGATTAAAAAAATAAAATAAAATAAAAAATAAAAATTCAAACAACTCCAAATAGTAGGAACATCATCTTTTGAAAACTATTTACAATAAAAGTGTTCAAGTTGCCCTGGCCAGTTTGGCTCAGCGGTTAGAGCGTGGGCCTGCGGTCTTGAGAGACCCGGGTTCGGTTCCTGCTAAGGGCACGTACCTCGGTTGCAGTTTGTCCCCGGCCCTGGTCGGTTGTGCGGGTGGCAGCCTCTCGATGTGTTCCTTTCACATCGATATTTCTCTCTCTCTCTGTTCCTCTCTCTCCCTCCCACTCTACCTGAACAAAAAATGGAAAAATGTCCTCTGGTGAGGATTAAAAAAAAAAAAAAAGTGTTCAAGTTAATATCTCCTAAAGGGATGCATATATACATATACATATACATATACATATACATATACATATACATATACATACATATATTCCTTAGGAAGGAAATAGCACTAAAATGTTGAATAATTATGTTACTAAAGAGATTTTAGTCTTAATTTTGTCTACCTTTCTGTTTGGTTACATCTCTTATAAACAGCATCTAGTTTGTTTGGTACATGCCCCTAGCGGAAACCGAACCCAGGACTCTGGTCTGCAGGCTGATGCTCCAACTGCTGACCAAACCTGCCAGGGCTATTCTCTGTCTTTTCATTGAAGCATTTAATCATAATCATTTATATTTATGTAATTAGTCATATTTTGGTTTTAAATCTCTAATTTTGTCTGTCTCGAATGATTTGTTTGCTTTTTCTCTTCTTTCTTGCTTGTCTTTGTTGTTGTTAATCCTCAGCAGAGGATTTTTTTTTTCCATTGATTTTTATGGAGTGGAAAGGAAGGAAAGTGGGGAAGAGAGAAACATCAATGTGTCTCTCACATGCGCCCCAACCAGGCCGGGGATTGAACCTGAAACCCAGGTATGTGCCCTTGACCTGGAATCGAACCGGAGAAGCTTTGGTGCACAGCTGATACTTTAACCACTGAACCACACTGGCCAGGGCTTGCTTGCATTTTAATCATTTCATTGTTTCCCTTTCTCGTAGTTTGGAAGTTTTATTCTGTTTTTATTCTTTTAATGGTTAACCTAGAAGATATTTATAACAGGCATCTTTAACTTATCAAAGTCTAATTTCATCAATACCTTTACACTTTTTAAAAATGTTTTTTATTGATTTTTTGAGAGGGAGAGAGGAAGGGAGAGATAGAAACACTGATTTGAGAGAGAAAACATCGATTGCCTGCCTCCTGCATGCCCCCTGCTGGGGATGGAGCCCAAAACCCAGGCATGTGCCCTGATCAGAAATGGAACCAGGACCTCTCAATGTGTGGGTGGATGTTCAGTCCACTGAACCACACCAGCCAGGCCACTTACCCCAATTTCATCAATACCTTTACCCTTTCCCCAGAGAGATAACACAAGAGCCTAGAAAACCAACTCCATTTAACTTCTTGTTATATGCTCTTATTATCATATCTTTTAGTTCTATGTTGTTGTTTTTTAAAACAAAGTTTCATATAATTGATGTTTATTTACCACTCTGCTCTTCCTTCCTTCTGGAATCTCTGCCTTTCCATCTGGGATCAGTTCCCTTTGGTCTGAAGTTTAAACTTTAGGACAGGAGTCAGCAATCTACAGTCCACAGGCCAAATCTAGCCTACTGCCTATTTTTGTGAATAGTTTCATTGGAATACTGCCAGACTCATTCATCTACTATTGTCTATGGTTTTTTTTTCTCTACAACAGCAGAGTTGAGTGGTTGTGACAGATACCATACCGTATGGTCTGCAAGACTAAAATATGTCCTACTTGGCTCTTTACAGAAGTTTGCTTACCTTGCTTGTTTGCTTTTGTGCTTGTTTGTGAGAAACTCTCCCATTTTTGTTTTGATCTGAAGAGATCTTTTTTTTGCCTTTCTTAATTCCAGATAAATATTTTTATTGGATATAGAAGTCTTAGTTGGAAGTTACTTTCTTTTGAGACACAGATTCTATCTTTCTTGATGCCTTTTACCTTCCAGTCCCTCCTTTGAAGGTAGCTGGCTGCTTTCCAATTCTTTTCTTTTTGCCCTTGGTTTTCTATAATTTACTGTGATGTATCTAGGTGTGGATTTTTTAATTTATTGTGCTTGAAATTCATTGAGCCTTTGGAATCTGTGAACTGACGTCCCTTCAGCTGTGTCTAATCTTCTGTTAAATCCATCAATTGAATTCTTTCTTGTTTCAATTCTAGAATCTTTATTGGCTTTTCAAATATACTGTTATTTTTCTAGTTTCTGGTCCTTTGATGAAATTCCCAACTTTGGCTGTTCTTTGACCCCAGTGAACATAATTGTTTTGTAATCTGAGTTGCTAGTAGTAATATCTGAAGTTTTTTTGTGGTTGTTTCCAGTATCTGTTGTTTGCTGGTTTTTACTTATGAGGTCTTATGTGTCTAGTTATCTTTGTGTGCTGAACATGTATTTGAAAAGATACGTAGAGAAATTATACTTACATATGTATATAATTTATACATTCTAGAAACTAGGTAATTAAAAATTAGAATAGGCCCTGGCTGGGTAGCTCAGTTGTTTACAGCATCATCCCAATACCCCAAGGTTGTGGGTTTGATCTCCTGTCAGGGCACATACAAGAATCAACCAATGGCCCTGGCCAGTTTGGCTTAGCGGTTAGAGTGTCGGCCTGTGGTTCAGAGACCTGGGTTCGGTTCCCGCTAAGGGCACATACCTCGGGTGCAGTTTGTCCCTGGCCCTGGTTGGGTCGTGCGGGTGCCAACCATTCGATGTGTCCCTTTCACATCAATGTTTCTCTCTCTCTCTCTCCCTTCCTCCCTCGCTCTCCCTCCCACTCTATCTGAACAAAAAATGGAAAAGATGTCCTTGGGTGAGGATTGATTAAATAAATAAATATCAACGGCAAAAATATCCTCCAGTGAGGATTAACAAAAACACAAACCAAAAAATAAAATAGGTACAAGTAATATATAGTTTGCTAGGCATCCAGAGCAGACAATTCTTCATTTTATTGTAATTTATTTTATTTTTTATTTTAGAGAGGAAAGGAGACGGATAAAGAGAAACATCAATGTGAAAGAGAAACATCAGCTGCATCCCACACGCCCCCTACTGGAATAAGCCCCCAAATGGTGACCTTTTGGTGCACAGGACAACACTTAACTAACTGAGTCACACCACTGGCCAGGGCCATTTTATTGTAATTTATAAACTAAATATAGTAAATAATTAAAGGCTGTATATTAATTTAATATTGTAGTTCTTCCTGGGCATCAGTACATATCTACTATCAAATTTTATAGCCTGGCTGGTGTGGCTCAGTGGTTGAGAGTCAACCAATGCACCAAGAGGTTGCCGGTTTGATTCCCGGTCAGGGCACATACCTATGTTGAGGGTCAAATCCCCAATGGGGGGCATGCAGGAGGTGGCCAGTCAATGTTCTCTCTCATCGATGTTTCCATCTCTCTCTCTCCCTCTTCCTTCCTGTCTCTGTAAACAAGAAAAAAAATTTTTTTTTAAGTTTATAAACATGTTTCCTATTAATTTAAATGTAGATTTAAAAATTCAAATTCTGTGTAAATCATGTCTCTTAGTTAAGTGAATTAAAAACTTACAAATAGAATGTGCTTTGAATTAGCTCACCTTTAGTTCGAAACTACAGATTACACACACACATAATCCTAATATGGGAATCTTTTATTCTTTTTTTGTTGTTGTTAAACCTTACCTGAGGATATATTTTTCCATTGAGTTTTTAGATAGAGTGGAAGGGAAGGAGGTAGAGAGAGACAGAAACATCAATGTGAGGAGACAACACATTAATTGGTTGCCCTCTGCATGACCCTGACTGGGGCTGGGGGTTAAACCCTCAACCCAGGTAAATGCCCTTGATCAAGAATCGAACCCACAACCCCTAGGTCTAACCGCTGAACCAAACTGGCTAGGGCAGAACCTTTTATTCTTATCATCATTTCTGTATTTGTATCTGTAACACTTACCCAGACATGGGATAAGCAAAGTACTAATAACTCAATACCTTATAGCCAGAAACAGTTCTAGTCAAAATGCATAAACATCGTAAGGATATGGTGAGGAGAAATAGCAAGAGCCAAACCTGAACTGAGAGCTAGTCTATTAAAGACAGTGAAATTCAAAGCAATAAGCATAGTTTTGGCCGTGTAGCTCAACGGTTAGAGCGTCAGCTCATGCACCAAAGGGTCACAGGTTCAATTCCCAGTCAAGGGCATATACGTGGGTTGCAGGTTTGATCCTCAGCCCTGGTCAGGTCGCGTGCGAGAGGCAACCAGTTGACATGTCTCTCTCACGTGGATGTTTCTCTCTCTCTATTCCTCCCTTGCACTCTCCAAAAATCAATGGGGAAAAAATATCCTCGGGTCCTTGCTGGTTTGGCTCAGCAGTAGAGCATCAGCCTGTGGACCAATGAGTCCCAGGTTTGATTCCAGCCAAGGGCACATACCTCAGTTGCAATTCATCACTGGCCCTGGTCGGCGTCGTGGGGGAGGCAACTAGTCAATGTGTCCCTCTCACGTCGATGTTTCTCTTCCCCTTTCGCTTTCTCTCTACCTGCATCTAAATAGAAAAATATCCTTGGGTGAGGATTTAAAAAACAAAAATCCTCAGGTGAGGATTGACAACCAACTAAAAAGCAATAAGCATAGCCCTGGCCAGTTTGGCTCTGGTTAGAACGTCAGCCTGCGGTCCAGGGAGACCCGGGTTTGGTTCCCGCTAAGGGCACGTACCTCGGTTGCAGTTTGTCTCCGGCCCTGGTTGGGTGGCCCTGGTTGGGTGGTGTGGGTGGTCACCACTCGATGTGTCCCTTTCACATCGATGTTTCTCTCTCTCCCTCCCCCTCCCACTCTGAACAAAATATCGAAAAGTGTCCTCGGGTGAGGATTAAAAAAAAAAGCAATAAGCATATATAAACCTATTGCTTGAAAAAGGGCACCTTCTTTTTTTTAATATTTTTCCTTTATTGATTTTTTTGGAGAGAGAGAAACATCGATGAGAGAGAACATCGATTGGCCGCCTCCTGCATGCCCCCCACTGGGGATCAGGCCCACAACCTGGGCATGTGCCCTGACCGGAAATTGAACCTCTTGGTGCATGGGTCGACACTCAACCACTGAGCCACACTGGCTGGGCAGCACCTTCATCTTTTAAGAGTAAAAATGATACCTAAGCCAGTGTGAAACACATAGAAAGCATTCAAAAATGCTTCTTGAAAAAAAACAAAAAAAATGCTTGTTGAAGGAAGAAATAGGGAAAGTGAAATTTAACTTGAGATCTGAAGAATGAATAGGAAGTAGCTAGTAAGGGGGTTATGATTAAGGGAAAGAGCTTTCCATGAACAAGGAACAGTGAAATGTTGAAAGACCATAGTTCCTAGAACTGGATTTCAGTATGACTAGGCTGTCATTTATAAGAATAGAGATGAGGCTGAAGAAATTTGGCAATGGCCAGATCCTGGAGGCCCTTTTTAAAGTTTAACTTGAAGGGTTGTAAGCCAGAGGGGTAAGATGAGGTCTGTGCATAATGGAAAATGGATTGATTGAGGAGAGCAGTTTGGAGTTAGAGACCAAGTAGGGAGGGCAGTGGTTCAAGGAAGAGATTTGAGAATAAAAGGTCTGGACAAGTGTAGTAAAAGAGATTCAAGAGACTCTTAGGAGGTAGAATCTAATTAATGATTTCTTAACTGGGATGTGAAGGAAAGACACAGTCTATAAGAACTTAAGATTTCTGGGGTGGGCCCTGGCCGGTATGGTTCAGCGGTTAGAGCGTCGGCCTGCGGTCCTGAGAGACCTGGGTTCGGTTCCCGCTAAGGGCACATACCACGGTTGCAGTTTGTCCCCGGCCCTGGTCGGTTGTGCGGGTGGCAGCCACTCGATGTGTTCCTTTCACATCGATGTTTCTCTCTCTCTCTGTTTCTCTCTCCCCCTCCCACTCTACCTGAACAAAAAATGGAAAAATGTCCTCGGGTGAGGATAAAAAAAAAAAAAAGATTTCTGGGGTGGGAGGGGAGAGATAAACCACAGAACTTACATGCATGTATGCATGAACAATGGACATGGACAACAAAGCTGGAGACAGGGTGGGGAGGGAGGGGGCGGGGGGTATCAATGGAAAAAGGAGAAACATCTGTAACAAAAAATTAATTAATGCCCTGGCCAGTTTGGCTCAGCGGTTAGAGCGTCGGCCTGCGGTCCGGAGAGACCCGGGTTCGGTTCCCGCTAAGGGCACGTACTTCGGTTGCAGTTTGTCCCCGGCCCTGGTTGGTCGTGCGGGTGGCAGCCACTCGATGTGTCCCTTCACGTCGATGTTTCTGTCTGTCTCTCCCTTCCTCTCCCTCCCTCCCACTCTATCTGTACAAAAAATGGAAAAATATCCTCGGGTGAGGATTAAAAAAAAAAAAATTAATTAATTAATTAAATAAAATTTAAAAAAAAAAAATTTCTGACCCGAGTGACTGAGTGAAAGTGTCCATGAACTGATAGAGAACACCAGAGAGGAGATTAGGAAGAGAAGATGATAAGGTTCCATTTTGGAAGCACTGAATTTGAGATGCTTTTGAGGCATCTGTGGTGCTGTCTGCTGGGCCGCTGGACATACAGGTTTACAGCTTGGCAGGGGGGCCTGGACTGGAGTTAGCCTGTTGATGATAATTGAAGCCTTGGGAGAGGTGATCACCCAGGGAAAGCACATAAAGTATAAGGTAAGAACTTAGGTCCAAACCCGAGGAACACCAACATGTAAGGGACACATAGAAGAGGAAAATGAAGACAAATGGCCAGAGTGACAGAAGAAAACAGAGGAATGTGGTATCATGAAAGCTAAGGGAAAAGGAAAGAATGGTCACTAGTGCCTAACACCATCTAGAGATCAAACAAGATAAGTAGTTATCCACTGGGTTTAGTGGCCTAAAGGTTACTTGTAACCTTGTAAGACAGTTCTGTTAGAGCAGAGGGGCAGAAACCAGGCCTCAGCGGATTGAGGATAAATGGGCAATGAAAAATACAGAAAATGGATATATGCAACAACATGGATTATTAACCTCAAAATCAGTATGCTGAGCAAAAGAAGCCAACTCAAAAGAGCACATACTGTATGACTGCATTAGGATGAAATACTTGAACAGGCCAAACAGGTCAGTGGTTGCCTGGGACTAGGTGAAGAGAACTTTTGGGGGCAGTGGAAATGTTCTATAGCTTTATTGGGGTGGTTATTACACAGGTGCATTCATTGACTTGTATACTTAAAATGGGATAATTATTATATCTAAATTATACCTCAATACAACTTATAAGTTTAAAAAACATAGAAAAATGGAAATAATTCATTCAATTCACTGAATTGACACATTCATTCATCTGTGAAGAGGAATGAGAAGATAGCTGAAAGGTATTTGAGTTAGAGGCTAAGTTGTTGTTTTTAGATGGAAGAACCTTGAGTTATGCTAAATATGAATTCTCTATGCTAAATGCTAATAGAAATCTGTGAGAGGAAGCAGTTGAAGATAACAGAGAAAAGGTAAGAGACAATGAAGACAAAGAATGTGGTAAAGTAGGTACTACATCAAAAACTCAAGTAGTAAGTTAATACTGTGCCAAAACCTCAGAATTCCCTAGTTCTGGGACCTTCCCAGTATGAAAGACTATCACTAAAACAGTTCAAGTTCCAGAATCAATTCCTTTTATTCCTAACACCGAGTTCAGCTAATTCTTGATAAGAGGTACAGATTGATTGCATCTAAATAGAAATGTCCTGAGTAGATTTTTTTTTCCTTTATTGATTTTAGAGAGAAAGGAAGGGAGAGGGAGACATAAAAACATTGATGAGGAAGAACACTGATTGGCTGTCTCCTACATGCCCCCCCACCACCACACACACACACTGGGGATTGGGCCCACAACCTGGGCATGTGCCCTGACCAGGAATCAAACCAGCGACCTCATGGGTTGACCCTCAGCTACTGAGGCACACTGGTCAGGCCTGAGTGAATTTTTTAAATCATAAGAAATAACTTGTCTATACTCCAGAAGACCGGTGGCTATAGGACTTAGAGAAGAGTTCATGATAAAAGAGAGACAGTGTAGTAAAAAGATGAAAATAAGATATTCTTTTGGTCAGGCACTCATACACTGTGCAAATGTTGTTTTTCTCCCTCACTGGTACTGTGCAAATGTGTTATTTAAACATTATTCTCATTTATTACAACCACCTTGTTGGCAT
Source organism: Molossus molossus (assembly GCF_014108415.1). Taxonomy (NCBI): domain Eukaryota; kingdom Metazoa; phylum Chordata; class Mammalia; order Chiroptera; family Molossidae; genus Molossus; species Molossus molossus. Next base: position 101,081,706 of record NW_023425401.1, on the reverse strand, counting down.
TTCCATTTTACAAAAGAGGGAACAAGCTCAAGTCAACTAACCTGCCCAGGATTACACAGCTGGTAAATTATAAAGGTGAAATTAGGCCTAGGTCTCAATGAGTTCAAACCCATAATAAGTATTTCTTACCTTGTTAGGCAGTTCAATTTTCTTTCTATAAAATATGATTGTGTATATAATATCTTAACAAAAGAAATCAAAACATCAACCTATCCTAATCCTTTTGCTTCCTTCTTTTTATTTTAGGCAAATTTATATTTATTGTTGAAAATATTACAGATGTTCCCTTTTTTTCGCCATTGACACCTTCCTTCCCACTCCCACCCCCCTCCTGCCTTCCCCAGCCTAGTGTCCTTGTGGATTAGTTGTGCATATATGCATATAAGTTCTTTGGTTTATCTCTTCCGTCTCCTCCCACCCCCATCTCTCTGAGTTTTATCAGTCTGTTCCCTGCTTCCATGATTCTTGATCTCTTTTGGTTGATAGTCTATTTTGCTTATTATTACCACAAATAAGTGAGATCATGTACTTGTGGTACTAGTCTTTCTCTGATTGGCTTATTTTGCTTAGCATTAATACTCTCCAGGTCCCACCATGTCATTTCAAAGGGTAAGAGATCTTTCTTTCTTATAGCTGCATAGTATTCCATTGTGTAAATGTACCACAGCTTTTTTATCCACTCATCTATTGATGGGCACTTGGGCTGTTTCTAGATCTTAGCTATTGTAAATAGCACTGCTATGAACATAGGGGTGCATGTATTCTTTCTGATAAGTATTTTATTTTATTTTAAATTTTTCTTTATTGATTTGCGAGAGAGAGGAAGGGAGAGGGAGAGAGAGATACAAACATCAATTGGCTGCCTCCTGCATGCCCTCCACTGGGGATCGGGCCCACAACCTGGGCATGTGCCCTGACCGGAAATTGAACCAGCGACTTCTTGGTGCATGGGTCAATGCTCAACCACTGAGCCACATTTGCTGGGTGAGTGTTCTATTTTTTAAAATATGTTTTTAGCCCAGCTGGTGTGGCTAAGTGGATTGAGTGTTGTCCCATGGACTGAGAGAACTGGGTTCAATTCCTGGTCAGGGCACATGTCCAGGTTGCAGGCTTGATCTCCAGTAGGGGGCATGCAGGAGGTAGCCAATCCATATTTCTCTCACGTCGATATTTCTATCTCTTTCTAAAAAAAAAATCAGTTAAGAAAAACACACGTGTTAAATATGTTTTTATTGATTTTCTTAGAGAGAGAGAGGAAAGGGAGGGGGAGAGAGAGAAACACCCTTGGCTGCCTCCTACACACCTCCTACTGGGGACTGAGCCTGAAACCCAGGAATGTGCCCTACTCAGGAATAGAACAGATGACCTCTTGGTGCATGGGAAGACGCTCAACTGAACCACAGGAACCAGGGCTTGCTGCTGCTGCTGCTGCTGCTGCTGCTTCTTTTTTTTTTTTTTTTGGCACATGCCCCTAGCAGGAACTGAACCCAGGACTCTCTGGTCCAAAGGCCAATGCTACAACTGCTGAGCCAAACTGGCCAGGGCTTGCTTTTTTCTTTTTAGCAAAACATCTTTAGATAATATACCCATGTCAGAAAACAAAGCAGGGGGTAGAAAAGTATGTTAAACATTTCCAGTGTTTGATCTGTTCAATTGAATAAATGCTGTTTGATCTTTTAACACGATTATTTTTTAATATTAATTTTTTTTATTTATTTATTTATTTTTTTATCCTCACCCGAGGACATTTTTCCATTTTTTACTCAGATAGAGCAGGAAGGAGAGAGAGAAACATCGATGTGAAAGGGACACATCGAGTGGCCGCCACCCACACGACCCAACCAGGGCCGGGGACAAACTGCAGCCAAGGTACGTGCCCTTAGCGGGAACCGAACCCGGGTCTCTGTGGACCGCAGGCTGATGCTCTAACCGCTGAGCCAAACCGGCCAGGGCTTTTAATATTAATTTAGAAGAGATAGTGCAATGCTTTATAAATAGTTCTGTTCAGCCCTGGCCAGTTTGGCTTAGCAGTTGAGCGTCGGCCTGCACACCTGAGAGTCCTGGGTTCGATTCCCACTAGGGGCATGTACCACAAAAAAAAGAAACTAACAGAATATAGTTCTGTTCAGATTGTATTCATAGTGAACGGAGCTGAATCATGCATTCAAAACACTGATTAAATAATGCTATGTGTAAGTCACTGTGGAAGGTGCTTTCAAGACAACAAAAAATGGCCCTGGCCGGTTTGGCTCAGCGGTTAGAGCGTGGGCCTGTGGACCACAGAGTACTAGGTTCGGCTTATGCTAACGGCACCTACTTTGGTTGCGGTTTGTCCCCGGTCCCGGTTGGGGTCATGTGGGTGGCAACCAGTTGATGCATCTCTCTCATGTCGATGTTTCTCTCTCTCTCCCCCCCCCCCTCTCCCTCCTGCTCTATCTGAAGATAAATGCAAAAAAATGTCCTCGGGTGAGGATAAAAAAAAAAAGACAACAAAAAATAAATGACACATGATCCTCACTCTTTTTTATTTATTTATTTATTTGTTCTGGTACGTGCCCCTAGCGGGAACAGAACCCAGGTCTCTCTGGACCACAGGCCAATGCTCTAACTGCTGAGCCAAACTGGCCAGGGCTGATCCTCACTTTTAAGGACCTTAAAGTCTAGGGAGGGAAAAAGAGGTTATAAGATATGTCTACAGTTATATAATACCAGAAGAAACTGACATATACCACAAATAGCACTGATAAAGAACTGTTGATAGCCCTGGCCGGTTTGGCTCAGTGGTTAGAGCGTCCACCTGCGGTCCGGAGAGACCCGGGTTTGGTTCCCACTAAGGGCATGTACCTCAGTTGCAGTTTGTCCCCGGCCCTTGTTGGTCGTGCGGGTGGCAGCCACTCGATGTGTCCCTTTCACATCGATGTTTCCCTCTCTCTCTCTTCCTCCCACTCTGTCTGTACAAAAAATGGAAAAATGTCCTCGAATGAGAAAAAAAAAAAAAAAGAACTGTTGATAGTTCACAGAAAGAATAATTTTTTATTTGAGAAGTTTAGGATGTAAGAAGCAAGGGGGCCATATAGGAGACTAGTTTAATAGTTCAACCAAAAGATTTATCAGTGCTTGAACTAGGACAGAGGCAGTGATGACTGAGGGGAGAAGGGGGTTACAGCCATTGCAGAAATTGCTGACTGATCAGATGAGGAGAGAGGAATGCAGAATGAAGCCCCAAATTTATAACTTGGTTGGTCAAGTGCACTGTGGAGCCCTTCACCCTGATAGAGAATTCAGGAGGAAGAGCCATTTGACATGAAGATTAGAAGGCAGAAGGAGAGCGAAGTCAGTGCATTCCTTCTCCCTCTCTCTGGTTTTCCTCCCTGAGGCCTGTAGTTGAGTGGTGGCCATGTTCTTATACCTAAGGGTCACCTCTGTCTGGCCTAGGGAGGTAATACAGGGGTTGGGAAAACAGGTTTCCAGTTGTGAGTATGCAAAACAGTTTATTTCTGTATTATTATTTATTAATTCTTATATTATTTATTATTATCCACCTACTTTTTGCCCATCCCATAATGACACCACACTGTTGTTAGCCCATCCTGTTGACCTTAATTCAGGCCATGTCTTTTTTTTTTTTTATCCTCACCTGAGGACATTTTTTCTTTTTCTTTTTTTGTTCAGATAGAGTGGGAAGGAGAGAAAGGAAGAGAGAGAGAGAAACACCGATACGAAAGGGACACATCGAGTGGCCGCCACCCGCATGACCAACCAGGGCCGGGGACAAACCACAACAGAGGTACATGCCCTTAGCGGGAACTGAACCTGGGTCTTTCTGGACCACAGGCCGACACTCTAACCGCTGAGCCAAACCAGCCAGGGCCAGGCCATGTCTTTTTATATCTCTTCATTAACTCTCCTATTTGAGTGTGCCATCTGTTTCCTACCAGGATATGAACACATGATATTTATATATTTTTTCAAAAGTTTATATGTGTAATTATATGTTTGTATATGTATAAAAAATATCTGGAAAGATGCACAATAAACTATTAGTAATAGACACCACCTGGAGTGGGCATGGGAGAAGTGAGGAGCAAAGGGGAAAAAAAGAAGGCTTTTATTTTGTCTGTAACATTTGACTTTCTTAACAATAGGCTTGTATTACTTTAAAATAAAAATGCTAATAAAGAGTTTTAGAAGTAAATCCAGAACATCAATCAGTCTAGTGTACGAAGTTCAATAAATTCACTGAGAGTAAAGAAACCTCCCTAAGAAACACTTGGCCAATAAAATTAGAGAAAACCCCTAAACTTTAAATAAAATTTAATGATAAATACATATCGACAGAAATAATTAAATTCTTGTATGAAGGCAGCATCAAAGGAATCTCCTTTTTCATGGCTCCCAGCCCTTCCCTCCGGGCTGATGGGGCAACTTGAGACCCACTAGGCCAGCTGACTCCTCCACTGAGCGCTCACCCTTGCCATGAAATTCCTGATGAAGGGCCACGTGTTCACGGACGCTGCGGAGGAGGCAGAGATAGGTGGCAGCTTGGAAATGAAGCTCATGTTGGGCTCTGCACAGCTTCTCACTGGTCACCTAGAGAAGTAGCAAAGTAACAATAGCTCAGCTAAAGGCCACAGGGTAAGATTTAATAAACATTCTCTAGAATGTTTCTAGTAGGAAAATTGCATAGAGGAAACAGAAACATATATTTGTGTATACTTAATACATATATAGAGGAACTCTGTAATTGTTGACGATTAGGAAAGCTGACCTCCAGTTAACTGGAGTTTTTACACCTGGCAGCTTAGTTGGTTAGAGCATCACCCCAATATGCCAAGATTTCGGGTTTGATCCCCGGGCAGGGCACATATAAGAAACAGCCAATGAATACATAAATAAGTGGATATTTCTCTCTAAAATCAATAAATACAAATTTTTAAAAGGTGGAAAAAAAAGTTTTACAAAGTTTCACTGGGGTGTTTCACTGAGTGACCACACATTTTAATACTGGAAGAAAGTCATCTGGTTTCAACTCTCATTTTACAAACGAGGAAACTAAAGCCTAGAGAGGCTGGGTGGTTGGCTAATGGCAGAAGTGGGGAGCCATAATCAGATCACTGATCATTAAGGTCACCTCAGAAATATAATGTTGAACTTTCTCCTTCAAACAAATGAAGGGCTGCTTCGTATGACTGTGGACTTTGGTTAATATGTCATATGCCTTTCATTTCAATGAAAATTTAAAACTTGTCTGTAAAATAATAGCTTTGTCCTCAATAGTAATAGTAAATGTTTTCCATATAAAATATGCATATATTCATATTACTTATACTCACTCTTACGATTTACTTATCCATCTGAAAAATCTGCATTCTGATAACCTTAATAAGCTGGAAACTTTATAGCCATTCTGAAGTCCTCGGTAACTCTAAACCATTTTTTCTTCATCATAATTAATTTCCAGATGAAGGAAGTTAGTTCACTGTTCTTCACTTGATTAGGTTTGTGTTCTGAGGTTGTGAGAAAGGAGCAGGAAGGTTGAGATAGAGATGTGTACACAGCCTCAAGGGACTTAAGGAGCCCTGTCGTGTGGGTTAATTCTGGCACCACTGTCTATAGAATCCCCTTTTTTTGACCTTTTTTTATTTAAATATCTAGGGTTGGAATCTGAAAACTAGAGTGTGGTTCAAGATCTGCAAATCACATATGTGAAAATGCCACTCATTCATAAGCTGCTCAAAAATATGACTCATTTGCTTTAGTCAACTTATTTTTTTAATTTTAGAGAGGGAGAAAGGGAGAGAAACATTGATGTGAGAGAGAAACATCAATTGGTTCATCCCGTACACACCCCAACATGGGATTGAACCTGCCACCTAGGTATGTGTCCTGACTGGGAATCAAACCCTCGACCTTCCAGTGCACTGGCCGATGCTCCAACCAACTAAGCCACACCAGCCAGGGAAATCAATTTAATTTTTTATAATTAAAAATTTATGAGATCAATACCAATGTCAAACATCAGTAAAAGGTAATATCCACTTGTATAAACCTAACTTGATAGGATTTGAAACAGAAATTCTATGTTAGCATAGGGAACAAGAGAAGACTGACTTGATTTAACTAGATCTAAACCATGAGGAGTCTGGAGAGAAGGATCAATCAAGAATATATTGCCCGGCCGGTGTGGCTCAGTGGTTGAGTATTGACCTATGCATCAAGAAGAGGTCACTGGTTCGATTCCCGGTCAGGGCACATGCCCAGGTTGTGGGCCAAACCCCCAGTGAGGGGCATACAGGAGGCGGCCAACTGATGTTCTCTCTCATCAATGTTTCTATCTCTCTCTCCCTCTCCCTTCCTCTCTAAAAATCAATAAAGAAAAAAAAAATTTTTTTTAAAGAATATAATATAGTAGCCCCGGCCAGTTTGGCTTAGCAGTTAGTGCATCAGCCCTTTGACCAAAGGGTCTCAGTTTGATTCCCAGCCAAAGGCACATACCTGGGGCTACAGGTTTGATCCCCAGCTCTGGTAGGCGACCAATCAATGTGTCTCTATCACATCGATGTTCCTCTCTCTACCCCTCCCTTCCTTCCATGCTATCTAAAAATCAATGGAAAAATATCCTCGGGTGAGGACTAACAACAACAAAAATAATATAACATAGTAAATGAATCACAAGAGACCAAAAGAGATAAAATAAAATAGAATACTGTACTTTCCCGAAGGAGAAAGAGGTTCCTCCTTAATTGAACCCCTTCAGCCTAGGAAAAGGATAGAGAAATGGGCAGAGATGATTACTGAATTAGCTCTGAGCCAGCAAGAAATAGAAACCATTCCCCATATCCTTATGTGCACTCCACAGAGTGCTGTTTCTGGAATCTATAGCATGAATTTCTGACTTACTGCTGAGGAATTTTATAGCCATTACCAAGCCTCTCTTAAGGACAATAATATTGCTTCCAAAAGGAATAATTATAAACATGTCACCTTCTTAAAAATCTTAGAATGACCTCCCAAAAATTTACAATAACCATTAAATTCCTATCTACTACCCCGAAGGTGTGGCTCAGTGGTTGAGCATGGACCTATACACCAGGTCAGCAGTGTGGGGCATGCAGGAGGCAGTCTATTGATGACTGATGTTGATATTTCTCTCTCATCAATGTTTCTCCCTCTCCCTCCCTCTCTCTATAAAATCAATACAAACATATATATTTTTATTTTTTTGCATTTATCTACAGATAGAGTGGGAGGGAGGGAGGGAGGAAGAGAGAGAAACATTGATGCGAGAGACTCACATCGACTGGTTGCCACCCACACGACCCCAACCAGGGCCCAGGACAAACTGCAACCCTAGTGGGTCTCTCTGGTCCGCGGGCCAACGCACTAACCTCTGAGCCAAACTGGCCAGGGCCAAACATATATTTTTTTAAATTATCTTTAAAAAAAAAATTCCTATCTACCATCTACCGCATCTTCCACTTCATTCCCCACATGCTAGGTTTGAACCATTGTCAGCTGCCAGTTCTCACCTCTGGGCTTTTGGTTGTGCAGCTTCTTTACTTGGACATCATCTGCCCCAGACCCCATTGTTTGCTAACAACAAATTATCCCAAGTCCCTGCTTAATGAATTTCCTCCTGAAAGCCTACCCCTTCTTTATATTAGGAATCCCTGTTGTCTACTCCACAGCACTTATTTATTCTAAGTGCTTGGTCACATGTATGACCCTCAGGCAGACTGTAAACTTCTTATAAGACAGGACCCATCTGCATCTCATTTGTTGTTTCTAGCCAAGTACCTAGATGTCCCTAATATTGTGGCCATTTACTATTTTTTGTTGTTGTTGTTGTTTTTTCTTTTCTTTATTGATTTTAGAGAGAGAGAGGAAGGGACAGGGAGAGACAGTAACATCGATGAGAGAGAACATTGATTGGCTGCCTCCTGCATGCCCCTCACTGGGGATTTAGCTCACAACCAGGGCATGTGCCCTGACCAGAAATTGAACTGGCGACCTCTTGGTGCATGGGTCCACACTCAGCCACTGAGCCACACTCTGTACCGCAGGCCGACACTCTAACCGCTGAGCCAAACTGGCCAGGGCTGAGCCACACTCACTGGGCCTAATATTGTGGCCTTTTAACAACTAGCTAAATTTTAGTTCCAACATTTTACAGTCTAACTTGCACGGCTCAGAAATTCAACATTTAGGTTAATGGTCTCCCTTTCCCCACATTGTTCAAAGGATGATGGTAAGTTTCCTTCTGTAGAGCCCAAGCTGACTCCAATTTATTACTTCTGAGATAGGCTGCAACCTCGCTCCCAGCTAGACCCATACCTTCAAAGGCGGTAATTAATGGAAGGCTCTTACTTGGGAACTAGGTAACCAAGATTTTAGTTATTCTTATACATGGGGTTGAAAGGGTCACTATCCCTGAGTCTCAGCTGCCTCCTTTGAAAAATGAAACGATCTTCCATTGCTCTTGCCTGAAGGGGACATGGAGTGTGGCTTTCACAAAGGAATTTCTCAAGTATGTGTTCCCAAGGGTTCATAATGATCAGCTACAGAAGAAAAAATGTACCTGGTCATGTATCGCGTTAGTGTCCTAACCGAGCACAAGCTCTTCACAAGTTTCCAGCTCCGCTCTACACGGCATCATTTGTCTAAGTGGTGTGGGGGATACGGCGTAAGGGAAACAGTCCTGCCCTTCAGGACGCTCCGTGTTCCACACTCGTTTCCCTCTGTGCCTCAGGAGCTGCTTCTGAGGACAGCTTTACCAGGGAGCGGGAGGGCAGCGGCCGGACGCTGTGGCCAGTGACCCTACATCTGCACCGCTACACCCTCTGTCCCCTGCATTTCCTCCTGCCGCCTCCCTCGGCCTTGCTCCTCCGTTCAGGCACAAGGCAGCCAATGAGATCCTCGGGCCGGCTCCACCCCGGGCGACTCGGCCCTCGCGCGGTCCCGGGTCCGTGGGCTTAGGACACTGACCAGAGCCTAGGGAGGGCCTGGGGTGTTTTGGCCGGAACCCGGCCTGGGTGGGAGGGTCGAGCTCAGCAGCGCAGACGCTCGGGCCCGGTGCTCCCCCCGCCCGCCTAGACCCTCTCCCTCCCACCCCGGGAAGGGACGCGGAGCACGCGGACACGGGCTTCCGTACCCGATGTGCCCGGAAAGCTTTCACGAGGTACCGATAGGCCGCGGTGTCGCGATAGGAGCGGCCAGTGCCCGCGTTCATGTAGCGCAACTCCCGGAGAAGACCTCGGAAGGTGCGCGCCGGGGACCCGAGGGCGGCCATTTTCCCGTCCTCCGAGCCCGGTGCCCCGCGGCGCCCTGCGCCCCGCTCACCGCCGCACCCCCAGCCCGCCGCTGGATGGTACGGTCCGCCCACACTGCCGGCTCCCCTCCTCCACGGCCGAGCAGTGGGCTGTCTCGCTTCCCTGCCCTGCGGAGCCTTACTAATCGAACGTCGAGCGGCGCCCTCGGGAGCTAAGGGTCAAGCAAAGAAGGCCGAGTAACCGACGAGCTAGGAGAAAAGCCGGGCGAGGGAAGAGCCCTTCCCTGACTGCGGCTTTGGAGATGCAGTCGCTAACCGACCTCCTGAGCCTCGAGAAAATGGAAGCCTGGCGGGAACGAGTGCCGATTGAAACAGAACACGCTGAGAAGATACTATTTGTAGAGGGGATGACAAAAGTCAGTGTATTGACTTTCCAAAATCAGAGGAAGAAAATGGGAGTATGCTGATTCTCGAAGGCAATAACCTAACACCTACGAAAACTACAATACGTTTCTCATTTTTTAAAAGTAAAATTTGCAAGCTTCGGTTAAGGGCCAAAAAGAGCCTCGTCACCCCAGATGGGACTCGAACCCACAATCCCTGGCTTAGGAGGCCAATGCCTTATCCATTAGGCCACTGGGGCTCCTGTGAGTGACGCCCTGAAAAAACGTATTCAATGTTTTTTTTTCTTCGGTACGTCATTATCACTTAGGTTTCTTTTTAACCTATCCTGGGAGACCACACCTAGTACCAATATGAAGGGCGAGGCATGCCGGGAGTTGTAGTTAAGAGAATAAATGGCCGCGTTACGGCTCCAAGAGTTTTACCCCCGAAACAGCACCGTTGCGCCCAACGGAAGACGGGCACGCGCACGGTTTTTGCCTACGCGTTTCCTGCGTAATAGTCCCCGCGCCTGCGCAGAAGCCGGCTTGCGACGTCGCGCAGCCGAGCACGCTGAGCACACTGGCCGAATCTCGGAGAATCCCCCTTTTAGCCCAGGCTCCGCGGGGCTTTTACCGGAAACAACTGGCCCCTTCCGGTGTGGGCGGCTTTCCCGACTTACTTTGCCGCGAGCCCACCGTTAGGGGGCGTTCGAAGCGGTCATTTTGTGTTTCCGGTTGAAGGGCTGAGGCCATTTCCGTGCGGGGTTAGACATGTGTACCTTTTCTTCTGAATTGGCTGCTCAGTGATAAATATGGGACAGCGGAAAATTAGTTCTTAATGCATTCGGAATCAGTTAGTTAGAGATAATTAGGAGCTAGTTCATTTTCTGGTTCTGTCCCTAATTGTATAACTTGGACGAGTCACTTCTCTGAGTCTTGGTGACCTTAACCCTTGATTACAGTCTTGCAGGCTTCCTAAGGCCATTAAATAAAGTTTAGACTACTGGACCCTGCCTAAATTGACACTTATTTCAACCTTAATATCTGTTATGTTTCCTCTTACCCTCTGAGCCAGGTATCTGAACTTCTCATTGTCTGCCTCTCCACCCATCATTCTTTCTGCCTGAAACTTGACAGTTTGTATTAATATTCCTATTTATCGGTATTTTGGGCTTCAAGTTTCTTTGGGAAGTCTTCGTCAGACCCTTCTCTAGGCCCTTGTAGTCAATATGGCAAGCTTAAAATTATTCACTTCACCTCTGGGCTCCTAGATTACCTATGTAATTTATTTTATTATTTTATTTTATATTTTATTTTATTTTATTTTATTTTACAATTAGGTTACCTATGTCTCAGCTCCATCACCTTCCACATGAGCCAAGATGCAATTCCTCAGACTCAGGGATTCCCACTCTAACAGGTCTCTCCTAGGTCCCTGTTCACCGCTCCAGCTGTGGCTGTTATGTAACCTTTCATATTTTGGCTGGAATTCGGACACTTCCAGAATCAACAGATGAAACTGGTATGACTTAATATGAATGAATGAATCTCTCCCTGTTGCACTAATAAAGCTTTCATTTTGTCAACTTGTAATTCACAAGTATCTGATTTTTAAAGGCAAATATGCATGCAGGAGGGGTTAGGGAGAATGCAATCATGTATTATTCTCCTAATACAAATTTGTTAGAAATGGATTTGATGAATTGAAGCTAGCTCTGAGTGTGAGAATTTATAGGAAGTAGGTCTTCAAAAACTGTTGATCTGTTGTAGTAAGAGGCAATTAGAACTAATTTTGAATTCCTTTTTACTGAGCTGCCAAAAGACTTTTCTTCCACCCTAAGACATTCTTACACTAAGGTAAATACTCTTAAAATGTTAACTCTAAAAATAAAAAGTTAGCTCTGTGTAGCCAATACTCTCCATAGATGCCTCCCCCCTCCCCCACATTCTCCTCTGTGAGTGTGTGTATTGTTCCTTTTATCAAGGGTAGACACTTATTTCGCATCCCACCCTTCCCCCCTTCTTTTGAGTCTCAGGCCAGGCTTGTGACTAGCTTTGACCAGCAGAATGTAGCAAAAGTGACATTCTGAAACTTCTCTGGAATGCCAGGCCTTAAAACTGGCAACTGCACTTCCTGCTTCTTATCTAGTTACCATGCTGTGAAAGAAGCCTCAAGGCACAGTGGAGTACTGAGACAGGCCCAGCTGAACCCTCGGCTGACAGCACCAGCTACCCTCCTCCATGTGAGTGAGCCATCTTAAACGTCCCAGTCCACGGGCACCTCCAGATGACCACAGTCTCAGTCAACATTATATGGAGCAGAGAACTGCCCAGCTAAACCTAGTCAATTAAAATAAAAAAAAATTTTTTTAAAGATAATAAAATGGGCCCTGGCCAGTTTGGCTCAGCAGTCGGAGTGTCGGCCTGCAGACCAGAGAGTCCCGGGGTCAGTTCCTGCTAAGGGCATGTACCCCAGTTGCAGTTTGTCCCCGGCCCTGGTTGGGGTCGTGTGGGTGGCAACCACTCCATGTGTCTCTCTCACGTGGATGTTTCTCTCTCTCTCCCCCTCCCTCTCCTGCTCCCCCTCTATCTGAAGATAAATGAAAAAAAAAAAAAAAAAGTCCTTGGGTGAGGATTAAAATAAATAAATAAAATAAAGATAATAAAATGGTCCGGCCAGTGTGGCTCAGTGGTTGAGCGTCTACCAGTGCACCAAGAGGTCCCCAGTAAGATTCCGGGTCAGAGCACATGCCCAGGTGGTGGGCCTGATCCCCAGTGGAGGGCATGCAGGAGGTGACCAATCAATGTTCTCTCTCATCAATGTTTCTATCTCTCCCTCTCACTTCCTATCAATCAATAAAAAATAAATAAAGATAATAAAATGGCTGTTGTTTAGGAATAATCCCACCATGTTTTGGAATTACTGTGCAGCAATCGAAAAACAAATCAGTCTGAAAAGTTCTTAAGAGACAATTTAGCCAAACTTTTAAATTTTGAAGCTTTAGAAAATCTTTAAATTCCTAGTACAGGGCTACAAACTCAAACCCTACAGCAGGGACCAGGCAGGTAACAGTGAATCTGGCAGACCAAATGGGTTCCTACCTCCTCCACAGGAGTAGACAGCTTCATGGCAATCTCATTGTGTTGCAAAGTAGGAGTGTGTTCTCAGTGTTGCCAGAGCTTCTGTTTTTTTCAAGAGAAATCGTAAATCCAGAATTTTTATGAAATGCTATAACTTTTCAATGTTAGCAGCGTTAAAAACAACAGTTTGTCAAAACACTTCTGTAGGCCGTAAATAACCTAGGGGGGCTGCAAGTGTGGGAACTGTTTGTCCCAGAACTTTTTACAGGTAATGTCTCATTTGACCTCACCACAATCCTATGAGGTAGTACTCTGATTTTACCCACTTACAAATGAGGGAACAATCTCAGAGAAGCTTCATGGTTTAGCCAACTGGTCAATAGTGCAGCTGCATTTGACCCAATACAATCTAACTAAAACCCCCCCCCCCTTTTTTTTCTTCAAATTATAAGTTTGTTTAGAAAGTCACAGAGGTAGAAAAGGTGAGCCAGCTGGGTTGCATGGGATCAGGAAATGGGTTACAGAGGCAAAAGAAGGGCCCTTGGAGTTTAGAAAAAAGAGAATATGTCTGGGGGGAAGAAAGGAGGAAAAGTGTCAGCGTGCTCCGAGAGAGAAAAAAAAGCATGCTCAAAGCTTTTTTTTTTAATGTTAAAATTTTATAGCAGAGCCAGGGCTGGTGTGGCTCAGTGGTTGAGCATCGACCCATGTACTAAGAGGTCACTGGTTTGATTCCTGGTCAGGGCACATGCCCAGGTTGTAGGCACAATCCCTAGTGGGGGGCATGCAGGAGGCGGCCAATCGATGTTCTCTCTCATAGATGTTTCTCTCTCTCTCTCCGTCTCCCTTCCACTCTAAAATCAATAAAGAAAAAAAATAAAATTTTATAGCAGAGCCCAGCCAGTGTGGCTCAGTGAATTGGGTATCATCCCATGCACCAAGGAGTCACCAGTTTGATTCCCATTTGGGGCACATGCCTGGGTTTTGGGCTTGATCCCCATTGGGGGAGTGTTGGGGGCATCTGATTGATGATTTTCACATTGATGTTTTTCTCTCTCCCTCCCTCTCCTTCTAAAAAAAAAAAATCAATAAAAATATATTTTTAGCCCTGGCCAGTTTGGCTCAGCGGTTAGAGCATCGGCCTGAGGTCCGGAGAGACCCGGGTTCGGTTCCCGCTAAGGGCACGTACTTCGGTTGCAGTTTGTCCCCGGCCCTGGTTGGTCGTGCGGGTGGCAGCACGTGTCCCTTCACGTCGATGCTTCTCTCTCTCTCTCCCTTCCTCTCTCCCCCTCCCACTCTATCTGTACAAAAAATGGAAAAATATCCTCAGGTGAGGATAAAATATATATATATATATATATATATATATATATATATATATATATATTTTTTTTTTTTTTTTTTTTTTTTAAATTTATAGCAGAGTCCAGCCGGTGTGGCTCACTGGTTGAGCATCGACCCATGCACCAAGAGGTCGCCAGTTCAATTCCCAGTCAGGACACGTGCCCAGGTTGTAGGCCTGATCCCCAGTGGGGGGCATGCCGGAGGCAGCCAATCGATGTTCTCTCTCATTGATGTTTCTATTTCTCTCTCCCTCTCACTTCCTCTCTCTCTAAAATCAATAAAAGAAAAAAAAATTTATAGCAGAAAAGGAATTTTAATTTAAAAGATGCTGGATGAGCCCTGGGCGGTTTGACTCAGTGCTAAGAGTGTCAGCCCGAGGACTGAAGGGTCTCAAGTTTGATTGTCAGTCAAGGGCAAGTACCTGGGTTGCAGGTTTGATCCCCAGCTCTGGTCCTGGTCAGGGTCATGTGGGAGGGAACAGATTGATGTGTCTGTCTCACAGCGATGTTTCTCTCTCTCCCTTCCACTCAGGTGAGGATTAACAAAAAAAAAAGAAGGTGCTGGGTGATTCTCAGAATGTCCTGGTAAAGTTAGAGATCAGGCTTGGAATCTACACAGCCAGAACCTCACTTAAAATCCTGCCCCAGATCTGCTCCAGGGAAAACACTACCAGGCACAGTCACTACAGTTTGCAAGGCTGACACAGTGACACTGGACAGGGACTGGACACCAACACCAAAGCTGCTACTCCAGGACACTGCCTATAGCTGTGCCCGAATGGATTAAGTCATTACCTAAGACTCATGTTCTGGGGTGAGTACTTCTAATTAGCATGGCCTGGGCCATGCAATAGTCAAGGGAGGCTGAGAAAGCAAATATTTTATCATTCAGGGAATTTTTAATTGGTCATCTGCTGTGAGTCAGGCACTCTTCAATATGCTAGGGAGACAAAAGCAAGCAGAGTAGGTGAAACTTCCTATACTCATGAAACTTCCATTCTAGGAAGGTGGACAGACAATATTCAAATAAGCAAGTTAAACATAACATTTGTCAAATGGTGATGAGTGCTACAGAGAAAAAGAAGGGGGCAGGGAATTGAGACCTGCTGTTTTGTCATGTCTTCAGGGAGGTCCTTACTGATAAGGTGACGTTTGAGCAGAGACCCAAATGATGTGAAGGCATCTTCAGCTTATGTGTGTGCAAGTGTCGAGGTGGGGCAATGCCCATACCTTTAAGTAGAAAGACCGTACCTCCATTCCCCAGCCATTGTGAGGCCACCATTATGCCACCATTATTTTGTCCTTTAAGCTGTCTGAGGGGAAAGTTGTTGTTTTGGGACAAGTTTTCTATGCCCAGTGAAACTGGGGGAACAGACCTCCGGGGATCCAGTCTTAACTCTGCAACGACAACAGTGACTGGCTACCTGGCCATGCAGATAAGAATTTGGGGGAGATTTTGGTGGGAAAGAGCCAGGACTAATCAAAGAGGGTATATCTGGGAGAGTATAATTCTGTAGGCACTCATTTCCATCAACTGTGACACTACAGATGTGTGTCCTAGAGCACTGATTTTGTAGCTCAGAGCAAATCAATGTTCAGTAATCGGCGAAAGTGTTGTCCTTATCTCGATATTGCACAGCCATCCTTGCAAAATGGTAGCCAATCCCACTGGAGGCCAGAAGACTGACACAAGTGATGGCATCTTAGGGTCTTCTCGCAGGGGTTTTCTGGGCTCCTTCCTTCGTTGATGGGCTTTTGGGTCTGTGCAGTGATTCCTGTCTGGGCACTGGTTGTTGGGTTTTTGACTCTATTGTGGCAGTTCATTTTATGCCTTTGTTCTTAAGAAATAGGGGCTTTTGCACAGCCGGTGTGGCTCAGTGGTTGAGCATCGACCCATGCACCAAGAGGTTGCCGGTTCAGTTCCTGATCAGGGCACATGCCCAGGTTGTGGGCCAAATCCCCAGTGAGGGGCATGCAGGAGGTGGCCAATCGATGTTCTCTCTCATCGATGTTTCTATTTCTCTCTCCTTCTCCCTTCCTCTCTAAAATCAATAAAGAGAAAAAAAAAATAGGGGCTTTTCTTGTTTTGTTCTTTTTTTTTTTCATTATTGATATTTAGAGAGGGGGGGGAGGGAAAGGGAGAGATAGAAATATCCATGGGAGAAAACATCGATTGGCCGCCTCCTGCATGGCCCCCCACTGGGGATTGGGCCCATAAGCTGGGCATGTGCCCTGAATGGGAATCGAACTGGTGACCTCTTGGTGTGTGGGTTAATGCTCAACCACTGAGCCACACCGGCTGGGCCTCTTGTTCTGTTCTTATTTATTTTTGTTTAGTTTTTATATCAAAAGGGATCTTAGTGGATTGCTCCTGTGTTTTTGTGCTGAGGATCCAAGGATCAGTTAGCACTGTCAAAGATCACCCTGTTATGAATCATAAGTAATTGTACTGCCCTGATTACCTATTACCATAACCATGTCTTCCTTGTCTCGTTTTTAAAAACAACTAATTTTCCTTTTTATTGAATACATTGGGGTGACTGTTTAACAAAATTATACAGGGTTCTGGTGCATGATTCTACAACACGTCATCTGTACACTGTGTTGTGTTCACCACCCCAAGCCTCGATCCATCACCATTAATCTAAACCAATGATTTGCAAACTTTTTTTTTTTGTAAACTTTTTGATTGTATGTATTCATTGCAGTAAACATCTTGTGCCTCTGTCATAATCTTTGTATCTATTCTTTTTTTGGTATGTGCCCCTAGCAGGAACCGAACCCAGGACTCACTGGTCCGCAGGCCGATGCTCCAACCGCTGAGCCAAACCGGCCAGGGCTTTGTATCTGTTTTTAAATCACATACATGTACTACTGGATCAATGTGGCATAAATATTTAAAACATACACAAAATAGAAATAATTATGTTTTTAAAATGAAACAAACAGTTCAAATCCCAGACAAGCCCCCCCAAAACAAACAAAAAATAAAATAAACAATATTTTGAAAATATTTTTATTTTCTTTTTTAACAGTAAAAATGTCCTAATTTCTCTCAGTAAAGAAAGATGATTATTGTTTATTTTAATGAAAACAATGTAACTCAGTGTTTCATTCTTTTTAAAATCTCAGTTTAACACATTATTTTGAGCAACAAAATCACATAGTGATAAACATTTCTAAACATTCATTTTCAAATTTATCTCTTCATCACATGAGTTTCTTTTAAAAAGGCAGTTAATGCCTCACTTACAGATTTTAAAAATTACTTTTAACTTAAAGAGACCCATTAAGTATGTCCATTTCTTTCCAAGTATCAGCAGGCAGCTGTATCCATCAGGGCTCAGTCAGAAAGAGAAACCACTGGAGGCTTTTCAGGCCGGAAAGGGTTGACTGCAGGGCACTGAGGTGCTCATGGTACTCTCAGAAGGACTTGCAGGAGTTAGGGGACGTTGCCATTAACGTTCAGAAATTCAGAGTACCAGGAGGTTTCTGCTGTTACCCAGATCAGAAAAATGCAGGGAACCCCCAACGCCGAGCAGAGCTGCCCCCAAGTACTGAAACGGGGGCTGACAGGTCACCTGGAGGCTACGGCAGAATTTTACGTCTACCGTGGCCTGTGTTTTGCTAGGTGCTGCCAGAGAGAAAGTAATGCCACTTTTTCCTCCCACCTAGGAAAATCACATCCAGAAGGAAATCACATCCAGACCCGTGAAGGCAAAGGCGTTTGGGAAACGCGGTTTCCATCATTCTAGTCCCTGTAACACAGAGAAGCATGGAGAGATGTGGGAATGAGTGCTGGCTGCCACAGAGCAGACTCCATCGCACACTGCATCCTCCCCGTAGCCTCTTGTCATCACAGAGGAGGGCGGACAAGGAGAAACACTTGCCTGCTTTGTATAAGAAAAACAGGTGATTAATTTTTAAGTGTGACAACTCTTGTAAATACTTTCTGGCAATATAATCACTCAATCTCTGTGGTTTACAGGATTTCCATGGGTACTTCCCATTACATAGTAGTTCCTACTATGTAAAGGTCTTACTTTTAATCGCATTAACCTTATTCACAACATCTGTAGCATACAAACTGCAGTACATTGTAATACTCGGAAGTAAACGTGACTATTAACAAACAAGCTGGACTTGGTGGATGCAAGCAGAGAGCAATTTCTTCTCCTCACCACGGCTGCTTGCAAACCTGTTCTTTCTCTCAAACGTGAAACTGGGGGTGGTCCACGAAGCGTTTCCAGGAAATAAGAGGACAAGTAGTAGCCTTTTTTCTTTGGTTTTAAAAAAAATTCCAGTCTGTATAACAGTAAAACTCCAAACTTCATCCATAAAACGTCTCCCCGTGGTCAGCAGAGGCTGGTGGCCAGGGGGGAATGGGCGGGGCGGGCTGGAGGACACCGCCAACCTCTCCACTGCCCTCATCTGCTCTTCCGCCCTCCAAAGGCAACCTGCTTGTGGAACAAGCTAGGCTTGTGAGGTATGAACAGAAAGCAACTTCGTTTTCTCATGAGTGCCCCCTAGAAACCTGCTATAGTGACTTGTTCTTAATTCTGGATGACATTGGTAGCTTTTCCAGTCTCTTTCAGGTAACAAACAGGATAAAATCATCATCATCATCATCATCATCATCATCATATTTTAAATAGTATTTTTTTTTTTTCTAGTTATTAACAAGTCTCATCAGTGTCATATCAAAACTTCAAATGTCAGTTCATTAAAAGCTTCTCCCCTCCTCCAGCCTGGAAATCTGAACAGAATGGGGTCCCAGTCCCGGTCAGTTCTGTGTGTCACGCACCACCTCCTCCCGCGTCAGCCGCTGTCCTGGCACAGCAAGGGGAGGAGGGAAGGTCGTACTTGATGGGCAGAGCTGTGAACTGGCGTCAGTGTCCTCTGGGAGGAGCAGGTTCCAGCGCTGCTTCGTTTCTCACAGGTGCCTGCCTGGGTCCTGCGTCGCAGGCTCTCTCACCTATGGTGCCCGCTAGGCCGTGCCTTCTCTAGTCATGTAGGGTTCCTGCCCCAGCCCTAGTTTCCAGCAGCCTCCCCTCCACTGAGGTCACTTCATCCCTCTGGGTGTTCCCTTGGCTGGATTCCTTCTTAAACTGACCCAGTCTGGCTCCCTTTCTTGAGAACCACATTGGGCCCACAGGAACTCAGGAACATGAGCGCAAGCCGTTCCGAACGCAGACTTCTCTCTTCTGTCTTCCCCAGGAGCTAGCCACCTCTAATTTGTCTTTAGACTTTTAGGAGTGAGTCAGACACCAGTCCCGGTGTCCCTCAAACTCCACAGGACGTGTCAAGCTCTCCAAATGGTCCTCTTGAAGTGCCCCCCTCATTTGGCATGAGGCGAAGAGGAAGCACCCCCTCTCCTGCTTGGGGAGAAGGGACATGTCCAGCATACTCTTACATAGCCTGGAGGTGGCAGCCGAGCTAATCCTTCCCAGTCTGAAGCTAGTGCTTCCCAGGCTCACAATCTCTTACATGCTGTGCATAGGTGATCTAGCTCCTCCTCCCTTTAGACTGTGGATGGACTCGGCACCTACTGTTTTGTTCTCAGCCTTTGGGGTTTCTGGTGAAACTGACACAGAAAGAGTCCCATTTTAGTGAATGAAATTACCATTGTCAACCCCTCCTCCTTATGGAACTCCTGTTCTTCATCAGGACACCTGATGCCCTGGAGGTGACATGGGACAGCCTGACTTGTGAATTGGATGGAGTGAATATATACGGTTAATACAGCACTATTACATATTTACATATCAATGATAATTCTAGTTTCACAGTAATTACCTTAATACTTATGTATTACCTGTGTTCAGATGTAATTGTTTTTACACAAAAATATATAGGACTTTTGTTTCTGGCATTGTGGAAGGTTAGATGGACAGAGAAATCTCTCTCAATATATAAAACACCTCTGAGCCCGACTGGTGTGGCTCAGTGATTGAGCGTCAACCCAAGCACCAAGAGGTCGCCAGTTCGATTCCAGGTCAGGGCACATGCCCAGGTTGTGGGCCCGATCCCTAGTGTGGGGCATGCAGGAGGTGGCCAATCGATGTTCTCTCTCTCTCATCGATGTTTCTATCTCTCCCCCTCTCTCTTATTCTCTCTCTAAAATCAATAAATAAAATAAAATAAAATAATAAAATAAAAAACACCTTAGAGTGCTGGGCGAAATTTTAGCAAATACACGAAAGTACTTTTTCAAAGCATGACTGAGCTGCCAGGAAAGTAAAGGAGCCAGAATAACAAGTCAGAGAGGAGGAGGAACGGCTAGGACAGCACTAAACACGTTTGCTGTGAGGACATCTGTGGATTCCTGGCGGCCTTGAGTCTGGATTTTCATTTGCAGTCGTAAGGAAAGAAAGCCTGAGGAGCATGGTCGGAGGTCAGGTCACAAACTCTTGCAAAATAATGGAATGCCCGATGACTGGCCTCATGGCTGGGAATGAAAAAAATAGATATCCTTGACCTCACCAGGAAGAGACTTTTCTAAGCCAACCTCAGCTCAGGCTGGGTGGCCGTTGGGGAACCTTCTACAGGAGTTCTTCACCACCAGCAATAACCACTCCCATGTATTTGTGGCTCAAATTCATCCTATCTCTGTGGCCCCGAAATCCTTAAGCTGAACATTTAGTTTGAATTGGTCCTGGTTGGTAACATTTCTGAGAGTCTGGAAGAAGCAAACTCAAATGCTCTTTAGAGAAAAATACTTTAAATCCAGGTCTCAAAGAATGTCCACAGCTAAAGTTTCCAAGTGCAGGGATATCATAAAGAAACCACCAAGTGATTTTTTTAATTATATAGAAATGAGAAATAAGCCACTGTGAGCAAGTGAGTGGAAAACAAGAAGCTGCAGGACTGGACGTACAGTTTGGTTCAAGGTCTGAGTCTGGGGCCGGGGGCCTCACGATGGGAAATGCCCCCTGACACCAGAGTCCTTGGCCTCTCCTCGTAGTGTACATCACCAGCTGAGAAAGCTGGTAACCTCAGGAAAACACAGTTCACAGGTGAAAATAATCAGATATATGAGCAGTACCGTCACAGTCAGAGACAGTGAATGGAACAAACTGTACTAGACAAACCAGATGGAACAAGACAGATCAAGAACTCTAGCACAGTAAAGATCCTCAGAGATAAGAGGATAAAAACAGGGAACGCGCTGTTAGACAGAACCCAATGGAAATACTGGGTATGAAACATGGACCAGTGTAACAAAACTCATAGATTGAATTAACAAAAGACTGGCTACACGGCTGCGAAATGAATAACGATCTGGATCTGTTCAAGGAATTTCCCAGAAGGTACTACTAGAAAGAGAAAATATGAACATATAACAAATAATAATAATAATAATAATGTCAAGACCTATAACTATGAACCCCAGAAAGAGAAAATGGATTTAGGGAAGAGAATATTTAAAGAAAATGTAAGTAAGGAACTTCCAAAAATTAAAGATTAAAGGACTCCAGAGTTCAAAGGTCTCATGGATATAGTAAATGCAAAACTTTGACCCATTATAGTGAAATTTAAGTTCATTAAATACAAAATGAAATTCTAAAAGCTTCTAGAGAGAAGAGGCAGTCCACAGAAGAATAAGAATTACATTGAAATTAGTTTTCCTAATAGAAACACCTGAGACCAAAAAAACCAATGAAGTTTATTTTCTAAAGAAAAGTAACTTAGAATATTATATCCAGCCCTGGCTGGTTTGGCTCAGCGGCTGGAGCGTTGGCCTGTGGACCAGAGAGTCCCGGGTTCGGTTCCTGCTAAGGGCATATACAAAAAAATAAAATAAAATCAATAAAATCAATAAAAAAGTTAAAAAAAAAAAAAAAGAATATTATATCCAGATAAACTAGTATTTAAATGTGAAGAATCAAAGATGATATGTTCAGACATGCAAAGCCTTAGAAAGTTTACAGCACAAAGAGTCTCTTTGAAAATTCTCCTGAAAGAAGTTCTTTTAAACTTATACTAATATAAGTAAATTATACTTACTATACTAAGCATTTAACATGCACATGGAAACATGTCTCAATACTATTAGTGGTTTACACCTACCAGGACAGCTGCTGATAAAAAACATGGAACCTGGTCAGTGTGGCTCAGTGGACTAAGCATCGTCCCATGGACTGAGGTGTCTGGGTTCGATTCCCAGTCAGGACATATGTTTGGGTTTCAGGCTCGATCCCCAGTAGGGGGCGTGTAGGAGGCAGCCAATTAATGTTTCTCTCACATCGATGTTTCTCTCTCTCTCTCTCCCTCTAAAAAAATCAAAAACATATTAAAAAAAAAATAAAAAATTTTTAAATGGAAAATAGTACATTGGTGAGAATGTTAAATGGTTCATTTACTGTGGGAAACAATTTGATGCTTCCTCTAACATTAATCATAGTTACCATAGAGATACAGCAATTCCACCCCTAGGCATATACCCAAGAGAACTGAAAACATACATTCACACAAAAATTTGTACACAAATGTTCATAGCAGCATTATCCATAGTACAGAGGTGAGCAAAAGTAGGTTTACACTTATAATACAATAATAAATAATACAAGAATAAACCGTTTCATGTACTCACAACTGTAGACCTATTTTTGCCCACCCATGTATTCAGTGGTAACAGCCCAAGTGTCTATCAGCTGATAAATGGGTAAATAAAAATGCGATATATTCATACAATAAAATCTTATTCAGGATATAGACAGCTGGGATATCAAATGTATTATAAATTTATCATAAAGAATATCATAAAGAAAAATGAGGAACATTATAATAGTTAAAAATAGGTCAAAATATATAACTACGATGAACATATATGTACCAAATAAAATTCATGGTTCCTTGAGAAATTAATAAGAACAAATCTCTGACAAATATCACATGATTTCACTCATATGTGGAATCTAATGAACAAAATAAACTGACAAACAAACAGGTTCAGAGGCATGGACGCAGGGAACAGATGGACAGATCTCAGAGGGATGGAGGAGCGGGAGGGGATTAACCAAAGAATTTACTGCATATATGCATAGTAAATAGAAAAAGAAAAAGAAAAACACTATGATACTGGCATGAATACTGGAATGACCCAGCCAGTGTGGCTCAGTGGATTGAGCGTTGTCCCATGGATTGAGAGGTCCTGGTTCGATTCCCGGTCAGGGCACATGCCCGGGTTGCGGGCTCGATCCCCAGTAGGGGGTGTACAGGAGGCAGCTGATCAATGTTTCCCTCACATTGATGTTTCTACCTCTCTCTCCCTTCCTCTTGTTCTAAAAATTCAATAAAAACATATTTAAAAAAAGACAGAAAAGAACAATGGAACAGAATAAAGCTCAGAAATAGACCCCTGCATATATGAGCGCTTGACATATGATGAAAATTAATGGAGAAGTACTGGCTTACTAGATGGCGCTGGGAAAACTGCCTCACCGAATGAAGAAAAATAGAGCTGGACCCTGTGTTACACCACATACAAAGGGGGACAAGAGCTGGATCCTAAGGGAAAAAGTGAAAGGCAAACCTAGAAGGCCAACAGACGAAAATGTAGGGGTATATCTTTGTGACCTACAGGTAGGCAACTATTTCAGAATAAACCTTTCAAAACATAAATGTAGAAAAAAAGTAGATTGATTTGACCATTAAAAAAGTAAGGTTTTCGGTTCAATAAAGGATGCCATAGACAAAGTTAGAAGACAGGTGACACTCTAAAATATCGGACACATCTAAAACTGGTAAGATGTCATCTGTAACAAAAAGATGGAAATGTAATTGAATGACGAGCCCAGATGAACAGGCACTTCACGGAAGACCAGAGCCTTTCTAGTGGTAATAAGGAATTGGAGGCAACCTAGGTACCCGCCTCTAGGGGGCAGATATGTAGAATGTGGTGGATGCAGTGTGGAATACGAGGCAGAGATAAGTAACACACAGGATGGGACATACAGCATCACGGATACATTTAAGAAAAGCGAGAAAGGCAGGAAAAAGCAAAATTTATTGCACAGGACCATGTGTATAACTTTGAACTGCATACACATACAATGACACTACTTACTTTAGAAGAATGCATACATAACAAGGGGCACCTACTGAAAGAGTAAGAGTGGGCGCCTATGGGACTGGGAGTGGACACTAAGAAAGGAGATACCTAACTGATAGTAAAAAGAGGGAATGAGTCCTTGTACTGAGTGATGATGACCATGTCCTATGAATTGAAGCACATGATTCATCCATTGCTTTCCATTTCAGGTACAATAAAGCAAAAATACACCAGTACAACACATACAAACAGTTTGTAATTGTATCGGCCATTTGGCGATGAAGGGAGAGCCTGAAGTTGTCAGAGGGCTACCTGTGAAACCTGACACTCTGGATGCCAGAGACACAGGGCAGGATCTTGGCGACATTAAGTCACTGGATAAAGATTTACCTGAACTAGGTTTACCACGAGACTACTCAGTTACATGAACCGAAAGATTCCCTTTACCATTTTGTTTAATAAACTACTTTTTAGGGTGGTTTCCTTTTACTTTGATACCTGCAGTAAAACAATTTTCATTCCCATATATCCATGCCTGTACTTTAAATATATAAAAAACAGATTTTAAAAAACACTGTGGCTTCTCTTAGACATGTGGGAAATTAGGAGAGCAAGAGGAAGCACAGATTTAAGAAGAAGGCAGAAGAGAGAAGAGCAGTAGCCACCATTTATTATTAGCTCTATGTGCTAGGCACTATGCTAGGTGCTTTCCATACATCTCTAATTCAACAACAAACCCCGCCATTGAGTATTATCCCTGCAGAAATGAGGAAACAGGCTGACACCTTGTCTAAAGTGCCACAGCATCATGTGAACTCGTCTTTAATGTCAGCCTATTCTCCTTCACGCCATGCACCCTACTGGAAAAGACAATGGGGAAACGGTGGAGGGACAGACACAGGGACGCAGCAGAGGTAAATAGAGACAGAAAAAGCAAGCCATGTCAAGGCACAAATTGATGAGGAAGAGCAATTGTTTTTGAGGTAAGGACACTCATGCCATACCAGGGTCTACCTGTCACTGTCCTTTGTGAAGCTTATGATCTCCATGTATAACCAATGGACACCAACAACAGTGCGGTGCTGAAGGTGGGGCAGGGGCGGGAGGGGATATCAATGGGGGAAAAACAGAGGGACACCTGTAATCTTTCAACAATAATGAAATAAAGCTTAATTTAAGACTTGCCGAGCAAAAAAAAAGGAAAAGCTCATGATCTCAGTTGCTCTTATGCTTTATTTCCAATTCTCAAAATTCTCTTAAATAAAAGATTTATTTTCTCATATATTTCTCAAAGCTTTTAGAGATATGAAGCAATCACAGATTCTAGATGGACTTTCAAATCTATAATGTTAGGTCATTATTATCTATGCCAAAACGAACTTTTGACTGTCCGCTTGATAAGCATTCAGATTGTAAATACGTCAAGGATATTAGTTTGGCCCGTGAGAGTAATCTAAATGGACGTCAATGAAGAATGAATACAATAAATCGTCATGACACCTCAACCATGGAATACCATGAGCTGTAAAAGAGGACCGACTTCTATGTGCTGATGTGGAATAATCTCCAAGAAAACCGGAAGAATTTTCTAGGTATAGTACAGCAGATATGTATACAAATTTATGTTAAAAAGTCACATACATATTTATACTTAGAAATGGAGAAGGTGGTAACTGGTGGCTCTGGGGAGAGAAAACTGGGACCATGGGTAGGAAAGAGAGGCTTTGTATTCACTGCCCATGGACTTGGTACGTTTTTAAAAAACCAAATGCGAGAATCATCTTTTGCAAAAATTCAATATTTTATTTACTTGTTTTGGGTGGTACGTGCCCCTAGCGGGAACTGAACCCAGGACTCTCTGGTCCGCAGGCCAATGCTCCAACCGCTGAGCCAAACCGACCAGGGCCAAAAATTCAGTATTTTAAATCAAGCAGTTCATTGTGTCTTCCCTCCAAGCCAGATCCAACTTTGGGATCCAGTAGGGCCTGAGTGGAACAAATACTTTCTTCCCTTCTCCCAGTGATGAGACAAGAATTTCCTTCCCATTTCTTTCTCCCCTTCTTCAACCAAATCCACCTGTCTCTTAAACACACAAAAAACCCCGAAGAACTTACTCATGGTGCCCACATTCACTGGAAACACATTTAAGTAAAAGAATAAAGAAAAAGCACTCCTAATACAACTGTATTTTGGAGTCTATGCTCTAAATATTTTCTTGTGCCTAGGTGCATTTCCACTTCTAACTGCTCTTTAGTATGTGTACATCTTGGTCATACCTTTTAACATTTTTATTTAGTATTATTTTTACTCACTTAACCAATCCCTTCTAATATGGCATGAGATTGTTTCAAATTTTTACCATGAGGAGCAACACCGAGATGAATATCCTTATACAGAAACCCCTGTGCAAGTCCGTTTTCCCCTTAGAATAACTTGTGAAAGCAAAGCAGCCACATCACTCTGTTAATTTTGCTTTCATCTCCGTCTGTACAGTTGCTGCTCCACCCACCCTTTGTGTCACCAGCCCCAGACACTTCCCTGTGCTGCAGCTCAGGTCTGAGACCATTTGCTGCCTGTGTGGTCAAGTGTAAAACATACTTCCTACTTCATGTATTTTTCTATACTCCCTTCAACAGCTCCACCTTTTGGACACGTGACTCTCCTTCAACTCTATAGAATTGGGTGCATTTCTCTACCTGCTTACTTCTTGAAACCCGTAACTCCTTGGGCCATGGTTTTCCTCTTAAAAACTTCTTTTAAAATGAATATAATAAAACAGAACTAGTATGGGTGATAATAACAAAACATCCCAGGGTTAAATAAAGAAAAATTATGTGTTTAAAAAAATCTTGTTTACCAATGGCTCCTTTAAAATGTTAATATACATTTACAAGATGGCGACACCATAGTTAAGTGTAGTCAAATTATTTAAGCACACTTTTCTTTAGGGGCTACGACTCCTGAGAATACACTTACGCAAAAGTGTCCTATGTTATTAGTTTTTCTAATAAAGGTCTCGGTAGTCTAGCCTTTTCCCCCATGCACGAGGACCATGCCTTTCCAAAATTCTTCCTCTTCATGCCAAAGCACTGAAAATACACTTACATCAAAGGAAAAATAAAAAGCACACGTAGCACCACATTATATTTGGGGGCATGTCCTTTTCTATGTACACTTATAAATGACAGACTGTTCCATTTCTGACCAGCTGCTTTCTAGCTCTTCGTCCTCTTCCCATTCCCTACTTAGATTTCTAAGGTTGAGTTCTCTTTCTATTCTTTTCTCTTCATAAGACTTTTCCTAGAAGTGCTCTACAAGTAAGGCATTAAAAGGTCACTTCTGCAGCTAGTTCCTGTGTCCACATTCCAAACACTGACCCTGGCAGCACCCTGGAGTACACACACACAACCTGTAACTCGAAGGAAGAACAGTGACCTGCATTCCACGACACCCACTACCTGGCTTCTGCTAATCCCTATGCACACCTCGCACAGTCTGGTCTGCCTCCTGCTTCATCCTTGCACTCAGGACACTCCCTTTTCCTCCTTCCTCGCCAAGCCCCACCATCTTTGGAGGCCCAGCCCCACTGCCATCCACCTGACAAAGTCTCTTCAGATATCTCCAGTCTCATTTCTCTGTTGCTCTGAACTAATGGCAGGTGGCAATGGACCACACCTTTGCGACACATTTTGAACGGTTATCTTTTAACCTGTTATGTGATTGCAAACTGTTTGTCAATATACTGAGGGTGAGGACTGTGTCCTTTGCTTCTGTATCCCACAGTGCCTAGCGCAGTGAGACACAGACAACACTCAACCACTAGAGAAAGAAGGAGATGTTAAAATCCAAGGTAACCCAATAATACAACAGACACGAGAATAATATGTACATTCCTCTTTATTTAATACAACAAACACGTAACACATACAAAAAGAAAAAAAACACTCATGTAAAAGGCCCTGTCACAAAGAATAGACAGGAAACACCTACACTAAATCAAATAAGGCTCCTGCTCTAAAACGGAGGTTCGCTCACTACACTCGGAATATGAGCAAGGCTGTTGCAAAAAAAGAAAACAAAAGAAGAAAATTCCCTGCACTGAAGGAGTGTATCCACGGGGTTAGTTACCAAATTCACAGATCCACATTTAGGAATGTTTAAGCCCTCTCACAGATCCAAAATTCATCAAGGTTTTAGAAAAATGTGTGATTTTGGTTAAAAAATTTACCTGTCCTTCTTTCTTCTTAGAAAATCATGACCAGAGTCCTCTAAAAACTACAGCCCAGCGAACCACCCAAAGATGGGAAAACTTTACCATCAAACGTCAAAGGGTGTGCAGAACTCAGAACACAAAAGCAAGATGGCAGTGGGAAGGATTTAAGTTCGTAACCATTCCCTGGTGGCTGGTGTTTCATCAACCACTGGGAAAGACAAAAGGAAACACCTCGGCTCAGTGCAGGGCACAGTAGCAGCAGTTTGTCCATATTCCTGCTCTGATTAGAGCCAGAAATTAAACAAGCACCAGTTCATCTCAAAGAGCCTTATACAAACACACACATACATACCCACACCCATTCACATGTCATCACCACCCCCTTTTATTTAAATTTATTATTATTTTTTTTACTAAAATAATACAAAAAAGGGAGACAGGTATATTTACAAAAATCCATGGCTGGTACAGTACATAATTTTTAAGACACACTAAATGCTACAATCTTTCAGGTCCTGAGATTATTACAAATATTAACTCAAAGCTGTGTTCAGGTCCAGTTTAAAGGAAGAAAAATAATCCCAAATATTAAGTCACACACTTATTTAAAATACAGTATATCCCTTCAAGTTGGCATGAACGCACCTCCCTATAAATAAATGCGAGCCAGTAGCAGTGCCTGTCACCCAGAGGAGACCATCACTCAGGCCCTTCCTTCAAGATCAGCTGTGAAACGTGCTGGCATCTCCGACAAGTGGGGAGGTGGCTACAGTAAGAGGAGGATGTGTAACTGGAGGGAAGTTCCTCTACAGAGTGAACACTGTATAAATAAGTCCTGTTTTTCCTTCTGTTACCAAAGAAAAGTCTTTTCCTTATCAAGTTTATACTGGAAAGGTCGGAAATATGTGCTTAGCCAGAATGAAAATCAGAATCCTTATTTCCAATCACTTACAGCAAATAGGTCTGCAGTCCCACAATAATTTTTACAACTGCAAATAAACTTTCTTGCTTGTAAAAAGGGGAGAAAACACCCATCACTTATTTACCTTGGTAGACTTTGGTTAACATTACATGGGGCACAAATTTGTCGCCCACCAGACATTTCTTTTCCTCTTCTTTTAAGCTTGACAATGTTTAGCAAGCAAAACACAGTGGCAAGCCTCAGATTTGCCTAGTCTCCTTAAGAACAATTTGTATTTTTGGCAGTTTACTTTTTATAAAAACCTTTTCAGTGACTGCCAACAAAGGGCAGTACAAAGCTTGAGTCTTTCTCTGGAGGCTGGCCATGGAACCCACCTCCACTGGTGGAAGAGCCCCTTGTTTATCTGAAGGTCTCAGAAGGTATATGCAATTATGTAGGCAGAGCCAGGACTTTAAAGGTTGGTCGAAGTTGGCCAACTTTCCAACTAACTATATAAAACAGTAATACCTTTGTTAATGTTAATTGAGAATAACTTCTTTCTCTTTTACTGCCTCTAGCCCAAAGTGGGGTGATCCTTGGTAATTCTGCAAGTATGAGAAAGAAAAACTCCATGTGCTGGCAGAGAGCACACTAACCTTGCGAGCAGCAGAAATAAGCAAAAAACGAGGAAAGGTTATGGCTACAAGGACAGAAAATACAAGACAGCTGAGGCCTGACAAATTAAGGGCAGGTTGTCATAGAGAAAAACATGCCAACTAGCTGGTCTTGGTTACTGCTAACTCCTAAATGTGCTCAGAGGCTAACGGAGCTGTTGACTTCAAAAATAGAAGTATTTCCAAGTATCTTGGGTAATAGTCATCTTGTTGGAATTTAACTAAGTTTCCATTAGTGATCCATTATAAAATATTTTAAAATCAGATTTAAGATAAAATAGAATTATATTATTAGAAAAAAGGGAGCCAATAATGTCCAGAGAGTTTTTTGAGAAATGTAAAATTGATACTAAGGATTCAAATGGCCTGTTTGACTTAAACCTTTGCAAAGCAGGTTTTTCCAGGGAAGTATGAAGAAGAGCAAATAGAGAATTATGAGCCACACGAGTCCCTAACGAAAGCCTGCGCCTCTTCTGAACAACCTCGAAAGCATTAAGGGGAGGCCATGAGAAGCAGCTACTACATGACATAGTAGAGAAATCTAATTTTTAATACAAAGGAGAAAAAAAAAATCTGGTCACCAGTGATGATTCTAAGTCCTAGAAATATAGACCCTGTTAATCATACTAGTGAAATTTCTGAAAGTATTCTTGACCTGTTTGGTTAACAGTTCGGAAAAGTGTCAGAAACTTTATTAACCTGCTATGAACTGAAAATATGTAAGAAAGACTGACAGGTAGAAGTATTTCAGTACAAAAAAAAAAGATCACAAATAGCTACTTTCAAGCAAATGGTATTTTGGGAGTATCTCAGAAGAAACAACAACAATTTAATATCAAGTTATTCAAAGGCAGTCTGATGGAAACCCTAGAGTCCCTCTGAGTCTGCGCTGGGCAGGGAACAGTCTCCTGGAACATGATCCTAGTCTTTACTAGCGAATTCAGTGGGACACAGGATGGATGGCCAAGAGGTGGGAAAAGGAGGTGAAGAACAGGTTAAACTTTCCTCCCCAGACTCTTTGCAACACACAACTTACATTCCAGTGTAGCAACTGGTTGACGAAATGGTTAACTTAAGAGCTCAAATTACAGGGAAGAAGAATGAAAACTACGGGAATAAAGAAGAATTCAACATTAATATTCAAAGCTATTTTTGCTCAGTCGGACAATGTGTTCAGCTTTACAAACCTGAACACTGTGCCACAGAATCTAAAACTTGCTCAGAATTGAGCACAGGGATGAATGTATCTTAACAACCCATGAGATTCCACGATGCTGACGACAGTTCTGCACCAGTGAAAGGTCTGCACTTTATTCTCAAATAGAAGGTTCACATTTCAGGGTAGAAGAACACATAAGATATCTCTATTTTATGCTTCTGTTCATTTTCCCTAGAGGAACAGACACACATTTATGCCTTATTTCTTTGGGTAGAAGTCTTAACATCTGCTATTTAAAGAATGGAAAAGAAAGAAAAATGTGGAAAATAAAGAGTATACCTATCTGCATAGTTGATACTTAGAGGCTACTAACTAAGGCCTTATCTGGAAAAAGTAATTAAAAAAACAAAAAGTGATTTTTTAAAAAAATCTTTATTGTTGAATGTATTAAAAAAGTGATTTTTAAGAAAAAAACGTCTTATCACTAGAGACTAAACGAACCTTGGCCAATTCTGGGCATTAGCCAATGCTCTGTCTGCTTGGGCCTGCTGCCTTCTCCTGACTCATTTGAGCTGATGATTTGTTCCTCAACCTACATGTTCTTTCCTGATCCTCACTGTGCTACCATCAAAATCTGCACTCAGCCCCTAACAACTGCTGCTAAGCATTTGCTCCTAATTGGAATGCAGCATCCGTTTTTCCCTTTTTGTTGTTTCAAAAGACAAGTGGGAAGTTCTATGCATTACCACCAAATACGCTGGGATGGAAGGTGGAACAAAATGATCTTCCTTTCCTCCTCAAAGCTGAGCAAACCACGTTTCCTTCTGCCCTCAGCCTCCCCAGCCCTGCCCAAGAGAGGGAGTGATCCTGCCCCTCCTCCCACTCTCCTACAACCTGAGCAGTTGACGGCTCCGACTCTTTCATGGGTCAGAGAAGCAGAAATTACACAGGTATACTGGCTGGAAGGGTACCTTGCGACTGTGCATATGCTAGCTCCTGTGCTGCAAAGATGGATAAACCTATAGTTATAGGAGTAGTACACAAACTCCAATTTATAAGAATGAGGAGATTCCCATTCTTTCTTGTTAAAAGTTTAGCTATCCATCACCAAACAACAAATTCAAGAAAATTAGATGGAGACGATGGAAAAGTGAGGCAGATAAAACTTTTGGGATCATTAATCAATTCCAATGACCAACCATCATCCAAACTTTACCTAGCTTCAGCCCTGCAACCATGGCAAAAATCACACCTGTAATAAGTAACACCAGAAAAGGATAAAAAAAAAAAAAATCTATGTATGATTAAGAAACGCCATGTTACTTCCCCCCTCCTACTTATTAATCTGAAAGTAACCATTTTACCCCACCACAAATATAATATGCTTAAATAACAAATATGTATCTCAATTAGAATTCCAGTGATTGTTTTTAAACTAAAAAAAATCATATGGTGCTTTTTATACCCATTCTTTAGCCTCTGCAGGACGATGATAATACTTTTTAAACTATATAGGACATTTTAGAAAAACTCGAAGATTTTTGAAATAGTAAAGTCTCTGATATCCCTGGGAGGTAGGTGAATGTTATACCCAACATGTTAATGGGTAGTCTGAGGCACGAAGGTTAAATGATATCCCCCGAATAGAGAAATCCAAGAGTGGCGACTGCACGCGGCTGCCCAACAGCGGGGCTCAGGCATCAGACCAGCAGTCTCTGCTTCCTCCTTCTCGCCACCAGTCTCCTCTTCCCTATTAAAATGTATTTAAAAGGGGGCACTTACTAGATATTTGTATTGAAATTTGAGGATTGGTTTAATTTAGTCTCCCTTAACATGTCACATCTGTTTTCAACAAAAAAAGGATGACTCTTAAATACTGAAAATTATGTTATTTTGCTCAAGGGAGGAATCTAAATAACCATAAAAGCAGATTAAGCCAAATGTAATTATTTGGCAATGAAAACTGAAGATCTCTCAATAATGCTATAGGTTATATGAGTGTTTTCCCTAGTATCTGAAGTCTTTCCACTTCTAAATTTATTAACCTTTGACGGCTATGAAATGCAGCCATATGAATTCTCCAAAAATCATTTCCCCTCCCAAAACATGATGCATTTTCAATGCTGACAAAGTTGCTAGCTTCCTTGAAAAAGTATTCAGATACAATACCATGACTCTAACTCCAGCTCCCCCGTGTCTGCCTGCCCGCCGTAGTGCACCTTATTGACCTGACCCACAAACGACTTGTTATTCCAGCGCTTTCCCCAGTATTACTCACGCCCAGTCTGAAGGGCACAGAGCAATGGGTTAAATCCAGGAATTGTCAACGAGTCTGCTAAATTTATTTTGCTCGTAACAGGTGACTTATTTTTTATATATAGTTTGTTAACGTCTCCAGACAGACATTCCGGGGGTTGGGTGGGTGGGGGGACACAATTTCCCAGGCCATCCATTTGAATTGATTAAAAGCAGTGGAATCAACAAGGCAGAAGCCTTACAAACACTGACAGGGGAGTGTTCAGAAAGGATGCAATGGTATAGCAGCTACTAGTTTTATATATATATTACATATGTATACATGTATATGTATACATATATGTATGTATGTATCTTACACATATATCCATATACATATATAAAAAAAGAATATTACAGCATGACATGACGTTGGCAAGTTTGAGATTCTTCCTCCTGAATCCCCTGACTTATTAGCCTGTACTTCAGGATATCTGAGAACAGTTTCAAAAGAGGGGGGAAAAGAAAGAAAAAAGGCACTTAAAAAAGACAAAGGCCTGAATTGAGCATGTTTTAGAGGAGCAATATAAGCATTTTACCAGAGCTAAGAAATGATTTACAGAGAGTTAAACTTTTCCCCTTAGATTTTATAAAATAAAATTGCATAAGATGTTTGTAATCAGTCATTGACCTACTACTGCATTTTCCTTCTGCTTCATTATTACAAAAACAAAAGCCCCCAAAAGCAAAATAAGGAGTGAAACAAATACAATCACACGTGCACAATCCAAAGGGAAAGTGCCCACCTGAGAATGCGGGTGGGCAGACGACAGTGCTGCAGCACAGGGACATTCCCCAGCTGGGCCTGATTACAGGTTTTCTCCCTCTATTTCTAATTCAAAACAAAACGAAACAAATCCCAACCAACAAAACAAGCAAACACAAACTCAAAAACTAAACGAAGATATAAAGAATACAGGGACCAGTGTGCTTTTATGGTACACTCCTAAAATAAAGTATCACAATTCTATACATGGGTCAAGTGATATGACAAAACCTTCTAGAAATAAAGAACTGTAAATTAGGTTCAAGTCGACCAATACAGGCAAAGTTCATTTTACAAATGTAGCAGCAAATATGATAGATAACTGGAGTTCTAAGAGATGATCCCAAGGGACAAAGAGTTCTCATAATCAATGGCAGTTTGAAAAACAGTAGAATTTCCATTTCAGAAAATGTCTGGAACCAAGTAGAGGTGGAAAGGGGTGTGGTAGAGGGCAACCAGAGGAGAAAGACTAGAGGTGTCTGCCCTTTCCAACCCTGGGTAGTAAACAATTTAGATCTGCTTTGGGGGAAAAAAAATTCTGGGTTAAAAACATTTTCCAATAAGTTGTTTTCAAACAGATGTCAAACCCACAGTATTCAAACATGTACATGCCCGGTTCTTCATCCTGCCTTGGTGATACAGTAAATCCTATTCAACTTCTATGATACAAAATGTTATTTGGGCTAACAACATCCATCAGAGGGGTGTGGTAGGCATGAAAGAATGTACTGACACAATCTTTGGATTTCCTCAGAATATCAGGACTCTGTGACTTCAAATTAACCCCACACTTCTTTTCCCAAAACCTTTTCCTTCAGACTGTTTAAAACCATTTCTTTTACCCTCTGATCTCAGAAGCTCAGGAGAAAGAATTCTAATCGACTTGTAATGGAATTATTGCTTGCATTGATTTTGGAGGCTCTGAATGAGCTTGACACTTTGCTCCCAAACAGTCTCCAACTGGGGCTCAGCACTGCTATCTCTGAAGACAACTCTGCCGACCATTATTGCTTGTGAATACTGAGGATTAACTTGTATGTACAGTAACAGCTTATACATCAGTGAAGGCAATTTAAAATACAAGACAGTTGAAAACAAAGCTTAATTCTCCTGAATCAAGAATCCCGCTGAATGGGATGTAATTAAATGTGCTGATTATTTTTGCATTGGGATGTTAATGCTCTTCAGAAATACACATTGCTCTTTATCCTTTTCAATTACTCACCATTTTAAAAAATAAGTGCAAAAATACAGTATGAGTCACAAGTCTCTGTACTAAAAAATAACCAATTTATATGTTTGTTTTTAAGTAAGAAAAAATGTAAAGATAGGTGACCATAAAGTATGGACATCATTTTCAATGTTATGATCTAGAAAAGCAATAGTTCTGTATTTACATGTAGGAATTTGCTGATCATACTTATCTATTAAGAAATATAAGAATGTTTGTTTCATTTATGTATAACATAAAAAAGGATAGTCTTAACTGAAATGGATGTAATTAGTGAAAATGTGGTGGTGTGGGGTTGAGGTGGGGATCTGGCAGCAGTTCCCAAGGTATCAAGACTGAAGGAAACAGAACACAATCTCTACGTATATGAACTTCTCAGCGTCAAGGTCCTTCAGATTACTTGTTATGTTTTTTTTGTTTTGTTTTGTTTTTTTGGTACGTGCCCCTAGTGGGAACCGAACCCGGGACTCTCTGGTCCACAGGCCGACGCTCCAACCGCTGAGCCAAACTGGCCAGGGCCAGATTACTTTTAATGGTTAGTTATAAAGTGATACCAGGGGAAGAACTGATAATCCTGTTCTTCTCTAAAGACCTGCAGAACACTAGGGATCTTCACATGGCATGATTCTGAACTGATGGACTTATTAAAAATTAAAACTATTATCCCTTGATTTAAACTAGTACTGAAGTTATATATGAATAAATATATGTATACACACACACACACACACACAAATACATGCACAATTATCAGCAGGAAGAGATTAACATGCACTCTGACTTTTCTCCTGGTATGGGAAGTAAAACAAATGCTAGCTTCCCAAAGGAAAACTCCTACATAGCATTAGCAAAGACTCCCCCCGCCCCCAAATTAGATAAAAGCAAGAGGTATGCTACTGGAATAATTCAAGAATTGGGTAAGCTTGCCTAATTAAAAAACCTGAACACTCAATTCAAGTCAAACCTCTTTATAACATCCCAATATCCTACCCCCAAAATCTACCAGGGTCAATGCAATATTCTTATTTGTTTTACTGGTAATCTAAATTCTTAGCGGCTAGTAATTATATCAATGATTCCTTTGAAATAATCTTCTGCCCTTACTGTGAAGTTTTGGGAACTACAGTTTCAGTTATCTATTCACTTTGCTATGAAACAAGCCAACGTGACTTTGAAGTCCAAGTACAGGTCTACAGATCCCAACAGATCTGTGTAGTTTATTCACAGTCCTACAGGCTACTCGGGACTTTTTCTTATAAAAGAAAAAAAGGGCCTGGTTAATACTCTTATTTGAATCAACTTAAGGGTATAGGGGGATCTGTAAGATCTGTAAGGGTGATCTGATAGAAATCTTGCATCTATCAATCTAATGCAGTTTTTTAGGTTAGTTTGTCATTATAAATGAACCAAGCTTACACCATTCTTGGGTACAATTTGAAAACATTCAGAAGCCTAAAAAGGAAGGGATTAAAAAAAAAAAGAGAAAGACTAGACTCATGAGGTGTAAAAAAAAAAAATGTATCCAGACAAAACCATAAGTTTCTCCCCTAATATCCTTTGTTGAATATCTTATTTGCATAAGGAAGCCCTAATAACTAAGGAGTCTTATCTACAGGTTTACTCACTCATCAATATTCTGAGTAAATAACAGGAAATGTTCCAAATCAGTTTCACTACACTGGATATAGGGAGTAAAAATACACTGTTTTTTATAAAAAATAATCCCTTGTACACATCATGATTCTAATGTAATTTCTCCCTTTAAAATATTATCTTGAAAATTCCAAAAATATATATATGTATATATATATGCTATTTGAACGACCAATGCAGAAGCATATGTAGTACACACTTATACCTGTTTATATCAATATTTACTGGTCACCTGAAGTGCCACTAGCCAACAGAACAGAAGTTGTGAACTGAGGTGAAGCTGGGTAAAGTTAGTTCATAGTGTCGGCCTGCAAGGGCTAAGAGCACCAAAGCTGCAGCCCTACATCAAAGATCCCCACTTCTCGAGAGAAAATGTGAACACAGTCACACTGCAACATCAAGAATGGAAATGAGAATTAACCAGTCAATTCCAGATGCACAAATCACCTGAAGAAGAGAGTTAAATACCTGCTTCTGAATGGAAGATGAAATTGACCCTTTTACAAAAAGGGGACATCTACGTTTTGTCTGTTAAGAGCAAATAGGCTCAATTTCTTGACTTTTAAAAACCCCAATGACTTACTAATACATATCACTGTGCTAAAATAACTTTCCTGAAGCATCTTTAGTCCACTAATTCACATGGGAAGTTGCTACACAGTGGGGAAGATTCAAGTTTGTTCAGGATTTTTGAGGGTATGGTATTTTCTCAGGTATGGTCTGTATCAGACATTGAGTCCTTAATTTTTTTGTAGCAAATTTGCTCCACAGTCCACTCAAATAGACATGATCCTTATTCCTGACAAACTGGCCTACTTCCAGATATACTGCCTTTTATTATGCAATTCTGTCTACACATGTTCAAATCCAACACCCAGGATGGATGGAGTTTACCCAAATCCTCAATTTCCTTCTTCCTGCCCGGGGGGGGGGAAAAAAACCAAATTTGTACTTCTGTGGGTTTGACAACTGAGTCTCTTTCAAGTCAGTTAATATGGTAACTTTGTCTTTCTTTAGAAGAGACCAAAGGTCACTAACTTTGCAAGAAAGCATTTCTTACTCCTGCACCTGGCTTTAACTCAAGTAATGTTTTCTTTCCTTTTTCCTCCTCACCACAGTGCTTGGGACGAGAGAATGTAAACATCGACAGAACAGCAGCCCTATGACCACATGAGTACTTTCCCATCAGGTAGATTCCATCAGCCAGCTGAGTGTCTCATCTCCTTTGCTTGTTGGGAAGTCACTGAGATTTCCGTGGTAATTTAGTGTCCCCTTTACTTTGGCCTCCATCTAAGAAAAGAGATGTTTAATTGGTATGGGAAGGCATGGTATAAAAAAAAAAAAAAGATTTAAAAAGCAAAGCAAAAAGAATAATTAACTTAATTTTCATATGGATGACATTGCTAAAGAGATAACCTTTAATATCTAACACGCTATATATAGCATTATAGGGGTTGAGAAAACATGAAAGAGATAAAAACTCAACAAGAATGATTCTCTTATCTCAAATGACTATGGTTCAATTGGTTTTCAGTGTCCCACAAATACTACTTCAACAAGAATTTATTAGATCTAACTCATAGCCAATTATGCTAAATGCTGTGAGGATTATAAAGGAACATAAAAGACATAATCCCTACCTTCAAGGGATGTACCACATCTTTTGATTCCTTTAGAAGACAAGGTCAATTTCATTCTTTTGCAAGTAAAATTAAATTTCTTGCCATGACATAGCATTTGACAATTAATTCTGTTATTTATGTCAATGAATGGGGCACACTGGTAGTGGAAAATCTAGCTAAGCCTTTGCTTTGGTCTTAAACTGCAAAAATTTAAGTGACAGGAAAGGCTGCTGCTAGAAACAAGGGTTTCTAGTTCTACACATGGCTACTTAACTTTTACTAGAAAAATGTCACTCACTCTGTTTAAGCTGGGCAAGAGTTGAGACCCAGTGACTCTGAAAGCCAAAAAAATATAGGAGGGAGTCCCTAATGGGCCATTGCCTTAACAAGGAACACAAGCCCCCACCCACCTGGCAGCCAGGTCTAACAGAAAAAGATGGGGAGGCATGGTAGAAACACCTAAGTGAAAAGAACAAAATATTGTACTACAATAACAACCCTAAGGCTGGAGGAAAGCACAAAGGTCACACTGCTAGGTCTGATACTCATGTAATGATACCTAAATTACTCTGGTAAAAAATAAACAAAAAACTGCCTCTACTAAAGAAAAGATTTATTAACGAAATCGGATGAATGTTTTAAAAAGCTGTATAAACAGAATATTATTAAGATAAGTTTGGTGACAACATCTAAGGAAGTAGCTTTTCCATTGATAATAAGATATTATATACTTGCATTTGTAAAAAGAAATGATTCAACTTGAGGCATAATTCAATTTATAAAATGGCAAGGTAGAATTTTGCTCAAAGTAGCTTTGGTTAATTCTCAAAATAAAATACTCATATTAAGTGGACTGTGAGAATCTTTAGACCAAGGTCTGCCCCAAAGACCCAATCTGGCCATCTCTTTTTTATAAATAAAGTTTTATTGGAACTTAGCCATATTCATGTTACATATTATTAATTGGTATTTTCATTACACTACAGAGACAGAGTTGAGTAGTAGTGATAGAATTTAAATGACAGCAAAGCCTAAAATATTTACTATTTGGGCTTTTTATAGAAAAAGTTTACTGACCTCTGTCTTTAGATAAAGTCAGAGAATAACATTAATTGAACTCTTACTATGTATGAGGCACCATGCTAGAAGTTTTAAATAAATTATTTTCATTAAATTCGCCTAAGAATCCTATTAAAAACACCTGGTTGTCCTAAGTTACAAGCAAGAGAAAGTGATGGTCAAACAAAGTAAGAAATTTGCTCCAAGTGGCAGTCTTGGAATTTGAAAAGCCTAATTCTTAAATGCGGTGTCTTATACTTTTAAATGTCTTTAAAATTAAAAACAAAATTTTTCATTTCAACTACTTGGAAAATACTGAAAGTCATAGTTCCTTTCTCCCTCTGGAACAACAGTGCTGTCCAGACAACAGAGTTATACAACAGCTGGACTACTGGGGTCATGCTGAACCACAAGATTCCCACTGGTCTCATTCCTTACAGGTCCACCCCAGCCCGCCCATGAGCACACATTCCTAAGCCAGCAACTGCCTCAATCACAGGGCCATTTTCCTTAAGCATTAAAACCTATTTCAGGAAGATTAGGACTGATGACATTTGTGTCTACTTTGTGTCCCCCATTTGCACAACTGGTTTTATATTTATTCTTACCACTTAGGTCTGTTACAGGATTCATTACAACTTGTTGCCTCGAGATTACTACATAGCTCCCATTTCCTCATAGTGGCCAACTATAAACGTGTTCAAAGGTAATTTGAAATGCAGTGGCCAAAAAGAACAGTGAGGCCCCAGTCAACTTCCAAAGTTAAGAAGGCAGATGAGCAGTTATTTCTGCTCAAAAGATCCTGAAAATGGCCTTTGGAATACTATTAGCAGTCTACTGAGGTCGAATCCTGGTGAGAGCCAGCAGAACCTGGAGGCTGATGTGCATGTCCAGTGTCCACTATCTAATTTCAGAGAGATGTGCCTGGGCTGCAAGTATATAATGTATAGAGTTTAGATGATACTAATGTAATGACTGCAAAGTTTAATGGTTAAGCCTGGCTGGTGTGGTTCAGTGGTTAAGCGTCGACCCATGCACCAAGAAGTTGCCGGTTCGATTCCTGGTCAGGGCACATGCCCAGGTTGTGGGTCCGATCCCCAGTGGGAAGCATGCAGGAGGCAGCCAATCAATGTTCTCTCTCATCACTGTTTCTATCTCTTGCCCTCTCCTTTCCTTTCTAAAATCAACAAAGGGGGAAAAAAAGTTTAATGGTTAAGAATATAGTCTGTGGAGTCAGACTTCCTGGGTCTGTACCTCAGATGGAACACATTAGTGTACCATCTTGGGCAAGCTGCTTGCCTCTGGTTCAGTTTCCTGATCTATACCATGGGGATTATTATCTCATTCACAGGCTTGTTGTAAAGGTTAAATTAGTTAATACCTGTAACTAGCCAGAAGACTATCTGGCACTTAGTAAGCTTTCCATAAACAAACTATTACAATTACTGGATATGACTTCTGTGCTTTGCCTTATGAATCCTCTCCTTTGTCTTCACTTCCATATAACACTTCAAAACCACTCTCTTCACATGTAACAAAAGATTTCATTTTACCTATTTCCTTTCTCTTAAAAGGAGTTTGCTGCTAACGAGGATTTAGGCATATAAAAACCTGTTTTTCCCAACCTTTGTCATTATTCACACTGTTTTCAGAAGACATTTCCAGTCTGATCTATACAGCCATATAACGACAGAGAGATGAAGAAAGAGGGCTTTCTTACCATTAAATGTCTGCGGTAAATGTGTAGGCAGAAGTGAGTGGGAAAGTGTTGCTGCATGCCGAGCTCCTGGCTGTAAACCCTTTAGTAAATCTGAGAGGAAAACAGACTTGTCAGTGATCTTGTTAAACCTGGTTTGAGCCCTCTGAGATAAAAAATGAAAATAGTTTAATTCATCTAATGCAAGCACAGACCCTGACTTTAAAGACCTTCTTAAACTAGAGTACATACATGTTTAAAAATTTACATATATAAATGTATATGTGTATTCAAATACTCAGTAAATCTGACTTCCTCTTATTATAAATTTCATTTAGAAACGTGGTATAATGGTTCATTTGAAAATTATATATAAAATCTCCTAGTCCTGTAATTTGACTACATACATAGACAAAATAAATTGCATTTAAAAAAAAAATTCTATAACCTGCACAAGTCCAACTGGACTACTTTCAATTAGTATAAATGTTGTTTCCTGTTCTGTCAAACTAGGTAGCCAAGCAAATAAAGGTGCCCCACTTACTCTGAGTTAGGCTATGGTGGAAAGCGGCTGAGGTAGATCCCGAGGTGGTTGTCACTCCAGCTGTGTCCGTTCCAAAGCCAAGTAGCTCCAAGGGAAACTGGAAGGGCATGGTCACTGGAACAAGGCCACCCAGCATCCCAAAAGGAGTCACATTTTGATTTGTTACAGACAAAGGTGATGTCATGAGAGTCAGAGGTGAGGCATTAGCCAATAATGATGCTCCTGCTGTGGACTGCAGAAACCAGGGGTCAAAATACATCAGAAATCAAATCTTTAACCTGAATTGATTTATTTAATATCCTCATGGGCACAAGACTGTGTTTTGTATTTGCTCTAACAGAAACTTTGAGATAGAAATGCAGACGGAGGTAAACAATATATTTCAAAGAGCTACCAATATTAGTTTGGGAGACAATTCTGTACTCAGCTCTTTATCACATGTTTAGACTCTTCCTTAACTTATTTTATTGCCTATATTAACACCCATCCACCCTCTTAATCCACTCATTTCTAACTTTAGATTCCCATGTTTGCTCCTAACCCCTAGATCTGAACCACTAGTAATTAATCCCATACAATTTCAATGTGGTCTCTGAAAATGTTCGGTCACTCTTTCCTGGCACAGTCCCTGCACTTGTTGCTCCAGATTGTCACTCTCTCAGAGCCCCTAACTCAGTGTCCTTTACTTTCACAAAACACCTTAAAGAGGAGAGGCTACAGGGATGTTCCTCATCAACATCAGCCTTACCTGCCTCTTCTCCAAAAGCTACAACCTATCACCTGGCCTATGCCATGAGTCCCATCTATGTAGAACTTACTGGTACTTTTCCCATGTTTCCTCTGTCTTCTCACATACAGAAAGCTCACCTCTTTTTACCACCTGCTATCCCTAGCTATTACTCAACCTCTAGAAACCAACTTAACTTACTTGTATTCCTTTTATCCTCAAACTTACAGAATGATGGCCCCCTTTTCCACATTATCTGGTCTGTCTTTAACCCCTGAAAGCTGGTTTCCATTTCTCCTATTT
The DNA here is from genome assembly GCF_014108415.1 of Molossus molossus. NCBI lineage: Eukaryota > Metazoa > Chordata > Mammalia > Chiroptera > Molossidae > Molossus > Molossus molossus. The sequence continues at coordinate 101,038,737 of NW_023425401.1, read as the reverse complement.
TTCTGAACTTAGACTCCCAAAGGTAAAGGTAAATTAGAGGGTGTTTTGACACACTCCATTACCTGGGGGTTTTTTTTTTGGTACATGCCCCTAGCGGGAACTGAACCTGGGACTCTCTGGTCCGCAGGCTGACGCTCCAACCACTGACCCAAACCAGCCAGGGCCATTACCTGGGTTTTAATGTTATGTTTACAAATAAAAACAATGAAATCAGAAATATGCCAATACTGATCAACTTTAATTGAGAAATTACTTAAACATACTTCATGAAGCTAATTTAACTACTTGAACGATATTCTATAGAGCAATTAAATAGTTTTTCCCATTTTGACTTATTTCTCCTCTATGTTAATTTATCAACAAAGATTACAACAAGCTTTCCTCAGTGTTAGATATTATCTATTATCGTTTCTGCAACTGTTGAGTTTTCTTTTGTAGCCTTATCTTACCAACTTTAAATTTCCCTGGCCAAAAATATTACATATTAGCTACTGTCAGGCTTATTTTGTGTGTTGATTATTTGACCAGTAAACACTGTTAGTTAATAAAGGGTGATCAATTACTTAGTTAATGTATAAGAAGAATGTAGGTGATCTTCCTATCTATATATGACACATTACATATTATATACTTAGTGGTCCATGCGGAACAAAAACTGAAGAACATCTTCAAGAAGCTTTCCACTCTCTCTCACAGCCTCCCCTCCTATTATCTGCTTTATTTTTATTAAAAAAAATTTTTTTTATTGATTTTAGAGAAAGAGAAGGAAGAGGGAGAGAGAGACAGAAACACTGATTGGCCGCCTCCTGCACGCCCCCCACTGGGGATTTGGTCCACAACCTGGGCATGTGCTCTGACCAGGAATCAAACCGGCAACCTCTTGGTGCCTGGGTTGATGCTCAACCACTGAGCCACACCGGCCGGGCTCTCTGCTTTATTTTTAATCTCTCAAATTTATATCCACACTCCTGACCTCTCATTTCAGCTTCAATCCTGTATCTCTAGAAGTTCAGCGAGGAACCTGACTTAGATGGATATCTACACTCATCTATCTGGCACGTCCACAACTGAACTCATCATCTCTGGCAATGTTAATTGCTATCATCAACAGGCTGGTCCTTACCTGCCACTCAGGCTTGACACCTTAGTTTTTAAGCATCAAAAAGTGAAGAACAAGGTGGGCTCATGGGCAACATACCCAATTCTTTCTCTTTTTACCACAACTTCCTCCAACACTTAAGTATACATCTTTATCACTTTATGCTTGGACTTGACTATTTTTCTTATTTTCCAGGCTTTCTCTCTATTGTGCCAATGTGATATATAAAATGGGTGCATTAAGGAAAGAATTACTAAGTTAAAAAATAATAATGCATTTAAGCTATTTGGATAGAAAGAATCCCGCATCAATTTGAGAATTAACAAGAGTTCTTTCTTCCTTTTAATCATAATTCTACTGTAGTCTCAGGATAATATGAGGCACACACTAAATAGAGCCCCCCTAGTGAGAAACAGTAAAGACTGCTAATAAGGAGAACTCTTTTCTGGAGAAGGCTAATCGAAATGTTAAAATAGATAGTAAATGCCTTGGCCAGTGTGGCTCAGTTAGTTGGAGCATCGTTCCATATACCAAAAGACTGCAGGTTTGATTCCTTGTTGGGGCACATACTTAGGTTGTGGGTTAGATACCCAGTTGGGTACATATGGTAGACAACTGATCGATGTTTCTCTCATTCATGCTCTTTCTCTCTCTTAAAAAACAAAATATTAATAAACATAGATAGAAAATGTAAATTACGGCAACTTCCAAAATTAAGTAACTGAATTTAGCAAAAAAAGTGGCATCATGCCATACGTGTCTATCTAATGTTTTTGTACTGTCAAAATTTTGTACTGTCTATCTAATTTTGTTTATAAAACTAAAATATCAGATTATCTATATGTTACACGGGTATAAACTTCTCTCTCCTGGAAGATGGAGACCTTTCAAAAGTGGGCATCCCACCATTAATATCATTCAGAAGCATACAGGAAACGCTGTCAACATGAAGTAGACAAAGAGCACAGGATAATGCCCCCTAATCAAAAATACTTTCTATGACCTCTATATTTCATTCCCATGGGACAACATGAAGGGAATCCTTGCTCTCTCTTCCTGTGGTTGGCATTACTTTATTTATTTTTATCCTCACCCGAGGATATTTTTCCATTTTTTGTACAGATAGAGTGGGAGGGAGAGAGAGGAAGGGAGAGAGAGACAGAAACATCGATGTGAAGGGACACATCGAGAGGCTGCCACCCGCACGACCAACCAGGGCCGGGGACAAACTGCAACCGAAGTACATGCCCTTAGAGGGAACCGAACCCGGGTCTCTCCGGACCGCAGGCCGACGCTCTAACCGCTGAGCCAAACCAGCCAGGGCACATTACTTTATTTTTTTAAACCATGTTTTATTTTGGTGAGTGCATCTGTCCCCCACCCCCAACATCCAGAGTGATCTTTAGAAATATCAATCAGACCATATCACTCCCCTGTAAAAGACCCGCCAATAGCTCCCTACTGCACAGAGAATAAATACCCAAGCCTTTAATCATGGCCCAGAAGGTCCTTCATCACATGGTACTGGTTGAGCTCTGACCTCACCATCTACCCATCTCTCCCCTAGTCTCTCCACAAAGGTCTACACATCAGGCTCCTTCCTGTTTACACACCCACCATCCATTTGGCCTCAATCGTTTGCTCCCTCTTATTTCCAAAGGCTGGATCCTGCTCACTCAATTCTTAGCTTAAATGCTGCCTCCTCAAAGAGGCCTCCCCAACTCCCTAATCTATGTTAGCAACAATCATACATTATCATATTAATTTTATTTGTTCATAGCACTTAACACACTTTTAAATTTTGTGTTTTGCTTATCTTCCTACCTAAAATATATGCTCCATAAGAGGAGGGAGCTTGACTGTGATGTTCACCCTATTTCCCCAGCACCTAGAACAGTGCCTGGCACATAGTAAACACTTAATAAACATTTGCTTAATAAGTAAATTATTTTTGGAATTATAAAGTGGCAAAGACAGGAGTCATAATAATAAGTTGAAGGGCAAGAAAGAAGAGGAACACCTTGAGTGGAAAATTATTACAGAAAGCAAGTAGAGGTAATAATCTGAACCCAGAAAGATTTTAACTTCTGTTAAACTCAAGACCTGTCACTTTCACTCTGCAAAAGTAGACAGCTGATGATGTATTTCAGACAGGGGTTAAATGTTTTAAAGGTATAGATAGGAAATCTGTTTTTAATGTTGGAGTATTTGACAGATAGGATCTACAGGCCACATAGTAGCTGATAAGACTTCAATCAGATGCTAGTTAAAAAACAACAAAAACCCTTAGATTCACCAAAACCTAGAAACAACCTTATTCAATTATTGACCTTTTCTTCAGTCAAACCAGTAAGATAGAACAAAAAGGATCAGATATAAAGGCAGGAACACTAAGGTCTCCAAATCATAAAGCCATTTCTGAGAGGAAGAAAACCAGGAGGGAGAACATTTTAGAAACACATATTTTGCTATGTAGGTTCATGCTGACAAAATAACTGATAAACAACTGGTATACCAAGCATCTATGTTCTTTTGGCATAATGATCAAATACAAGAAGGTTTCCTGGAAAAAAATAAAACTGCCAGATTCTGGAAATGACAAAGGATAAAGATTTAACATTAAAAAAAAAAAAAAAAAAGCAAAAAAAAATTTAACTTCAAAGAAAAAGCCAAAATTTTATAAGCAAATGAAACCATAGTGTACAATATTTAGCTTAACAGAGACAATATTTTACATAGTCATGAATTAACCAAAAGTTGTCATTTTACTCTTTCTTGAGAATGGGAGAAATATAAGGGAGCTAAAAGCCTCCTTTATCATAATGAGAAGGCAAAGAAAACACTAAACAAATAAATTAAGAGTCTTCCATTCATTCTTATTTAAAAACAGAGAAAAGGCTGAGAGAGCACAAAGCGGTAGGCACTAAGGAGGAGGATATGGGTAGGGGACTGCCATTTCTATTATAATCCTCTCAAATACTCCTCTGATCAAATTAAAGATTTTTAAAAAGTCAACAGTTTAATAAAGGTAATACAAACAAAAATGTGAACTAACTCCCAGATTTCAGTTATAACTTCAATTTTAACACACAATCCCAGTTAGTTTTTTGTTACTTTTGTGTTTCTGATAAAAGTAAAATTATATAGATAAAATATCAATTAATCCTAGAGTCCAATGAATAAAGTATCAGTTAAATGAATTTTGTTCTATATTAGAATTCTGGAGTAAATTAATTCCTAAGCCTACAGTAATGGTAGAGGGATGATTTAGGTTTTGGTATACACTGAATACCAATGCTTAGCTTCTACTGAATAGCAGAGAACCTCCATGGACACCAAGGGGAAATTGTTTCATTAAATGTTCATGTTCCACATAAACAGGACGCAGTATAAAGTTAGAGCACTTTGTTAAAGAATTCCATAAATCAATAAAAGTCATGTTTTCAAAATATTTAAGAACCTAGAACACATCATAAAATGTTATATATTTTTTAAAAGCTTGTTATAAAATAAAATATGCAAAACTCACTTTCTTGAAAAAGGCTATGAAAGTACCAGGAAAATATACACAGTGGTGAAATAATGGGTGATTATTATTTTATTTTTTTGAATTTGCCTACAGTGAACATGTATTTCTTTTCGGGCGGGGGTGGGGGGGGGCGGGCACACATTAAAGAAACCGAATCAGTAATGTGAAAGTCTCAGAATGCAAAGTGGGAGAGAGATGAAAACAATAGAGAAGATGGTATGGAAGGCAGAGAGATGAAACACATGAGTAATAGAGAGTTCTCAAAAATCCTAGGCCAAATGGATCAGAAATAATAACCACACGTAATCAAGTGACATATTCTTAAGCCGAGAAAAAAAATAGCCAGGTCTGAGACTGAAAAGAGTTACTATGTTCTAGGTAAAGAATTGTGGAAAACAAGATAAACCAAGCCAAAGTCTGAAAACACTTGAATTTCAACAAAAAAAGAGAAAATCTTACTAGCATTTAGGCAGAGAAAACACATTACTGATAAGTGAACAAAAAATCATAATGGCCTCAGACTCCTCTATAATCCTAAATACAAAGGATCAGTATTTACAAATTTGGAGTGAGCTATTAGTAACCCAAGAAATCTAGAACTACTTGACTATGACAGCACAGAAATGATCAGGTATGTAAGAGTTAAGGTAAAAGAGCTTGCATTTTAGCCTTTCTGAAGAGTCCTTGCATGAGGTGCTCCTATTAACTGAGAGATAAATGTAAACTGAAATTTCACAAACGGGGAAACTGTGGTATAAAAGGATTACTGATACTAATTTGACAAAGAGAATTATACATGAATAATTGCAAAATTCATGTGAAATAAAAATTTTATTAGAAAAGACAAGTGGTTAAAGGAAAAAATAATACGAATATATGAGTTTGATTAAATAAGAAAGCTGGCAGGAGAAAGAGGACCAGAGTGGGAAGAGGAGACAAGTGAAAGTATGTTAAATTCTCATTACTACTTTGTTCTGGACTTTTAATAAGACAGTTTTAAATATGCATTTTAGTTATGTCTCAAAATTTTTGAAAGTGAGCATGTGATCCTTTCATGAAAAAAAAAAAAAATCCACCTTCCAATAAAAACCACATCCCCAAGTATTCCCATCACTGGGATGTCAACATCAGGAACATTCCTTGGCCATAAGCTACAAGCTATTAAAAACAACCTATATATTATAACAAAGAAAGAAAAAGTACACAATCTTACATTTTATCCCACAAACGTATATAACATACATACCTGCACACTGGCTGTTACCACTGAAGACCCTGAGGCAGAGGATGGTCTATGGGGAGTAGACAACGGTTTAGTAGCACCCTGTGTTCCACTTCCTGTTCCCCCAGATAGACTAGTCCTATTAGCTCCACTTGAGTTAAGGTTGCTACCTCTGCTGGCAGGTACATTCATTGCAATTCCACTCAAGCTATTCTTCCCAACAGTTCCAGTGGATGATGAGTTTGGTAGCTTTGATGAGGCCTGAAGATTTTTTGTAGATGAAAGGCTTGAAGTGCGATTAGAGGGCAATAAATTCAAGGTGGGAGACTGCCGGCTGATATTTATTCCACTGGGCTGTTTATGGACTGGGTTGTTACCGCTGGAGTGGCTACTCTGGGCTACTAGTGCACTTGGACTGGAAGAACTGGAGGATACAGTAGGCTTGGGAGTTGGGTTGGATTTAGAAATAAGTTTAGTTGATACTGAAGGCTTAGCTGACAAAGAGGGCTTGGGGGAGGCAGAAGGCTTAGGTGTGGGTAAGGGTTTAGGGGATGTGGCAGGTTTTGGAGATGCGGCAAGTTTTGGGGATGCAGCCATTGAGAAGGGAGATTTGAAACCCTGCGTGGAGATTTGTGACACCATAGCCTTGGCTAAATAGTTACTGGAGGTAGTGGTGCTAGGTACTGTCCTAGAAACCAGGGAGTGGGACCCTTGAGAACCATTCCCAGGTGAGGGAGTAGGTAAGGGAAGGCGGTACATAAGAGACTTATCTGAAGTCTTAACAAGTGGGGATGAACAGGAAAGCTGGGGATTATTACTTAATTTCACCACTGGGTTGGTCTGTGATTTACTAATGGTTGCTTGTAATGGAGACACATAATTCTGTTGGACAGCTGAATGCTGGTGCACCTTTGTTACTTGTGTTAACGAAGAAGCATCTTGGGCCTCTGATGTTCCCAGAGCATGAGAGGAGGCAGCAACTTGGGCTTGGGAAGAGGAGACATGGGTCTGTGAAGAGGAAGAAGCATGAATCTGGCTTGACCTCTGTAGTCCTTGTTGAAGTAGCCTCGCTGGCAAAGGTTCTAAGGAAACTTTAGGGTTCTGAATTGAAGAACCAGCAATAAGGCCTGAAGAGATGCCAGTATGAGCTAAATCCTGGGGTTTCTTTGGTACTGGTCCCGTGTGACCAGCAATAAGACTTGATGAATGTGCAGTCTGAGTAGAATCTAGTTTTTTGGGAGTAGCCAGTGGCAGCTTACTCATGATACTTGCTAATTTTTCTTCTCTCAGTCCTGGACGAGGTTTTGCTGTTGGCATGCTTATCCTTGAGCCAGCTGGAGGGCCCTTGTTCCCATTGTTGATAGCAGCTAAAGCTTCAGAAACAAGATCCAGTGCAGGTGGGTGGAAAGAAAGGTCTTCATCTAGTGAGTCATCAAGGCAGATCGTCTCCTGGGCTGGAGTAGAGCTAGAGCTGGTGGAGGCCACGGCGGATGTGCTGGAACTTGAAGGACCACCAACTGAAGCCACCAAGGATGCAGGAGTTTTCTGGTCCTTTTTTGGACTACACTCCTAGCATAGACAGCATTATAGTAGAAAAAATAAAACGATTAATAAAAAATTACAGAGTATTGGGTTTTAAAAGACTAAGAAGTTCTCATGATGATTAAAATTTTTCTACAACTCTTCTGTAGAGATTGTAAAAACGAAATAATTTTTTCGAGGACAGCGCTCCTGATTGAACTGTCCTCACAAGACTAACAATCTGATACACTGCACACAGCTACCATACCTTAGTAAGCCATTCTAAGAGGGCTTCAGACCAAGTTGAAGAAGCACCGATACCCCAGGCACATTGTTGATGAAACTCCCCTCCCCCTACCCACCTGTGTCAGATCTTCAGCTACTATTCCAAATCCACCTGATTCTCCTTGCATCTAGGAGAAATTCTGCCTTTATCTTAAGACTCTACCCCTCTTGTGTAGTTATGTTTTGCTAGGATACCAACCCTCACATTCTGCTTCCTTGCATGCCCAGTCCTGTAGCTATCCCTAGCCAGTATATAGAGAAAATGGTACATCAAGCTAAGCACACTTAAATTATGTTTTCTTCTCATTATAGAAGTCATTTATAATTTTATTCCATATATATATATATATATAAGCATCCCCTATGCTAAGTGCCCACTGTGCCAAGAAAATAAGGGAATTAGGAATTAAAACTATGACTACCTAAGAGAATATTGTTTTATTTTTTTAATTAACTTTCTTGAAATTCAAAAAAAGATAAGAGCCCAGCCTGTGTGGCTCAGTGGATTGAGCGTCGACCCAGGGAATGAGAGGTCCCGGTTCAGTTCCCAGTCAGGGCACATGTGTGGGTTTCAGGCTCAATCACTAGTTGGGGTGGGGGGGGGAGTGCAGGAGGCAGCCGATCGATGTATCTCTGTTTCTCTCTCTCTAAAAAATCAATAAAAACATATTTTTAAAAAAAGAGGTAAAAGAATTACGGTACAGATGAAGTTATTCAAAGAGCAAAAGAATTAAAAAGTAACTTTCCCTTAAAAGAGAAATATAAAGTGTTTACTTGTATCATTTTAAAGATTAAGAATAAAACTATTACATAAAAATCATTTCAAAGTCACGATCAGTTTCTTCAAACAAACAAATAAACCAACTCAAATAAACCCAAGCCCGAAGTCTTACATTATACACTGATTCACAGGACCACAGCACTTACTTACCTTAACATAGTGGGAAAGAATGGAGAGGAAGGGTCTTTACCATCACCTTCTAAGGTACTACAGTAAACGAGGTGTTAAGAATACTGTTACACCCTAATGCTCCTAGCAATTTTTCTAAGCGACTGTTCTACAAGCCCTGACTGTCATTGCCTCTCAGAAGTCTGCACTCTCACTGCATTAGGGTCCAAATTGTCTGCCAGCATGCATGGCTGATGAATGTAAGACGTTCACTTTCACACAGCATGAAATCACATGATCAGTAAAAATTCCATTATAATAAGAAATGTAAAATCTGAGGGTGGGGGAGTGTATCAGAATAACATTGGCAGTGTTACCAGTATAAAATTAAGTAATCTTTTTATTAATTATTTTTTCTTTATAAAAAAAACAAATGAGCCCTGGCCGGTTTGGCTCGGCAGTTGGAGCGTTGGCCTGTGGTCCAGAGAGACCCGGGTTCGGTTCCCACTAAGGGCATGTACCTCGGTTGCAATTTGTCCCCGGCCCTGGTTGGATTGTGCGGGTGGCGGCCACACGATGTGTCCCTTTTACACTGATGTTTCTCTCTCTTCCTCTCTTTCCCTCCCACTCTATCTGAACAAAAAATGGAAAAATGTCCTCCAGTGAGGATTAAAAAAAGAACAAATGAGCCCAGTTGGTGTGGCTCAGTGGATTGAGTGTTGTCCCATGCACCAAGAGGCTGTCAGTTCAATTCTCCATCAGGGTACATGCCCAGGTTTCAGGCTTAATCCCCAGTATGGGGCATGCAGGAGGTAGCTGATCGATGTTTCTCTCACATCGTCGTTTCTAGCTCTCTCCCCTCTCCCTTCCTTTCTATCTAAAAGAAAATCAAAATACATTAAAAAAAAAACAACAACACAACAATTCAGGCCCAGGTCAGCATGGCTCAGGTGGTGGGAGCATCGTCCCGTACACTGAAAGGTCTTGAGTTTGATTCTGGTCAGGGCACATATCCAGGTTTCTGGTTTGGTCCTGGGTTGGGGCACATGCATGAAGAGGCAACCCAATCGATGTTTCTCTCTCACATCGATGTTTTTTCCCTCTCTCCTTCTAAGATCAGTAAATATATCCTTGGGTAAGGATTAAAAAACAAACAAAAACGAAAACAAATCGGGCCCTGGGTGGGCAGCTCAGATGGTTTTGGATTCAGTCCCCTGTCAGGCCACGTACAAGAAGCAACCAAATCAATGTTTCTTTCTCTCTCTCTCAAATCAATAAGTAAAAATTAAAAACAAATCCGCTATACTGAATAGATTTACATTAGCAGAAAAAATTGTTCAGGACATATATTTGAGTAAAAAAAAGCAGGTTATTGCACATATATAAAATGTTAACTCAATCTGGATAAATGAATGGTTGGTTGGATGGATGGATGGAAGGTGGAGGGGTAGGGACAAAGATCCAGAAGAAGGGAGGGCAGATAAGTACCAGAAAAATTAAGGGCTTTTTTCTCTGAGTGAGCAGAAATTTCTAGATACTTTTACTTTTCTCCTTCTTACTTTTCTCTGTTGTTTGCAAGTTCTACTGTAAGCATTTCCTTATATCACCTCTCTAACTATAATAGATATTTGAGGGATGGCAGGATGGAAAAAATACAAGTCAGCAATCCGGTTTTTCCATTTTGGAAAAAGGAAAAAGTAATTTAATCACAAAACCCAAACAAAACGGGTAACTCCCCTACAGTATCCCAACACTTCCATTATTAGAATTCTGATAAACTAATCACATTTGAATAGCTGTTTCAAAATTTAACCAACCTTCAATGAAGGTACTAGAAGTTTAAAAATAGGGTGTGAAAATAAAGCATGAACTCAACAGATTTAATAAAATATTGACTTAATATTATTTAGATTAGATTAGAAGACAAAGTAGGTTACTAAGAAAAAAGGAGTTTTACTCTGTATTCAAAGAGACTCTAAAATTAAAGAAGGCCACAGAGCAATAAATATTCTAATCTTCTGCTATAACCTCACATGCAAAGAAACTCATCTATTCAAACAGATGAAGGCTATGGGAAAAGTCTAAAACATAAAGTTGGTAGGCTTTCATTATAATTTTAATTTCAAATGATTCTAGTTTTTACTTCTAGATTTTATATTTGGTTCTTTTTCAACTCTGTTTCATCTTTTTTTTTTTAAAGTATGTTTCTATTATTTTTTTTTAAAGAGAGATGAAGGGAAAGAGAGATAGAAACATCAATGTGAGAGAGAGACATCAATCAGCTGCTTCCTGCACACCCCCTGCAGGGGATCAAGCCTGCAACCTGGACCTGTGCCTTAACTAGGAGTCAAACAGGGACCTCTCAGTCCATGAGACATGCTTAATCCACTGAGTCACACTGGCCGCTTCATCTTTTTTTTTTTTTTTTTATCCTCACCCAAGAATATTTTTCCATTTTTTGTATAGATAGAGTGGGAGGGAGAGAGAGGAAGGGAGAGAGAGAGAGAGAAAGAGAGAAACATCGACGTGAAGGGACACATCGAGGGGCGGCCACCTGCACGACCAACCAGGGCCGGGGACAAACTGCAACCGAAGTACCTGCCCTTAGCAGGAACCGAACCCGGGTCTCTCCGGACCGCAGGCCAACGCTCTAACCGCTGAGCCAAACTGGCCAGGGCTGCTTCATCTATTTTAATAGGATAGTTTTTATCCCCTCTTCTACTTTTTCAAATATAAAAAAAAATTTAAGTTAAATTACTTTATGTTATAAATCCATCACTTTGTAGGGATCTAATTCTGTTGGTTGTTTCTGCTGATTCTCACTCATAGTAATTATTTCCTCACATATTCTGTATTTTCAGATTGTGAGCTCAGACTTGACACAGTATGTATGTGGTAAACTGTTGAGGCCTGAGATGAGGATATAGTCTTCCAGAGAGAATTTGATTGGTCAATTGCCCTGGGTTAATATTAATCTAGTAATTTCAGGTTATTTTTCAGTTTGAGATTTCCCCAGATCACACAGGTAGTGTAAATTAAACCCTTAAGCCCAGAGAAATGTTCAAGGAAGACTTTCTTCCCCTAATCCAGAACCCAGGCCAAGACATGCAAGCTCCTTAACCTTTCTGCAGGTGAGTGGATTTCTTTTCTAGTCCTTTACTAAAGATGTTATCCTTTGAGGTCCCAGGTTTATGCAGAGTTCCATTCTAACTGTAAACCTGCACTAGTCTAAGAAAACCCAGGCTGCTGTGCTCTGAGAGGAAATTTAAAAATAAACCATAAGGCAATGGATAAAAATCAGCAAATGCCCATAAAGGAAAGCAAAGCTTCAATAGCAGATGAATATTTTGGCAGTTTCTTTGGGGCCTTCGGATTTCTCTTATACATCTGCAACCTCTCAGCTATGCTTTTAGGGGATATTTGTTATATTTTACCCAGTATGTCTGAGTATTCGGTTAAGCCTTACAATGTAATTAATATATGCAAATTATCCCATGCATCGGAAGGTTGTGGGGTCGATTCCTAGTCAGAGCACATAACTAGGTTGCGGGTTCAATTCCTGGTTGAGGCACGTACCAAAGCAACTGATGACTGATGTGTCTCTCTCACATCCATGTTTCTTTCTCTCTCCCTTCCTCTCTCTCTAAAACCAATTAAAACAAAACAAAAAAACCTTCTATATATACCTGGTGGGAAGCCCAAATCTGTCAGAGTGGCTCTGCCCCTCCTTTAAAAAACTAAAATTAAAAAGATGCATTTCAGTCTGGCCGGTGTGGCTTAGTGGTTGAGTGTCAACCCATGCACTAAGAGGTCACTGGTTGATTCCCGGTCAGGGCACATGCCCAGGTTGTGGGCATGCCGGAGGCAGCCAACTGATGTTCTCTTTCATCGATGTTTCTATCTCTCTCTCCCTCTCACTTCCTCTCTCTCTAAAATCAATAAAGAAAAAAAATATTTTTTTAAAAGATGTATTTCAGCTATCATTATGACTAATACAAGATTTGATTTAATACTTACCTTTACCTTGGGTTTAGGTGCAGGAATCACCTTTTTCTTTGCCCTAAGACAAAAAGATTAAAAAGGAGGGCATATCAGTAGCAGTTAGGTCAGTCATTAGGAAATTATAACGTAATCTTGTAATCAACCACATGGGTAAACAATTTCTTCTGCCATTTGGAAAAATCTACGAAGGAAGGAACTATATGTAAGTGTTCAATTTATATGTGACTAGACAGCAATATTTCCCCCAATTTTGATTAACTCGATGAAAGGCCAAACCAAAATATGAAATGTAGATGATAAAGTTCTTTTAAAAATTCAATGTAAATATTCGAAATAAAATAAAATAACTCAAAATAGGCTAATAAAGCTGCCTGAGGATTCTTACTTCAAAAAACTGGTAAGAATTTATAATTATTTATAAGAAAACAGCTTTGAAAAACTTCCAGCTCAAATTAAATCATGCCAAGAAGTTGTAAATGAGACAATATTTAAAAAACAAAACAAAGCCCTTGCTGAGTAAGTAGTTCAGTTGGTTAGTGTCGACCCAATATACCAAGGTTTCGGGCTCAGTCCCGGGTCAGGGCACATCTAGCGTCAACCAATGAATGCACAAATACGTGGGGCCACAATTCGCTGTCTCTCCTACTATCTCTCAAACAGACAAAAAAACAAAATAAAACAAAACAAAATTTTCAAGAATTTAAAAAAAATTTTTTTGCAGAAAATTTGCTTTTCTTTTTCAATGACAGTTGACATAGCATATTATTTTATTTTAGTTTCAGGTTTTCTTTCCTTTAAAAATTTTTTTAAAGAAAATTATTTTTAACATAAAAATGTTGAAATAACAGGAATGAAAGGCAAGAAAAATACCATGGAACCTTTGGAAACTAGTGTGAAAAAGTTTGAAGATTAAAAAACTCTTATAAGTTCCATAGTAGGAGAGCATACTCAAACAATTATTGAATAATTAAAGGATTGACAAGCTAAAATACCTCACATTGTCTGAACATTTGTATTTTCACTAAGCATTGTCTGACTATTTGTATTTCACTTAGTTAAATGTCATCAATTAAATTAACAAATATCTTAATTAAAACTGTACATCTACGGCTTCACTAAGGCAACAGTAATTTTCAAAGTTTTTTTGATGAAGAGCACTTTGGGCAAGACTTCCAGGCTCACCTACCCCATTGATTCCTACTTTCTGGTACAAAACAAAACACAAAATTAGTCCTATGTATCCCTCCACTGAAGGATAACTAAACCACCTGCAACAAAGTACACCTATAATATGCAAAACCAAACTAACTCCACATTTATACTTAAAAAATACAAATAGTAAGAACTGAAAACCACAACCAACTCAATGCATCTCTGATGGTGTACTAACAAAGTGTCCTTCCTGATAGCTGTAAACAATCCCATCAGTTGTAACTTATACAAGGAGAGGGGGAATTCTGTGATGTTACCCAGACAGCCTAGCAGAATACTGAATTACAGTGCTCAGTAAATTCTCAGGAATTTGTTAATTTTTATACTTTAAGCCCCTAATACTACACTTTTAGACTACAGGGCATTTTACCTGTAGGTAAAAATAAAATTCTTGTTGATTTAACCAGTATTCACTCAAAAATGTAATCATGGCCCTGGCTGGTTGGGCTCAGTGGTTAGAGCATCAGCCCGCGGACAAATGAGTCCTGGGTTCGATTTTGAACAAGGGCATGTACCTTGGTTGCGATTTGTCCCCAGCCCTGGTTGGTGTCATGCGGGAGGCAGCCACTTAATGTGTCCCTTTCATGTCGATGTTTCTCTCTCTCTCTGTCCCTCCCACTCTATCTGAACAAAAGTAGAAGAATGTCCTTGGGTGAGGATAAAAAAATAAAATAAATGAAATAAAATAAAATTTAAAAATGTAACCATGCCTTTTTACTACTGCCTGTCAGGAGGGCAAGAGACCTTTCTTTAGTAATCACATCACTAAGGAAATATCCAGTTTTAAACAGAAGAAAGGACATGAAGAGTAGGTTAATTTTGTGGAATAAAACACTCTGCAAGACAAGGAAGTGCAGAAAATGTACCCAGAACCGTCTTGGAAAGCATAAGAAATAGGGTTACCTATGTAGATGGTCACCATTAAGAGAGGAAGAAAAAGGGCACAAAGAACTGAAGGGCAGAAGGCCCAAGAACAAAGGAAACCATCAGAGTCTTGCTGTTTACACGGCTCCTCGCTACCCACTCTCAGGCCAACACGTTACATTATAGATTCAGGTTTTTGGAGACTAGCCTGAGAACCATTTAACAGATAAGTGTGTTCTGACATCTATATAATCAACAGTAAAAATAATTGTTTTTAAACAGGCAGCGGGACTTCCAGTCAACATGGCAGGTAGGTAAACGCAGTGTCACGTCCTCCCACAACCACATCAAAGTTACAACTAAACTACAGAACAACCATCATTCAAAACCGCCTGAAATCAAGCTGAATGGAAGTCCTACAACTACGGAATTAAAGCAGCAGCCACATCCAGACTGGTAGGAGGGGCGGAGGGGCTGGTCCCACACCCACGTGTGGCAGATAAAAATCAGAAGGACACCTCGGCTGGGAAGGTCCTTCCTGAGGACTGAGGGGTCCCCGTCCCACACCAGGTGCCCTGCTCAGGGTTCCAGTGCCAGGAAGAGAATCCCCATCACTTCTGGCTGGAAAAACCAGCGGGAACTGAGGCTCGGGGAAGCTGAGGCGGCTGGAGCCCCAGGCAGCTCCTTAAAGGGCCCGCGCACGAACTTATCGGACTCTCTCCCTTTAAGCTTGGAGGGGAGGCAGCTCGAGGGGCACCAGAGACATACAGGGGAGAACTGAGCTGTTTGGCACTGGAGCGAGGGCTGGAGAGGGGGCTTTCTCCAGGACAAACGTGCTGTCAGAGGCCTTTGTTCCTTTGGTGAGCCCTGCCCTGGGGCGGCAGACAGTCTCCATATCTGGGGCTCCAGCAACCTGGCTCACACTGGTAGCCCCGCCCTGGTGACTCCCTGAGGCCCCGCCCCACCCCACCCCAAAAAACTTTCAAGTCAACCCAAGCTGTTGCCACTTGCTTAATCATAGGATTGGCCTGTCTTGGATCCTGCTTCAGGTTTTTCCTAAATTCTTTCAAACGAGCAGCATCGGGTCTCAGTGAGCCCCATACCTCTCATTAAGTAATACACAGAAACAAACAGGGAGGCAGCCAAAATGAGGAGACAAAGAAATAGGTCCCAAATGAAAGAACAGAACAAAACCCCAATAAAAGAACTAAGCGAAAGGGAGATAAGCAACCTAACCGATACTGAGTTCAAAATACTGCTTATAAGGATGCTCAATGAACTCAGTGAGAACCTCAGTGAACTTAGGGAGGGCCTCAAGAGCATAAAAAAGAACCAGTTGGAAGTCATGGATACACAGTTAGAATTGAAGGAGGCATTAAATGAAATAAAGAATAATTTATACAGCTTCAATAATAGAGCATGTAAATCCAAGGAGCAAACCATCGATTTGGAATATAAGGAAGCAAAAAATTCCCAATCAGAAGTAAAAAGAAAAAAGAATCCAAAAAAATGAGGATAGTGTAAGGAGCCTCTGGGACAACCTCAAGCGTGCCAACATTCGCATCTTGGAGGTGCCGGAAGGAGAAGAGCGAGAACAAGAAATCGAAAACCTGTTTGAAACAATAATGGCAGAAAACTTGCCTAACTTGGTGAAGGAAACAGACATACAAGTCCAGGAAGTAGAGAGAGTCCCAAACAAGATGAACCCCAAGAGGCCCACACCAAGACACATCATCATCAAAATGCAAAAGGTTCAAGACAAAGAGAGAATCTTAAAAGCAGCAAGAGAAAGGCAGCTAGTTACCTACAAGGGAGCTCCCATTAGGCTGTCAGCTGATTTCTCAAAAGAAACTTTGCAGGCCAGAAGGGAGTGGCAAGAAATATTCAGAGTGATGAAAACCAAGAACCTACAACCAAAATTACTCTATCCTGCAAAGCTGTCATTTAGAATCGATGGCCATATAAAGACTTTCCCAGACAAGAAAAAGTTAAAGGAGTTCATCACTACCAAACCGTTATTATATGAAATGATGAAGGGTCTTTTTGAAGAAAAAGATAAAATGTATGAACAAACAAAATGGTAATGAATACATATCTATCAACAATGGAATCTACAAACAAAATGAACAGGTAGAACAGAAACATTCTCATAGATACAGAGAACATTTTGTTGGTTGCCAGTTGGGAGGGGGGTTGGGGGAATGGGTGAGAAAGGTGAAGAGATTAAGAAGCACAAATTCATTGCTAGACTGACAAACCTCAAAGGGAAAGGGGTTGGGGGGGTGGGAAGAAATAAACCAAAGAACTTATATGCATAACCAATGGACACAGACAATAGTGTGGGAAAAGGTGGGAGGGGGGATGGGAGTGGGGAGGAGGAGGTCAATGGGGGGAAAATGTGGAACATCTGTAATACATTTTACATCCAACAATAAAGATTTGAAAAAAAGCCCTGGCCGGTTTGGCTCAGCGGTTAGAGCGTCAGCCTGTGGTCCCGAGAGACCCGGGTTCGGTTCCCGCTAAGGGCACGTACCTTGGTTGTAGTTTGTCCCCGGCCCTGGTTGGGTCGTGCGGGTGGCAGCCACTCGATGTGTCCCTTTCACATCGATGTTTCTCTCTCTCTCTCTTCCTCTCTCCCCCTCCCACTCTACCTGAACAAAAAATAGAAAAATGTCCTCAGGTGAGGATAAAAAAAAAAAAAAAAAAAAATTTGAAAAAAAAAAAAGTAAATAATAAAGATCATAGCAGAAAAATAAAAATAAAAAATAAATAAAAAGGCAGCGGTAACATGGAGATTGTCTAAATGTACATTTAAGTCAGATTTCAACTAGCATTTAATAAATAATACTTTAGTTTACTAAAGCACATAATTTGAATAAAAATAAAGTTTGAATTTACTCACGGGGCAGAAGTAAGATGATTATGTACACTCCGACTTTCCTTAAAAAGCATTCTGGAGAAATTCAAAGGACAATTACTTTTTTATAGTACATAATTAATGATAATCACTTTATCATTTTAATCATTTGATTTTCAACAGGCTATTATTTGCTTATTTACCAAGTAAAAGTTATAATGGCACAGTAAATTCAATAATATATCTTACAGGGAGTTTATATTACCTCTGTTTAAATCTTTAACAGATCAACAGATATTTTCTGTTGAATTAAGATGGAACACTTTAAGGTGACAGGTTGAGATAGCCAAGTCTATTAGTTATTTCTTTAAACTTTAAATTGGGCTTTTAAACTTGAAATTAATTTTTGAGA
This sequence comes from Molossus molossus, assembly GCF_014108415.1. NCBI lineage: Eukaryota > Metazoa > Chordata > Mammalia > Chiroptera > Molossidae > Molossus > Molossus molossus. The sequence goes on along the minus strand of NW_023425401.1, from coordinate 101,020,845 downwards.
TACCACTCTATATTGACTACTTTCAACAGAACCTAAGGCTGTGTCTCTTTTTCTATACTAAAAATCTGTATTTAATTCCCCTCCCAAAGTTCATAACCATCTCCCCCCACCACCACTTTTTTCCTACTAGCAAATTCAGTTACAAAAACTAAAAAGTGGTCAGTTAAAAAGTCACCTTTATGGTCTGGGCTAGTTTGGCTCAGCGGTTAGAGAGTCAGCCCATGTACCAAAGGGTCACGGGTTCAATTCCCTAGTAAGGGCACATACCTAGGTTGTAGGTTCCAATCCCTGGCCCCAGTCAAGGTCATGTGGGAGGCAACCAATCAATGTGTCTTTTCACATCGATGTTTCTCTCTCTCCCCTACTCCCTCTCTTCTACTCTATCTAAAAATTAATAAAAAAATATGCTCAGGTGAGGATTAACAATAAAAAAAATCACCTTTCCGTATATTTCTGTATCTCTATGTTCATGTAACCCACTGTTTAGTCTTTTGAGTGCTTAAGTTTTCAAAGCAGAGTCCATCTGAGATGACTATACAGAATTTTGAACACATTAAGCTCTTAGCAAAATGTTATGTATATGTGTGTGTGTATATCTGTATCTTTAGTAACAGCAATAATAATAAAGTAAATAAGTAAAATCTAGGATGTCGTATTTCTTACCTTGCCTGCATCCAGCCCTTAGGCCACAATGGTTTCACCTCTGTCTCCATAAAGGATTTAAGATAATCCTCAGCAGACTGGCTTTTATTTGGCTCTAACTCATAGCATCCCAATTTGATTTCAACAAGGTTACATAACAAAGTTCTAAACAGATTAAAAATATATATTTATATATAAATCTGACTGCAAATTTGTAGAAAATTAAGCTTGAAACAGGTTTTTTTTAAAACACATAAATCTGAGAGTAATAGTAAAGAATATTATCTGAAGAAATGACATGAAGATCTGTAATCTCTAACATATATCACTCATTACACTGCAGCCAAATCCCAAGAGAAACAATTTCCTCTGATACCTTTAATCCAGGTACCAAAGATCGAGAGAGGTAGTCCTACAACTAAATCCTTACTTGGGATACTGAATTACTGGTAAGAAAGATGACTGACTACACAAGTATATTGAGTCCTTCACCTTCTGAAATCAGGACATGGCTTACTTAATAATTAAACAATTAACTTAAAAAGTCATTATATGAAAATAAAAGCGATTAACACTCTACAAATGTTAGGACCATATCAATCTTCTCTTGAATAAATTTTTCCTATATACTTATCTCTGATAGCTCCCAATCTAGTTTTTACTTACTACAGATTCTTTTTATGAAAACCTTACATTCCATTACCTACTTAGTTAAAAGTGAAGGCTTTGGTTAAATCTTACCTAATGGTGTCATCCCAGTGGAATTTCTTTCTTGGTCCTATGACACGTTTCCCTGGTTTCTCATCATCATCTTCCTCGGACCCATTTTTTTCTCGTTCTTCATCTGTTTGCAACCTAACAATGAAAAAGATTTTATGAAGCAGAGTTTTAACTCAACACTGCCTATAATATATGCCCTAGAAACTTGTTGAATTGCTTAACTGGATATTAACTCAAAAGACAAGGTAAATAGAGAATCTACCTTTCTATATAATACTTTGCATTTCAAATGTGTTATAAAGTCTTTTGGTAAATAAGGTCTTCAAACTATAATATAAAGGCTTGAACACTTATTTTTTTAGTTCAGAATGTATTTGTGTCAAATGACAGTCAAGTTGGTCAACATGTGAAATGTCTGATCAGTGTCAGCCCTTGCTTTGACCACACCCATACACTAAATCAACAGACCTTTCGCCTTTGAAATCAAAACACTGAGTGGGAAGAGATGTGTCATTTAGAATATATTTAATAAATAAGTTTTAAATATTTTGCTAAAGACCCACCTATTGGTATAATATCATTTCAGTGGTATATGTGGATGTCTCCTTGGTGATGAGGTCCACTTAAGACCAACCCCTAACATCTAAAAATATTTTTCAAATGCAAAAGCTAGTCCAAACAGAATAAGTACATACTTGGCACACTTCGCTTGACTACGAGCCTGGCAGTCCTCCTGGTATTTAAATAGCTGTTCAGGCATGACATTGCTAACAGCCAGTTTCAGTTTTTGTAGAGGTTCTCTTAAACGATCATCCTGAGAGAGAAAAAAAGAACAAAACCAAAATTTTCAAAACATATTTACAAAACTTATATTGCAAGCAGATCCTCAAATGATGAAATTTATGTTTTTAGACATTGATTATAGATATGAAATTTTAACGTATTTAAATATGGACATTTCTCCTACAACACTGACTTTTCATAATGCATACTGGATATGAAATTAGCATGACCATACTTCCCAGGTAGTCAATGAGAGTCTCAGTTTCACCTGCTGCCCCAGCATAATTATTACTAGTGCTCCTTTACACTCTTAAAAATGCCTCATGTTTAGCCAACAAATTATATGAACACTTTAACTGTAATACTAATGATTAAATACACAACAAAATCTACACTGTGCAGACCACTACTGGTTAACCCCCCAATATGATGGGGAACCAGTACCACAAGGAGAGACACTGCCTTGGAACATTGCAACGCGAGATATAGTTTGGAAGACTACCAGGAGGATGTTCACATCCTGTTCTCTTGTTTAGTTAGTAATCATGACTTATGTTGCAAGCAAAAATGCAAGGTAAGGCCAAAATGGAAAAAGGAAACTGGGAGACTCTTATTCATGTGGGTTCAGGGCAAAAGAAAAGCAAGTAAATTTGTATGTATCAGCTTTAACTAACCCATTTATTATTTTAATCTTGCAAGTAACAATATATGTAACTATTTAAAACACTTAAAACAAATATTTTTTTCCCCTTTATTGATTCTTAGAGAGGAAGTGAGAGGGAGAGAGAGAGAGAGAAACATCAATTGGCTGCCTCCTGCATGCCCCACACTGGGGACTGGGCTCACAACCTGGGCATGTGACCTGACCAGGAATCAAACCGGCGACCTCTTGGTACATGGGTCGATGCTCAACCACTGAGCCACACCAGCCGGACTTTATTACTCTCATAAGTGCAGAAATATTATATAACTTTGCTTTTCTTCACTGACACACTATTTTTAAGATTTTTTTTTATCCTTACCCGAGGACATATTTTCATTTATCTTGAGACAGAGTGGGAGGGAGAGAGGGAGGAAGAGAGAGAGAGAAACATCGATGGGAGAGAGACACATCAAGTAGTCGCCACCCACACAACCCCAACTGGGGCCAGGGACAAACTGCAACCAGGTACGTGCTCTTAGCAGAACCGAATCTGGGCCCCTTTGGTCCGTGGGCCAATGCTTTAACCGCTGAACCAAACCGGCCAGGGCCTGATACACTATTTTTAAAATGTGATTTCTGGTACAGAGAGGATTTTTAAGAATGCAGTTACCATGTATGGCAGGTATATTTTACAAATTAAAACATTTTATTTTATTAATAACATCTTATTAATAAAAACACAAATATTATTACTAATAAGCATTTACCTCTTTCAGTCATAACAGTGAATAAATATTACTGCAATATGAATAGCGTCTGCTATAAAATCCAAATTTTCAAAATGTGAACATCTAGTATCACATTGAATTTAGAGAGGAAGGGAGAGAGGGAGGAAGGGAGGAAGGGAGGGAGCGAGGGGAGGGGAGAGAAACATTGATTTGTTGTTTCACTTATTTATACATTCACTGATTGAGTCTTGTATTTGTCCTGACTGGATTTCAAACCCCAAACCTTGGCGTATTGGGACAACACTCTAACCAACTGAGCTACCCGGCCAGGGCTTTTTTTTTTTTTTTTTTTTAATTTTTTATTAATTGATTTAGAGAAAGGAAGGGAGGGAGGAAGAGCAAGAAAGAAAGACACACGAAGAGATCACTTTTTCAGAATTATGTAGCTGAGATTATTTTCCTGGGAGCAACCCAAATATCCATTAACAGTAAAATGGATAAATTAATTGGGATATGCTAACACAATGGAACACTGTTCACACAGCAGTGAAACTGTATGGAGGCACGCTCTCCCTCCCACAGCACACACGTCTTTCTTACCTCTCAGGCTCTCATCTCCTAGATGCTAAGGATCCCCACGAGACTTGCACCAGGGCAGCAATGGGCAGTGGCAGCTTGTCCTGGGCTAGCCCCCTGAACCCATCTCCAAGGTCCCTCAAGCAGCCCCGCCTAGGCTCGTTTTTCCCTGTAACATTTCCCGAGAGCCACAGCAGCCCCGCCTGGGCTCTCCTGTTACTTCTCTACCCTAAGCCCTTCCTTGTTTCACTGTCCCCAGCTTTAATAAACGTACCCTCAAAAAAACACATAAACAAAAAACAGTACTGAGTTCCACCACATGTAAAGACAGATAAATCTGAACTGCATAATGTTGGGTGTAAAAAATCATATTGCAGAAGAAAACAAGGCAGTATGGCTCAATTTATATGAAGCTCAAAAACATGTAAAACCAAACAGTATTATGTTTACAAACGTGTGATAAAACCATATAAAGAAAAGCAAGGGAAAGATAAATGCCTTTCTTCCATAGCCAATAGAGAGATTAAATAACTTCAAATATCGAAGCTGAAATATCCCTTAGAAAATATTTTACAATGGGCAAAAAGTTGTTTCCCTACTTCCAGTTCTTTTTTTATTGGTACACATTTATGTCATTTGAACTTATGGCTATAAGCTCCAACTGTCAATGCCTGAAGGAGCCAGGCAGAGACACAAAATCTGAGATGTCAGGTAAATTTCATTTGTTCATTAAACTATTTTGAATTGAGAAAGAACTATAGTTTCTCAATTCAAAGAAGTACTTTATTAACAGAAGTATAGTACCTAGAGCAAAGAATCCTGTGCCTGTCAGACCACATCTAATACACTGAACCAGGACATAACATGGATTCTCCCATTCACCCACAGCAGACCTTGAATGGCCATGTTGTGCTATGTGACCCCCATCCCCTGGCCAGAAAAGTTCAGGTTGACCCAAGATATTATAGTTAGATTTTTTGATGCAGGAATTTGGATTGGGATGAGAGAGCTGAGTCAGTCTCTGTGTGGCTTTTCTGTAATGTAAAACCTTGAGAATCAAATAATCTAGTCTGCAGATACATAAAGGGATAAAAATGAAGTGGGGAGAGAGGCAGAAAGACAGTGATTCTATATGATCAGTTCCCGTCCTTCCTGGCTACATTCTTGCCATTCATTCCATGAAATACCTTTATTCATAGAAAAAAATGTCCTTTTATTGTCATATTATATTCAAGTTTTCTATTTCTTGTGAGTTATAAATATTTTTTAACTATATAGGCAAACAAATCATTAAGGGACAAGTAATCAGAACAATGAAGGTATGAAAAACCATCTTATATGAAGTAAAAAAGGGGACATAATAAATGTTTTAAAAAATACAAAAGCAATGAAGTGAATGAATTAGATCTGTGAATGAACTCAAAGGTAGAATTAGGACCAACAGGGTAAAAAGCATCTGGATATGGCTTAAAGCATGGAAGAACTTTCTGACGTTATAGAAATAAGTTTCTGACCACTGGAAGCATTCAACTTGGACAATCACTTAGCGGGATGGAGTCGAGGAGAATCTAGCATAACACGGATGATTACACTAGTAATTTTTAAATTTACACACAACCTTGTGATTCTTCCCATTGGTCTGCATAATGTTTGTAGAGATCCATTTCAGGAATAAGAAAACAGAATTATAAATATGTCAGATTATTTGTTGAAGGCAAAACTGTGTTAGCTGTGAAACAGGTTAACTTACCAGCCTAAGAATCTACGCCTTAGAAAATGTTATTTCTCACCTAAACCTATCAATTACTGAGAAGTAATTTTTTTCAAGGGATCCAACATGCCTTTAACATACATAACACATGACTATAGAGCGATTAATATGCAAAAGCCCCAAAAGAAATCAGCCTCTTTACAAGTTATAAACCCCAAATGCAGATATTATTGTTTTCCCCCCTTACCTGAACATTGAGATGTAACTTCTTTAGACGTTTTACCAGTGTTTCTTTATTGCATGGCACAAAAGCTTCAAGATGGGAGTAGACACCACTACGAATGACAGGGCCTAGCTCCTGCAGCTGTAACTCAATGCTGACCAAAAACAACAACAAATAAATAGCACAGAATTTCTTCCAGGTAGCAACAGACAAGCAAGGAGGCAACAGGAAGTGATTCTTTTCTCATTTTACATTTCCATGATCTCCTAGACAGTATTTTTCAAGGGGAAAAAAATAATAAATAGTGATGCTATAGAAAAGTTCAATGAGCATAGTTTAAGATAATTTATATAAGCCCAAACAAGTGAGCAAGTGATGTTTTTCATGACTGCAGCAAAGTCTACATTTTTTGGGTAAAGCACAGAAACTCCATTATTAACCAAAAGCTTATTTCCTCAAAGAAATATGCTCCCCATCAACCCTTGCAATTATATACTAGTGAATTACATGGTTTCAATGACTTGTTAGAGTACTTGTTTGAAAATTTCAGATTCAAAAGAGGGAAAACTTTTCTGGCTGCATATACAGACTATTTTATCCACCTATGTTTCCTTTATTGCGCCTGCATTACTAACTAAAATATTTGCACAAAGAAGAAATCGTTTAACAATGAATTTCCCAGAACGTATCCCCATAGTTACACAGTAAATGACTATTTTAAGCACACATCCTTCACATGTCTACTTTAATATTTTTTCCCTAAGAATTCCAATCTCCTAAGGTCTAAGACAGTCTTCTCAACCTGTGAGTCGCGACCCCTTTGGGGGTCAAATGACCCTTTCACAGGGGTTGCATAAGACGTAACAGTAGCAAAATTACAGTTATAAAGTAGCTACAAAAATAATTTTATGGTTGGGGGTCACCACAACATGAGGAACTGTATTAAAGGGTTGTGGCATTAGGAAGGTTGAGAACCACTGCTCTAAGAACTATCTGGAGACAACTAAAAACACATGGCAATGAATATGTGAATTTCAGATATTTTTACATTTATTTCACAGAGAATCATAGATGGTCTTGAAATGGTGAACATTCTTGAGACCTGCCTGCTACTTTCCACCAGGCTCCTTTTCCTCAAGTGAAATCTACCCAAATGCAGATTTCTATGCATGAAAGTTACTATGAATGGGCCTCAAACCTGATAATAAATTATGAGCATGAGATCACTACAGGTTCTAAATGAATGAAAATATACTGACACCATCTGCTATTAATGCACTAGAGAACAAATATTGGGTTTTGTTGAGTAAATAGACAGAAAACTCACTTTAAAAAAATTTTTTTTCTTTATTGATTCGAGAGAGAGAGGGAGGGAGAGAGAGAAAGAAACATCGATGAGAGAGAACATCGACTGGCCACCTACTGCATGCCCTGCACTGGGGATCGGGCCCACAATCTGGGCATGTGCCCTGACCTGGAATCGAACTGGCGACCTCTTGGTGCATGGGTCGATGCTCAACCACTGAGACACATCAGCCAGGCGGGAAACTCACTTTTATATCCCTGTCTACACAAGGCTCTCCTTTGCCTCTGGAGAAGCTTCAAACAAATGCAACATGGAAATCCATAGCAGAAGCAACAGCCATCTTTGTAAACAAGATTCTCCTACTATGGTATTATCCTTTTCACACGTGGTTCTAGAAACAGTGATTTTCCCATAGGTGATATATGACATATCTTCCTACCTGTCAACTCCCTCTTTTTTAAAAAAAAAAAAAAATTTCTTCTTTTATCAGTTTAAAACACTAGTTAAAGAAAAACTCTAAGTCCAAGTAATTTCTTCAATCTACTGACTTTCCTAGAGTTTTTCTTAAGTATTCCAATATTGTCCAAACAATACAAGCACTAAAAACTATAACTGAAGAAAGTCTTAGGGAGCAATAACCCAAACTCAAAATCCCAAATAGCTCTTAATCTTATAGCAAGAATTCAAAAGATAATTGATGTGTTAACTAATAGTAGACAACAGGTGTGTTTATCACTCTTGTCCCTGAATAACTACTTTATTCAGATGGGCTAATTCTAGTGTTAACTAAAGAAGACTTGGTGTGGAACAGGTTAGAAATGTGGTTGAAAAGTTGTCCGGGATTCTTCCAATTGCAAAGTAAGCCCTCAAGAAAGTGAGGAAAAACTGTGCCTTCCAATAAACCCTTTCACTTTGTTAATCTTCCTTTATTTCAAAGAGAACAGACTGACAGACCAACTGATAAGTCCATTCATATTGAGATTCAAGTCACTACTCACAAGTTCCTTAAAGGAGCATCTAATAATGGGGGCAGACAGGTCTCACTGCCAAGTGTCCAATAGGATTGGTTTTACCAGCCTGGAGCATATGTTGAGCAGAATTGTCAGGCTGAATTGTAGTAATAGACAAAGTGTCAAGATTTTATTAGCAAGTCTGCTTGAGGTAAAGGAGGAAATAGGGGATGAAATCAAGCCAGCATATTATATATCTGTTGATCCAGGTCAAATCCAATTAGACAAAAAGTAAAAGGGTACTCTATTCCAACAAACTCATCTCTTTTTCTCTCCAGCATAAGGAAGCAATGATGAGGCAGAGCCAATACACCTGGATGACTTCATGGGAACAGCTACCCTAAATAATCATTTACCATATGCCCTTAGAAGATCAACTCAGTGCAGAGAAATAAGGGATGCTGTATAGTGGAAAAAGAGGCCACGGGGCATAAGAAAGTGACTAAAAGAGAAAAAAATTCAACTAAACACTAAGGCCTGTAGAATTGGAGGCACACTTCCAATGAAATAAAAAGATGGGCCCTGGCAGAGTAGCTCAGTTGGTTGGAGTGTCATTCCGATATGCCAAGGTTGTGAATTCAATCCCTGGTCAGGGCACATAAAAGAATCAACCAGCCCTGGCCGGTTTGGCTCAGCGGTTAGAGCATCAGCCTGCAGTCCACAGAGACCCGGGTTCGGTTCCCGCTAAGGGCATGTACCTTGGCTGCAGTTTGTCCCCGGCCCTGGTTGGGTTGTGTGGGTGGCGGCCACTCGATGTGTCCCTTTCACATCAATGTTTCTCTCTCTTCCTCTCTCTCCTTCCCACTCTATCTGAGTAAAAAGTGGAAAAATGTCCTCGGGTGAGGATAAAAAAAAAAAAAGAATCAACCAATTTGCTCGGCAGGTGTGGCTCAGTGGTTAAGCATCAACCCATACAACAAGAGGTCGCTGGTTTGATTCCCAGTCAGGGAATATGCTCAGGTTTTGGGCCAAATCCCCAGTGGGGGGCATACAGGAGGCAGCCAACCAATATTCTCTCTCATTGATGTTTCTATCTCTCTCTCCCTCTCCCTTCCTCTGTCTCTAAAATCAACAAAGTTAAAAAAAAAATTTTTTTTTAAAGAATCAACCAGTGAGTGGTTGGAATGGGTAGAAAAACAAACTGATGTTGTTTCTCTCTAAAAATAAAAAAATTAAGAAAAATAAAAGAAGCAGATGGGCTCCAAAGATCTAGAGGATTTGTTTTAGTATAGACACAAGACAAATTAGCAGAGAAACCTGTTAATGGAATACTGATATTCTGCTTATTTGAGTTGTTATATTCCAAGGAAGGTCTTTTGATTCTCCCTAATAGTAAAATAAAAAATTGTCTCAGTCTCAGGAAAAGGACCTGATCTAGTAAACTTAGGGCTTTCAAGTGGAAAGAAAAAGAAGAGCTAGTCAGATCCCTGATTATGGAATCTGGGACAAGTCTGGTAAGTAATGGTTATACTATTTGTTGAATCTAAGGTGTTAAGGAAGCTAGGTAAAAGAAGCTGGTGCAAACAGGAAGCATTTGCCTTGCTTTCAGGCAGACAGAATCAATCTGAAAATCCCTGGCTAAAATAAATAAGAATGGGAACAAAAAATGCACCATACTAGTAGCATACTGGGTTACATGTTTCATGAAGCCCATAAGACTTAAAACATTTTAAGTCCTCCAGCATTAGAGACTGCGATGAATTAGTTATCAGAATCAACAAACCAATCCAGCCTTTATATCTTGAGAAACTATTTTCGTTCTATATTTAAAAGAGAAATCACAGTATTAGAAACATTGCTTTTCAGTTTCTTTCTATATGATGCTACTGAACCAAGAATACATTCTTTTCATCAGAGGAGTAAATTTTGATGCCTTCCCCAGAATCACTTTTTTTGGCCCAGCCCTGCTTGTAACCAACTATATACTCAATTTCTATAATCAATGGTCAAAGTTTATGAGCCAATAGGTTTGTAAGAACATCTTATGAGATCATAATCTTAGAATCTGCAGCTTTATTAGTATCAAACTCTAACTAAGAGTGAAAATTATCACTACTTTAAATATAATCTATATCATGTATCAGCCTTCACCCTCTCTTTCCCAATCTGACTTCTGTCTTTTCCATATTGGACTCAATCCTATCCCACAATCATGATTTCTTCATTAAACATATTTTCCACTTGGCTTTAAGAGTTCATATGTCTTTTTCCCAAGTCTGAAAAGTAGATAGAAAATTATACCAAATTTAATATAAACAGAGTTATCCCAGGATGTTTTCATGTAAGTTGATAAAAAATACATATAAATCTAGAATACTACTCAACCTGTACAGTGGTCACTTGCTCTGGCAGTTGTAATATTGGAAGCTTTGATTACCATAGGCGTCCTGGAGAACCAATATTTGCAAAAGCATAATTTTGCTAAGAAACAAATGCTCATCATTCATGCTGGGAGGCTGAAAGGGAAGAGCTCATACACGAGACTAGCCACCCACTCAGTAGCTGTATCTCAAAGGCCTACCTTTGAGAGAGAGAGAGACACACACACACACACACACACACGTATATGTGTATATATATATATTTTTTTTATCCTCACCCAAGGATATTTTTTTATTTCTCATCAGATAGAGTGGGAGGAAGGGAAAGAGAGGGAGAGAAAGAAACATCGACATGAGAGAGACACATCAACTGGCTGCCTGCCACACGACCCGACCAGGGCCGGGGATGAACCGCAAGGTACGTGCCCTTGACCAGACTCAAACCCAGAAATCATTGGTCCGCGGGCCAACACTCTAACCACTGAGCGAAACCAGCCAGGGCTAATTTTTTATTAAAAAAAAAAAGTTTTTATTGATTGAGAGAGAGAGAAGAAAGGAGAGGAAGGGAGGAAGAGAAAGGAAAAAGAGAGGGAGAGACAGAAATATCAATGTGAGAGAGACACATTGACTGGTTGCCTCCCGCACGACCTGATCAGCTGCTTTGAGCCCACATCCTGGGTATGACTGGGAGTCAAACCATCAACATTTTGGCACGTGGAACAATGCCCAACCGAGCCACACCAGCCAGGGCAAGGCCTACTGTATTTTTAAATAAATTCTTAAGATTTAAATAGTTTTTAAAATTTTTTAATTAAAAAAAAAAAAAGAAAATTACTTACTCCAGAAGAATATTATTCATATCCTGTGTAAAGAATTTTTTCCTTCCTTCTTCATCAAAAAGTTTGGCAGCCTAGAGAAACATAAGATTGACAATATAATCCTTAATAAACACATTATTTGTTTCCATATTTATTTACTAAAAAATCAGCTCTTTGAAGGTGAGGCTATAATTTTCTTCTCTTTGTACCCTCCACACCCAATTCAGTACCTGGCATAAGGAGGCAATTAAAGAGTGCTAGAACAATTTTAGCATATATACCATTCTTTCCCATTATGTTTGTATTTGGTTTCTCTCAATCTTCCTAAGTTCACATAATTTTCATACACGATATTTTAGTGTTTTGGGTGTCTTGTGTATTTTTTTTTATTAATTCTTGCTGTGGTCTTCAAGACAACAAAAAGCAAATGACTCACTTTCTACAGACATTACTGTCTACAATGAGTCTCATATTCTATACTTTATATCCATTACCATGTTAAATACTCATAACTGCTGATGACACTGGTATTATACCCCCATTTTACAAACAAGGAACCTAAATCTTAAATGGGTTACATATGTCCTCAAATCACATTGCTAGTAAGGACTCAGATCAGAAGCTTTCTAACTTCAACTGAGTTCTACCTAATTACACACCAACAACAAAATATTAGCCAAGACTATTATCAAGGTATAAGCAGAAATTAATGAGCTTAAGGATAATATTTTCACCATTATGTTTGTCACCCTAACCAGCTTACCAGAAATAAAAAATGTACAAACCAAGACACTCTACTATAAGAAAACTTTACTGGGGAAATCACAAAGGATAATTTACCCTGACTTCCAGATATGTAAAGTAGCAAGCTAGATCCAATAATCTGAGCAAGTCACATGCTGACTCTGTCAATCTACCAAGTTATCTGACAATTTTACAGGCTGTAAACAGAAGACAATTTCTGAGATGAGCTTTAATGCTTCTTAGAAAAGATGAAGACTGGTATGTGTAGTGAGCAGAAATACAGAAAAAAAGCCAGAATGAAAACTAAACTTCAAGAAAGAGAAACAAAAACATCAAGAGGTTGAACACTAGAAGAATGCTACAAATGAGAAAAGAGCAACAAGAACACACTCCTTGTCAGAATTCTCATCTCCTGAAGAAAACACACCATCTCATGTTTCAAAGAAAAATTACAGAGAATTCATAGACATCAGCAAATGAAATTAATCTTCTTAATGATAATTTCCTACTAAGAGGTTAGGAAGCCACTGTATTAATCCTGGCATGACTACTACAGAGAAAGATGGCAGTTTTTGGTATTTGAAATATGACAGAGTTTTACAAGACTGAAACAAACTCATTACTAACAAGTTTTGTTTGTTAAATGAGGATGAATGCCATATAACACAGGACAGGGAGGGCAAACTATGCAGCTCAATGGTCCTGTCTTTAAATCCTCACTTTGAAATATGTCTCAGCCACTTAAAAGTTATGTGGCTGTGGGCAAATCACTTACAGTACAAGTATTTGCTAAATAAACAATAGCAATTATTATCAATTACACGTTGAAAAACCTGGATCACATCACCAGCACTTTTTTAAATCTAGAAAGATTTCAGGAATGGAGCAACATGGGAATAGCAAAAAGGACATACTTGGGAGTCTGGTGAAGCCTTGTTTTAAGTTCTGGCTCCACCACTTACAGGACCCACCTTTGTTCTGCTTGGACTTGACCAAACTATTTCACCTAACACTTAAGTTTCGCAACCACAAAAAGGAAACAATACCTATACTTCATACTTGGAATAGTTGAGAAGATCAAATAAAAAATCTTTCTGATTACCAAAACTGTAGATTATACTCTCTCTTTGATTATATGGTTAATTTTCTCAATGTCAAACAATATGCCACATGATGGGACAAATTCAATAAACAGGAAAACTTGTCTGTATTAGTATAGACATCTTTAGTGCTGTTTTGTTTTTAGAACTTTTCTGTTGGATTAAGAATGTAATTCCCATGCCCTGGCTGGTTTGGCTCAGCGGTTGGAGCATCGGCCCACAGTCCAGAGAGACCTGGATTTGGTTCCTGCTAAGGGCACACACCTCAATTGCAGTCTGTCCCTGGCCCTGGTTGGGGTGGTGTGGGTGGCAACCACTCAATGTGTTTCTTTCACATCGATGCTTCTTCCTCTCTCTCTCTTCCTTCCTTTCTCTCTCTTCCTCCCTCTTTCCCTCCTACTTTAACTGAAGATAAATGCAAAAATGTCCTCAGGTGAGGATACAAAAAAAAAAAAATGTAGTTCCCATTGCCTTGGCTGGGTAGCTCAGTTGGTTAAAGGGTCTTCCTCATGTAGAGAAGAAAAGGTCAAAACAAGAAATAACAAAAGAGAAGGAAAAAAAAATTTTGTGTGTGTGGCATGTGCCCCTAGCGGGAACCGAACCCGGGACTCTCTGGTCCGCAGACTGAAGCTCAACCGCTGAGCCAAACTAGCCAGGGCAGAAGAAAAAAACTTTTTCACAGTTAAAGCCAAATACAGAATTAGCACAGCCACTTAAAAAGCCATTATGGCCCTGGCCAGTTTGCTCAGTGGTTAGAGCATCAGCCCATGGACCGAGGAGTAGTGGGTTCGGCGATTCCAAGTCCATATACCTGTGTTGCAGGTTCAACCCCCAGCCCCAGTGGGAGTCGTATAGAAGGCAGCCAATCCATTGTCTCTCTCATATTGATGTTTCTTTCTTTCTCCCTCCTTCCCTTCCATTCTATCTAGAAACCAATGGAAAAATATCCTCGGGTGAAGATTAACCCCCCCCAAAAAAGCCATTATAAAGGTTAAAAGACAAAAGTAACAAAATTAACTATAACTATAATAATCATGAGCTAAACAAAAGGATATAAAATATAAAAATTGGGTAGCAATACTTATATATGACAAAACAGACTTTAAAATAAGGACTGTAAAAAGAGACATAATGATAAATGGGTCAACCCAAGAAGATATAACAATTGCAAATATCTATTCACCTAATATAGAAGTGCCTAAATATATAAAGCAACAGTCACAAAGGGAGAAATGAACAGCAATACAAGTATTAGTGGACTATATACTCCTCTAACATCATTGGGTAGATAATAGAGACAGAAAATTAATAGAAAATAATAACATTAAAAGTTAGATCAGATCTACTGAGTAGATAATTCTAGAACATTTAAGGCAAACACTGCAGAGTAGACATATTTTTCAAGTGCACATGGAATATTCTCTAAGACTGATCACATATTAGGCCACAGGACAAGTCTCAAAAAATTCAAGAAGATGGAAATCATATCAAAGCATTTCTTCTGATCACAATGGCACGAAACTAGAAATAAACTACAAAAAAAAAAATGGGTCCAGCCAGTGTGGCTCAGTAGATTAAGTGTCCTGGTTCAATTCCCAGTCAGGACACATGCCTGGGTTTCAGGCTCAATCCCCAGTAGGAGGTGTGCAGGAGGCAACTGACCAATGATTCTCTCTCTCTCTAAAAAAAATCAATAAAAACATATTTTTTTAAAAATGGAAAAAATAGAAACACATGGAGACTAAACTACATACTACTAAAAAAAACAATGGATTAAAGAGAAAATTTAAAATACCTTGAGATAAATGAAAATGAAAACACAACTCCCTAAAACTTGTGGGATGCAGCAAAAGCAATTCTAAGATGGAATGTTAATAGCCATACAGGCCTACCTCAAGAAAGAAGAAAAATCCCAAATAAACAACTTAACTTTATACCTAAACTAGGAAAATAAGAACAAACAAACCCAAAGTAAGCAGCAGAAAGGAAATAATAAAGATCATAGCAGAAATACATGATTTAGAGACTAAAAATAAATAACAGGAAAGATCAATGAAGTAAGAGCTGTTTCTTTGAGAGGATAAACAAAATTGACAGACCTTTAGCCAGACTGATTCATCAAGGAAAAAAGAGACCAAATCATAAATGAAAGAGGAGAGGTTACAACCAACACCACGAAAATATGGAGGATGAAATAGTATGCTAACAAACTGGACAATCTAGAAGAAATGGATAAATTCCTAGAAATACACAACCTTTCAAAACTGAACCAAGAAGAAACAGAGACTCTGAACAGACTGATTACTAGTAATGAAACTGAAGCAGTAATCAAAACACCCTAGCAAACAGAGGTCCAAGACCAATAGCATTACAAGTAAATTTTACCAAACATTTAAAGAAGAATTAATACCTACCCCTATTCATTATTGATTTTAGAGAGACAGGAAGTAAGAGGGAAAGAGAGATAGAAACATCAAGGAGAGAGAACATCGATTTGCCGCCTCCTGCATGCCCCTCACTGGGGATCAGGCCCACAACCTGGGCGTGTACCCTGACCAGGAATCAAACCAGCGACCTCTTGGTGCATGGGTCAACGCCCAGCCACTGAGCCATACCAGCCAGACCCTACCCTTAAACTATTCAAAAATTTTGAAAAAAAAAAAAAGAAACACTTTCAAACTCATTCTACATGGCCAGCTTTATCTTAATACCAAAACCAGACAGGCACTACAAAAAACAAAAAATGCAAACCGGTATCCATGATGAACACAGATGTAAAAATCGTTAACAAAATACTAGCAAACCAAATTCAGCAATATATTAAAAATATTACATACTGTGAACAAGTGGGATGGGTATATACCAGAAATCCAAGGATAAATATCATATGATAATCTCAACAGATGTAGAAAAAGCATTTTTATAAAATTTAACATCCATTTGATAAAAATTGTCAGAAAAGTATAGAGAGGGAATGTACCACAACATAATAAAGACTATATATGACAAACTCATAGCTAAACTTAATGGTGAAAAGCTGAAAGCTTTTCCTCTAAAATCAGGAACAAGACAAGAATGCCCACTCTCACCACTATTATTCAATATAGTATTGAAAGTCTTAGTCACAGCAATCAGCCAAGAAATATAAGGCATTCAACTTGTAAAGGAAGTAAAACTGTCACTATATGCAGATGACATAATACTATATATAAAAAACTCTAAAGATTCCACCAAAATATTATTAAAATAAATGAATTCAGTAAAATAGCAGGATACAAAACTAATATGCAAAAATCTGTCACATTTCTATACATTAATAATGAATAATCAGAAGGAAAAATTAAGAAAACAATCCTATTCACAATTGCATCAAAAAGAAAAAAATACTCTGGAATAAATTTAACCAATGATGTAAAGGACCTGTACTCTGAAAACTGTAACATATTGAAGAAAGAAATTAAAGAGGATAGAAATAAATCAAAGGATATACCATGCTCACAAATTGGAAGAATATCATTAAAATGTCCATACTAGTCAAATCAATCTACAGATTCAATGCAATCTCTATCAAAATAGCAATGACATTCTTCTCAACTCTAGAAAACATAATCCTAAAATTTATATTGAACCAGAGACCATAAATAGCCAAAGCAATCTTGAGAAAGAAGAATAAACATAGAGATAACACATTCCCGATTTCAAACAATATTATAAAGCTACAAAAACCAAACAGTATGGTACTACCACGAAAACAGACATAATAAAGATCAATGAAACACAACAGAGAATCCAAAAATAAACTCTCAATTACATGGTCAGTTAATCTATGACAAAGGAGGCAAGAATATACAATGGAGGAATGACAATGTCTTCAATAAGTGGTGCTGGCAAAACCAGATAGATATGTGCCAAAAAAAAAAAAAAAAAGAAAGAAAGAAAGAAACTGGACCACTCCCTCATACCACACACAAAAATAATAATACACTAAAGATTTAAATGCAAGACCTAAAACCATAAAACTCCTAGAGGAAAACAGAGGCAGCAAATTTTGACATAAGCCATAGTAATATCTTTTGGCCTGTGTCCTCTCAAGCAAGGGAAACAAAAAAATAAATAAATAAACAAATGGGACTATATCAAACAATAAAAGACTTCTTCACAATGAAGGACACCGCCAACAAAATGAAAAGACAACCTACTGACTGGCAGAATATATTTGCAAATGATATATCCAATAAGGAGTTAATATCCAATATATAAAGAACTTACACAACTCAAAACAACAAAAATAATCCCATTAAAATGGGCAGATAACATAAACAGATATTTATTTCTCCAAGGAAGACATACAAATGGTCAACAGACATATGTAAAGTGCTCAACATCATTAATCATCAAGAAAATGCAAAGCAAAACCACACAGAAATACCACCTCACTCCAGTCATAATGGACATTATCAAAAAGTAAAAAAATAACAAGTGTTGGTGAGGATATTGAGATGAGGGAACCCTTGTGCACTCTTGGTAGGAGTGTAAACTGGTGCAACCCCTATATACAAAGAGTATGGAGATTCCTCAAAAAACTAAAAACAGAAATACCACATCACCCAGCAATTCCACTTTTGGGTATTTATCTGAAAAATATCAAAACATTAATTCAAAAGGACAAATGCATCCTTATGTTCACTGTAGCATTATTTACAATAGCCAAGATATGAAAACAACCTAGGTGTACATAGAAAGGATAAAAAAAATGTGACACATATATACAATGGAATGTTATTTAGCAATAAAAAAGGATGAAATCTTGCCATCTGTGACAAAACAGATGAACCTAGAGGTTATTACGCTAAGTGAAGTAAGTCAAAGTCAAATAGCATATGATTTCACTTATATGGAGAATCTAAACAAAACAAAACAGAAAAAGATTCACAGAAATAGAGATCAAACTGTGGGTTGTCAGAGGGGAGGGAGGTCAGGGGACAGGTGGAAAAGGTGAAGGTGAATATAGTCAATAACATTATAACTTTGCACGGTGATAGATGATTACTAGACTTAGTTTAGTGTGATCACATTGTTAGGTATATAAATGTCAGATCACTATATTGTAGACCTGAAACTAATATATTATTGTATATCAACTATACTTAAATAAATATATAATGTAATAAATAAATAAATAAAACCAAAGGCCTATGCACACAGCCAAAGACCAAAAGGAAATTATATGTTGTTTATATGTGTATTGGGATTGTCAGTTATTATTCTTGTCTTAAAAATACATTTATTGATACATTTGTGCAACGAATAAAAAAAAAGAGAAAATTATTCCACTTACTACACGGAGGTCTTCAATACGCTTTTCAAGAAGGACAGGTAAACCCTCTGGGAGTGTAGGTACCACCTTGGGCATAACCTGAGAGGCATAGGTTGGCTGGGTGGTGTTTCCATTCTCTCCCCCTGACTCAGAGAGGGGGCTACCATCAGAAGTAGCATCCAGTAATCTGTCAAAGTCAATATCATCTAGTATCTTTAGGGCACTTTCAGCTTCCTGAAACAGTTCATGTTCATTTGTGCTAACAAAAATGGGGAGGTCCGGATCAGCATTGTTCATGTTTAAGTCCGAGACATCATTTCCCAATGCTACAGCAGCGGAGGGGGGTTTATTCAGAGAGGTGGTCACTAAGTTCACTGGGACTTTGGGGTGAGACTCCTTTTCTAATGCATCCTTCTCTTTCTGAAATTTTCGTATCATGGCAGCTAGAGAAAGAGAATCTTTATAACGTTTCTTCTTTTTTTCAGACTTGTGTGAATTAAGAGCCACAACTCTGTGAAGAAAAAGTAATCGGTTAGGCTATGTATAATTTTAAAGGTTAAAGCCCCGTGTAAATAAGCAGGCATAGATTACCATTTTACAGGAAGGAGAACAAATTTCTTATTAAATTTTACTATTATAATAGCATCTTCATCATCATCTGGATTGTCACTTAGGAAAGATAGGTGGGTAAATGGATATTTGAGTGAAGAAAAAGAAAGGAATAAAGTTAACAGAAACAAACAAATGAATGCAGCTCAGGTTTATTAAAGTATACTAAGTTTAACTTACCACTCTTTTTGGAATATTCACATTCTTTAGCACATCTACAAAGTAGTCATCTAAAGAATTAACCAAGTGAAAAATGTACTTTTGCTGAAAAGAGAGTTGCCTTACAACCAGAGAAGCCCACATAGTACACCTTCAAACTTGTAACCCAGGTGGCTTTGTACTATAAGCTGCCCAAGAAATACAAAATCCTCTGTATCAATCTCTGAGCCTTCAACTATCACCATGCTGTCTGTCTAGACTCTATTCGATCTGCTACTACCTTGTGATCATTTTTCCATTCCAGGAGCAGCCCTGTGAGGCAATCAGATAAATAAGAAATCTTTTCTAAATTCTATGACTTACATGTTTCTATGTGAACTACAGAATCCGAAAGATTCTTAGCACCTTGAAGGCAAGACCATGTTTCATTTACTGTTATATACACCCACAACCAGAACAGTGCCTGGTACACATGTACTTTAAAAATATTTGTTGAATAAATAGGTTATAAATTTGAGAAAATGATAAATTCAATAAAAGGCATTGCGTATAGTTTTTATTCCCAAAGAAGCTTACTTGTAAATAATAAACATTTAAAACCACTGTGATATATCTATGCTTTTTGTTAACAATTTCTTAATAACTGGAGTGTCACTATAATCTCATATTCAGGAAGGGATAAATACCTTCCTACATCAAATTTTTGGATACTGACAGCCCAAGATTCAGGTGCACCTCCCCTGGTAAGGAGGGGATATCCAGCCTCTCACAAGTTTCTGTACCTTAGCTTTTCAACAAAGCCATAGAGAGGTAAGGGGCTATTGGTAATTTTATGACTACATGGTACAAACATTCTATTCTAATGACTTAAAGTTTCTGAGAAACTCTACTTGGTTTTTAAAAGCAATATCATTAGCTAAAGTCACAAGTGTTAATGATAGCTAAATAAAATGACATTTTTCTTTTTAATCCTTACCTGAGGATATTTTTTCCATTGATTTTTTTCAGATGGAGTGGGAGGGAGGGAGAGAGAGAAAGAGAAACATCGATGTGAGAGAGACACATCGATTAGTTGCTTCCCACATGACCCCGACTGGGGCTGGAGATCAAACATGCAACTGAGGTACTGCCCTTGGCCAGAAACCGAACCCGTGACTCTTCAGTCTTCAGGCCAATGCTCTAACTGCTGAGCCAAACTAGCCAGGGCTAAAATGACTTTTGTATATTAAAATAACCATAACTCGTTTACACACAAACTACTGCCAATCCTCAATCCCAGGCATCTAAGTTTAGTTTGAGTACAAAAATATTAAAATAATTTGTTCAATGTTTATACCATCTTTTCAAACTGGTTCTTACTGGTAAAAAGTATTAATAAGCAAAATACTTAATGAACCATTTTCTTTTTTAAAAATATTTTATTGATTTTTAGAGAGAGAGAAAGGGAGAGGGAAAGAGAGAAAAAAACATAAATGTGAAAAGTGAAACATTGTTTGGCTGCCTCTTGCATGCCCCTTACCAAGGATGGAGCCTGAAACCCAGCATGTGCCCTGATTGGGAATCAAACCAACATTTCAGTGCATGGGACGACATCCAGCCAACTAAGTCACACTGGCCAGGTCAATGAACCAGTTTCTAAATCTGATCTAATACACTGTGAATCTCAAAGATGACAAAGCCTCCTACTTACTAATAACTGCAATATTATCAAAATATTCATTGATATTCATAAACACTGTATTAAATTAGACCCAGCTAAGCTACATTATTTAATGCTAAATATATTTTTCTAAAAAGAGAGCTAGTCATGCTATGATACTGGTTCTCTTATGTTTAATTTCACATACCCTAGTTGTTTGGGTACTTTTTTCCTTGGCTTCTTCTCCTTTTCCCCTTCTTCTTTCCTCTTGCGCTTCTTTATCTCAATATCATCTTCTTTTATTTTGGGAATCTGAAAAATGATGAAAAGAATGCATCAATTATCTAAGTATCAAAGCTTTTCTCTGATGCTAGCAATCCAGCACCTACAGCAGTGTTTTTTCTCAAATTTCAGTCTGCATTAGAATTGCCTGCTGAAAATGCAGGTTCTTGGGGTCCAGTTTGGATTCAGTTATATGCAGCAGGGCCTTATAATCTGTAGATTTAGCAAATATTTTAGTGATTCTGGTACATCTTTGGACCACACTTCAAACAAAGACCACTTAAGGAAACTCTCTCCCAAATACAATATACATATTGTATAGAATTTGCTTTACAAATTACATCTTAGGAAAAACAATGGCTGTTAATAGTCATTTCTATACTAAGTCTTAACATATCCTGGAAAATTTTTCTGTGGGGTAGGGGGATATTTAACCTGCCTTTTTTTTTTTTTTTTTTTTAATCATTGAGATATCCTGGAAATTTAACCATTTCCCAGAAACAACAGATTAGACAACATAGAGAGAAATTTTAAAAATATAATTCCACTATGATATAAATATCACTTCCTCATATCTACTTAAATTTTACTTTAAAGCATGGAATTAACTATAGATTCATTAAGCAATGGTTAGCACTTTACTTTTCCTTATATTCACAGTGTGTGCACAAGTAAAATTCAGAAAGTATATCCTATTTATTTAATGCTCTCATTGCTGTTGTAATTTTGAATAAACTCACTTTGGGTGGTTTGTGCTTTTCTGTAATATCTTCCTCTTCAGTATCTGAAGCTTGGCGAAACTGTAGAGTACCAGTGTTGATATAAAAGCCTCCATATTTTGTTGTTAGAGAAGCAGGAACTAATTCATCATACTAGATTAAAAAAAAAAGTTTCAGATACATCCTATTATCTTTAATTTTATAAATATGTCAAAAAAATTCAATCACCATCTCAGCATCTTTCTTAAGTCCTAACCATAAAACTGATGACAATGAGGATGTTTGTGAAACAAATTTAGAAATACTGTCTGGAAAAAAATGAGCTCTCATCATTCAGCATTTATTAGAAAGGCACTAATAGAATAATAGAACAAATTCTAAATATCATATGCTGAAGAAAATTTAAGGATCACTGCTATTACTCTTAATAATGCTTCTGATGAGAAATTGAAACAAATTAGAACAGATGGCTAAAAGTTCAGACAAGTAATAAGTTTCATTTCCTACCACATCAATGTAGAATTTTATTCATAAGGATATTATAAAAAAGAACAGTTAAAAAGAAATCCTTCTGCCCTGGCCAGTTTGGTTCAGCGGTTAGAGCATTGGCCTGTGGTCCCGAGAGACCCGGGTTCGGTTCCCGCTAAGGGCACGTACCTCGGTTGCAGTTTGTCCCCGGCCCTGGTTGGTCGTGTGGGTGGCAGCCACTCGATGTGTCCCTTTCACGTCGATGTTTCTCTCTCTCTGTTCCTCTCTCTCCCTCCCACTCTACCTGAACAAAAAAATGGGAAAATGTTCTCAGGTGAAGATAAAAAAAAAAAAAAAAAAAAAAGAAAGAAATGCTTCTATAACATGAATAAAATGTTTAAGAAAAAAAAGAATAAAGTTAGCCCTGGCCAGTTTGGCTCAGTGGTTAGAGCATCAGCCCGAGGACCAGAGAAGCCCAGGTTCAGTTTCCACTAAGGGCACGTACCTTGGTTGCAGTTTATCCCCAGCCCTGGTTGGGGTTGTGTGGGTGGCAACCACTCGATGTGTCTCTCTCACATCGATGCTTCTCTCTCTCTTCCCCCCTCTCCCTCTCGCTCTATCTGAAGATAAATGCAAAAATGTTCTCAGGTGAGGAATGAAAAAAAAAAAAAAAGAATAAAGTTATTTCTTTTATCTTAGTGATAAGCTTTTAAGGGGAGAAAACTTTTTATTTTTATTGTATTTTTTCTTTATAGATGTTAGAGAGGAAGAGGAGAGAGATAGAAACATAGATGTGAGAGAACATCGACTGACCGCCTCCTGCATGCCCCGCACTTGGGATCAGGCCCACAACCTAGGCATGTGCCCTGACCAGGAATCCAACAGGTGACCTCTTGATGCAAGGATAAATGTTCAACCACTGAGCCACACCGGTCGGGTGAGAAAAATGTTTAAGCATTTAAAAGAAAAATAGCATGTATGTGCTGTGAAGGGAAGCAGAGCCCTGGACAGTATGGCTCAGTTTGCTGAGTGTTGTCCCATGCACCAAGAGGTGGCTGGTTTAATTCCCAGTCCGGGCACATGCCTAGGTTTAGGGCTAGATCCTCTGTAGGGGGATGCAGGAGGCAGCCAATCAATGTTTCTCTCATTGAAGTTTCTCTCTCCCTCTTCCTACCCCACTCTCTAAACTCACTAAAAACATGTTTTTTAAAAAAAGGAATTGCCCAATTCAGTAAGTGTACACTGGGGCCCAAGGAGCCAGGCACTTTGCTTGGAGCAAGAGACTCAAATTGCCTAAAGCAGACAGAAGGTCTGACCTAGAATATCTTGAAAGCTGATGTTCTCTAAGCCTGGATTTTAAAGTTTATCATTATCTCACTTGATAAAGATGGACAAAATGCAACCATTAAATGAAGGTCAATCTTAACCAAATTAAGATGTTTATAGTGGGAGAGAAAAAAGGAACTACTTATCTAATAGAAACAAGATATCTGCTATCTGGGGTCTCCAGCACTCTACTTAAGGGTTCTTATTATATAAGTAGTCTCTAAGAAAATCACAATTTTAAAGAAAATTCTTTGCCGTGGGAAATATAATTTACTAGCTACTATAAGAATATTAAGGCTACATATAAAAGTTGTGAGTTTAACCTGTATTCTTTTAAATTATATGGGAAATTGAAAAAGAAAAACATGTCTAGTTTAATTATGTAGCATCAGAAACAAAGTGAGAAGAAAAAGAAAAATAGCCATAAACTCCCTTCTTGCTGCTCCATTCCATGGGTTACTATAAAGATCTACAGGTAAATACTTGCAACAATAAAGATATATTTAAAAAAACAATCTATAGGTAAAACCTTCACAGAAGTGGTCCAGTATTATCTATAAGTAAAGGAATTACGGGAAGAGTAAAGGATTAAAAGTGAAAAGACTTTATTTTGTAGTTATTTTGGAAATGTGTAACTGTGATCAGATAAATACACCTGTATGTTTTGCTTACATATACTTGTACACTGTTATATAACGTTCACTGCTTCTTCATGTACATTATTTCACTTGGTTTTCCTGATGCCCTTGTGAGGCAAGGGGAGGCAAATATTTTCCCATTTTATAAAGTGAAAACCAGATTCAGAGGTCACCTTGCCAGAGTAATTTTATTAGTTTATGGCAGTCACTGGCTGACTCCCCACCCATCCCCTACACCCAGCAGCTGCTCACATGGCAAACACCCGCATCACCAGGTCATGGGGCAAGTGGACGTGCTCCATGTGTGCCTTCTGCTGAGCTTTCCCTACAGGGCACTCTTCAGGACAGCAAACCCTCTATGCAAATGAGATTTCTCCTTTCAGGTGGAATGTGTTGAGAGGCAATGGAACATAAACTTGAAGGCTTGGATTTAGATCCTTTGCCAATGGCTAGCCATTGGGACCCAGAGCAAATCACTGAACATCAATATATTGGGATTGCAAAACAGGAGAAAGTTCTAGTGAAATATAGAGAGACAACCTAAGTAAAAGTGTTATTTGTGCCTGATATTATTAATTTTTTGAAAGTTGTCGTTTTAAAATTTGGCAGCATTTAATGTGAGACTAAAAATATCTTCAAAATCATTTATTTTTAGTAAGTAGTACACAATTCTGAAAATTAACTATAACCAGATTTTCATTCTCTATCAAGTAATATAAGAACAATAAACGCTGACTGGCAATATAATCAATGAAAAGAACAGAGAATCATTTGGTTGGATTACAACTGTTTTAAACATGTCTGAATTATCTCATAAAAAGAACCAAATAATCTGTTCAAGGCAACAATACACAATTAGTTTGCAAGTCAATAAACAACCTAAATTTTAAGTTCAATTTCCTCTTATAAAACAGTGAGGTACCTTGTCCAATAATGTAACTAACTGTATAACTTTTATACAACGTATACCTACAAAATTTATCCTTATTTATTAAAGCAGTGGCTTTAATATTTTCTTCACCACAACCGCGTGGAAAATATGTTCCACATCAAAATTCAGTGCGCGCATGCGCACACACGCACATGACCGAACACCAGCCTGTCAGCGGTTTAATACGACAGCTCCCAGTCTCTTATGTTTTCCTTTTTTAAAAATGCTGGCCACTCTCTAAATTGACACATAATCCAATTATGGGCTGCTGAAGTCAATTTGAAAAACACTTTATTTGAAAATTCTGAATACCACAAAATAAGATATTTAAAATGCTATTTACGAAAAGAGTAGTGGTTGCCAGGGTATATGGAGGCACAAATAGGCAGGACAGAGATTGTTTAGGGTAGTGCAACTATTCTGTATGGTACTGTAACAGTGGATACGTCGTTATACATTTGTCAAAACCCAATGAACATACACCACCAAGAGTGACCCTAGAGTGAACTATGGACTCTGGGTGACTATGATGTGATAATGCAGGTTCATCAATTGTAACAACGTCCCACTCTGGTGGGGAATGTTGATAATGGGGAGGCTGTGTATGTGGGGGACAGGGAGTATATGGGAAATCTCTGCACATTCTGCTCCATTTTTCTGTGAACCTATAACAGCTCTTAAGTTTATTAATTTTAAAGAATGCTATTTATATAAGCTTCAGTACATGAAATGTCCATTTATATATGGCTAAATTCCTTCTTGGGTTATTTAAAAATATACTTTACATACAATGTTAACTTTAATACTAATGCTTTATGCTTTTCAACATGTCATTATCTTATTTGAGTCTCAGAGTAATTCTGCTGGGTAAGTAAATCATAGCAAAGTGGATAATGCTAAAAGACTTGCTCCTGGTCTATGACAGATTAGACACTGAGTTGGGTCTAGAATCTAGGACTTTTTTTTTCCTTTATTGAATTTAGAGAGAGAGGAAGGGAGAGAGAGAGAGAGAGAGAGAGAGAGAAAGAGAAACATCAGTGACAGAGAACATCGACTGGCTGCCTCCTGCATGACCCTCCACTGGGGATCAGGCTCACAACCTAGGCATGTGCCCTGACCGGGAATTGAATCAGCAACCTCTTGGTGCATGGGTCGACGCTTGATCACTGAGCCATACCAGCTCGGTTTGAATCTAGGACGTTTTTTTTTTTTTTTTTTGTGGTATGTGCCCCTAGCGATAGCCGAACTCGGGACTCTCTGTTCCGCAGGCCGATGCTCAACCGCTGAGCCAAACTGGCCAGGGCAGAATCTAGGACCTTTGAGTTGAGTTACAAATCAAAGTCAAGACTCTTGAAAAAAGCCCTGGGCAGCGTGGTTCAGTTGGCTGGGTGTCACCCCATGCATCAGGAGGTTGCCAGTTTGATTCCTAGTGAGGGGTCCATGCCTGGGTTGTTACTCCATCCCCTGTAGGGGGCGTGCAGGAGGCAGCAGATGGATGTGCTCTCACATCAACATTTCTCTCTCTGGGAAAAAAAAAAAAAAAAAATCAATAAACTTCTTAAAAAAAAAAATTCTTAAAAATATGCTATCCCCTAACCTACTTGTTGACAACCTCTAAAGGGCATTGTCAGTATTTTACTTCTACAAACCAGGTTGCCTGGTAGGGTTAACCATTTTATGTGAGGACACAAAAGTAATCTAGAAGTATGACTGGTTAACCAGTATGCCTCATGCTGTAAGTCCTTCCTATCACTTTCCTACCAGGATATACCTTGTCATCATCTATGTAACCAAGCGCTACAGTAACAGGAAAAATATTAATTTGTGGGTAGTATAATAATTACCTCATGTCACTTTCTATATATCCTATGTAATCAGCAAGGGCTGAAGAGACTATCACAATCCCAGCATTTAGACTACTCTAGTACACTGAGAAGAATGTAAGAACATATACCTTAACTGCCCAAAACAGAACATGCCCTCCTTCATTTGCTATGGGAGCAACAGACTGCCAACAGTCCTTAAATGCTCTCAAATTCCTCTTCCTTCTATAAGAGAACGAGGATTCCAAGGGAAAGGACATACAGGGTTTGATCAAAACAGGCTGGTGATAAAGGCTGGTATTTAATTATAGCCACTGTAGGAAGTCTTGGCAGCAATAAAAGAAGTATGCACATTTTAAAGATGTCTGCCAGCTTAACTTTAACCCAGTAGCTCCGATCTTCAAGATCACATGATTCTTATATGGAAGTCATTTCAAAACACATCTGGCCCAAGTTTGGGAGTATCAATAAAAATTCAAGATGTAAATACCCTTTTGATCAATAAATTCCACTGCCAGAATTTGTCTTACACACATATTTGCACTCTGTAATTATCCTATGTACATATTTACTCAAGTATGCAAAGGTAAGTGTAAACAGATGCTCAACTGTTTGTAAGTGCATAAAACTGGAAACAATTTAGACATGCATCAGTAGGGGATTAGTTGGTAAAAACATTCACTGAGCTATTTTACTTTCTTTACCCTTGACTTCTACTATCCCAAACAAAGAATTACCACTATATTAAAGATACATTACTCACAGCCTCTGAGTTATCAATAAATGGATCTGTCTCATCATAGCCAAAGCCTATATCAATTAAATCTTGTAGCCGATCCTTCCGGTGTTTACGGGGTTTCCCACCCTGCAAAGAACAAATATGTTAGACTGATTCAGTACTCAAGCTATTTCCATGAAGTTAAAAAATACATGTCGGAAGGATCCCAAATAACCTCCCCTCCCCCAGGAGGTTGGATTTAAGTTCCCCCAATACCTTGAATGTAAATTGTGCTTAGGGACTTGCTCCCAAAAAGCAGAGTATGAAAAAGGGGAGCCAAAGTAACCTCACAAATAACCTGGCCAACGTTACCTAGCCAGGTGATCAAGGTCAACATCAACAGTGGTAAGTCAGTCATATTGATAGTACATACCTTGATATCATGCAATAAAAACGGCACTTTACCTTTGACCTCTTCCTCTCAAAAACCTATAATCTCAGTTATAAGTTAACAATGAGAAAAACATCATGACAAACTAATTTGAGGGACATTCTATAAATAACTGACCAATATTCCTCAAAGCTATCAAGATTACGAAAAACAAGGAAAACATGAAAAACTGTCACAGTCTAGATGAGCCTAAGGAGAGACATAGTGACTAAATGTGATGTAACCTGGATGGCATCCAGCAACTAAAAAAGAACATTAATGGAAAACTAGTAAAATCTGAAGAAAGCATGCAGTTTAATTAATAATAATGTACCAATGCTGGTTTGTTAGAGGTAACAAATGTCCTACACAAATGAAAGATGTTCTAGGGGAGAGTGGGTGAGGACTACATAGGAACTCTATTATTTTTGCAACTTACCTATAAATCCAAATTATTCTTACTTTTTAAACTGTCACAGAATTATACTTGGACAAACAAGAACACAAAAAATGAGTGCATGCAAAGCTAGTGAGATCTGAATAAGGTCTGTAGTCTAGTTAATTGTACTGTGCCAGTAACAATTTCCTAGTTTGATAACTATACTTACGTGAAGGATATTACCACTGAGAGAAACTGGGTGACGGGTATAAGGGACCTCTCTATACTATTATCTGCAGCTTCTTGTGAGTCGATAGTTCTTTCTAAATAAAATTTTTTTTAAAATTTATTTTTCTTCATTGATTTTTAGAGAGAGAGGAAGGGAGAGGGACAGAGAGAGAGATAGAAACATCCGTGAGAGAGAAAATAGACCGGCCGCCTCCTACATGCCCCACACTGGGGATTTGGCCCACAACCTGGGCATGTGCCTTGACTGGGAATCGAACCAGCGACCTCTTGGTGCATGGGTCAATGCTCAAACACTGAGCCACACTGGCCGGGCTAAATAAAAAGTTTTTAAAAAAGTAAAATAAAAACAAAAACAAAAAGAACCAGTTAGTGTAGATTTCACTTTCCACGTCACACTTTATGGAGCCTTTTAACTCTGGCTGATTACAGTATAAAGAACTCATTCTAGCCCGAGCCGGTGTGGCGCAGTGGACTGAGCATCGTCCCACGGACTGAAAGGTCCTTGTTCGCTTCCCAGTCAGGGCACATGCCTGGATTGCAGGCTCGATCTCTAGTAGGGGGCGTGCAGGAAGCAATCAATCTATGTATCTCTCTCACGTCGATGTTTCTCTCTCTCTACCCCCCTTCCCCTCTCTCTTTAAAAAAAAAAAAAAAAATCAATAAAAACATATTTAAAAAAAAAGAACTCATTCTATCTTAGGTATAAAATGTTACACATGGCCCTGGCCAGTTTGGTGCAATCGTTGAGATCTTGAGCATCAACCCGAGGACTGGAGAGTCTCAGGTTTGGTTCCCGGTACCTCGGGTTGCCGGTTCGTTCCCCAGTCCTGGTTGGGGTCCTGCAGGAGGCAGCCAATCCATGTGTCTCTCTCTCTTTCTCTTTCTACCTCTCTCCTTCCCTCCCCCTCTATTAAAAAAAAAAAAAATCATTGGAAAAATATCCTCCTGTGAGGATTAAAACAAAGTTATATGTATTCTAAAGGTTACATACTATAAGCTTGTTATAAGTAGTTTAAGTGAGCAGGAAGCCTAAAATTATTGTGGCACTACACTACTAAAAAAAGTATTTAAAAGACATTCAAATTTACTCACTTAAATTCAACTATACTTTCTGAACATCTAACACCTCCCGCCCCTGCTTTGGTGCAGGAGTGGGTGTGAGGGAGAGGTGCTGAGAGAGAGAAGGGAAAACTCTTAGTGCTAAGGATTCTGCCTACCAACATGTCAGCACTGAGCCACAGCAGGTCCTACAGACAGAAGATCCAAGATGTGAATTTCTCATTCAGTTTCAATTCTTACAGTGCATTTCTCTCAATAAAAAGTGGATTCTAATGGTGAAAGATGGATACTTTTTGTGTAATGTGGCTCTTAAATATAAAAAAATTGCTTCACCTTATTTCTAAAAGTAAAGAAATAGTGATGTTTTCTGGTGTTCAATAGAGAAAATGGTTATGCCAAACTTACTGAGCGGTGTCTCTGACATAATGTCATCCTTTTCTAAATACTTTACAAACATATTTCTGACTATATGCTATGTTTGTACATCTTACATTCCGATGTTTAAAAACCTAACCCCTAGACTGGCTGGCGTGGCTCAGTGGACTGAGCACTGTCCCATGGACTGAAAGGTTCTGGCTGGATTCCAGGTCAGGGCACATGCCTGGGTTGTGGGCTTGATCCCCAGTAGGGGGCGTGCAGGAGGCAGCCAATCGATGTTTCTCTCTCACATTGATGTTTCTGTCTCTCTAAAAAAATAAAATCAATAAAAATATATTTTAAAAATAATCAATAAAAATGTATTTTAAAAAAGAACTTATGCTACAGAAAGCAACAGATTAAATGTCAGAAAGAGTTTAAATTTAAGTACTAAAAGTCTTGTCCTGAAGGAATTTAAAACAAGATAATCTACACAAATTTACTGCACATATCAAGTGCCAGTCTTCATGGATTTTATAGTATTGCAGGGAGGAGAAAAATTAAACAAATAATTACAGTTGTGATAAAGGGTAGAAAGAAAAATGTAACTGGTACTTTTTTAACAGAGGACCTAATCAAGGCTTCCCTGAAATATTTATGCTCAGACAAGGATGAGTGGAAGTAACAGCTAGTAGAGGCCACTGGAAGGATTAGAACAGGAAAGTAACCTGACAAGATTAGTGCTTAATAAAATCATTCTGGCTACAGTGGTGGGGAATGAACACAGTTGGGGAGGAGATCAGTTAGGAGACAGAAACATGCAGATATTTATAAGAAAGTCACAAGTAATGGGGCACAAAATTATATTTAAGTACTGATGATGATGATGATGATGATGATAGTTACCATTCACTGAATGCTAACTTTGCATTAGCACCTATACTAACTACAACTATCCATTATTTCACATTTGACAAATGGGGAAAAACTAAAGCTTGGAAAGGACAAATAACTTGTCTAGGTTCACACAGAAAGTAACAGAGCCAATCTTCAAACTAATGACTGTCTGACTCCCAAGTGCCATTCCATTAAAAATTCTATTAGAGAAGTTGTAGAAACTCTGGGGTCATTCTTCCACTTGGAGACACCTTATACTCAATACCCAAACTGCAAGCCGTCTTCACTGTCATTCACCTACAAATTAACTTCTCCCACTTGACATGCTCATTTTATTCATTCTATTTTTCTGTCTCAAAACATTATTATTTGCTAAAAAAAAAAAAATGACTGGTGATACCAAGTGTTAACAAGAAAGGGCAGGAACTGAAACTCTCCTGCATAGCTGACACAAAATGATACACCCACTTTGAGTCTGTTTCTGTTTTATTAGTTCACTGATTTTGTTCTTTAGATTCCACATATTAAATGAAACATATACTACTTGTCTTTCTCTCTCCAACTTATTTCACTCAGCATAATACCCTCCAGGTCCATTCATGTTGTCCCAAATGTAAGATTTCTTTCTTTTTTTTACAGTCAAGTAACATTCCATTTTATATATGTACCCAGAGCAGCTTTATTCACACCAATCAAAAATGGAAGACAACCCATCCTCCAGTGAATGTCCGGATTACTACACAACAACAAAGAGGAAGAAACTACTGATACACGCAACACATGGATGAGTTTCAGAAGCATTATGCTAAGTGAAAGAAGTATAAAACTTAAGATTCCATTTACAGGAAACTCTAGAAAAGGCAAAAAAAAAAATTACAAAAGCTACAGTGACAGGAAGTAGATCAGTAGTTGCCAGAAGTCAGAGCTGGAGGGAGAGGATTACCTGTAGAGAAATAAAAGGGAACTTTCTGGGGTGATGAAATTGTTCTTATCATGGTTGTGATAGTGGTTACAGGGCTGTGTGCATTTGTCAAAACACATCAAACTGCACACTTAAAATAGATAAATTGTGTTTATTTTAATTATAGTCAATAATGCTGCTTTTTAAAATCCCTTGTCATTATTTACACTTCAATTCTCTCCTTCCACAAAGTTTTGTTCCTATGGTTATTCGCACCCACAGCTTTCTTTCCACTCTGCCATGGCTATAATGCTGTTGTTTTCCACTTAAACGTGATGAATGCCTTCATCAGCCTCTCCTTCCTTAGCCTCAATTTATCCTACATAATATCATGTGATTAATGTTTCTAAAATACCATTCATATCATCTCCCTGCTCAAAGTGCTTCAGAAGCATCCTACCTATTATAAGATAAATCCAAAACCCTTACTATGGCATTAATAAAATGCTTTCTCCATGTTGACTCAAACTAACTTTCCAACTTTTTTCTTACAATTTTCCATCTTGGACACTTTGATCCATTCAATCTGTCTATACACTCTCCCCAAACACATTGCTTACCTTTCCTCATTCTTTCCCTTTACTTGGAATAATCTCTTAATCCTCTCTAAATTCTCCCACCTTCACAGCTCAGCCCAAGTTTTAAATCTTTTCTCCATGATGCTTTCTACTTAAAATCACAATGATCTGTTTCTGCTGTACCAACATATTTTTTTTATCTAGGCACTAGCTGCCTATAAGATTTACCTAGGGAAAACTAAAAAAAAAACGAATATGTTCTGTTGTAATAGGCAGATTCAGACATAGGCATAAGTACAAATAACTTATATAATTTATATATAATTAGAGATTTAGGAACATTTAAGTCTAGTCAAGGTGACCAGTAGTTACCACAGGAAACTTTGGCTGTTAATAGTTCTGAGTCCATAATCTAATGTATGCAGTAAATGATTAAATAAGTAAATGTGAATCTTATCAATGATAAACAAAATGTCTAAAGCTTTACTTATTTATAATATCCTTGGGTGAGGATTTAAAAAAATAAAAGTTAAAAAAAAAAAAAGCCCGCTGGTGTGGCTCAATGGCTGAGCATTGACCCATGCACCAAGAGGTCACCGGTTCGATTCCTGGTCAGAGCACATGCCCATGTTGTGGGACCGAACCCGGGGCGGGGCATGTAGGAGGTGGCCAATCGATGTTCTCTCTCATCGATGCTCCTGTCTCTCTCTCTCCTTCTCCCTTCCCCTCTCTCTAAACAAATCAACAAAGAAAAAGAAAAATTTTTTAATAAATAAATAAAAAGAAAAGTTCTGAAAGGATAATTACCAAACCATTAACAGTGGTTTTACCTGGCAGTGGGCTTATAAATGATCAGGGGATTTTTATTTTCTTCTCTTTGTTTATCTGCATTTATACATTCTTTTTCTGTTGCTGTTAATCCTCACCCAAGGATATTTTTTCCACTGATTTTTAGAGAAAGTAGGAGGGAGGTGGGGAAGGGAGCGAGAGAGAAACATCGATGTGTCTCACATTGAATGATTGTCTCCCGCATGTGCCCTGACAGGGCTAGGAAAGAACCTGAGACCCTTTGTGTGCAGGCCAATGCTCTAACCACTGAGCAACAGCTGTCAGGGCAATGTCTACACCCTTTACAGTACGTTGAAATATGTAAATAGGTCTCTGGGACAGAAACCTCAAACAGTGATTATTTCTGAGGACACCAGTGATTATTTCTAAGGGGTAGGAAGAAGATTTACTTTTCATCATATTACCTTTTGTATCTTGAATTTTTATCAAGTACATGTATCACCCACTCAAGAAACTTTATTTTCTTGCTCTGGCACACCACATGTTTAATAACGTTCAGTTACTGACTCCAATCCCACTATGGGGCAAGAGCTCTGGATAACCTGTATTTGACACACCCATGTCTGAGCAGCTCTTCCTTAAATCCCTGTGCAATAGACAGGGTTACACAGCCTTTGCTCTACCTGCTAATGGCTTTCTGCCAAAGCATTTACTGTCGGGCACATCCAGCTACTTCCTTCAACACACAGGCCACCAGTTTTCTGGCCTCAGTTTACTTTTCCTCACCTTTGGGCCTTACCTGAAAAAACTTCTCCCCTGGCCTGCCTCCTGCCTTCCCCCTCCCCTTCTACATTCTCTAATTTCAATTCTCTAGTTCTCCAATTATGTAAAACACCAGTGACATGCAATGGTATAAAACTGGAACCAACTTCTGACAGTTGCCAAAAAAGCACAAACCAGTTAATTCACAAATATTAAAGTTTCACCTAAAGGAACTCAAAATAGATCGGCAAAGGGTTATTGTATAGTGTCTTCTCCATAGGCTTATTTTGAAGTGTTCCCTTTTTCAGCATCTTTAGAAAGAATATTCCTTGCAGCAGAATCAAAGTCTTACTTGATAAATTATCTGGATCTCTGCAGTTGATGTTAAAAGTTTACACAATAAATACATCTTATAAAAATAAAAAACTTGTTGCATCTAAAATGAAGAAACCCCTTTAATTCTATTCCCTTAGGGCATTAGTTCACTATGACTCAGAAGAAAATTACTTACTGAGTCATTAATACCTGTTTAACTTGATATTCAGTGTTTCAAACTAATGTATTCTGATTACACTGTAACACTAAGCTGGAAAACATACAAATAAACAAGATATTCTTGGTACAGGACCCCTTATTGCCTTCAGGAAATAAGAAATTTAACTAGTAACCAACATTCACTGATCACCTACAAAAAACAGAGCACACATGACACTAATTGCTAAGACTCCAGTCTCATAATTAAGAAGAAAATATACCCTGATCACAAAGCTTCCCGATTTGTCCTAGTCCTGTCACAACCTAATCTTTCTCCACTTCTGCTGATTTTCTTAACCTGCCAATAGAAAAGGGTAGAGATTTAAGTCAGTGGAAAGACAGCCAAGAGCTGATTTCACAGCACAGAAATAGTATACCCAGATTTCTATAATCACCACTTACAGACACGGGGCCTTCCCCCAATACTCTAAAACTGCTGGTTCTCAATTGTTCCTAAGGGATTTAAGGAAGCTAAAAAGAGTTGTTCGGCTCAAAGAGGCCAAGGAATTAAAAGGGCAAGTCATGGCAAGTGATTATAATCAGTAACTGCAATAAAGAAACTATTATTTCAGTTCAGAATTCTTCCCTGCCCTCTTTAACATCCCCCTCAGTTTGTTTTAAAATGTTACTATTTTAGCCCTGGCCAGTTTGGCTCAGCAGTTAGAGCGTCCGCCTGCGGTCCAGAGAGACCCGGGTTCGGTTCCCGCTAAGGGCATGTACTTCGGTTGCAGTTTGTCCCCGGCCCTGGTTGGTCGTGCGGGTGGCAGCCACTCGATGTGTCCCTTCACATCGATGATTCTCTCTCTCTCTCCCTTCCTCTCTCTCCCTCCCATTCTATCTGTACAAAAAATGGAAAAATACCCTCGGGTGAGGATTAAAAAAAAAAAAAAAGTTACTATTTTATGTTTTTATTGTATATGTAATACCATACTGTCCTTGGTCTATAGAAACTAAATACACTGTTATTTGTGCTTTGTAAATAGAATTTATTTTGTGGTAGTGGTAACAAGTTTGTCCAAACTTCTTTACTCAAAGCCCTACCAAGTTGATCCTAGTGACCAGACACAACATAGGCCAAAACAAACAGGAAAACCAGCCAAGGAAGTTCCAAAAAAAGCTGTAACCCCTTGGCACATGTGGATGATCAACTAATAATGTGAGTAACTGACAGAATTCTTAAAACTCCCAGAAAGAGTACATAAGTGCTTTCTAACACCCACTTATGTCAGTCTTTTATTTGAGGACACTTTCTAAACAACCCATAATTATTTTAAGTATAAAAATATATATCCTTTCCACTCAGTTGAGTAGTACTTACTATGAAGGAGTCACTCATTGGAAATTGTATAGTTATTCCAAGATACTGCCATTCTTTAAAACCTGTCTGAACAACATCAGTTTTAAAGCCACACCCAAAAAAGAAAAAAGAAAAATCAAGATTTTTTACAAATATGCTTTGTTTTTCTAAAATATGTTTTTATTGCCCTGGTCGGTTTGGCTCAGTGGTTAGAGCATCGGCCTGTGGTCCAGAAAGACCCGGGTTCGGTTCCTGCTAAGGGCATGTACCTCGGTTGCAGTTTGTCCCCGGCCCTGGTTGGGTCGTGCAGGTGGCAGCCACTTGATGTGTCCCTTTCACATAGAAGTTTCAATCTCTCTCTCTCTCTCTCTCTCTCCCCCTCCCACTCTATCTGAACAAAAAACGAAGGAATGTCCTCGGGTGAGGATTAAAAAAAAAAAAGATATGTTTTTATTAATTTTTTAGACAGACAGAAACATTGATCAGCTGCCTCCTGTGCTCTCCCCACTGGGGATTGAGCCCACAACCCAGGCATGTTCCCTGACTGGGAATCGAACCTCTCATTCCATGAGACAATGTTCAACCACTGAGCACACTGGCCAGGCTATACTTCAAGTAAAAACAATGTTACTTCCATTTGCTCAACTGTTTTACTTATAAGACGACTCAAAAATTACTTTCATAGCATCAAATATACCCTTATCCTTCCCTTTAAAATAAATACAAGCCCGACGAGTGTGGCTCAGTGGTTGAGCACAGACCCATGTACCAAGAGGTCGTTAGTTTGATTCCTGGTCAGGGCACATGTCCAGGTTATGGGCCAAATCCCCAGAGAGGGGCATGCAGGAGTCAGCCAATGTTCTCTCTCATTGATGTTTTTATCTCTCCCTCTCCCTATCTCTCTCTCTAAAATCAATAAAAAGAGTAGAGGAAAAAAGTCTACACAGTATAATAAGTAGATTTTAAAGTCATGTGATTTCATAAATGCTAATAAATGCCTGACAGAATATATATCTTCCTATTCAGTCATTCAGATTCAAATAGTCTTAACTCAGCCCCTGCTAGACACCAGGTAGTGTGCTAAGCCCTTTCATTTAGATTACTGAATTTATGTCCAATTCTAGGATAACATGATCTTTCAAGATGGCTGAGGTAACAGTGAGGAAAAAAAACACAAAACACTACAAGAAATCTTCCAATCATCTGTCCTAGAAGGCTTAGAAAATAAATCTACACCCACCAAACCCAACTTCATTCCCTGTTCTAGAATTCATTCCCTGTTCCAGAACATATATGGCCTTAGAAAAGGCATACTCGACCTAGAAACCATTTAAACTAGGATATGTAGCCTAAATATCTGGAACCTTCAAACTGGGAATAAGGAAAGGCAGGGGGCCTATTTAAAGTGTATCCTGCTCTGGCTGGTTTGGCTCAGCGGTTAGAGCATCAGCCTGCAGACCAGAGAGGCCTGGGTCCAGTTCCCACTAAGGGCATGTACCTCAGCTACAGTTTGTCCCCGGCCCGGCTGGGGTCGTGTGGGTGGCAACCAGTCGATGTGTCTCTCTCACATCAATGTCTCTCTTCTTCCCTCTCTCACTCCCGCTCTGTCTCAAGATAAATGCAGCCCTGGCCGGTTTGGCTCAGCGGTTAGAGCGTCAGCCTGCGGTCCAGAGAGACCCGGGTTCGGTTCCCGCTAAGGGCACGTACCTCAGTTGCAGTTTGCCCTCGGCCCTAGTTGGGTCGTGCGGGTGGCAACCACTCGATGTGTCCCTTTCATGTCGATGTTTCTCTCTCTGCCTCTCTCTCCCTCTCACTCTAACTGAACAAAATAAAAACAAAACAAAAAAAATGCCCTCAGGTGAGGATTAAAAAAAAAAAAAAAAAAGATAAATGCAAATATGTCCTCGGGTGAGAATAAAAAATAAAATACTAATAATAAAAACAAATAGACAAAGTGTATCCTGTTTACCTCCTACAGTTACTAAGACAAATTTGGAGCCCACAGAGTAGTAGAAATGCCAAAACTTGGACCTACCTATTTAATAAGATTTATGTATAACAACCAATTTAGCAAACACTAGTAGTATCCTTTCCTCCCCCCAAAATTTAGCAACTGATGTTGAATATGCACTGTCACATCACCTAAAAAGCAACATAACAGGAAATAGGACATAGGTAATAAAATTAGGACAGGATGGGGAAAGAAAACCCAACCATTTAATACAGGGTACTCCTTTTACAAGTTTATACTCCCTGTAATTTTTGTTATCACTGCTTTTCAACTAACAGATCTGTCTCAATCCTTCTAACCCGAGCAACTGCTACAAGAGAAAGGACACATCCCACACGCTAGTTATCCTTCTCTTCTCCTGTAAGTGGTAGCCTCCACGCAAATCCTCTCCAGCACAGGCAACAACTACACATGCGAAAGACCACAGAAAGCTCATAAACTTGCCACTCGGGCCTTCCACCAACCACCGAATTCATCACGAACATCCCCCGTTATCTTTGCTCAAATCTGGAAACTCCCAATTGAATTAACTTGCTCAGTTCTCTGCAACTTCTTACAAACACATTCTCCTCCACAGTGGAAATTGCATTTCCTCCCACATATACCACCAACCACTCTGCTCACAGAGAAGAAAAGGGAAAATGTAAAAGTAGATGGACTGATGAGTTAAATATATCAGGAAAAAAGCAGTAAAGTAAGTTCACTAAGGTCTCAAACAAGGTCTTGAGAATTTGGCCCAAAGATGTATTTTGTTTGGCCCACTAGGTGTTCTAATTAGAAACCAACATTTAAAATGAAGAAAAAATGGGAGAAAACGGGAGACATCTGTAATACTGTCAATAATAAATTAAAACTAAAAAAAGATGTTAAGGAAACTTGGCTTGGGGTAGTGAACACACAATATAATATACAGATGATGTATTCTGGAACTGTACACCTGAAATCCATTGGTTAATAATTTTATTAACCAATGTCACCCCAATGCATTCAATAAAGAGGTTAAAAATAATAAATAAATAAAAGAAAAGAGATGTTAAAGGAACCTCAGCCCACATTCTGGGAAAGTAACAAAGGGATGGAGCTGAGTAGCAGCTGGCCCCCTAGACAGGGCACATGCTATCTGCTGTTTGGGACAATTGCCCATATTTATTGTCCATCTGGTCTACTTTACTTGAGCAGCAAAAATCTTGGAGACGTGAACTGGCTACTCCTGAACTACAGGACAGTAAACCAAGTCAATAAGAATTTTCCTTTGTTGTTTAAGAGTGATCTTTTGGCCCTGGCTGGTTTCGCTCAGCGGTTAGACCGTCCGCCTGCGGTCCAGAGAGGCCCGGGTTCGGTTCCCGCTAAGGGCATGTACCTCGGTTGCAGTTTTTCCCCGGCCCTGGTTGGTTGTGTGGGTGGCAGCCACTCGATGTGTCCCTTTCACATCGATGTTTCCCTCTCTCTCTCTCACTCTCTCTCCCTCCCACTCTTGTCTGTACAAAAAATGGAAAAATGTCCTCGGATGAGGATAAAAATAAATAAATAAATAAATAAATAAAGAGTGATCTTTTGTAATAGCCTACACTGGACAAGGTATCTTCTCCCAGGTCACTTTTGGCCTGATGATTTTCTTAAAAGGTTCCAAATAACTTCTTGTGGTCATTAAGAAGACCACAACCAGCCCTGACTAGGTTTGGCTCAGCGGTTAGAGCGTTGGCCTGTGGTCCAGAGAGACCCGGGTTCGGTTCCCGATAAGGGAGTGTACCTCGGTTGCAGTTTGTCCCCGGCCCTGGTTGGTCGTGTGGGTGGCGGCCACTCGATGTGTCCCTTTCACATCGATGTTTCTTTCTCTCTCTCTCTCTCTCTCTCTGTCTTCCTCTCTCTGTACAAAAAATGGAAAAATGTCCTCGGGTGAGGATAAAAAAAAAAAAAAAGAAGAAGACCACCAATAGTTAAGAAGAATCAGTTAGCCCTGGCCAGTTTGGCTCAGCGATTAGAGTGTCAGCCTGCAGTCCAGAGAGACCCGGGTTTGTTTCCCGCTAAGGGCACGTACCTCAATTGTAGTTTTTGTTCTCGGCCCTGGTTGGGTTGTGCAGATGGCAACCAATCGATATGTCCCTTTCACACTGATGTTTCTCTCTCTCTTCCTCTCTCTCTCTCCCACTCTATCTGAACAAAAAATGAAAAAATGTCCTTGGGTGAGGATAAAAAAAAAAGAATCGGTTAGATGTGGCTTAAGGACGAAAGATATAAAGGTCATTTGGAATAGAATGCCTGAGCTAAAAGATCAAAATCAGTGGAGTATTCCATAGATACTTATGTTAAAAAGAATTTATGACACGTACAGAATAAGACAGAGTAGTTCTCCAGAAGAGTGGTATGTTCAAGTGACTAAACAGTATTTCACAATTAGATAGCACTTTCAATATTTCAAGCACTTTCAATATTCAAAATATTGTTTTTTTCATCTGATGTTGATACAACTCTTATGCTATAAGATTGGCTAAGCAGCTCTTATTGCATCTCACAGGTACCAAAGCATAAAAAAGCCAAGAGCCTTCACTAAGGTCACCCTAGTTAATATGGCAAAGATAGGATCAGAATCAAGTCCTGTGCTCCTTCCACTACAATACACTACCATTACTGCCTCTTGTCCACTGCTATCCTACAAAGGGTAGAAAAGCTATCCCAGAGATTGCACACATGTGGTTCAACAGGAGACTGGAAGTATCCATTCAACGACTCTGCACCAAAGTCTCCAAAATTCATTCTGATTTCAAGAACAGAACTGGCCCTTCAATCACTTTCAAATCCCCAAAGGAGAGTCATTCATTTCCATAGGAACTGCTTGGCACTGCATTTGTGTATCATACATATCTCTTGTGTTACCAATTATTTTGAAAGTTTTCCCAGGAGAGGACAACTGTTATGCCCTTTTTTATGTCCAGTGTAAATGCTCAAATACTTTATTATTTATACACAAAATTAAACAAATAACTCATCTCTCATTCCAAGAAACAAAGGCTAGAAGCAACCTTCAGTAATTTTAAGATATAATAAAAAAAAGACATCTTAATTATAATATGAAGGAAACAAAGATAAGAAGAAAAGGTAGTTAGGGAATACAAGTTTGATTTGCGTTTTATAAATCTCAAAAAAACTGCACCCTCTTTTTTCTCATCAACTAAAAAAAATTAGAAAAAGAACAATCTCGCTTTGGTGGGTTAACATTTTGCAAGATTTTATAAATAATATTTTTAAAACTTTCTTTTACTTAAAAATATAAATATTTCGTATATGTATAAGCATACATATAGACATCTAGATTTGCTACCCCTAAACACCAATAAAAATCTTTGTTTTAGCCTAATGATTTTTTTTTTTTTCAATCCTCACCCAAGGATATGTTTATTGATTTTAGAGAAGAAGGGAGGAAGAGAGAGAGAAACATCAGTGTGTGAAGAGAAACACTGATTGGTTGTCTCCCATATGCTCCCTGACTGGGGACAGAACCCACAACCTAGGTAGAATGTGCCCTGATTGGGAATTGAACCAGCAACCTTTTGGTATACAGAACCACGCTCCAATCAACTGAACCACCGGGCCACGGCCCTAATGATTTTCATAAAAGGTTCCAAATAA
The DNA here is from genome assembly GCF_014108415.1 of Molossus molossus. Classification (NCBI taxonomy): domain Eukaryota; kingdom Metazoa; phylum Chordata; class Mammalia; order Chiroptera; family Molossidae; genus Molossus; species Molossus molossus. Next base: position 100,979,021 of record NW_023425401.1, on the reverse strand, counting down.
TTTGTTATATATATTTAATACTCATAATATTCATGGCATTCTTTTAGGTTTATGAGGCAGGACATTTTAAATCTTAGAATGAAAATAAACTAAAATTTAAATCTAGAGAATAAATACAGTCCCTTAATTTGGATTAGAACAATAGTAACATTATCCCTGCACAATGACAGTACCTGGATATATACCAGTTATTTGGAACTCAATTTTACACATCAACCAATTTCATAACACTGGATTTTCTATGTCAAGCACTATCTAAGGACTCTCAGCAAGACTCATACCATACTACTAATAATTTACTACAGCACTATTTACAAGAGCAAATTTTTGAAAACCTAAATCATTGGGGTCTGGTTAAACAAACTGTGATATGTCCATACAATGGAATACCATGCAACCTTAAAGAGAGAGAGAGAGAGAGCGAGCAAGCTCTTTGTATGTTGTATTTGTTTTTAATCCTTGATTTAAAAATGATTCATGGTTTTAACGTTGCTTAGTTTCAGTTTGAAGTGTAACTTTCACTAATAACAAATAAAAAGAAAAGATTTACTCCAAAAAAGAAACAAATAAATAAACACAATCTACTATGGCATAGAATATTAAAAGTACATAAATTTTTAAGGTACGACACTTTCAAAGAAATTTCATGCTGCTCTAATTCTGATCCCTGGGGCCTAGAAGTACACACATTCATTCTTTTAAACTCTTAAAAGGCAGGAAGGGTTAAGAACTACTACATCAAGTGCACTGAAGTAGCATTCTCAATGGCAGTGGAAAGGGCAAAGAATTAGAGCCAGACAGACCTGAATATGCAGCCTAGTTCTTGCCACTGTGTGACCTTAGATCAGTTATTTAACCTTAAGCTCAGAGCCTCAGATTCTTGATCTGCAAAATGTGGTCAATACCACTTACCTTGTAGTTGTGTTACAAGGATTGGAGATAATATATGTTAAGCAAACTGCCTGACTCTAGAAGGAATAAAATAATGACGGCTATCATTATAGCCATCATACACCTAGCAGAATCTTTATTTGACTATTTATAACCATTTATTTGAATTCAATTTGTGAGAACAAGGTGGGCAATGGGTATTATACACATTCTCAACCACTCACAGAAAGAAAATAGGCCAACAGGATCAAATTACCTAAGCGAATACTTTATTATACTTACATATTTCATTTCAAACTTCTTAGCCAACATTTCCACTTCTTGCCTCTCTTGATGCTCATCATTAAATGGGCCTTCTGTGTGAATGGGCTTCTTCTGATTCAAAGTGAGTGGGAAAAGAAATAGAAGTATTAGACTAATTCAGAGTTGAATATATCCTTAAATTTAATGAGAATCAATTTTTCCAAATGTTAACAAATAAGTTAGAATAACTAGAAAGAAATGGCTTGTTTTGTTTTTTTCTTAGTAAAAAATATTTAATTTTAATGGACTCTTATGCATTCTATAGTTTTTTAGTGGTTAAGAATTTAACAATGCAAACTGTCTCCACTGTAAAATGATCATATGATCATCCCATCCAATGGAAGGCAAAAGAACCCCAAGAAAATAGATAAAAATAAAAATCCCACTTTTAAGTCTAGTTTGAGATTGTCCCAACAAAGATTAACTGCTCTGGTCAGGAAATGCTTCTAAAGGGATCTCTATGTTATTAATTTTGAGTCAGCATTTAATCATCTGCACTGTGTTATCACTAAATTATCTATTGCTGCTTTGACTTTCTGCTAAGGCCTAGCATCAACCTCTACATCCTGTCAATGGATGTCCATTCAGGGAATTCTTTCTACTTTTAAACAAAGCTAGAAAAGTGAAATTGTTGCAAATAAAAAACATTACATGTTTACTTCTAGCAGGGGAAAATGAAAATTTATTATATTACATGTTTTTTAAAAAACACACACACAGCTAGGATCCCACATTTTCCATCTTTACCAAAATAAAATATAAACAAATAAAACAAACAAAAAGATAAATCACATCCTTTACTCAAGTTTACTATTTTAGCAGACAGATTTCATATATATGGTTTTTCAATATACAAAAAAGCCACAACAAGGAGCTGCAAGACAATTGACTAGAAAGTTATTTTTTTTTTTAAGGAGGCTAGATGTTTTTACTTAAGTAGCATCTTCAAGTAATTAAAAATTAAAGTATGTAACAGCTGAAATAATGGATACAGATTTGATTGACCCTGAAGGGCAAGAAAGAAAAAAATGCAAAAAGGACAAATATTTGCACACTTTGGAATTGAGACACTTCATTCTGGATACAAAGGCTGAGATATAATCAGTCTAAAAAATATGACAGAAAAAATGGACAAATGAATACAAAACAACTCATCATACCTAGGGCATTTAGAATAAAGGGATACTCCTTAAAGTTTAAAAAATAATTTTAGAATCAATTTTTTAAATTATTATAATATGTAATAAATTTATAGAATCCTTTATCCCCATAGGAGTTACCAATGGAAACTATAAACATGATCTGAAAGGAAATAAATTATCCAGAACAGACTGATAATAAAATAAGAAATGCTAGGTATGTTCAGGGTACAGCCTAATGTTGAGACTAAAATTAAGGACAGTGAGCAACCACCATGCCTTGCCATTATATAGGAATCGAACATGCGACCTCTTGGTGCATGGGTTGACACACAACCATTGAGCCACACTGGGCGAGCTGGATATATATATATTTTTAATAAGAACACCTTATATGCCATTCTACAATATTTCATGTAGACTTTTCATAGGCATCAAAGTAAATCTCATATTTACTCGACAAGTGTAACTTTACAAAAACTGACTCACTTCTTTCACACTTAAGGCTCTTAAGAAAGCTGTATGCTTTTCAGGTGAAAAAGATATGGAAATTAGTAAATATCAAAATTACCAATTGCCAGCAGGCAAAATTGAGGCAATATTTTTGTTCTTTGACCTTAACTCAAAACCATTTTCAGGAGATCTTTCTATGTTATTCAAAATACAAAATATAAAAAGCAATGGGCCCTGAAGGATGTGGCTCAGTTGGCTGAGCATCCTCCCATTCACTGGTAGGTGGGGGTTTGATTCCCAGCAAGGGCACAAGTGGGGGTTGCAGGCTCAATGTCCAGTAGGGGGTGTGCAGGAGGCAGTAAATCGATGTTTCTCTCTCCCTCTCCCTTCCTCTCTCTCTCAAAGCAATAATAATAATAATATATTTTATTTATTTATTTACTTATTTATTTATTTTTATCCTCACCTGAGGACATTTGTTTTCCATTTTTTGTTCGGGTAGAGTGGGGGGGGAGAGAGCGGAAGAGAGAGAGAGAAACATCGACATAAAAGGGACACACTGAGTGGCTACCACCTGCATGACCCAACCAGGGCCAGAGACAAACTGCAACCGAGGTACATGCCCTTAGCAGGAACCGAACCCGGGTCTCTCTGGACCACAGGTCGAAGCTCTAACCGCTGAGCCAAACGGGTCAGGGCTGTTATTTATTTTTTAAATAATATGTTTTATTGATTTTTTTAGAGAGAGAGAAAGGGAGAGGGAAAGAGAAATAGAAACATCGATGAGAGAGATACATTGATTGGCCGCCTCCTGTATGTCCCACAATGGGGATCAAGCCCGCAACCTGGGCATGTGCCCTGACCAGGAATCGAACTGATGACTTCTTGGTGCATGGGTCAACGCTCAATCACTGAGCCACACCGGCTGGACATAATAATATATTAAAAAAACAAAACAATGGAATACAACAGAATTCTGTAACAGTATAATCACATTAACACTATTATCATTTATTTTTCCTTTCATAGCAAACGTTCAATTAATCATTCTGGATATACAAAAAAAGCCCAAATATTTGGATGGTCTAGTTAACTGATTTTCTGATTTATTAAGAGTTAAAAAAAGAATTTGTGTATCAATTACTGCCAAAATGTATTTCTCAATTGTACAATTTCCCTTTAGCCAGAAATGCTGAACAAATTAATCTTTCAGAATAGAGATGGTTGCAATGCCTCAGTCCTCACCCTGAACCACCTCAATCAGGACTCAATACTCTACAGAGATAATAAAGGTTAAGGGTTTAGCTAACCTGTGTCCTGACAACCTGAAAGGAAGTTCTGATTTTCACATTTTGCCAACATATGCTCATTTAATTGTGCTTTTCCTTATTAATAAAAAATATGAAAAAAATTCTATATTGTATTCAGTTAATCAGGGTTTTACTGTTCATTGTGCATTAATGAAGGAGGATGATTTAAATGCACCCCAATATAGATGGTGTTCACAGGTAATATTTTTTTTTATAACTACATCTATCAACTTAAAGATCTGAGGCTAAAATCTTCTTATTCAATAATAGATGGCTATTTCAAAATTTTATAATCTCTTCTCTTAATTTTACAAGCTCTCTTCCTCCTCTTTCTACTCTTAACCTGCTATGTTCAATTACAGTAACTCAAAATTAAAGCTATTTAGAAAATATTACAACATCCCTAAAAATAATTGGACTCCCCCTGAGGGAAAGAAAAAACAAATTTGGGAATTGTCATTTTCCAGACCAGTTCTAATGTCCATACTTTGGGTTTGGGGCGGGCGGGGGGGGGGGGGTAATCCTCATCTGAGGATATTTTTCCACTGACTTTCAGATAGAGTGGAAGGGAGGGAGGGAGGGAGGGAGGGAGGGAGGGAGGGAGGGAGGGAAACATTGATATGAGAGAGACATATCAATTGGCTGCCTCCTGCAGGACCCTGACTCAGGCCAGGGATTAAACCTGCAATCCAGGTATGTGCCTTTACCGGCAATCGAACCCAAGACCCTTTGGTCCTCGGGCCAACACTCTAATTGCTGAGCCAAACCGGCCAGGGCCACACTTTGTTCTCTTCATTTCCTTTCATGGGTTTACGATAACTTTATTTTAGAAAAGTGTTTCTACAATTGTGTAATGAATGTGTTCATTGGGAGCAATCATAGGAAAATCTGACACATCCTTGTTACAAAGATGGATTAACTTCCTCCTTTGAAAAGTGGAGATAATGGTTCCTATCGCATGGAGCTCTAATGTGCGAACCTCTGTAAATCATGCATGTGCCATACTTAGAACTGTGCCTAGCACATTGTAAGAACTCAGTAAATGTTAGCCATTCTCATGTATTTTTACCCAAAAGAGATGCTTCTCACCTGCGATTTATGAAACAGATTAAGGCATAAAACTGTAAACCAATCCAATATTTCCAAAAAAATTTGGGAGGGAAAAATGACATCACATTTCTAAATAATAGGGGCACTAAAATAAGTCTGAAGGCCTGGCCGCTGTGGCTCAGTGGCTGAATGTTGACCCATGCACCAAGAGGTCACCGGTTCGATTCCTGGACAGGGCACATGCCCAGCTTGTGGGCTGATCCCCAGTGGGGAGCATGCAGGATGTTCTCTCTCATCAATGTTTCTAACTCTCTCTCCCTCTCCCTTCCCCTCTCTCTAAAATCAATAAAAGGAAAAACATATTGAAATGAGTCTGAGGGGCAAACTGTTATGAGGTGGTGACCAAAACGATCTCTACCTTAAATTCATTTAGATTGAAAACATTTAGTAATGATTAAACCGCACAACATTTGTAAATAATGATCAAAAGATTAGTTGGCCATAAAATACAATCTAGTGGAATTGTTTAAAACGACAATTTAAAACTAAGAAGTCATTTATTTCAACTATAAAGATAGTTCAGGAATAAAACAAAATAAATGACGTCTGGAGTCCACTAGATCTGTGCTAAAGCAAAACCTAACTTCTAAACAGAGAAAAAAAGAGTTCTTATTACTGTTCCTCTATCGTTTCCCTTTTTAGTTTACTTCTGAAAATCACAAATGCATGACAATAAAAATTACAATTACCAACAAACCTCTCTTCTATCTCCATTGTTCACCAGTTCCAAAGGCAACTGATACATATTTTCAATAAAGTTTTTAAAAATTCAAAGCTAAGATTTTTTTCATCATTCTCCAAAAATAACAATGGCCAAGTGCAATACCCTCCAACTCGAATCTATGAACTAATTATATGCATTCAAATAAGAAAATGATAGTAGGCGCCAAATAAAACAGGAGAGTCACCTTCCCATTCAATTACAGTATGAACAAACCCCAGAGAAAACAAAGGTAAAAATGTTTACCAATACCAACACGAGAGAGAAAAACAAGTAACCAGGTAACTAACTTCTCCTTCATTCTTCAAGTGAAATTCTTAGTCTGAAAATGTTTAGATTACTTTTAAATCCCCTTCCATTAAGAAAAATCCTCCACGCTCACAAGCGTATCTCAGCAGCCACAGCGCCAAGCCTAACAAATAGAGATGAAGATGAGGATAATACTGGAGGGGTTACACAATTTCCCTGCTTGATCGGGGGGCGTGTCACCCAAGGTTTTCTCTTCCTTTCCACTGGAAAGGACAGCTGGAGCTCCACACAGAAAACCCGCCCACACAACTTGCAGGACCCTCAGGTTTTGTGTGGAAAGCAGAAAGAAAGGAGGACAATCTGATGTTTCCAAAGGTGCAGAGGAAAACCGGCTCGGAGCGGCTTTGGGCGCACGATGGGGGTCGGTGGAAGCCGGTGGGAGCCTCGGCTAACCCTGGGGAGCAGAGGAGAGCAGGACCAACCCCACGTCTACCCACTCGGCTCCTGCCCCCTCCAGCCCACCCTCCAGCCCACCCTCAGGGGCGACCCGAGACGCGCAGGGTGGGCGTCGGAAAGTGCAAACCACTGGGCAGGTCCGGAGGCTCCCGGGGTCTGGGGGATGAGGGAGGAACCTTCTGTACCCGTTGTTCTCCGCACAAGAGCAGCTCCGGGTAACTGAACTCCACGCAGCTCTCGTCGGTGGGATCCTTGAGCACCAGCTCCAGGCGCACCGTCTCCCTCGGCGGCCTCAGCTGCGGCTCGGGCCGGGAAGCCGACTCCCGCGGCGGGGGCGGCTGCAAGTGCAGCTGCGGGAGCGGCGGCGGCGGCGGCGGCGGCTCGGGCCGCGGGGGCTCGCGCTGCAGCGACATGGGCGGCTCGGCGCGGCTGACCTCGCGCTGGGGGAGCGGCTTCTCCCGCGGCGGGGGCTGCGCGTCCGACCGGGGGACAGCCTCCCGCGGGACCGGCTGCTCCGCCCGGACCGGCTCGCGATGCGGCTGCGGCTCCAGCCGGGGGGGCTCGCGAGGGTACTCGGGCTCGCTTTCGGGCCCCGGGTACTCGGCCTCGCGCCGCCTCACCGGTGACAGGCTAATAAACGCTACTCTGCGCGGCTCCGCCATCCCTACTGTTCTGGCCCTCTGCCCTCGCTCGCGCCGGCGCTCGGTTCTACGCCGAGTTGTTTGCCTGCCCGCCCTTCCTCTTGCTCTCCGTCGCTTTTCTTCCCTCCACCACCCTCAGCCGTCTCCGCCGACGCCACCGTGAGTGCGGACCGTGCCCCCTTCCCCGCCACTATGTTCTGATGGGCTCCACCGCCATCGCCAGGGTCGCCGCAGCCGCCATGTTGGATCCCCCACATAAATAGAAGCAGGCCGCTGAGCGGGCGCATGCGCAGTCCGAAGACGCTCGCGTCCACCGTCGTGGCTGTGGCTCAGTTTTCCTCTTTTCCTCCCAACAGTCTGGGAGTCCAGACAGGTCAGCGGAAGTGACGTCGTGGCAGGGCCGGTTTCCTTGGAAACGGAGACGCCGTCTGCGCCCTTTCTAAAAGGGAGGGGTCCGGGGGTTCCAGAGAAGCTTCCTATTCGCATCCGGAAACCCGAGGCGCTTGCCCAGGGCGAGCATCGGGAGGTGCCCAGGACCGACGTCGTCATGGCGCTGGGTCCCGCCCGGAACATGCCTCCCGCACTCGGCTCCAGAGAGTTGGGTTGTCAGCCGGTGGTTCGAGGCGGACTCGGGGAAAGCGTAGAGGGACGCCAGGACCAGCCCGTGTACCTGCCCGCCCTGCGCCCCCGCAGCCCCACGGGAGAAAGGAAATGGCGAACTCCGGCGGGATCGCCTGTGACTTCCCTCCGCGGAGCGCGACACAGGCCCTTTCCTAGAACGACCGTTTCCTCTCCGGGCCGCGGGGGCGGACCGTGTGTGGCACGGTTGTAAAATGTCCAATAACGTTTTGCTGTTGGGAAATGGAACAAGCAAGTGAATACTTGTGGGCTCGTTCGTAAAGCCTAAGCTGTTGCTATTAATCTCAGACTTAAGAGGGTTTGGTGGTATTTTAGGGGACGTACTCTCTGAAAGTAGATGCTAAAGGATCCATTTCAGGGGGAGAAACCTGCATTGGGCACTCCTCGTAGGGCGCACCTTGATAAACTAATTAGGATACATATGAAATGGATGACGATTAGTATTCGTTTTAACTCATTCAGTAGGAAGTAAATGTCAGGGCTTGCCCTCCACATCCTGAAGGAAATCCTGTTAATTCCATTAACTGGATAAGAACAATGACATGTATTGACGACTCTTTGAGTCAGTGTGACGTCACAGACACATTCTGAACAGGTTCAGTTTTTTGCTCCTCTATTTTCATATTTGTCTGAAGATGGTGATGGACTACATGGTTCCAGAAGTCCCTCGCAGCTCTAAAATGCTGTCATTTTTCCTTGGCACTCTTTTACCTACAGTATCCTCTTTCCCCTTGCTCCTCTCTGCTTCTTCATTAGTCTCATTTCTGGGTTGTCTTAGTAGCCTTCACTCTCTTTTCCTGCCAGTCTTGCAGTGGGGCTTCATTAATGCATCTAAAACACTGTTGTATAGTATTATATCACTCTCTGTCCTAGCCGCAACTTAGCTGCAAAGTAAGATGGTTTGCCCTCTGGAATTGAACATTAGGATACACTTAATTGGCAATAGCAGAGACAAACAGAATCAACATAAATAGGTAGAATGGACCACAGTTCATGACTTATGTTAGTCTTCTCTGAGGAAGACACATTTAGGTTAAGACCAGAATGCCTTGAGAAGATCATAAGGAAGGGAGGGTATCACAGAGAAAGAAAAGCAAGCGTCAAGTCTGCATAAGGAGTGAGCTTGGAGAATTGGAAGATAGGTCAGAATGGCAGGAGCACAGCAAACAAGAAGGGGAGAGAGAGAGGAGAAAAATCCCAGCAAGAGGTAGGGGCCAGGTCATGAGGACAGGGCGGTGATTCCTGCATTTGGCAAATGGAGACTTGGTGACATCGAGGAGATTTTTTAGTTTGTGGCACATTATCACTGGTCTATGCAAGGCCATTCTCAATCTCTCTCTCTCTTTCTCTGTCTGACTTTCTCTTATCATCCCAAATCTCCAACAGAAATTTTACAGGTAACTTTTTTTGGTATGTGAGCGTGTAAAGATGTGTATTATTTTATATGCATATGTATATTTAATATTTTTTATTGTTTTTTTAGAGAGAGAGGAAGGGAGAGAAAGAAAGAAACATTGATGAGAGATACATTGATCAGCTGCTGAATTGGGACCTCTTAGTCCATGGGACGATACTCAGTCCACTGAGTCACACCAGTTTATATGCATATATTTTAAATTTGTGAATTTAGTGTTATATATCTCATTTTGTTTCTTTTTTTTACTCAACACCATGTTTTTAAGATCCACTCATGTTGCTGTTTTTTGTTTAATCCTCACCCAAGGATATTTTTTCCATTTATCTTCAGATAGAGTAGGAGGGGGAGAGAAGGAGAGAGAGAAACATGGACATGAGAGAGACATCAATTGGCTGCCTCCCACATGACCCCAATCAGGGCCAGGGCCCAAACCGAAACTGAGGTACATGCCCTTGACTGGAATTGAACCCGAGACTCTTTGGTCCTAGGGTCAATGCTCTAACCTCTGAGCCAAACTGGCCAGGGCGAGATCCACTCATGTTGCTGTTTATACTATATTTGGTTTATAACTTTTGAGTAGTAATCTGCAATAGTATGTTTTGTCTATTCACTTAGTGATGGATACTCAAAGTGCCTCCTGCACCCACCCTACCACCACCACCACAGTGCAGCTATGAACACACTCATTCTTGTGCCCTTTGGATCCCTGAGAAAATGTATTTGGGACAAATACTCAGGTGAGAACTGTTGGGTCCTAGGATACACATACACATTAAAGGGTCCTAGGATACACATACACATTAAAGGGCTGCTGTCCAGAATGGCTGCACCAGTGCGTGCCAGTTCCTGCCCTCCACTGCATTGTCACCACCAAGTCCAGTTTAATTTTGGCCAGTTATTATTTTAATTTGCATTTCTCTAATGACTAAGGAATTTGAACATCTCTTTATATACTTGGTCGTCCTTTAAGTTTCCTCTTTGAAATTTCATTATCTCTTTTTCTATTTGTCTGTCTTCCATTTCCTGTCTTTATCTTGTTGAATATACAATCATTTCAAATCAGTGAGGAAAGAATGAATTATTAAATAAACAGTTTAAGATAACTACATAGGTATATGGACAAGAATAAAATATCACACCTTATGAAGGGATACATTTCTAGTGAAACAAAGTTTTAAATGTAAAAAAATAAAACCATAAAAACTCTGTAAGAAATCAGCTGGGATTTTAAATAATCTCACATTAGGGAAGGCATTTATAAGTATTATTGATAATTTCAACTGTTTAAAGTGTCTGCTGACAGGAAAACAGTCTTGACTAATAGACATATGACAAACTAAACAAAATTTGCAACATATTTTACAAATGGTAAATTTCCCCAATCCATAAAGAATTGCTATAGATCAAGGAGAAGGAACAATAATAACCTAATGGGAAAATATGTGAACAAATAGTTCACAGGAAAGGAAATAAAACAGCTCTTCAGCAAATGAAATATGCTCAACCAGGCTCAATTGCTGTATCAAAAAATATATGCATTTCTAACTTTGATAAATTGCCCTCCATAGAAACTATCCATTTATATTCCACCAACAGTGTATCAGGGTCTCTGTGTCTCTATGCCATGGCAACATGTTATCAAACATTTTTATCTTTGCCAAGTTGATATATTTTATTTAAATGATTTTGGTATCTATCTCTCATGATGAATCAATTCATACAATGGAATTCTATGCAACCTTTAAAAAATCTCATCACTAAGCTCTATCCTTAAGGGAAAAAAGCAATATGCAAAAAATATTTAGTATACTACCATTTATACAAAAAGAGGAAGAACACACCCTGGCCGGTTTGGCAGTGGTTACAGCATCGGCCCGTGGACCAATGAGTCTCAGGTTCAATTCCGGCCAAGGGCATGTACCTCGGTTGCGGTTCATCCCTGGCCTCGGTCGGGGTCGTGTGAGAGGCAGCCAGTGTGTGTCTCACATCGATGATTCTCTCCCCCCCCGCCCCACTGACACACACACTCTATCTGAAGATAAATGAAAAAATATCCTCGGGTGAGGATAAAAAAAGAGGAAGAACGGTGTGTTAAAAGAGAGAAATAATGTATGTTTATATGTACATAAAAGATCACCATGTATATTTGCAAAACTGGAAATCGATTTGGGGAGGGACACTGTGTGGCCAGTTTTAGGAACAGGAGAGGTTTAACTATCAGCTGGAGACAATCTAGCTGTGCTAGCTTTGATCCCAGAGGCAGGCAGTGGGAGAGAAGGAGAGAAACATCTATTGGTTGTTTACGTTTGCACATCGACCTGAATCAAACCCACAACCTGGGTATGTGCCCTGACTGGGAATCCAATCTGCAACCTTTCAGTGTATGGGAGGATGCTCTAACTAACAGAGCCACATTGGCCAGGGTGCAGTCACCTTTATTGAATGTTTTAAAAGTCCTTGAAAAGGAAGTCTGTTTTCTGTTTTCAAACTATATCTATATTAACAATATATTCCTCAGTAGTTGTGATATTTGTTATCTATACGCTTTACTTACATTTTTTTTCCCATTTCAATTGCCACAAACTGTAATCTACTCCTACTGTCACCCGGTAACTCTTATCTTTTTTGTTTTTTGAATATTGATGCTATTTCCTTTGCTACATATTCATAACTGTTATATCTTCATTGAGAAATGGACCCTTTATCATTCAAAGTGTGTTTCTTTGACTAGCTTAATGATTTTGACCTGGATTCAACCCTATTTGATTGTGACACCTGCTCTCTTTTTATTTGCACTTGCCTGATTGTACTATTGCCCATCTTTTATTGTCAACATTTATGTGTAAACAGCACAGAGTTAGGTTTTTCTTTGTGATTCAATCTGCCAATTCTTTTCATTTAATAGGTGAGTTAAACCCGTTTACATTTTTGACCTGAGAGGTATGTCTGAGCATAGATCTGCCACATTATCTTATGTCCTAATTCCTCCTTTCAACCTTTTAAAAAAATTCTCCATGAACTGATGTTTGCTTTGTTTTATGTATGTTACTTCTGTTAATTTGGAAGGTTTATATTTTTGTTCTAATGGGATGATTTTATAATGTGCTTAATTCTTAATTTATTTGGACATTGTTCTTAAGTCCATACCATGATCAATGATAAAATGTATTTTCTACACTTTAACTTGGCATTGTAAAATACACTTATATACTTTGATTTATCAGCTTTAATGATACCTTAAAGATAAAATATCAATGAACTACCTTTTTTTTTTTTTTTTTTTTTTTTAATCCTCACCCGAGGACATTTTTCCATTTTTTGTTCAGACAGAGCGGGAGGGAGAGAGAGGAAGAGAGAGAGAGAGAAACATCGATATGAAGGGACACATCGAGTGGTTGCCACCCGCACGACCAACCAGGGCCGGGGACAAACTGCAACCGAGGTACGTGCCCTTAGCGGGAACCGAACCCGGGTCTCTCTGTACCGCAGGCCGACGCTCTAACCGCTGAGCCAAACTGGCCAGGGCATGAACTACCTTTTTTTATACTTTTCTGTCAGAGTTTATATTTGGTTACAGCTTTCACTTACACATCACCAATTTTTCTAGTGATATTTTCATCCACCATTTGTCTTCTTTCCTTCCTTTTTTTTCTCTTGTATTAATTTTCTTTTTTAATATATGTTTTTATTGATATTTTTGAGAGAGAGAGAAACATGGATCAATTGCCTCCTGCTGAAACTACAACCTGGGCATGTGCCCTGACCAGGAATCCAACCAGCGACCTCTTGGTGCATGGGTCAACACTCAACCACTGAGCCACACTGGCTGGGGCTGTATTAATGTTCTATAGACTGTGTTGTCTGTTTTGGTTACTCATCTTTGAAGAAGAAGAGCTTTCCTGGACCAGGTATTTTGGTGAATATGCATGCCAGGGGACCCCAGGGCCATGTGCCCACCTGGCAGGTATTTACCTTATAGCTCAGGGTTTTGCATTTACTCTTCATCTCCTTTGATTAGCAGCTGTGGAGCTGTTCACATTGCTGTCTTCTGAGCTACAGAGCAAAGTGCTTTCTGCAAATACGGCTTGACTCTGATTCTTTGGTTTGCTCTGCCACCTCTGCTTCTCAGAACTAAATTGTAGACTTTTTTTTTTTTCATTTGTCATAGGGCAATGACATATGAAGGTTTAGCTTTTTCTCACACACCCTCTCCTCGACCCTGCAACATGGACACTTTCTACCTCTGATCCTCCCAATACTGTTGGATCAATATTTAGTTGAATCTGTGTTATCTCCTCTCCACCCCAGCTCTTCCTACCCCATTTCTACTAACCACCATCCTGATTTTTTAAAATTAAATTATTTATGGGAGAGAGAGATTTGTTGTTCTACTCAGTCTATGCATTCATTGGTTGCTTCTTATATGTGCCCTGACTGGGGATTGAACCCCAATATTGGTGCATCAGCACCACACACTAACCAACTGAGCTACCAGGCCATGGCCAACCATTCTGATTTTTTTGTTCATCACTCTCCTGTCTCCCTTTTGATTATGTATTTGTTTGAGTTGTCTTTAACTTATAAAAAGATATTACTGTTTCATTCACGTTGTCACAAATATAGTTCACTTATTCTGACATTACCACGGTTTACTTATCCACGCTCCAGTCAGTGGGTATTGGGGTTGCATCCAGACTTTCCCTGGGGAGAGAGCTGGGAGGACCATTCTTGTACATAGCTCCTGCTGTACCTGTTCAGGAGTGTCTCCTGGACATGCACTGAAGAGTGCAATTTCTGTGTCATAGTTTGAAACTACAAGTTTACAAATAGGGCCATACTGGCTTTCAAAGAACAAATTAACCTCTATATGAAAATCAAGACCAGGAACAATGAAAAATTAAGGTTAAACATCCGTAACTATTACTTATGCTGTTCTTATCATCTAACATCTGCTTATTCTCTATCTAGTTAAATTCTATACAAGTTTCAGGTTATGATTCTCTTCCCCTATTTAGCCTTTTCTATTTACCCACTTCACAGCTTTCCCGTTTATTTTCCTCAGTAAATGTATATGCTGTACAAGCCCATCATTTCGTTCCTTTTACAATACCTTGCAATTATTCTTTAGGACACTATTACCTATATTTTCATCCTAACATACACTTGTAATTTTTAAAACTTGAATGACTTGCCCTGGTGTGGCTCAGTTGGTTGGGCATTGTCCCATGCACCAAAAGGTTGCTGGTTCAATTCCCAGACAGGGAACATGCCTGGATTTCAGGCTCCATCCCCAGCAGGGGGCAGTAGGGGGCACACAGGAGGCAGCCAATTGATGTTTCTCTCTCACATGGATGTTTCTCTTCCTCTCCCTTTCTCTTTTTCTAAAAACATATTAAAAATAAACCTGATTGACTTGTTTCAGCTACACCACATTAATAACTACTCTTCAGTCATAAACTGGCAAAGAAGAATATAATTATATGTTAGAGGGGAAATTAGAAATAGATGGGTACGCTTGATTATTTAACTGTGCACAATAGGAAAGACCTGTACATGTTTAGAGGGCAGTACGATTAACCTGAAAAATTTTTTAATGTTTTTTTAATTGATTTTTTAGAGAAAGAGGAAGGGGGAGAGAGAGAGAAACATTAATCGGCTGCCTCCTGCACGTACCTTGCTGGGGATCGAGCCCAAAATTGAGGCATGTGCCTTGACTGAGAATTGAACGATGTTCAATCCACTGAGTCACACTGGCCAGGGTCCCCTGAAATTTTTGTTAAGCATACAGTTACTCTAAGCTACAGTGCAGAAAATGTAATTCAGAAACCCATGAACAATCAGAGATTACTGAGAATCCAGGTTTTTCTTCACCTTAGGGCCTTCATTCACATACACAGACTCAGTTTTTATCTGGTTGTGTTGCACTCTCTGCTTTGATCGGTAAGAAGCTTGAAGGTGAATTTCTAGCCTGCCTTTAGTAATTTTTGTATGTATGTTTGTGTATGAACTTTACTCTTGGTTTCCTTTATTCTTAAAAGCCTATCTTCATATTTTAGGAAATTATTTCACATGTCTTCTGGAACACAGTGAGACACAAGTAACTGACCAAATGAATACATGAGTGCAGGAATGAATACACAATAACTAAGATGAATCAATTTAGATAAAGTGCATCCACAGTTTATGCTATGGATGCGCACACCTGAGTTTCCCATTGTTCTCTCTCCCGAGGTTCGCCTAGCAAGGTACTCATTTCCCGTACCTGAGGTTTGTAAACTGTGTGCTCCCAAGAGCGGCAGCCTGAGTGCTGGACCTGCTGCGTCTGCTTCTTTCTCTCCCCTTCGCCCCAACCAACAGGGCAGTTCCTAGTTGTATCTGGCATTTAGATGTTATTTAAAAATATTTTTTCTTCATTGATTTTTAGAGAGAGAGGAAGGGAGAGAAACATCAATGGGAGAGAACATCGATTGGCCACCTCCTGCATGCCCCCCACTGGGGATCAGGCCCACAACCTGGGCGTGTGCCCTGACCGGGTATTGAACTGGAGACCTCTTGGTGCTTGGGTCGACGCCCAACCACTGAGCCACACCGGCCAAGCAAAGATTTTATATAAAGAAAGGATTTTATTGCAAAAAAGTACAAACTTGTCTATAGACTACACACTCGATGTGCACACATCAGCTGATTGTATTCATCTGGTGTTTTATTGTGTACTGTCTTGAATTCTTCGCACATTCCTGCAGTCCAGAGTTAAGGTGGGCTAAAGGCACATCACAGGTTTCTAGCTCTGCTTCTCTGAGAGCATCCCTGACTAGGCCAAATATGTTTGAACATAATCATAAAATACGTATAAGCCTTAGAATAGAAGTATTTTATAATTTGAAGAAGAGAAAGAGAATTATTCATCTAAGTCAGATTGAGACAGTCCTAAATATCGGAACTAGTAGCTAATTCATTTTTGCCATTAGAAAGTGGATTAAACTATTGTGATATAACACCCACCTGCTTCAACCTTTTCAAAGAGCATGCCATAAAAGAGGAAAGCAGTCTCTTGGTTTCTGTGTACTTGGTTGGTGTGTTGCCTGTGTTGTACACATGGCAGAAGCCTGGGCATCTTGCTAGCTGTTGAGTTTCAGGATTCATTCTGACTGCTTCTCCCAAATGAGGCAGGAAGTGTCCAATTTAGATGGATACAATCATTCCTGTTGCCTTCTTTTACCTCTCAAGACTTTGTTCCTACTGACAACAACCACCACATCTTACTGTGTTTACTTGGGTAGACTTCTGTTAGACTGAACTTTCCTTTTTAAATTAAATTTATTGGGGTGACATTGGTTAATAAAATTATATAGGTTTCAAGTGTACATTTCTTTGATACATAATCTGAATATTGCATTGTGTGCCCATAGACTGAGCTCCTTGAGGGTCAGGACTGTGCGTTATCTTTGCACCCCAGCACCTAGTATATGCTTGGCACATGATCCAACAACAATTAGATGGGACCCAGAATACATGAGGTCAGATCTCACAGGTCCCCTGCTCTACTAGTTACTACATGCTTAATTATTCAGTCAACAAGTGTTGAGAGCTTTCTATATGTGAGGTGTTGTAGTATGTACTGGAACGGGCCATAACTCAGCAGTCAAACCTAATATGATTTAGCAGGAACCATGAGCCTTAATTGACAGAGATTCTTAGGGACTGTTTACTTTCCTCTCTTATAAGAGTAATTTGTGGCCCGGCCGGTGTGGCTCAGTGGCTAAGCGTCAACCCTTGTACCAAGAGGTCGCTGGTTCGATTCCCGGTCAGGGCACATGCCCAGCTTGTGGGCCCAACCCCCAGTGGGGAGCATGCAGGAGGCAGCCAATCGATGCTCTCTCTCATCAATGCTTCTATCTCTCTCCCTCTCCCTTCCTCTCTCTCTAAAATCAATAAAGGTGAGGGGAGTAATTTGTGGAGCCCCAAACTTTGTTTTTGTCCCCCTCACTCTGGGGGCAGGAAAGAAAGGGGAGAAGGCACATGACACACCCAGGTCTTGCACTCGCCACACTCACAGAATACCATAATAAAAACCAATAATAAACTTTAATTTGAATATATTATAGAATAATTATTGTGAAGTATAAAAATAGTTGTAAAAATATTTTCCAGTTACAAGTAATATTTGCTACAGACTATAAATAGTACATGGATGCTATGAACTGTACACGTTACACGGCACTGCTGGGCCTGGAGCTTCCTCTCTCCTGTACCATCACCGAGAGAAAAGCAGCTATACAAACCACTCTGCAGTCTGAGACCCTGCCAAGACCCTTCAGAAGTAGCTGTCCCAAATGGCAGAACTGGATGGCATCTTTCCTTAACTAGTCTTTATGGGTTTGGTTATTTTTGTGTTTTGTGTTTGTTTTTTGCTTAATTATATAGATCAAAAACTTTTTTATTCTTCATAGATTTTAGAGAGAGAGGAAGGGAGAGGGAGAGATGAAAACATCGATGAGAGAGAGCATCGACTGGCCACCTCCTGCATGCCCCCCACTGGGGATTTGGCCCACAAGCTGGGCATGTGCCCTGATTGGGACTCCAACCAGCGACCTCTTGGTGCACGGGTTGACGCTCAACCACTGAGCCACACCAGTTGTTTTTTAAAAAACTTAAAAAAAATTAGTCTAAAATTTTGGGAATTGCTATTTTGGGAACGTAAGACCTCCCCCTCCCCCAAAAGACAGAAAGACAGAGGGAAAAGTGTTAAATTCAAGAAAAGCTCATTTAAAAAATAAATTACCATCAGTGGAAAAACTTTTCAAGTACTATATAGAACATTTGAAAATAACAGCAATTAACTGGAAGACAAATTTCATTGCCAAGAGCCACTGAGGAGTTCCGTGTCTTTTTTCCATTATCATGTTTGGCATATGGAAAGGATGTAACTTTGTTTTCTAAGATTCAGTACTCCGGCCAGTTTATTCCGATTTGTGCTCTGCACTGAAGCTCTACGTCTAAGATAAAAGACAAGAAACCTGGTCATCTTCCTGAGTAGAGCTGAAGCAACTGTCCGGGAGGCCAAGGCTATCTGAGGTCTTTGACCGTCTCTCCTTAGCTGCTTTCATTCCCACCACCTTCCCTTCTCCATGCTACACACCTTCTTCTTCCACCGGGATGGCTCTGCACTTTCCACACCTGTAATACTGGGTGCCTCAAACTCATAGGGAAAAAATGGTGTAGAAACAAAGGTAATCTGGTACATAAAAACATGTAGGTCTATTTTCTGAAAATAGCTTGTGAGCCTAAGAATGCTCAATTGTATAGTAGATTTATGTTATGAAAGCTCAGAAATGTGGGGCTGAAATGTGACTCAGGATAGAGCCCGGCCATTAGGAAATCCTCCAAAGGGCTCTACACAATCCATGTTCTACACCATTACATTAATAAATGGCCATAATGCGTACACATAACCTGTGGCCCTACTTTAAAACTGATGTTTAGTCAGCAAGATACACGAAGAAAAAAACCTGTTTTGTTACCTAAAATATAATGAAGAAATGACAAATGAGATTTGTATACTTTGCTTCCTTAAAGGTACCACATAGATTAAAAAAAATAAAATAAAATAACTACAGTGTTACTCCACTGCAATATGTTATTATCATCAAGAATTCAATTACTGAAAGATAAACCCCTAGCCCTGGCCCATGTGGCTCGGTAGGTTGGGCGTCATCCCAAGGTTGCCAGTTCGATTCTTGGTCAGGGCACACCCGGGATTTGGGCTCTAATCCTAGTAGGGGGTGTGCAAGAGGCAGTCAATCAATGTCTCTCTCTCTCTCCCCCTCTCCTTTCCTCTCTCTCTAAAAATCAACTATATATATATATATATATATATATATATATATATATATAAAGAAAGATTAACCCCAAGCCTATTATCTATTAATAACGGGACAGCTTGATAAAGGATCTTACTGCCATCTTATAATCGTATAGCTAGTTATAAGTTCTGTTCTCCCAAGCTTCAGAGATGCATTACGAAACTCTCTACAGAATTCCCTAGTAACAAGGGGTAGTGTATAGAGACGACTAAAAATAAGATGACAGAATGATGGTGACTCTTGAGCACTAATGGCATTTGTTATTTCAGCTTGGAAAAAATGCCACAGAATGTTTATATAAAAAAAGTTATGCCATTCTCCTTAAAGTCAGTAAATTACATAACAGTACTCCGAGTATCTTTGCAAGAAAGGCACTGGATAAGTCCACAGTCTTATTGCTGGTCAGATCGCAAAGGGCCACAGCATAGGCTATGGCACTTGGTTCAGCCAGGAGGCAAGGTCTCAGAGTCACTGGTCTTGTGGCTTGAAGATCAAGAAAGGAAAACGTCAATAAAACAGAGCCCTGCATCTTGCAGAAACTTGAGGAAAATGATTTCCAATTTTATGTCAAAGCAGGGACTGGCTCCCCAGGCCTCTGGAGCGATGTTAGACAGGCACTCTGTTCTCCTTGGCCCACTTCTTCATGATGCGGATGATGTACTCTACTTGGGTGTTACCGGTGCTTCTCAGTAGATGGAGCACTTCTCGAAGGGTCTCTCTGAGGAAAGGATTTGAAAGGACACAGTGTTTCAACAGAGAATGAAAATTAACAGGTAAAATAAACTGGTAGCTGTTCTTCATATACTTCTAGTAGGGCATTTTTGGTAACTGACTCTTTCCCTGTGTCTCATAGACCAATCACAAACTTCCTCGCTTTCTGTCTTACAGTGGCATAGTAAAATGAAAATTCGGATACCCTTCTCACCCAACCCAAGCTTTACTTGTTTACCTATACTACCTACACACATGTATTAATCTTTCTATCTTAATATGACACAAATATTTCCATTTCTGTGCTTATTCTGCATGACAGAGTAGAAAGTGGGTATATCAAGGAGCTGGGGTCACTGGGGTTCAAATTCTAGCTCCATACTAACAAGTCACCTAATTAATCTGCATCCCAGATTTCTTTTTGTTTAAAGTGATAATCAATCGCCCTGGCCAGTTTGGCTCAGCGGTTAGAGTGTCGGCCTGCGGTCCGGAGAGACCCGGGTTCGGTTCCCGCTAAGGGCACGTACTTCGGTTGCAGTTTGTCCCCGGCCCTGGTTGGTCGTGCGGGTGGCAGCCACTCGATGTGTCCCTTCACGTCGATGTTTCTCTCTCTCTCTCTCTCCCTTCCTCTCTCTCCCTCCCACTCTATCTGTACAAAAAAATGGAAAAATATCCTCGGGTGAGGATTAAAAAATAATAATAAAGTGATAATCAATCACCATAAGCTGGGTATCACTACCATAATTATGAAATTTTATAAAGCCAGAGGAATGAATGAATTCTTAGAGAAAAATAATATATTAATAAACATGGGGAAAAAAGCAAGTTAAGGACCAAGATTTGGCAAGATTATTCTGATTTATGATGCCTCGTATTTATTTTTTAAGTAATTTAAATTTAATTACAATTAAAATGAGTGTTTTAAGTAATGTATACTAAAACTCCCCTATTACCTTATCAAATCTACAGGTAACTGTGTATTGATTCTCTTCCCTAAGAGTTCTCTCATATTTTTTACTTCTTTTTTCTACTCAACCAACCTCTTTTACTTAATCAAATTCACTTAAACTTTTATTTAAGACTGGAAGTAGATACAAGGCAGGAGGTAATTTTTGATAGATTATTTACTTATAAAACTATCATACCTCCTATTCATATATCAGTAACAAATATATTCCAGGAAGTTGTTTCTTTCTAAAAAAATTTTTTTTCCTTTATTGGCCTTAGAAAGAGGAAGGGAGAGGGAGACAGAAAAACTATCAGCTGATCAGCTGCCTCCTGGACGCCCCCTACTGGCAATCAAGCCGGCAATCCCAGCATGTGCCCTGACCAGGAATCAAACCAGTGGCCTCTTAGCACATGGGTCGATGCTCAACCACTGAGCCACACCAGCTGGACTAGAAATATGTAACATATTAAACTTTTATTCATCATTCTAAAACATCATTATAATTTTGAGTTTTCAGAAGAGGATAAATGTCATCCATGAAAACAATTCTTTTTCCTCACAAACCAGCAAATGAGTAAAGGTAGTGTTTCTTGTCTGTGTACTTACTTGGGCTCTCTCCCAGCTAAGATCATCTGGAAAATGCCCACACAGGCACCCCTCTTGCCTTCCCAATATTCAGGGTTAGGATCAAGCCTCTCTAGAACATCAAAGGCTTTGGCCGAATAGTAAAACTGGCCCATCTGAAGAAAAGAAAGAATTGTGGTACTACTTATAGTCACCAGATTACGAATGAAACTAAACACAAAGATACCATGAAACAGCACTGTATAAAATGAGTGCATGGGTAATGATAACATTTTCAGTTAGCAAATTAGATAAATTTAAAAAAAGGAAAATCACAGTTTGAGTATATGAGTTCAATTTAAATCAGCTAACCTTCATTCAGTTTTCAATATAACGTTGTTTTCTACATAGTGTCAAGTTATTCTATAATCAACACATCTGTCTTTTCTTCTAATTATATTCTAATCTTGAGAATAAACTCTGTCAACTGTGATTTGAACTGAGTATTTTTCATGTCTTCTCAATACATTCTGTAGGGGATTACTATCATTCATTTTATGCTAGTTTGATCATGTTCAACCCAAGAGGATAGTCCTTCCCTGACCTTGTCTAAATTCTCAGTATGCCTAGGTGTATACTGAAACTACTCTAAAACATGAAATCTTGAAAACATTTCATTTATCTTGACATATATCTTTCCCAAATATACTACAAATTTCCTTAGCCTTGTAGAACATGCTAAATATCATAAATTTTGCTTAGATGAGTTTCCTTATCATAAACGTAGTGTTATGTAGCAATTTCACCGATGGCTTCAAATTGCTGAGCAATCCCCTCCTCAGTGTGGCTTAGTTACTTCTCCATTCCAGTGTGGCTGTTGTCCTAAACACTGCAATTTCCTGCAGAGCCCTACTGCATTCTTAGCATAGCTTTTCTATCTACTTCATAGGGAACACACGACTTTCCTCACTTCAGTTAAAATTATACCTTCATTCAGCCTTCCCTCTTTTCTGCCTAGCTCACAGGGAGAAGTGTTTTTATTCCTTTCCAAGGTTAATCCTGCTTCCTGTGTCCTCTTATGCATTTTGGAGGGTGAAAGAACACACACAGAGAATGGTGCATGCAACATAAATGTACGATTTAATGTCTGATTATAAGGTGAATACAAGGGTAACCACCACCCAGGTCAAGGAAGGAAACATTGACAGCAAAAGAGCTCTTTGCATCACTTCCAGACCACAAGCTTTTTTCCCTCCAGAAGTAACTATTACTCCAACCTTTATGGCTGTCAATTCTTTGACTCTTTTTTTTTTCTCATTTTGTTGTTGTTGTTGTTCAGATAGAGTGGGAGGAAGAGAGAGGAAGAGAGAGAGAGAAACATCGACATAAAAGGGACACATCAAGTGGTTGCCACCCGCACGACCCAACCCAGGTCGGGGACAAACTGCAACCGAGGTACATGCCCTTAGTGGGAACCGAACCTAGGACTCTCTGGTCAGTGGGCCGATGCTCTAACTGCTGAGCCAAACCGGCCAGGGCAGTTCTTCAACTTTTTATGTATATATCTTCAGACAATATAATCGAGTTTTGCTCTCATAATTTTATCTATCTGATATGCTACTGTAAACACTCTTTTGTGTCTTGCAGATGTTTATAAGATTCATCTCGCTTATGTTTATAAGGTTGATCTTTCTCTACCACACTTTGCTGTTTCCCCTGCTGCTGCTGCTGCTCCTACCACTACCGTCATGACTGCTGGTAACTTCTAAAACCGCGTCTCTAATCCCCACCTCTCACGTGAACACCCCAACTCCAGGCCCGCCCTGATAATTTCCCAGATGTAGTATCTCTGCCTAGGAGCCCCAAATGCACTTCAGATTTTTTATAGTTAAAAATGAACTAAATTCCTATCTTTTGATGTTTTCTTTCCCTCTGCCTCCCCTAACTTACCTAACATCACTATCATCCACCAAGTCATGTTATGCAATTTCAAGTTTCCTATTTTAACACCTTTTCCATTGAAGGTGACTCACTTTATTTTGGTAATGATTCACTTTGAAATGAGATTTTATTGATTACTATTAGACTCTTTTTACCTTTACCTGACATTTTCCTGTCTTTTAGATAGAAAGAAATATTCCAAAAATAGGAATTTCTGGAATTTGAGGCTAATTTTTTAAAAAGCTTTTACTTTTTTTTTTAATCTTCACCTGAGGATATATCTTTTTTTAACTGACTTGAGAGAGAGAGAGAAACATAGATGGGTTGCCTCCTGTACAAGCCTTGACTGGGGATCAAATCCTTTGGTGAAAGGGACAATGCTTCAACCAAATGAGCCACCCAACCAGGGCAAAAAAACTTTTAATTTCTCTCTCTCTTTTTTTTTTTTTAATCCTCACCCGAGGACATTTTTCCATTTTTTGTTCAGATAGAGTGGGAGGGAGAGCAAGAGAGAGAAACATCAATGTGAAAGGGACACATTGAATGGTCGCCACCCGCACAACCCAACCAGAGCCGGGACAAACTGTAACCGAGGTACATGCCCTAGCGGGAACCGAACCTGGGTCTCTCTGGACCACAGGCCGACGCTCTAACCGCTGAGCCAAACCGGCTAGGGCTCTCTCTTTTTTCTTAATCTTCACTGCCACCATTGATTTCTTTAGATAGAGTGGAAGAGAGGAAGGGAGGGAGAGAGAGAGAAATATTCATGTGAAAGAGACACATCGATTGGTTGCCTTTCTAAAGACCCCGGACCAGGGCCAGGGATCGAACCTGAAACCAAGGCACGTACATCTCACCAGGAATTGAACCCTTGACTCTTTGGTCCACAGGATGATATTCTAACTGCCGAGCCAAACCGGCCAGGGCAGCTTTTAATTTTTAAAAAGCTCCTCCCTGACTTTCCAAGCCCTACACACACACACACACACACACACACACACACACACAGTCAGACCTTTACTAAATGACTGCTTTTTCATTTTCTTTTTCTGGGTCCTTTGTCTTTGCTGTCTGCTATTTGCATATTGGTATCCCCTAAGGTTTGGTTTGCAACCATTTACTTTTCCTCACTTTACGTTCTTACCTGGGCAGTTCTACTGTTTTTCAGGGTTTTAATTACTACTGTAATGTTGATGATTTCTCCAAATCTATGCCTGTAGATGTCAAAGGACATCTTTCTTGAGCTTCAAAACCAAATTTCCAACTATCAGATGAATATTTGTATGTGGATGCTATCTAAAGATTCATAACCTTTGGATATGTAAAACCTTCTCTCGAAATCATTATTTCATATACACATAAAAACCCTGACACACTGTCGATTTCTGAGTTCAGTTCATTCACAATAGAGATGACATTTCTGATATCACTATGCAAATCCTCTCACTAACAGCCATTTAGGCCCTGGGACACTTTCCCCTAATATTTAGCTAATGTAGCAATGTGATACTGATCTTCATTTTCCCTTTATCCTCATTCAGACTCACCTTGTAGCAGTCATTAGCAATGAGCTGTAAGAGGCTAAAGGACTCGCCAGAGGTTTCCATCTTGAGATAAAGTTCCCAGGCTAGTCTTGGTTTTTTATTCATTATATCTACAAAAAGGAAACAAAGATTCATGCTTTTTAAATGTACAAGAAATACACTTCTGCATCTTGTTATTCTATGGATTTGGTTCTATGTTTCAAATGTACACAATGATGGTAAATAGCTCTTACACGGAAAGCTTGACCGTCAGCATTAATCTGGTTCCCATCTGAAGTGTACCATACTTAAATTTTTTATGTAAGTTAGGATTCAGATAATTACGTCTTTTTAGGTTGGGTTGATTTTTAGTAGTTACCACTTAGGTCATCTGCTTAAAAGAGGACACCCATCATTCATTCAATTGTACTCATATACTTTCAGCCTCACTTAGAATATCTGATTGCTAACATTTTCCTGTAACTTTAAAATTCAGGGAGCATTTTATTTTATTTATTTTTAATTTATCTTTGTTAAACTTCACCCAAGGATATTTTTCCATTGATTTTTAGATAGCATGGAAGGGAGGGAGGAGGAGAGAGAGAGAGAAACATCAATGTGAGAGAAACACATCAATTGGTTGCATGATGACCCCGACAGGGGCTGGGTATCTACGTGCTAGGTCAATGCTACATGGTAGAACTAATCACAGGGTAAACTTATGTATGTGCATGGCCACCCTAACTGACTAGCATTAATAAGATGATTTTGGTGTTCACTTCTTCTATAAAAAAAAAACTTAGAAAATGCTCAGTATGATTTCCATCCAGAAGATTATACGGCAGAGATGAAAAAGAGGATTCCTCGGCAACATTTAAAAGATGACTCACTCGCCTTGGCCGGTTTGGCTCAGCGGTTGGAGCGTCGGCCTGCGGTACAGAAAAGATGACTCACAGTGGACTGAGCTTTGTCCCATGCACCAGGAGGTTGCCGGTCTGATTCCCAATCAGGGCACATGCCTGGGTTGCAGGCTCGATCCCCAGTAGGGGGCATGCAGGAGGCAGCCAATGGACGTTTCTCTCTCATTGATGCCTCTCTCTCTCTCTCCCTCTCCTTTCCTCTCTCTCTAAAAATCAATACAAATATATTAAAATAAATAAATAAATAAATAAATAAATAAATACTCTCAGAATAGACACAGGGATGTAAAGTACCACATGGAGAATACAGTCAGTAATATTGTAATAACTATGTAAGGAGTCACATGGGTATAGATTTATCAAGGTGATAACTTAGTAAGTTATATAACGTCTAATCACTGGGTTGTATACCTGAAACTAATACAATATTGTATGTCAATAATAACTGAAAAGTAAAAAGTGGCCTGGCTGGTGTGGCTCAGTGGCTGAGTGTTGACCCACGCACCAAGAGGTTACCGGTTCGATTCCCAGTCAGGGCACATGCCCAGGTTGTGGGCCCAATCCCCAGTGGGGGGCATGCATGAGGCAGCCAATCAATGTTCTCTCTCATCGATGTTTCTATCTCTCTTTCCTCTCTCTAAAATCAATAAAGAAAAATTAAAAAGAAAAAGAAAAAGTGATTTAAAGTAAAAGAAAAAAGACGACTCACAGCACCGAGCTAACCAACTGAGGTAAATATAATCATTCTTCAACTTCTCACTTTGGATTAAAAGGAAAACCTGCAAGAAGAAAGAAAGGGAATAAACATGAAAATGGTTTTGCAGTAAGAACATTCACATCAGCTTATCTTACATTAATGATGAACAGAGCCTTATAGATGACCTAATTCTACACAGGCTAAGAAAGTGAAGGACAAAACTGTGGCGATTTTAACACACTTCTCTCAGTTATTAATATCATAAGCTAACAAAAGGTTGGTAAGAATATGGAAGACTTGAACAGAATAATTAACAACAGCACAATACATATTATTTTCATAAACACGTGACCATGCTACTGGATAATTTTAAAGCACTGGTGCTATACAGACCACAATTATCAAGTTAGAAATCAAAATAAAATAACCTGCAAAGGATAATGCATGTTTGAAAATTATAAAACACATTTTAAAATTACAGTAAAAAAAAGTATCCATAATGGAAATTAGTTGAATAATTTGTTGAATAACAAAATTCAGTTGAATAATTCAGGTGAATTATTTTGAATGATTTAGACAAATCACTCTATGCAGTTTGAAGTTAAGATCATGGTTAGACTTAGAGGAAAGAGATTAACTCAAAAATGGGATGATGGGGTTTCTAGGGTTATGATATATTCTGTTTCAAGATTTGAGTTCCAATTATTTGGATCTGTTCACTTTTAAAAATCCATCAAGCTATACATTTTGATTTGTATACTTTTCTCCATGCATATAATGCTACTATAAAATTTATCCAAAAAAGGAAAACATTAATGTGTTATAAAATCCATATATATATATTCATATTGAGCTTGTTAATGTAACTTAGGAACAAAGAAACTTAATAATCCTTTACCCTTGAACATTTTATTTTAGTGAAGAAAACACAACGATGTTTTTAGACAGAATTATTTGAATGCCTTTCAAAGCAGGTACCCACCTCTTCGCCCTCACTGGTATTCCCGGTTGTAGCTTTGGCTTGGGCATAATTAAAGTTAAAGATGTCATCATTATAGAAGTAACTCTGAAAAACATCCCAAGAACAGGTCACATTGAGCATTAATATATAAAATAGGAAAACGGCCCTGGCTGGTTTGGCTCAGCAGTTAGAGCGTCAGCCTGTGGTCCAGAGAGTCCCGGGTTCGGTTCCCGCTAAGGGCACGTACCTCGGTTGCAGTTTGTCCCCGGCCCTGGTTGGGTCATGTGGGTGGCAACCACTCGATGTGTCCCTTTCACATCGATGTTTCTCTCTCTGTCTTCCTGTCTCTCCCTCCCACTCTATCTGAACAAAAAACAAAAAAATGTCCTCGGGTGAGGATAAAAAAAAAAGGAAAACATCAGTTATACCAGATAAACACAAAAATAAGCTTAAGGAATTAGCTGATAGCACCAATACCACCATAGTGAAAGGGCCATCTCTAAGAGTATCTTCTCGTTGACACATTTTATATATAGCACTTTGTATACAGTCATCTAGAAAATTCTGTACTGACCTTAAATGAGTTGAGGTAAATTAAGACATCCTCAAATTGCTTGAGCAGGAAGAAACAGGAAGCCATGCACTGCCTCCCTGGGATCGTATCTGAAATGGAATGGGAAAAGATAGCATGTGGATTCGCGCAGCTAAAAGGTATCTTTAGCTGAAATTTTAGTTATTTTATAATTTAGAGATGGGACTATATTCCACGGCAGCTTTCTAGATTCTGAAATTCCAGATTCTGTTCGGTGGACAAAACCTCAGCATGATGGAGATCACAGTACCTGCAAGTGACCGGGAATCTCTCTTCATGTTAACTCCAAGTCCAAAATGAACACATGCCCTGCAGGCTATAATATTCTCCAGATCTTGTTTTATTTTCTTGCCCAACTCTGATGCCTGCACATGCAACTAATGGGGCTTGGTCTCCATCATTACTCATATATGGCAGCCCAGCGCTTTCAATCTCCAATGGACAATAAAAGTGCCATGGAACCACCGGATCCTGATCATAATCCCGGCCCCACCCTTTGTCTCATATCATATTCCTATTTGAGGTGGCAGGTGGTCGGTGTATCCCCTATGCTTGCCACTGGTATTCCTAATCCTCCCTTTTCTGTTTCTACTCAATTTTTCCCCCTGGCAACTCATCACTGTCATATATGCATAATCTATTTATCTTTTATGTTTATAGTCTGTCCCACTACACTGTATGCTCCACCAAGAAAGGAGGATTTGTTAGTTTGTTTACTGCTATATTCGCAACACTTCAAAACATTTTTGTTGCATGAATGAATGAAATGGAGAATGAAAAAAATATTCAATAAATGGTTTTGGTGAAACATTAAAAAAATAAATATCCAGGGGTGATAAAAATATTTGCCAACCAGTTTAGCATGAAAATGTCATCAGAATAGATGCTGGCCATAGACAACCGGTACGGACAGCCATACTGGTTCCCACTGGCTGTTGGCCCTTTTTATATAACTCTTCCTCAAGTCTTATACTGAATCTTGACTGATGAGATCAATATTTTAATAACAGAAACAGCCCCGGCCGGTTTGGCTCAGCGGTTAGAGCGTTGGCCTGCGGTCCAGAGAGACCCGGGTTCAGTTGCCGCTAAGGGCACGTACTTCGGTTGCAGTTTGTCCCCGGCCCTAGTTGGGTTGTGCGGGTGGCAGCCACTAGATGTGTCCCTTCATGTCGATGTTTCTCTCTCTCTCTCTGTCTCTCTCTCTCTCTCCCTCCCACTCTATCTGAACAAAAAATGGAAAAATGTCCTCGGGTGAAGATTAAAAATATAAATAAATAAATAACAGAAACAAAGCCACAAAACTTTTTTTTTTATCCTCACCCAAGGATATTTTTCCATTTTTTGTACAGATAGAGTGGGAGGGAGAGAGAGGAAGGGAGAGAGAGTGAGAAACATCGATGTGAAGGGACACATCGAGTGGCTGCCACCCGCACGACCAACCAGGGCCGGGGACAAACTGCAACCGAAGTACGTGCCCTTAGCGGGAACCGAACCCGGGTCTCTCCGGACCGCAGGCCGACGCTCTAACCGCTAAGCCAAACCGGCCAGGGCCACAAAACTTTTTGTGGGAAATAGAGGTGAATATTATATAACTCTAGGGGTAAAAAAAAAAGGACTGTCTATGCTTGATACACATGGAAGAAATCATTATGGAAAAGATAAATTTGATTAAATAAGATATAAATAGTTTAATATAACAAAAACTATGATAGGCAAAGTTAAAAGTCAAATGACCCACTAGGAAAGATATCTACAACACAACAAAACTATAACAGATAAAGAGCTTTTGTAAAATCAATTAAAGTTAATGTTTTAAATAAAAAACAAAATCAAAAATTTAAAACTCTCATAAACTACAGAACACATTTATTCTCTATTTTTATATTCTCTCATCCCATTTCAGCTGAGATGCTGAGAAGAGCTAATTCCAATCGTCTCTCCTGTGTCTGACTTCCCACTTGATAATGGGAAACCACACAGATGTTTCCCTGGACAGAGAATCAGACTTCACCAGTCAGTACACGACCAGCTCCGGTTATGAATCATGCTCAGAAGTCCAGATTTCAGACATACCGCATTCACTAGCTGATCCTCCCACCAACTGGAAAAACTGCTGGGCAATTTTCATATGATCTCTCTGAAAAACAAAGCAGAGCTGATATAGAGGAACAAGCTGAAAATATTTTATTTATATTATACTTTGTAACATATTTATCAGGATTTAACACATACCCTTGTTTTAAATCCTCCCAACACAAAACTAATTCTGATTAGCATACAACCTGAAAATGATAACCCAAAGCTGAATTAAAACATACTCTGGGGAAGAAGGAGAAGGAGGAGAGGGAGGGGAAGGGGGAGGGGAAGGGGGAATGGAAGGGGGAGGGGGAGGAGGAGGAGGAAGGAGGAGAAGAAGTTGTTCTATCTTAAAAGAATTTTAGTTCTTTAGTTCTTCATTCTCAAGTTCTATACTAAAAGTACCTTCATTAAATGAACTCATTTATTTACTCATTAATTCACTCAACAAGTATTTATTGCTCTTTTACCATATATCAGAACTTGTGGTAGGACTATTGTTATAACGAGGAATATTTATTAAATAAACTCATTCATTTATTTAGTAACTATTTATGGCCTATCTGTTGAAGAAGGCACTGTGAAGTGAGCTGGAGATAAAATTTATTTATATCCCACTTTGTTCCAAAGAGAATGTAGTATTCTTATTTAGAATATTAGAGTTATAAAGGATACAAGAATTCTTATTATTTTTAGAATATTAGATGAATAAGAGCTTAATTTTAGACACAATTTTCATGTTTATGAAAACATTTCCCATAGAAACAATTTTTCCCATTTTACAGATGCCAAAAGTATAGCTGTAAAATATAGAGGTGTGAAATGTTAAAAAACAAAATTCACTGAAAAATAATGAAGCTGTGCAATGATTTGTTATTAGATATATACACTGTTTAAAAATTGGGCTCTTCTTAAACAAAGCAACAATTCTTAGCATTAAAGCCTTTTTTTTTCTTTAACAAAGAATTGTTTTTACACTGGAATCTGACTGGGGGATATGGAGAAACAAGGAGCTGCAGAAGGGCCTATTTGAAAGCTTATTGCTGGTTGACCTGTGACATTTGTTTTGATTTTTTCCATATACTATAACTTTGCAAACTATAGATTACCAGTGATTTCATACTCACCGACCCCATTTCCTGGCCAAGGGCTGCATTGACCACTCCTTTGAGGATATACTCCTGAAAACATGGAGTAACACTGATTGATTTCAAAGGAAAATGGATCTATGAGATATTTTTCAAGTTAATTATTTGCATCAACTCAATATTTTACATGTATTATCAAAAGTCAGCCAGAGTCACACTTTTCTTTTCTCTCCCTGGCTTGAATAAAAGAATTAAGGGATTTTCATTTGGTTCCAGCAAGCAAGTGTCCATATAACAGAACTCACCATATTTGTAAATTCTCAATCCTAAGCAGAAATAACTCAGTGGAAACTTCTAAGAGTTAAGTGTTGTTTTATTTCAATATAATGGAAACAAATTAACAGTAAAATGTTTACATAATAATTTTTATCACTTTGTCAGCCACTGTCATGCTCTGTGACTATAACATATATATTATTTCCCTTTTCCGATAACAACCTTCCTTTGCTAGTAATTCTTTCTTTCTTTTCTTTTTTTTAAACTGTCCTCTGGTTTCCATTTGTAAGGTTTTCTCTTTTGGAGTCCTAAGGCCTCACCTATATCCTTTTCAGACTTGGCCCTATTTTTTAACAGATCCCTTATTTAGCAGCTTGATCAATTTTTTTTTTAACCTCACCCGAGGACATTTTTTCATCTTTTGTTCAGATAGAGTGGGAAGAAGAGAGAGAGAGAGAGAGAAACATTGACGTGAAAGGGACACATCGAGTGGCTGCCTCCCGCATGACTCAACCAGGGCCGGGGACAAACTGCAAACGAGGTACGTGCCCTTAGCGGGAACGGAACCTGGGTCTCTCTGGACCGTAGGCTGATGCTCTAACTGCTGAGCCAAACCAGCCAGGGCAGCAGCTTTATCAATTTTTATGTGAGTGATCTTCTTATTGAAGAAGGCTCATGAAAAGAATTATACAGAAAATGCAGAAGTGTTTAATGCATGAGAAATAGACCTGTTTAGACTTCATGGGGTCTGGAAATATTTCTCAATCAGTGTTTCATTCAGTAAGTAGAATGACTACTGTGTGCTTAGTGTACATAGCATTGGAGATACAATACAGACATTCCTGACTGCAAGGAGGTAATAATCAAGTGGGGGAAGAAAGACAAGTTACAGGCAATTATACTTGCGATATAAGTCACTGCTTTCATCAGAATTCTAGATTTCAGTATTTTCAAACCTCAACTCTTTTGAGGAAATGACCACATATAAGGGAGTTTAATTTTTTTAAATATGTTTTTATTGATTTTTTAGAGAGAGAGGAAGGGAGAAAGAGATAGAAACATCAATGTGAGAGAAACACCAATCAGCTGCCTCGTGCACACCCCTTTTTGGGGATCGAGCCCGCAACCTGGGCATGTGCCCTGACTGGGAATTGAACTGGTGACCTCTTGGTGCATGGGTCGACACTCAACCAGTGAGTTACACTGACCAGGCTATATATGACAGTCTTTTTTTTTTTTAAATCCTCACCCGAGGATATTCTTCTACTTATCTTCAGATAGAGTGGGAGGGAGAGAAAGGGAGAGAAAGAGAAACATTGACATGAGAGCGACACATCGACTGGCTGCCTCCCATACAACCTGACCAGGGCTGGGGACGAACTGTAACCAAGGTACATGCCCTTGGCCGGAATCGAACACGAGACTCATTGGTCCGCAGGCCGATGCTCTGCTTCCGAACCAAACCGGCCAGGGCTATGACATTCTTAATTACCTGAGGAGTAGTAGGTTCCAGATCCTTGATTAAGTTATAAGCTTCTTGTACATCATCTGAAATACAAAAATTAAGTAGCTATACTAGTCCTTATTTCAGCAAACTCTTCTGAAACAGTCCCCCAAAAGTAAAATCCTTCAGTACTCAAACATTCATGAGAATTATGATCTATTTTATCTGTCCTCTAATTTTCTGTCAAGTTCAATGTTGAATAGTTACTCTAAAGATATACAAATGTCCTTTGGAAACCCATAGTAAGTCATGAAGCACCTAAAAAATGTTCAAGCAAAGAATATGGATTAGGTATTACACACCAATGACATTAAAGTTATCTAAGAAAAACAATAATTTTAAAAAATATTTCTTTTTTCCAACAACAACAAAAAAAGAGAGCTATACACAGGGGTGGGAAAAATTAGGTTAAATTATCAGCCATGATTACCAGTAAGGACAGAAAATAATAATAATAATAAAATGACAAATAATACAATAATTAATATATAATAATACAAGAATAAACTCTGTTTCGTGTACTCACAACTGTAAACCTACTTTTTCTGACCTCTGCATTAAGCATGTACAAGTGAAACTACATGAAATCTGGGATTTGCTTTCTAACATCTTAGCAACAAAAAGAGGGAGAGGGAAGACAGGTGAAAAAAGACTGTCAGTATCTTGAAAACTATTGAATCTGGGATGGATATTTGCGTGTCCATAGTAGTTACTTTTGTTTATGTCTGAAAATTTTTATAATAAAAATTAATTTGGCCCTGGCCGGTGTGGCTCAGTTGGTTGGAGCATCGTCCCATACACCAAAAAGTGGCGGGTTTGATTCTTGGTCAGGAAATGTAACCCAGGTTGTAGGTTTGATCCTAGGTTGGGGCATGTACTAGAGGCAACCAATCGATGACTCTCTCTTTCTCTCTCTAAAATCAATTTAAAAAATAAATAATTAATTTATAAAATATATAAGATGTTTCTTTATTTCTTATCCCAAAGTATATTTCTTTGTGCTTATCTATCACAGAGAGAACTATTTGCAAGTTCATGTTCTTATTTCAATGAACACTTACATTTTCCTCAGAGAAATAGGTTTTCTGGTTGGTTTCTACCATACACCTAAAAAGGCCCACACTGTTAGTCCGAGGTCCATGACAGAGTGCCACCACCAAGTGGCTGCTACTACCCTATACTTATAACTGTTACATTAAAAGGCTACTTTAGGCCTGGCTAGTGTGGCTCAATGGTTAAGTATCGACCCATGCACCAAGAGGTCTCCGGTTCGATTCCCAGTCAGGGCACATGTCCAGGCTGTGGGCCTGATCCCCAGTTGGGGGCATGCAGGAGGCGGCCAATCAATGTTCTCTCTCATCGATGTTTCTGTCTTTCTCTCCCTCTCTCTTCCTCTCTCTCTAAAAGTAAATTAAGAAAAAAAATTATTTAAAGGCTGCTTTAGGCATGTGTCTAGCCATTTTAACCTTACTTAGGGACAATAACTAACACATTCTCTTTAAATCATAGTACTTCTTTCTTTATATATTTTAATTAATTAATTTTTTAATTACAGATGTCCCTCCTTTTTTCTCCTATTGTCACCCTCCTCCTCACTACCTACCCCCCCCCCAGCCTTCACCTGTACTGTTGTCTGTGTCCATAGGTTATGCATATATGCATATAAGTTCTTTGGTTTATCTTTTCCCGCTCCTACACCCCCCTTCCCTCTGAAATTTGTCAGTCTGATCCCTACTTCCATGTCTCTGGATCTGTTTTGTTCATCAGCTTATTTTGTTCATTATATTCCACAAATAAGTGAGATCATGTGATATTTGTTTTTTTCTGATTGGGTTATTTTACTTAGCATAATACTCTTCAGATCCCTCCATTTCGTCTCAAAGGGTGAATCATAATATTTCTCATAAGAAATGAAGGGTATAAAGAAACAGAAAGGCAGACAATTAGAGCGGATCGAAAACACTTAGTGATTAAAACAGACTTAGGAAGATGTGGATGTACGTTAGACATAGCGGAACCTAGACAAAAAGAAAGAACTGCCAGGGAGAAGGAAAACCAATGGAAAACTGAAATACATGGGTAAAGAACAAAGGAGAGGAAAACAGAAAAACTGATTGAGGGAGAAGGTGGAAGCAACAGAGGAAGAAAGAGAGGCTAAAGAGTAAAGGACAACAGTCTGGCCAGTGTGGCTCAGTGGCTGAGCACTGACCCATGCACCAAGAGGTCGCCGGTTCTATTCCCAGCCAGAACACATGCCAGGTTGTGGGCCTGATCACTAGTAGGGGGAGGGGGGGCATGCAGGAGGCGGCCAATCAATGTTCTCTCTCATCAATGTTTCTCTCTCTCTCTCCCTCTCACTTCTTCTCTCTCTAAAATCAATAAAGAAAAAAAAAAATTTTTTTTTAAAGAGTAAAGGACAACAGATAAGCACCAAAAAACTTGCTCTGTACTTTGAACTTACTACAAATCTATTTTTGGAAGTATTATGGATTTTAAAACCTAAGCAAATAGTTCAGTTAGAGATTAAATGTTCTAAAATACACCTTTATAAGCAAGATCAAGATGAAATTTTCTTACCTTGACGGAGGTAGTAAATCACTAAGTTTAGCCGAGCTTCAGGAATGACATCAACCAGGGGAGGCAAAACCTGCAAAGCCCCTTCGCCTCCTCGGAAAACAACCTAGAGATATAGAAGCTGTGTTATGGCAATAAGTATAAATACATTTATTGGTGGAAATGTTTCAGGAGCTGCCACTTATAACTGGGTACATAATACCCAACAAAAATAGCCCTGAGAATCAGTTAATATCTTGAGAACTTTTATCTTTCACTGAATGTATTATTGACTATTACCTGTGCTTCTAACCATCTCTCCTTTCTCCTCCCCTCTGATTTTGATACTTATATTCAAATATTCCATTTTTTACGCTATCTAAAAATCTATCTCCACTACCAGTCTTTATACCCATATCCTCCTTTATTTTTATTCATTGCACTTATCACTTCATTTCATGTATTTTTTTGTCTGTTAATCTGTTATACCCACCAGCATATAAGCTCCACATGACAGGGAATTTTGCACTTACTGTGTACGCCCAGCCCCTGCAACTGTAACTAGTATAGAGGTACTCAGCTATTCTTTGAAAGGATGAACATACCATTGAAGCTCTCTACATACATACGACCTTGACCTCGCCAAAAAAAAAAAATATCTAGCCCTGGCCGGTGTGGCTCAGTTGGTTGGGTGTCGTGCCACATACTAAAAGGTTGCCAGTTCCATTCCCAGTCAACGCACATGGCCAGGGTGCTGGGGTTGGGTGTGTGTGTGTGCAGAAGGCAGCTGCCAATCAATGGCATCAATGTTCCTCTCTCTCCCTTCTTCTTTCTCTAAAATCATAAAAACATATTTTTAAAAATAAATAAATGGCATTAGTAATATATACCTTTAGGGTTATTATGAAGATTAAATGAGTTAAAAGTAGGCTAGCCCAGCTGGTGTAGCTCAGTGGTTGAGCATCGACCCATGTACCAAGAGGTCGCCAGTTCGATTCCTGGTCAGGGCACATGCCCAAGGCTATGGGCCCGATCACCACTGGGGGGCATGCAAGAGGCAGCCAATTGATGTTCTCTCTCATCGATGTTTCTATCTCCCTCTCCCCCTTCCTTTCTCTCAAAAATCAATCAATAAAAGTAATATGTATTCATTGGGGGAAAAACTTCACAAATGAAATGTTCATATTTTTACTTCTCTTCAATCTCACTCTCCAAGAATAATCCCTATTTACTAGCTGATATGCTCCTTCCATATATAGTGGGTTTTTTATATACATATAGTGGTGTTTTACTCTGGCTGTATATTATATCCACCTGGGAAGCTTTTAAGAAAAATACTGATAGATGGGCCCCAGCCTAACCATCAAATAAGAATCTCTGGGGGGTGCAGCCCATGCATCATTTTTAAAAACCTCCCCATGCCCAGAGACATGGAAGTAGAGTACAGACTGACAACCCTCAGAAGAGGGGGTGGTGGAGGGAGGAAAGAGATAAACCAGAGAACTTATATGCATATATGCATAACCAATGGACAGGGACAACAAAGCTGGGGACGTTGTGAGGGGGATGGGGAAGAGGGTGTCAATGGGGTAAAAAAGCAGAAACATCTGTAACAAAAATTAAATTAAAAAAAAAAAATCAGTTTTTAAAAATGCAGAAAAAAAAAAAAAGAATAAAAAAAAAAAAAATCTCCCCATGCCCTGGCTGGTTTGGCTCAGCGGTTAGGCATCAGCCTGTGGTCCACAAAGACCCGGGTTCGGTTCCCGCTAAGGGCACGTACCTCAGTTGCAGTTTGTCCCGGGCCCTGGTTGGGTCGTACGGGAGGCGGCCACTTGATATGTCCCTTTCACATCGATGTTTCTCTCTCTCTCTCCCTCCCACTCTATCTGAACAAAAAGTGGAAAAATGTCCTTGGGTAAAAATACAATAAATAAATAAATAAATAAATAAATAAATAAATAAATAAATAAAAATGAAAACCTCCCCATGGTTCAAATGTGGAGTTGTAAATGACATTACATTATTGGGTGCTCTTTCTTGCCTGCCCTTTCTTGTCTTATTTGCTTATGCTCCTTCCTCCAACCCATTAAATACAGATGCTTGCTTGGAACCATATTTCTGTTTCTAACCCTGTCTTCCAGATTTGGTTGTCAGGACTTTAGCATTCACTTCTCTTGTAAGAACTCCTAACCCTGTTCTCCGGTCTTGATCTCTCTCCAAGCTTAATGTCCAGACTATTATCTTTAACACACCATTCTCCACAGATTTAATCCTGCTTTATTTATAAACTAGATTAGAAGTGAAAAGATAAGAGGCCCAAGCTCATACTAGAAACTATCCAAAGAAGACTATCTTTGTGATGGAGGCCTGACTTAGAGACAAAACACAGAATAAATACAAGACACTGCCAAGAAAGGATTAATAGAAATAAGTGACTGAGTAGATATCATAAATCAAGGATGGGGGTGGGGCTATGGGAGATAGTCTGAAACAACGACGGTTCTCAGCTTGTATACTGGCAGAACTGGTGCCAGAACAGAAACAGAAATCAGAAGGAAACGGTGTAGTCACTATCGCCATTTCTAGATGAGGAATCTGAGAGTCAGCAGTAGTAAACGATTTGCCCAGTGTCCCCCGATGTCTGAGTCCAAACAGCTGCTCTGCATCATGATGTTTCATGGTCAATAGAGTCAAACTGAATCTGAGTCTGACTTTTTTAGCAATGGCCATCGTAACCCAGCCCTGACCCTAATCACCCCTTCACTTTTCCACTAAGAACTTCACTTTCCGCTATGCCCCAGTACAAACTTTCTGTTGCGGCAAGCTCAATCTTCTCCAACCTTTCATAAGTGCCATGCTCGTTCTAAATCTCAGCCATCTTCAAAGATGAGCTCAACTTTCACTTTCACCAGAAAACCCTTCCCATGTCTTCTAACCTCCAAAGAGATATTATTCCTTTGTCTTTACCAACAAACCAAACACTTGGATCTACACTGCCTTGCACATCTTTCTAAATGCTTTGTGGGGGGGAGCAGAGTTGGTCACTCTAAAACATGCCTTTTTTTTTTTTTTATCCTCACCCGAGGACATTTTTCCATTTTTTTGTTCAGATAGAGCGGGAGGGAGAGAGAGGAAGAGAGAGAGAGAAACATCGACGTGAAAGGGACACATCGAGTGGCTGCCACCCGCACGACCAACCAGGGCCGGGGACAAACTGCAACCGAGGTACGTGCCCTTAGCGGGAACCGAACCCGGGTCTCTCTGTACCGCAGGCCGACGCTCCAGCCGCTGAGCCAAACCGGCCAGGGCACATGCCTTTTTTGGGATGTTAATTATTCTTAGCTGGTTACCTTACTCAAGAGGAGTCTTTTACCTCCTCCTTACCTGCATAAAGGAATTTAGATAGAAAAGCCTGCGCCAGGAAGGGAGCTACATAGTAACTGTATTTTCATGTGAGCTCGTGTGGCAGACAGGGAGCCCCAGCAAGCCCTATTTGTTAGACTCCTCCTGGAGTCCCATTGTTTCTGGGGAGCCCAACGAGAATCTGTGTACCAAATGTTTGCTCCCTGGCATCTGCCTGTGAATTGCTTAGCTTCTCTTTAAAGTCCCATCAGTGCCCCCTTTCTCCTTAGCTCAAGATAGCTTATAAGCCTCAACTGCCTGTTTTGTCCTCGGGACCACATTCTTATGAAGCCCTTATATGTATACATGTAATTCACTTGGCTATTTTCTCTGGTTAATCTGTCTCATGTCAATTTTGTTATTAGACCAGCCAGAAAAATTTAGAAGAGTAAAATAAAAATTATTTTTCCTCCCCTATATGTATGGGGTGGGTAAAAGTAGATTTACAGTTGTAAGTATACAAAACAGTTTATTCTTTTTTTTCCTTATCCTCACCCGAGGACATTTTTTTTTCTCATTTATCTTGAGATAGAGCTGGAGGGAGAGGGGGAAAAAGAGAGAGAGAGATACATTGATGCTAGAGAGACACATCGAGTGGTTGCCACCCACACGACCCCATCTGAGGCCAGGGACAAACTGCAACGGAGGTACATGCCCTTAGCGGGAACCGAACCCGGGCTTCTTTGGTCCGCGGGCCGACGCTCTATCGGCTAAGCCAAACCGGCCAGGGCCAAAATAGTTTATTCTTGTATTGTTATATATTGATTATTGTTTTACTTATGTGTATACAACTGTAAGCCTACTTTTGCCCACCCTGTATATTACTGCCCTCCCAATAAGGATTTCCTTGATGAAAGGGCCTGATATGTTAAAGACATTTTCTCTCCTCCACAGCAAGGAGCAGTTCCCTGGGAGTAGAGGAATATTTGCTGAGTCATCTCCCTTCATTCTTCTTTCTAACTGCTGAGATGTACCTAAGAGGGCGGGACTCAAGTCAGTCAAAACAGGAAACTATTACTCACCAGATTGTGCCTGATGAGCTCTTTAGCAAATTCAAAGGAAGAAGAAGCGTTGTCCATCAAGCTTTTGAGTTCTGCCTGAAATTGAAAAAGAAAAGACTTATAAAAATGACGCGTGTAGATCTTTAAAAAAAATTTTTTTAAAAATTCTCACCTGAAGACACTTTTCCATTGATTTTCAGATAGAGTAGGAGGGAGGGAGAGAGAAAGAAAAACATTTATGTAAGAGAGACACACTGATTGATTGCCTCCTGCATGACCCCAACTAGGGCTGGGGATTGAACTGCAACCAAGGTACAAGCCATTGACCGGAATCGAACCCACGGCCCGCTCTAACCACTGAGCAAATTAGCCAGGGCATGATGTGTGTAGTTCTAATACAACATATTTGCACAATGCTTTATAGCTTCAAATAATTTAACATGCTATTTCATTTGTTTCTCAGCACCCTAAGAAATAATGTAATTATTAGTATCCTCATTTTTCAGTTGAGAACACTGAGGCCTATAAAAGTTAAGTGACTTGAACTTTACACTAAACAGAAAGTTTGAAATTGGGAACCCAAGTCTGAAGACTCATCGAGTTTGTCTTTTCTTTCAGGGCCAAGGGTAATAAAAGAGTTAAACGTATAGCAACTGAGGTTGATTCTTCAACCTGACCATTCCATCTATGTCCTGAATTCTCATAGTACCTCCTTCCTGATGAATTGCTATTTATTTACATAACTCAATTAAAATACCTCTTCCTGCCCTGGCAGGGTACTAAGTTGGTTAGAGCGTTGTCCTCATACAGCAAGATTGTGGATTTGATCCCTGGTCAGGGCACATACAAGAATCAACCACTAAATGCATAAATAAGTTGAACAGCCCGGCAGGTGCGGTTCAGTGGTTGAGCATCGACCCATGCACCACGAGGTCACCAGTTCGATTCTCGGTCAGGGCACATGCCCAGGTTGTGAGCCAAATCCCCAGTGGGGGGCATGCAGAAGGCGGCCAATTGTTGTTCTCTTTCATTGATGTTTCTCTTTCTCCCTCTCCATTCCTCTCTCTCTAAAATCAATAAAAAAAAAATAAGTTAAACAGCAAATTGATGTTTTTCTCTCTCTCTCCCTTCCTCTCTAAAATGAATGAATGAATCAATAAAATAAAATACATCTTCCCTGTTTAATTTTTTTGATGTTTTCATTGATATTTTAGAGAGAGAGGAAGGGAGATATAGAAACATCGGTGTAAGAGAGAAACATCGATTGGCTGCCTCCTGCACGACCCATACTGGGGATTGAGCCCGCAACCCGGGCATGTGCTCTGACTGGGAATTGAACCAGAACTTCTCAGTCCATGGGATGACGCTCAATCCACTGAGCCACACCAGCTGGGCTATTTTTTAATTTATTAGACCTATCAGATCTCTTCTGTATTCTCTTACCCCCTGAATACCCCTTAGAACAAATGGTCAGCCTTTCCCAGTGTCTTCACTAAGACAGTAGACTTACCCCTTCCTCAGCTTTCTGCTATTCCTACCTTGCCAATCAATAATTTTAAGTAATCCTCTCTTCCTCCTTTTCCTCCTTTCATTAGTAGATAGCCAAGCTTTTCTGGATAAAATAATTACATTCTTGATTATTGTCACTAACCACTCTAAGCTTATCCTACCTGATCGCAGAGGGGAGTGTGCGTCTACTCAGCGACCCTATATTAATCCCGTCTCTTATCACAGCAGCAGTTCCGCAGTGTTAGGTAATATTAGGCTAGATCAGTAGTTTTCGAGCTTTTAAATCTCAAGATCCCTTTTATAATCTTAAATATTAAGAATCCGAAAGAGCTTTTGTTTATGTGGGTTATAGCCATCAAT
Organism: Molossus molossus; assembly: GCF_014108415.1. NCBI lineage: Eukaryota > Metazoa > Chordata > Mammalia > Chiroptera > Molossidae > Molossus > Molossus molossus. The sequence goes on along the minus strand of NW_023425401.1, from coordinate 100,937,202 downwards.
ATTTATTGTATTAGAAATTAAAACAAAAAATTTTAAGTATTCAATTAATAAAAAGAATATAAATCTACTATACATAAACATAAATAACATTTTTTTTTTATTTAAAAAGACTATATTTTCCAAGACAAACATTTTGTGAGAAGAGTGGGCCCTGGTCCCGAGCGGGTCTGCCTAGGGCCAAGGGTAGTATTTGGGTTCTTGACTTCACGCAGGAAAGATTTCACAATATGAGTCCAAGTGGCTATGAGGGTACATTTAGTAAAGCCTGGGACAGTGAAACAGGGGAGGGCTTAGCAAAAAAAGCAACAGGAGACCAGGCTGGGCTGCTTTAGGCCACTGGGAGGTCAGAGAAAAAGGGAACTGAGGCGGGGTCAGGGTTAGCCAGGGAAGGTGCAAGTGGCCTGGGGGCCCTTGGAGTTGGGAGCCGCCTGCAGGGGAAGGAGAGGGGCAGGAATGACTCGGGAGTGCTCCCTGGAGGGGTGCTCGCTCAGTCCTTTGTCTCTTGCAGGTGGGAATCTTAGGGAAGCTCTCAGGGGAGGGTTTCAGCAGAATATTCATCAGTTTTTAGGTGAGCTCCTTCAGGGTCATGGTCTCCACTGATCGGTCAGTGCCTGGGCAGGAGCTTGTTAGTCACTGCAGCTGGTCCTGGCATCTCCGACCTGGTTTTGCGGCTTTTCTGGGCCTAGGGGCCTAGCTGTTGTGTCTAGGGAGGTGACCGGTATCTGCTGCAAACTGCTCGGCCAGTTTGCTCAGCTATCTGTGGTTTCCTTATTCCCCTTGTCCTACCGCACTGGCCTGTCTCACTGCCTTACATGTTTGCAGTTCTCTTTAATGTCTGGCTTAACAGAGGACAGCGAGATCGGCATATCTGTACTGCATTTGAACTACTTTGAAATCACACTGTCTCTGGAAAACTTGGTTGAACACTTGAGAGAATGAAAGTGAAAAGACAAAATCTTTTCGTATTATGAGAATAGATTTAATCTCAGGCAGGGCCAGCCAGAACCAAGGGCGAGGCAAGCAAGGTGCCCAGGGCACAGTTCCCAAACAGCACCCACTCGCACCTGGGCAGTGTGCAACTGCTGAACTTTCCAGTTTGCACCTGGTCTCACTCAAGTCCAGGCCCTGCCTGCCTCACAGACCCCATGAAGCGAAGTCCCAGATCACAATTTGAGCACCACTGGGCTAGATTATTCAAATAAATGCTCTCACTGAAAACAACTAAATAAAAAGAGATATACTATTAAAACATTTTCTTAGAACTACCAAAGAAAGTAGGAAGTTACCAGACCAAAAATGAAGGGGAAAACAGAACCTAGATAAGGAGGCAAGCATGAAAGCCATTTTTGCCCTAAGGCTTTGCTGAGTCTATAAAATTAAATCTTTTACCTAGAGAAGGAAGCAAGCATGAAAGCCATTTTTGCCCTAAGGCTTTGCTGAGTCTATAAAATTAAAACTTTTAGTTGACAGTCATGCCAGGCAACAAGAACCAACAAACCCGGGGCCCGCACAGGGAGTCCAGCAGGATCGCAAGCAGCCAGGGCCCACAGAGCCACTGGCATGGGAAGGATGCTAGACCTGGAACACCCTCGCGCAGCATCACGGCCCACCTAGGGTCCTGAGGGCAGTTTAGGCGACCTCATGCCTTGAAGTGGGCTCGAGGTGGTCCCAAAGTGATAGTTCTCCGGGGTATCTGACTGAGCAAATGCATATCACTCAGGGAGAGAAGTGCCTCATTGTAGGCCTGACTCTTCCTGTAAGTAAGTTCTCAGGTACTGCGTCAAGCACACAGTCGAAGATAAGTTGACATACAAAGAAACTAGACTCCTTGAGGGAGAACCGGGAGGAATGAGAAAAAACAGAAACAGACCCACAAAAATTTCAGAAATTCAAATCATCAGACTCAGATCACAAAACAAGTATGCAGACTATGTTTAAGAAAATAAAAGATGAGCATGAAAGCATAAAATTGGAAACGGCAAAAAGTGAATATTTTTAAGAAAGAACTAGAAATACAAAATATTTTCAACAAAATTTAACAGATAGCTAGGTGTCATATAAACGAGCCCAAAATAGCCACTGTATACTGGCCCCTCGCTTGTTTATATTTTCACAGTAGGCTGAGATCCAATAGCTCAAACATTTTCTAAAAAAGCTTTAATTTTTTTTTATTTTTATTTTACTCATCGAATTGTTTTAAATGTAGCCCCAGTAAGCATGCTTTTAGTTTTTGAGACCCTGCCTGGTTTTCATAGCCCACAGACTTCCTGAACATCTGCTAACCATAGATAAGATAAACCCTAGAGCTATAAAGAACCTGAGCTGCTGTTGCCTATTAGACCTCAAGCAGTCTCTGACCCCAACACCCCCCACCTGCTGCTAAGAGACATCAGCTACACAAGCAAGCCCCTCTCCAAACTCCCTCCTCCCTGGGAGTTACCTTGCCCTCCTCCTCCCTTTCTGTTTTTTTTTTTTTTTTTTTTTTTTTTATTTTTTTATTTTTTTTTTTATCCTCACCTGAGGACATTTTTCCATTTTTTGTTCAGGTAGAGTGGGAGGGAGAGAGAGGAACAGAGAGAGAGAGAGAGAAACATCAATGTGAAAGGAACACATCGAGTGGCCGCCACCCGCACGACCGACCAGGGCCGGGGACAAACTGCAACCGAGGTACGTGCCCTTAGCGGGAACCGAACCCAGGTCTCTCAGGACCGCAGGCCGACGCTCTAACCGCTGAGCCAAACCGGCCAGGGCGCTCCTCCCTTTCTGAATGAGGGTCCCTGTGTCATGGCCTCTGGACAGTCACATGCTATGAGGAACTTCCTCCACACAAAAATCTTTCAAAGAGTCACCCAAATACAGTTTGTGGGTGCTACTGTCACCTCATGGTCATATCTGTTTCCTTGATCAGCCCTGAAATCCCTGGAATCCCCTACAACCGGTTTTTGGTTGTTGTTGTTGTTTTGTTTTTTATCTTCACCCGAGGACATTTTTCATTCAGATAGAGCGGGAGGGAGAGAGAGGAAGAGAGAGAGAGAGAAACATCGATGTGAAGGGACACATCGAGTGGCTGCCACCCGCACGACCAACCAGGGCCGGGGACAAACTGCAACCGAGGTACATGCACTTAGCGGGAACCGAACCCGGGTCTCTCTGTACCGCAGGTTGACGCTCCAACAGCTGAGCCAAACCGGCCAGGGCCTACAACCAGTTTTACAGCAGGTCTGACTCAGCATAAAAAAGAATGAGTGAATGTGTAAATATGAGTGAAGAAATTCTGCAAAGTACAGCATGGCCAGACAAAAAGAGGAACATAAAGAAAAGAGGGTAGGGTTAGACAACACTGTGAAAGAGTCTAATATATGCTCAATTTAAGTTCCTGAGTGAAATATGAGCAATAATGGGTAGAAGAAAAATCTAAAAGAAAATGATTAAGAATTTTCTCTAACTGATTAGAATCATCAATCCACCACTTTGTAAGTCCCATGAGGACAAATTTTATTTTTAAGTTCACATCTAGTTAAATCATAGTAAAACTGAAGAAAATAAAAACTAAAAAAATTTTTATTAAAAAAGATAGATTATGCCTGACTGGTGTGTCTCAGTGGTTGAGTGCTGACCCATGCACCAAGAGGTCACCGGTTCAATTCCCGGTCAGGGCGCATGCCCAGGTTGTGGGCCTGATCCCCAGTGGGGGCCATGCAGGAGGTGGCCAATAGATGTCCTCTCTCATCGATGCTTCTGTCTCTCTCTCCTTCTCCCTCTCCCTTCCTCTCTCTCTAAAATCAATAATAAAAATATTATATATATAGTACTAAAGGACAAGACAATGATAGCATATGAGTTAGGAAGGTGGTAAGTGAAGTGAAAATATTGTCAAGTCTTTGTACTGTTTAGGAGAAAAGTAAAGATTAACATTAAACTTGAATAAATGAAGGATGTCTGTGGTAATTTTTATGGTAACCGCTAAAGTATGAAAACAGAGTGTATAACTTCTGAAACTAGCACAGGAAAAAAAGTAAAGATTAAAAACTAGCCAATAGCCCTGGCCAGTTTGGCTCAGCGGTTAGAGCGTTGGCCTGAGGTCCAGAGAGACCCGGGTTCAGTTGCCGCTAAGGGCACGTACCTCGGTTGCAGTTTGTCCTCGGGCCCTGGTCGGTCGTGCAGGTGGCAGCCACTCGATGTGTCCCTTTCACATCAATGTTTCTCTCTCTCTCTCTGTTTCTCTCTCTCCCACTCTACCTGAACAAAAAATGGAAAAATGTCCTCGGGTGAGGATAAAAAAAAAAATAGCCAATAAAAATCAATCCATGCTCTGGCTGGTGTGGCTTTATGGTTTAGAGCATCAGCCCTTGAACCAAAGGGTCTCATGTTTGATTCCTGGTCAAGGGCACGTACCAGGGTTGAAGGTTCATCCCTAGTGTTGGTAGTGGCTCATGAGGGAGGCAACCAATCGATGTGTCTCTCTCATATTAATGTTTCTGTCTCTCTCTGTCTGTCTCCCTCCCTCCCTTTCACTCTCTCTAAAAATTAATGGGAAAAATATCCTTAGGTGAGGATTAACAAAAAAAAACAAGCCCTGGCCGGTTTGGCTCGGCAGTTGGAGAGCTGGCCTACAGACCAGAGAGTTCCGGGTTTGGTTCCCGCTAGACCCTAGCAGCTAGAGGCACGTACCAAAACACAAAAACAAAAACAAAAACACAAAACACCCAAAAATTGACCAAAAGGAGAGAAAAAGAAATAGGTGAGATAAACAGAAACACAAAACAAGACAGTAGATTTACACCTAAGTAACTAGTATTATAATATAACCAGTAATTAAATCTAATTAGATTAAATAGTCCAATTAAAAGATAAACTTTCAGACAAGATAAACAAAACCAATGACATGTTTATAAGAGACACACTTAAAATATAAAGTTATAAGGAAGTTAAAAGGAAAAGGATGTAAAAATATACCTTAGAAATACAAACAAAAACAAAAACTACATCGCCCTGCGGGTGTGGCTCAGTGATTGAGCGTTGACCCATGCACCAAGAGGTAACAGTTCGATTCCCTGTCAGGGCACATGCCCAGGTTGTGAGTCTGTTCCTCAGTGAGGGGCATGCAGGAGGCAGCCAATTGGTGTTCTCTCTCATTGATGTTTCTATCTCTCTCTCCCTCTTCCTTCCTCTCTCTTTAAAATCAATAAAGGAGCCCTGGCCAGTTTGGCTCAGCGGTTAGAGCATCGGCCTGCGGTCCGGAGAGACCCGGGTTCGGTTCCCGCTAAGGGCACGTACCTCGGTTGCAGTTTGTCCCCGGCCCTGGTTGGTCGTGCGGGTGGCAGCCACTCGATGTGTCCCTTCACGTCGATGTTTCTCACTCTCTCTCCCTTCCCCTCTCTCACTTCCACTCTATCTGTACAAAAAATGGAAAAATATCCTCGGGTGAGGATAAAATAAAATAAAATAAAATAAAATCAATAAAGGAAAAAAAATTTCAAAGAAGAAAAACTACATTAATAGAACATGAAATGGTGTTTAAGACAAAAAGCATAATCACAGGAAAAAGAGTCACTTTATTCTGATAAAAGATTCAATTCATCCAGAAAAATGTAACCATTTAAAATTTGTACATTCCTAAAAACTTGATCTCAAAATATATAAAGTAAAAATAGAAAGAATCAGAAGAATCAAATTCATAATAATAGAGATTTTAACACACCTCTCTCTGTAATTAACAGTAAGCAGACACAATAAAATTAGTAAAGTGATAGAAGCTTTGATATCATAAAGAATAATTAGACTTAATGGACATATATGGAATCTTGCACCAAATGCCTTCAGAGTGTACTCTCTGCAAGTACAGATGGAGAGCTTAGAAAAACAGGCCATGTATTGGAGCCATAAAACAAGTTTCAAGAAATAAATGTCAAAGGAATCAAATCATACTGGATAACTTCTCAGACCACAATGTAATTGTGCTATTAATCTTAACAAAAAGGTAACTGGAGACTTTGCCATGTGTTGGGAAATGAAGAATTCTTCTAATTAATCCAAAATAACTCATACTGAAAATCAGAAGTCATATTGGATACTCAAACTTTGAATGCAGTGAAAGTAATACTTAGAAATTTATCATTTTAAATGTATATTTTAGAAAAGAAGAAAGGCTGAAAATTAACAAGCTAAACATTCATTTCAATAATGTTTTTAAATATTGCAAACTGCCCTAGTTTGTCTCAGTGGTTAGAGTGTCGGCCTTCAAACTGATGAGTCATGGGTTCAATTATGGTCAAGGACACATACCTCAGTTGTGGTTCCGCCCCGGCCCTGGTCGGGTTGTGCAGGAGGCAACCAGTTGATGTGGCTCTATCACATCGATGTTTCTCTCTGTCTCTCTCTCTCCCTCCCTCCCACTCTACCTGATAAGTAGAAAAATATCCTTGAGTGAGGAATAAAAAAAAAAGTTAAGTACTGCAAACTTACTGAAGGAAAACAGTAGGAAGGAAATGACAAAGTACATAAATTAATAAAGTAGAAAACAATGATACAATAGAGAAGATTAATATAACCAAAAGTTGTTTTTTTTTTTGACAAACTAAAAAGAAAATATAAATGAAGTCATCAAACTTGTAAAAAAGTACAACCTATCAAAAAACAACACAAAAGCCCTGGTTGATTCTGCTCAGTGGTTAGAGCATGGGCCTGTGGACCAAAGGGTCTCAGGTTTGATTCCTGATCAAAGGCCACATACTTGGGCTGCAGGTTTCATCCCCAGCCACAGTTGGGAGGCAACCAATCGATGTTTCTCTCTCTCTTTCTCTCCCTCTCCCTCCCTTTCACTCTTAACTAAAATTCAATAGAAAAATATCCTCAGGTGAGGATTAACAAAAAAATAAAAATAAAAAACAACATAAGAAATAGAAAACATGAGTAGTCCTATAACCATTAAAGATTGAATTAGGTCCAGCTGGTGTGGCTCAGTGGTGGAGCATCGACCCATGCACCAAGAGGTCGCCAGTTTGATTCCTGGTCAAAGCACATGCCCAGGTTGTGGACCCAATCCCCAGTGGGGGGCATGCAGGAGGTAGCCAATCAATGTTCTCTCTCATCAATATTTCTATCTCTTTTTCCCCCTCCATTCCTGTCTCTCTCAAATCAAAAAAGAAAAAAAAAAATTAAGCCCTGGTAGGTTTGGCTCAGAGGGTAGAGTGTTGGCCTGTGGACCAAAGAGTCCCGGGTTCAATTTTGGCCAAGGGCACAAAAAAAAAACTGAATTAGTAATTTAAAACCAGCCAAGCCGCCCTGGCCGGTTTAGCTCAGTGGTTAGAGCGTCGGCCCGCAGACCAGAGTGTCCCGAGTTCAGTTCCCGCTAAGGGCATGTATCTTGGTTGCAGTTTGTCCCCAGCCCCGATTAAGGTTGTGTGGGTAGCAAGCAGTCAATGTGTCTCTCTCACATCGATGTTTCTCTGTCTCTCCTCCCTCTTCTCTCCCTCCCGCTCTATTTGAAGATAAATGCAAAAAATGTCCTCAGGTGAGGATAAAAGAAAAAAAAAATTAAATAAAACCAGCCAAGCCTAGTTGACTTCATCAATAAGTTCTAGCAAACATTTAAGGGAGAAATCATGACAATCTTATATAGGCATACCTCAGGCATACCTCATTTTATTGTGATTTGCAGATATTGCAGATTTTTTACAAAATGAAGGTTAGTGGCAACCCTGCATCTGGCAAGTGTACCGGCATCATCTTCCAACAGCATTTGTTCATTTCATGTCTCTGCATCACATTTTGTAAATTCTTGCAATATTTCCAACTTTTTCATTATTATTATATTTGTTAATGGTGATCTGTGATCAATGATCTTTTTTAAAATTTTTTATCCTTACCCGAGGACATTTTTTTGCATTTATCTTCAGATAGAGTAGAAGGGAGAGAGGGAGGGAGAGAGAGAGAGAGAGAGGAAGAGAGAGAGAAACATCGACGTTTGGTGACCTGATTTGGATAGCACTAGACCTGCTGAATACTGGTTAAACATGCTACTCACATCAGACTATAAAAAGAATGTGTGCAGATAAAATATAAACATAATAGATTGGATTTTCTACCAAAATTGGCAAAGTCCCCAAGATTGACTCAAGGTAGAAAGGCAATAATATATTTCTTTTATTTGTTCTTACCAAGGATGAAAACTCTGAAGAGATCAAATTACAAACGCAGTTTATTATTAAACTGCTGATGCTGGAAATGAGCCAATTAGGTAGACTCAAGGGACTCTTTGGTTGAAATGAGTATACCCAGGAATGTATTTTATGTAACATATAAATGGACTCTTCGACTGAATAGAGTAATGAGCAATTTAATTGACGGGCACTTCTTTTGCCACACTGACCACCTTTATTGACGTTAGCCACGGAAAGTGAATCTGGGCTCATGCTAAAGACACGAGCTCTCCACCCCGCCCCTCCCCTGCCAACTACTAAACATGGTTTCCCTGAGGAGTGGAATCTGCTGTAAGCATGACTTAAGTTAATCGTGTTCCTTGCTATTACATTTTCACAAATTTTACTTTGATACAGTGAACTTGCTGGTTTCAGTTTCTTTCTTTCCTCCTCCTGCTCTGGGTGGCACAATGCCAGATGGAACTGTTTTTTGGACAAGGGTGGGATTAAAACATTTTGACACCTGCAGAAATTTTACATTTAAATTTTGGTGGCTTCTGACATCAACTAAAGTAATGCCCAAGGAAATAATTTCTAAACATCGTCCCCTCTTAGGATTAACTTAAAAATATCTGTACAGCCCTGGCCGGTTTAGCTCAGTGGTTGGAACATTGGCCTGCAGACCAGAGAGTCCCGGGTTCAGTTCCTGCTAGGCGCACGTATCACAAATATATATATATATATTTATATATATATATATCTGTACATGGTGGGGCAAAAGTAGGTTTACAGTTGTTCATATAAAATATAATACAATAATTAATAAATAGTAATACAAGAACAAACTTTGTGTTTCACGTACTCACAACTGTAAACGTACTTTTTCCTCACCCTGTATATAACTGAATCTGTAGACAGATATAATATAGAAGATGCTCTCTATCTATATATCTATTTATATTTATATGCACATGTATGTGTGTATGTGTGTGTGTGTATGCGTGTGTGTGCGTGTGTTTGTGTAAAGTGTAAACAAAATAAAAGGGGTCCTAATGTATGGCCTCCTGTGCACTCTCAGTTTCCTAGGAAAAGAGAGCTTGAACAGAATTTACCCACAGGATTCTCAGGGAAATGAAATAATGGATATAAAGTGTTCTCCGCAGTACTTATAAGGTAGCTAAGTTCTAAGTATTCATAAATGTCTACCGCTATTGATTCTTGTGGTAACCCTGAAGGAGACACTGAAGTATACCAGGCAAAGGAAGACAGTCCAGCAATGAGAAAGGTGTATGCAAAGCCATGGGAGTCGGGGAGTACGGTATATGGGGAAAACTCAGTGGCTGGACTGGAGAGGACAAGACCAGAGGCAGGGAAAGAACTGAGGTAAGTGATGAGGACCAGAGCAGTGGCAAAGAAGAAAGGAGACAGACAAAAGAAATGTCTAGAACATAGAATTGGTAGGAACTAGTGAATGATGAGATAGAAAATGAAGGAAAAGAGAGTAATGGAATCCTAGGATATGAGGTGATTTACATATTGCTGACATTGAACCAAAGAGCCTCAAATTTATTTTAGAGGAAGAAGTGAAAATATTTGATTTTAACATATTTGAGTTAATAAGCATCTAGGTAAAGATCATCTAGAATCTATTAGGCATACAGAGAATTTAGAAGTCAACATTCTTTCAGAATATCTGATAAATATAACTATTGAAAGAATTAGGTTCAGCCCAGCCGGTGTGGCTCACAGGTGGAGCGTCGACCTATGCACCAAGGGGTCGCTGGTTCGATTCCCGGTCAGGGCACATGCCCAGGTTGTGGACCCGATCCCCAGTGGGGGGCATGCAGGAGGCAGCCAATCGATGTTCTCTCTCATTGATGTGTCTGTTTCTCTCTCCCTTTCCCTTACTCTCTCTCTAAAATTAATAAAGAAAAAATATTTTTAAAAAAGAGAAATAATTAGGTTCATATAGAATCACACTGGCAATAACAAAGGGATGTTAATGAAGACTTATAGAAAATAGTTTCATAAATAACCTAGGAGGTATAGGGTAATTCAAACTGGAATTGAGTTAAAAACAAATTCCCATCACTACCTCAGCTGCTTTGCCATTGTAAAGGCGAAAATGATTACAGGCCTTCAGATTGAGTGCGATGGTACTGTCAGGAATTTGCTGAAGGTAAACAGCCAGAACTTCTTGAGACACATCATAGTAATCCAACTTGTAGTAACATAGAGCCACATAAACATTGAGGGCAAGGTATTCCCTATTAGATAAAAGAATTAAAGGTTAACAGTTTAGTCTACTTCACAGAAATATTGTCAAACTACAAAGACTTTATTTTTTTATTTTATTTTTTATCCTCACCCGAGGACGTTTTTTTCCATTTTTTTGTTCAGATAGAGTGGGAGGGAGGGAGGGAGGGGGGGAGAGAGGGAGAGAGAGAGAGAGAGAGAGAGAGAGAGAGAGAGAGAGAGAGAGGCATTGATGTGAGAGAGACACATCGATTGGTTGCCTCCTGCATGACCTGGACCAGGCTGGGGAAGAACTGCAACCGAGGTTCTGCCAGAATCAAACCCGCAACTCTTTGGTCCACAGGCCAAGGCTCTAGCCTCTGAGCCAAACTGGCCAGGGCTACAAAGACTTTTTAATGGCTAAAAAGAACGACAAGGCAAAGAGAATATGAATTTGCCTTTTGAAGAAAGAAAGCAAGACGTAACTAGTGCTGTATTTTTCTTTTTGTATCATAATGTTAGGTTGTTTTGACAGGTAGAATATAAGATGGCAACTAGAGAAGCATGTGAAAAGTTCTACTCCTACCCGTTCATGTTAAAAATAACACACTAACAAACACACAACTGGGTATAAATGTAAATAAGCACACACCATACAGAGGATGTACAGACAAGGCAAGTAGACCTGGTGACTGAAAATGGGAATGGGTGGGAGACTGGGAAGGTAAAGCAAAAGAAGGGAGAAGGGAAGTGGATGAGATATTTTGGGGATATGGGAAAGAGGCCCAGGTAGTCAGTGATAAGGTTGCAATGTTAATTTTTCAGAATGGTTTGTTTCTAATTTCATCAGCAAGTTACCTAAAATATACTGCAACCATGAAATTGATACATCTAGAGCATACATTTTCAATAGGGGTGATATCACCACTAAATGGGGCAAAAATTTGTTCTTATAATGAGGTGGGAACCTAGTCAGTGTGGCTCAGTGGATTGAGCATCATCCCATGAACTGAGAGGTCCCGGTTCAAGTCCTGATCAGGGCATATGCCAGGGTTGCAGGCTCGATCCCCAGTAAGGTGTGTGCAGGAGGCAGCCCATCAATGTATCTCTCTCACATCAACGTTTCTATTTCTCTCTCCCTTCTTTTCTCTCTAAAAAAATCAATAGAAACATTTTTTAAAAAGTGTTTAAAAAAGAGGTGGATAGAAAAATAAATAAAATAAAATAAAAAAGTAAAAAAGAGGTGGGAAATTAGACTCATTTTATATGTAAAGTACATAAACAGATATACAGTATATGTGTGGTATTAAAATTTTATAGAAGGGCAATCAGGAGAAAAAAGACTCTAAAAAAGCTTCTTGGAAACTTTTTTTAAAGGTGAAAAAATCTTGATTTAAATAAGGAGTTCCTACTCTCACCAGGTAACTAGCTAACAGATTTGAACACATGATGATACTAGATCTGAAGGACACTAGGTCCTTGGCCAAACCAGTTACAGAAGAAACTAACAAAAGGAGATTTCAAGTAGGCATTAAAGGACACAGACCTGTTATCTAGCAGTATTCGCTTATAAATATCAATAGCTTCTTGGTAGTGAGATCGCATATAGTGGATTGAGGCCAAACTGAGCTGATCTTCTGTGATATCCTGAAGATTCTGATGGAAGTTCATCAACTTCTTCTCATCATTAAACTAAAATTGTGAGAGAGAAAAAGACATGCAAAGATTCACATTAGAGTACAGTCAGAAACACCAACACCTATGACACAGAGATTTTAACTCTTCCTCTTCCTGCGCCTCCAGCCGTTTTGTCTCTGTTCTCCCCACTTCCCCCCAGTCCTTGTCTTCCCCTCTGTCTCTCCTTCAGAGAAAGAATGGAAAGAGCTTCTGGCAGCCCAGTCTTGACGATGAAGAGCCTTTAAGTTATAGCTAATGTTAATTACTTGATCTCCTCTTCCTCTTAGCTTCTTTTTCTTTTCTATTTCTTTCTTTATATTTTCTACCTTTCCTTATTGTCTTTATCTTTTTTATATGCTGTTTACAAGAGAGACATTTAAAATATAAGGACACAAAAAAGTAGAAAGTGAAAGAACGTAAAGACATATAATAGGCCAACAGTAATCAAAAGAGAGCTGGTGTAGCTATATAAATATAACAAGGTAGAGTTGATGTGAAAAAGAATTTTTACAGATAAAGAGAGACATTTTATAATGATTTGTGTTTCAGTCCACTAGATAAACATAACAAGAATTTCTTTTTCACTAAGAAGAGAAAAATATTTTAAAACCAAAAAGTGTGAAATCAGAATATGAATACCTTGTGAGCCAAATGAAAGAGGAGGCGGTTTTGAAGTCGGCTTTTTGGAGCTGGAAAAAAAAAAAGACAGAAAGAAAAAGAAATTCAAGCTGCTTATTAAAGAACTCAGTTGCCTATGGCACTTAGAACCATGCAGGAATGAGTTGCGATTCAGATAAATCTTCCCAAATCCTTACCTATCTGCTCCCAATATATCTCTGCTATATAATAATATATATTATTTTAGCCTAGACTCCATCTGTATCAGCATCAAGAACCAGAAGAGGAACGAGCTAAGGTTCTGCTCTTCCCCACCACTGTTCCACCGGATTCTGCTCTGCGGACCACAGCACAGCACTCCACACTCCGCCCACCGCTGTGCTGTCCACTGAACCAAATCTGGGAGTAAACAGCGACAGTCATTTCAACACGTGTAGGAATCCATTCTTATTCAGCTGTTCTTCCCAGTACTCTTTGTCAAGCCCTTCTGAAATCTCTCTTTCAATAGTTAGATTGCTGTATTTTTTTAAATGCTAGTCCAGTATCTACTCTATAGATCTTCTAGCATGATAATCTGCCACAACAAAACAGATAGCCAAGCAAAAAGGTTAACACCTTTCAAGTTCAAAATTCCCTTTGCACTCTTGGAGAATTTTCCTGATTCTGAACACCCAGTCCTGTAACTCTTTATAGCACAAAGTCATCCTTCAATGTATAAAAAAATAAAAATAGCTCTGGCCGGGTAGATGAGTTGGCTGGAGTGTCATCCCGATATGCCAAAGTTGAGGGTTCTATTATTGGTCAGGGCACATATAAGAATCAACCAATGAATGCATAAATAAGTGGAACAATAAACTGATGCTTCTCTTTCTTTCTCTCCCTCTCTCCTTTCCTCTCTCTCAAATCAATTTAAAAAATTTTTAAATGAGCCCTGGCCGGTTTGGCTCAGCGGTTAAAAAAATATGTATGAAAACAGATATAGCTACCTTGATCACCTTCTGTGTGTCTAACACTGTTCTGAGCACAGACAAGGCAGGTAACTTAAAGATTTTTATCATTAATTAGGACAAACTACGTTAGTACATATGACACAATTTGAGTGCAAATCAAGAAAGGCTTCAAGTTCCATATTTTCCATGAATTTGAGCTAAAATTCTTTCTAAATATGTATGTCAGTTAATTCACTAAGAATTCTACCCTGGAATACATTCTTCCCTAACAAATTTATTTTTTATTTTTAATTGATTTTTTTTTTAGAAAAAGAGGAAGGGCAGGGGAGAGAGAAAGAGAGACAGAGATCAGCTGCCTCCTGCACACACCCAGAGCAGGTGACCAGGGACAGGAAATCGAACCCACAACCTGGGTATGTGCCCTGACCAGAATTGAACCAGAAATCTTTTGATACATGAGACAATGCTCAACCAACTGAGCCACACTGGCCCAGGCACAATTTTATTAAAATACATTCCCTTACCCATATTCTCTACATTTCTTTGAATTTAATTTGATTCATACTCTATTCTTTTTTTTCCTACTCTAATTATTCTTAATCTTTCCTCCCATATTTCCCTGTGCCCTACTTTGTTTGCAAGGAGTCTCATTCTCCTAATGACTGTCATGATGAGTAAAGAAGAAGTAAATAAGTACGGATTCTTCACACAGAAATTACTTGCCTTCTCACTAAGAAGCAGAAACAGCAGCTATAAAATCCACATCCATAAGAGCCTGAACAACTACGCCCCACTCCTACCAAGAGCATGAACACACTATCATGATGGGGCCTAAAAAAGATGCCTTGTCCCTTTTCTTCTCTCCTTCTCCCAAAAGCCGTAGCTTCTAAGAAGAGGGCAGCACAAGAGATTAACTTTTTCTTTAAACATTAATTTGCTCGCCCTGGCCAGTCTGGCTCAGCAGTTAGTGTCGGCCCATGGACTGGAGAGTCCAGGATTCAGTTCCCGCTAAGGGCACGTTCCCTGGTTGCAGTTTGTCCCTGGCAACGGTTGGGTCGTGTGGGTGGCAGCCACTCGATGTGTCTCTCTCACGTCGATGTTTCTCTCTCTCGTCCTCCCTCTCTCCCTCCTACTCTAACTGATGATAAAAGAAAAAAAAAAAAAAAAAAGTCCTCAGGTGAGGATAAAAAAACACACCATAAATTTGCTCAAACCCAATATTCTTTGAAGAGTAAAGCTATTTTTTAGATTTCTAATATTACTTGATTTTTTTGTCAACAGAAAAAGCAATTAAAGAAGTTTTTAAATCTCCAAAATGACTTTTATGATTAGTGATGAATACCAGACATTAAAGGGGCCCCTTTTACCTTTGAATCCAGCAGCTTCAGCTTGTTTATACATTCCAAGAAAAAAGTAGGTACAGGCTAGATTCACCCAGACTTCAGGATTGCAATTTTCCTCCTTTGTTGCATTTTCATATTCCTGAAATATATATTAAGCAGTGATGTAATTGCAGCAGTAACACAATAGATAGGCTGTCCTTCTATAATGGAATAGGATTTCTTAATGAGATTGGGCAACTTCACACTTAAGGAATCCTACATGCTCAACTATTCTCTACCTGTAAGGTTGAAAACATTGCAGCTAAAGCTCAATCCCATCCATGCAGGACTGTGGTCCATCGAATCTTACTCTCATTTTTTCCCCCTTTTAACACTAATATGAGCTAACAAACTGCAAAAATGAAAAGTAATACAAATATTTCATTTTTACTAACTTAAAAGACATACAGCCCTGGCTGGTTTGGCTCAGCAGTTAGAGTGTTGGCCCGAGGACTGAAGCTTGTGGGTTTGATTCCCTGCTTCATTTGGAGTCACATGTGGTAGGCAATCAACCGATGCGTCTCTCTCACATCTATGTTTCTCTCTCTCTCTCTCTCTCTCCCCCTGCCTCCCTCGCTCCCTTCCATTCTATCTAAAAAAAAAAATCAATGGGAAAAATATCCTTGGGTGAGGTTAACAAAAAAAAAAAGAAAGAAAGAAAACAAAAGAAAAGGACATATGAAAGATACTTTATAAAAATGCATAGGTTAACTTAAAATCTGATAACTTTACTACACTACAAATTTTATTTCATTCTAATTGTTTTCTGACTTTGTTTATTTGGCTTTACATTTTTAAAAAGCTTTTTTTTTTTTTCCTACCAAAGACCCCTTTCTGAGATTCACTTTGTCAACCACACTTTTCATATACTCTTACTATTCATCAGTCTATACAGATGCCTTTGTTTCCTTGCATTACATTTGGGTTACTTTTCTTTCTCCTACATCTTTTAAAAATACTACCATCCTCTATGTTGTCCTTTTCATATCTTCTCTTTTCCTTCACCGATTCTGTTGCTTTTGCTCTTCATCTCACAGCATGACCTAATCTTGGATATTTTCATTTTAGTTATCCAGGTTCTTTAACTATCCTTAGATTACATTTTGGGAGTAAGAATGTGTAGGAAATGTTTAAATGATTTCATTTATGACTTAGCAATTGTTTGACATAAGGAATCTATAATTTTAGCTAGATCCAAAATCCTATAGATTGTCATTAGATAGGTAGGATTTACAATGACCAAGAAAAACAATTTCCAAAACTACACTTGCAAAAACATAAAGAAAATGTAATCGCTCCTATGTTAAAAATAACCAAACAAAATTAAAATGAACTTTTGAGAAAAGACATGAAAACTTTTCTATCAAAATCGTTTATTTTTCTTCTCCTGAAGACTTAAGAAATATTAATGCTACTGTTATACAATCTCATTAATTTACATCTAAAAGCAAAAAGTAAATAAGATATATATATATATACATATATATATATATATTTGAACATACAAAGATTTCTGAAGCAAAACACCTGAAAAGAGCCAAAGACTGCCTCTATTAACATAGAACTGGGGACAGCAGACAGGGTGGCTTTTTATCTTTTTACTTCGCACCCTTCTACATTGTTTGAATTTTATCATGAGCATGTATTATTATTATTATTATTATTATTATTATTTTTATCCTCACCCAAGGACATTTTTCCATTTTTTTGTACAGATAGAGTGGGAGGGAGAGAGAGGAAGGGAGAGAGAGAGAGAGAAACATCGACGTGAAGGGACACATCGAGTGGCTGCCACCCACACGACCAACCAGGGCCGGGGACAAACTGCAACCGAAGTACGTGCCCTTAGTGGGAACCAAACCCGGGTCTCTCCGGACCGCAGGCCGACGCTCTAACCGCTGAGCCAAACCGGCCAGGGCATGAGCATGTATTATTATAATAAAGCTTGATAACAGTCTTCGAAGCCCTTCTGTCATAAATCTTTTTTTCTTTTTCTTTTTACTAACCTCTAAAGCTCTCTTGTAGTCACCCAGGTGAAAAGCACAGTATCCAATCCACAAATTAGTATCTTCTTCTTGTTCCCCAACATGACGTTTGAACTTCAGGTTGAATTTTCATGGAAAAAAAAATCAAGGAAAACTCTGAAAAGTAAGCCCTCTATTTTTAAAAATGCTACATTAAGTTTCCAACAAATAAGAAAAAAATCACAAGTAATAGAAAGTCAATATCCACTTTAATTAAACCGATACCTATAGAACTCAGCACAATTACCGTTTAATTGTCACAGAAATTTATATTTTCAAACATTTAACATTTACTTTTCTGTATTTACTGACACCTCACCCCAAAAAGTATTTAAGTGTTATTCTCATAACCATTCTGGGTGATATATAAAAACATAAGAATTATGTGAGCCCAGCCGGTGTGGCTCAGCTGGTGGGTGTCATCCATTGAGCCAAGAGGTCACCAATTTGATTCCTGGTCTGGGCACATGCCTGGGTTTCGGGCTTGATCCTCAGTAGGAAGCAGCCTATCGATGTTTCTCTCTCATGGATATTTCTCTCTCTCTCTCTCTCTCCCTCTTGCTTCCTCTCTCTCTAAATATCAATAAAAAAAAAATTTTTTTTTAAAGAAAGGAAGAAACTGTAGATAGTTTAAGACAGTTTAAACAAAAAAAAGAATTATGTGAAATATTTAGTCCCAAATAACTTAAAGTAGAGAAATGAAACAATAAGCTCCAGGCCACAGGGCAACTAAGCGTGGTGGCAGGGACGTACAGGAATGTTTGACTCCAAACCCCATGTTCTCACCCATCAGGCTCTACCACGTTTAGCTTCATGCTTCAAACCAGTCCCATTAGTGCACACATACATTTACTCATAGGTTGTAGCTGTTTATTGAGGACAAGCCACTAAACCCTCTCTGACCCTTGAATAGGCTTACCAGGACCTACGGAAGTTATGGATGGCCAGAAGACTGGCATCACAGGTCCATTATGGATGAATATTTATGAATTCCTCAGTCAACAAAAGAAAAATCCTGTTTTGGAGAAAAGGACTTAACCCTAAAAGAGGAGTCTAAACTAATTTGTCAAGATGAGACGTTTTCACTCCACAGGGTGATAAATAAAAAAGGTGGGTGAGCCTGGCCGGTGTGGCTCCGTGGTTGAGCATAGACCCACACACCAAGAGGTCACAGGTTAGATTCCCGGTCAGGGTACATGCCCAGGTTGTGGGCCAGATCCCCAGTGTGGGGCATGGAGGAGGCAGCCAATAGATGTTCTCTCTCATCAATATTTCTGTCTCTCTCCCTCTCCCTTCCTCTCTCTCTAAAATCAATAAAGAAAAAAAAAAAAAAGATGGGCAAGGCCTTGGTTGGGTAGCTCAGTTGGTTAGAGCACTGTTTCGATACACCCAGGTTGCAGGCTCGATCCCCAGTCAGGGCACATACAAGAATCAACGGAGGAATGCATAAATAGGTGCAACAACGAATGGATGTTTCTCTCTCTCTAAAATTAAAAATATTTTTAATAGCCCTGGCCAGTTTGGCTCAGCGGTTAGAGCGTCCGCCTGCGGTCCAGAGAGACCCAGGTTTGGTTCCCGCTAAGGGCACGTACTTCGGTTGCAGTTTGTCCCCGGCCCTGGTTGGTCGTACGGGTGGCAGCCACTCGATGTGTCCCTTTCACGCCGATGTTTCTCTCTCTCTCTCTTCCTCTCTCTCCCTCCCACTCTATCTGTACAAAAAGATGGAAAAATGTCCTCGGGTGAGGATTAAAAAAAAAAAAAAAAAAAAAAAAATATTTTTAATAAAACATGGGTGAAAAATTAAATAGTCAAACACATATTTACATATCTTTAGTACTTTCTTGTCTGGGATAAGAACTACCCCTGTAGCTAACCCCGTCACATTAGAAATCCTCCTCTCACCAAATGCTGTGAACTTAAATTCAGTGTTAGGGCTGAAGAAATTCTTATTTGAGGTCTCCCTGAATCTATCCCAGGAATTAAGGAGAGTTCACGAGACTTCCTCATCCCTACCATGGAAGTTCCTGTTCCCATACATCATGGCACTTCTAGCTCTGTAAATCAGTGGGCTGACTGGTGTGTATATGTCTAATTTTTGTCAGTCTCTGCTTCTCTCCTCTCTTTTCTTAAAGGTAATGACTACATTTTCCTTATTGTGTAATCCCACACTGCTTTTAAGTAGAAGTTCCTTCTAAGTCAACTCCCCCAATTTAAAGATGAGAAGGCTGATATACAAAAGTTAAAAAGTCCAGTCAGTGTGACTCAGTGGTTGAGCCTTGACCCATGCACCAAGAGGTCGCCTGTTCATTTCCTGGGCAGGGCACACGCCCAGGTTGTGAACCCAATACTCAGTGAGGGGCATACAGGAGGTGGCCAATCGATGTTCTCTCTCATTGATGTTTCTCTCTCTCTCTCTTCCTTTCTCTCTCTCCAAAATCAATAAAAATAAATAAATAAATACATTCAGCCCTGGCCGGTTTGGCTCAGCGGTTAGAGCGTTGGCCTGTGGTCCAGAGAGACCCGGGTTCGGTTCCTGCTAAGGGCACATATCTTGGTTGCAGTTTGTCACAGGCCCTGGTTGGGTAGTGCCGGAGGCAGCCACTCAATGTTTCCCTTTCATGTCAATGTTTCTCTCTCTCTTCCTCTCTCTCCCTCCCACTCTATCTGAACAAAAAAATGGAAAAAAAGGTGAGGATAAAAAAAAAAAAAAAATCAAAAACATTAAACAGCCCTGGCCAGGTAGCTCAGTTTGTAGGGAGTCGAACTGATACACCAAGATAGCAGATTTGATCCCTGGTCAGGGCACCTACAAGAAGCAACCACTTAATTCATAAATAAGTGGAACAACAAATCAATGTTTTTCTCTCTCTCTCTAATCAATTAAAACATTTTAAAAAGAAATATGGCCCTGGTTGATATGGTTCAGCCATAAGAGCGACACCCACGGACCAAACAGGCCCGGGTTTGATTCCAGCCAAGGGCATGGACCTCGATTGCAGTTTGTCCCCAGCCCTGGTTGGGGTTGTGCCGGTGGCAACCATTCGATGTGTCTCTCTCACATCAATGTTTCTCTCTCTCCCTCCAGCTCCAGCTCTATCTAAATATTAATGTAAAACTATCCTTGTGTGAGAATTAAAAAAAAAAAGAAATATGTCTTATCTTTTTAGTTCATCGTTAATCAGATTTATAGTTAACTTGGAAACTGGAATCAGTGACTGACTAGATTTATTTATTTATTTATTTATTTATTTATTTATTTATTTATTTATAATTTATTTTTTAATCCTCACCCGAGGACATTTTTCCATATTTTGTTCAGCTAGAGTGGGAGGGAGAGAGAGGAACAGAGAGAGAGAGAGAGAGAAACATCGCCGTGAAAGGGACACATCGAGTGGTTGCCACCCACATGACCCAACCAGGGCCGGAGACAAACTGCAACCGAGGTACGTGTCCTTAGCGGGAACCGAACCCGGGTCTCTCAGGACCGCAGGCTGCTCTGACTGCTGAGCCAAACTGGCCAGGGCATTGTGCCTGCCTAGATTTACAGAAAGCCACCTGTTCCAACAGCATAGCAACCAGCATTCACCCAAGCATTCATCCATACTTCTGGTATTTATCTCTTAAGAAGCAACCTTCTTTGGACATTACCTCCAATAGGGTAATAGCTCCAGTGAAATCTCTTTGTGAAAGTAGCTCCTCGAGTTTTGGTATCTTCCTGCCTTTTTTCTTTCTTTTGTCAGTGTGCGGTGGGTCCCCGCCTACAGCAGGCTTTGCCCTTGACAGCATCTGTGAAGGGAACCACAAAGACAGCTGCATAATCCAATTATGATGGTCAGTTTTAAACAGAGTGACAGCTCCAGGATTTACAAGTCAAATCCTTCACAATGAACCCCGGGGAAGCCTAATACACTCTTTCGGTAACAAGTATTATTACTAAAACGGCCAACACCCTGTACTGAGCTGAACCAAATAGCTTCTCCCAACTTCATTTTCTCCGATTAGAGTGAGGTAAGAGATGCTTTCGTGCGGCTTCGGTCATCTTAGCCGCCCTTCCCTTGGTCTGCATCCCACGCGCGGCTCAGGTGTGGAGAAATGAAGAAGCAGGCGGGAAGAAAGCCCTGGGATATTTACAGTCGCATCCCTGTCCCTCGTGGGAACACGGGGAGGGAGGGGAGAGATCATCCCCTGTTGACACTCTTCGACTTTACCCAACGGTGTGCTGGGAACCTCTAATCCCCAGTCCCAAGACATACCCCAAGTTCTCCCTCACTGTTCAGAGCCACTAACCATATTGGCGTCGGTCCTGAGAGTGCCCTCCGCAGACAGACGGCAAAGGCCAGGCCGCGGCGCTCCTCCGCATCCACAGCTCGCCCCGTCTCCACGGCAACCCGGCGGGGGTTGGTCCGTTCCGGAGAAGCGCTCGCCCGAGAACCGGTGCGCTCGGCTCCTTGGTTCCGTTGCGCTCCTGCCTCCGTCGGAGTGGCAATTCGTCTCGGGAGGAGAGCGTCGTTTTCTTTTTCTCTCTATTTATTGAATTTATTGGGGTGGCACTGGTTAACAAAATTGTGCAGGTTTCAGATGCAGGATCGTCTGTAAAGTGTGTTGTGTGTTCACCAGCCTGTCAAGTCTCCATCACTCTGTCCCTCCTATTCCCTTCTCCCCCTCCCCGCCCCCCGCAAATACACCACTGTTGTTCGTGTCCATTAGGTGTTTTTTTCTTTTTTGCTCAATCCTTCCACCCCACCCCCACCCCTAGCTGTCAGCCTGCCTCTAGTTTGCCTGTCAGTTCGTTTTGTTCATTCGAGAGCCTGTTTTTCTGTGCTGAGAGCGAGAGTTTGTTTCTCTCTGAGTTTAGGAAAAAGCAAATTAGACCGGCATTGTTTTTCATATACCAGTGTCCTGGGAAAGTAATTTCCACCTCCTTGGGCTCCATAGCAACCCCGCGGCTGCCTGGCACGTGATCTCGATCTTGAGCGGCTGCAGGAAGGTTATTAAATACATTTTCTGCTGAACCGAGGAAGCTGACGTTTGGAGGCGGGAGTTCATCAAAATACAGTTTCTTATTTCCATCG
Organism: Molossus molossus; assembly: GCF_014108415.1. Classification (NCBI taxonomy): domain Eukaryota; kingdom Metazoa; phylum Chordata; class Mammalia; order Chiroptera; family Molossidae; genus Molossus; species Molossus molossus. The sequence goes on along the minus strand of NW_023425401.1, from coordinate 100,915,103 downwards.
GTACGCCCTCACACAATAAGGCACTGCGATAAATGTGTTGTTGAACGACTTTTATTTCTGAACCCAGTTAACACGGCTGCAAGGATAGTGTAAAGCCACTGACTTGTGCAATGTTAGGGTGAAAGGACCTTTAATGAACATCTAGTTCAACCCTCAGAATTCATAGATTAAGGAAATAACTTCTGGAGAAGTGAAGTAATTCTCCCAAATGTATATAGGCAGCTGTGGCATAGTTGAACTGCATTACATACCTCCCTGAATAACCAGCCCTATAAAGACTCAGGTATACCCTAAGCTAGTAGAAGGCAGGTATGATTTCTTTTCTTTTTTAACTTATTGACTGATTTATGTATGTGCCCTGATCAGAGATGGAACCCTAAACCTTGGCTTATTAAGAAGATGCTCTAACCATCTGAGCCACCCAACCAGAGCCAGGCAAGAATGATTTCTTAGATTCTTTTTGCCTCCTCCAGCTCCAGCCCTTGCCTAACCTCGACCACACCTCCTGTCCAGCAATCACTTGGAGAGTAAATGACTACATATCTTAATTCACTGATATACCCTTTTGTGTACACACAAACATCTATATAGAGAGACATACAGACAGGCAATGCATAGACTTCAGAGATGTACAAGTTCACCAGAACTGTACTCTCTCATAACCCATCAGCCTCTGGTAACCACTAATCTATTTTCTGTCTCTATGGATTTGCCTATTTTGGACATTCCATATAAATGAAATAATATAAAGAGAGTCCACATACCATATGTTTAAATATTGAAAAACATTTAAATCAGTCTAGCAAACTTTCAAAGTGTGTTATCCTCCTACCTTGACAAATAAACCATCATGAAGGTCAGGCTGCAATTAAGAATTCTCAGACTTCTCAGAACTCGGTGCTGCAGGTGACAACTTGGGAAGAGCCAGACCCAGCCCTCAGCCCAGGCCCTTCTCAGCCCAGGCTCCATCCTGAACTAGGAGGTGCTTTGTGCATGTGTGTGGACACCCAGGCCACAAATGCATGTCGTTGTCATCCACTCACCTGTGAGCTATCACCCTCTTGCAGACCTAAAAGGAGGTCAGACCCAGGAAAGAGACCCAGTCAAGGGTGGAAACAGACAGGGAATTCAGAGTCCTTGACACCATGGCAATGGCGAGGAGGGTTGCAAGAACTCTGAAAGAGCCCTGGCCAGTTTGACTCAGCGGTTAGAGCGTTGGCCCGCAGACCAGAGAGTCCTGGGTTCGGTTCCCGCTAAGGGCACGTACCTCGGTTGCAGTTTGTCCCCGGCCCCAGTTGGGGTCGTGTGGGTGGCGACCAGTCGATGTGTCTCTCTCACATGGATGATTCTCTCTCTCTATCTCCCCCTCTCTCTTCTGCTTTATCTGTAGATAAATTAAAAAACAAAAACAAAAAAACACCAAAAACTCTGACAAGAAAAATATTCTGAGATGTTCTAAATTAAAATTACAGCAGCCAGAGGATGAGAGGAAAAAACAAAACAGTTAGCCTGTTAATACCAGCTCTAGCAAGAAGCTGCTCACATTCCTGTATGTGTTGGGATTTAGGATTAAGTTCCAGGTGGCTATTTCTGCAATTATCCCAAAGAGACAATAACCAGGCACCATAGAACCCTAGGAGTCTCTTGTTTGCACATGAACTTTCCAGACTGCTGCCCACAACTAATCTGCAGAAGCAGACACTCCTTCCTTTCAACTAGCCCTGCTTCACCTCCTCTCATCCCCTTGACTATAGCTAATGTAAATCCTTTCAGACTAGCTTACACCTTGCTCCCCACTACTTGATGTATAAAAACACTTGCACAACTCCAGGATGATGGACATATTTTCTTTCTTAACCAGCCATGCTTCTGGTGGTTTAGATTTCATACCCCAAGACAGGTCTTTTTTTTTTTTTTTTGCTAACGATCGCCTAATAAACCCTTACTTTTAAAAAGACTTTCAGTCATAGACCTTAAATTTTTTTTATTTGACAATCCCTTAGCTGCTCCATGGTTTCCTCATGCCTGGTGTAGGGTGTGGTCAGAGCCGAAAGCCCAGAACAGAGGCCCCTCACACCAAGGTCTAAGGGAAGTATTGCTGATAGTGCTGTAAACAACCCTGTTGGACTTGCTAAATGTATTGAAATGATGTCTGATTTTCAGCAGTTTGAGATACTGCTTTAAGCCTCTAAATCCCAGTAGAGGCTGTTTGAACTGGGGCTGTAATTATGAAGGGCAGAGCATGGCATTTATTGAGTATACTTGAGAAAAAGCAGTTATTCCAACTGCAGCTCTAAGACTCGCCCAAGTGTTATGAAACACATAATAACGCAGACACACAAAAGCAAAGAGGCAAAGTTGGAACTAGCAACTTTACGGCAGTGGCAATAGGAGAACAGTTTCTGAGTGATTGTAAAAAATAATTGGTTGTGATGATGATTGTATGACTATGTAAATTTACTAAAAAACATTGAGTTTTATATATACTTAAACACGTGAATTAAATATATATATACATATATATATATATATATATATATATCACCTGAGGATATGTTTTTATTGATTTTTTTTTCTTTTTCTTTTTCTCACCCGAGGACATTTTTCCATTTTTTGTTCAGATAGAGTGGGAGGGAGAGAGAGGGAAAGAGAGAGAGAGAGAGAGAGAGAAAGAGAAACATCGACGTGAAAGGGACACATTGAGTGGCTGCCACCCCCATGACCAAACAGGGCCGGGGACAAACTGCAACCGAGGTATGTGCCCTTAGTGGGAACTGAACCTGGGTCTCTCTGGACTTCAGGCCGACGCTCTAACCGCTGAGCCAAACCGGCCAGGGCTGATTTTTTTTCTTTTTTAGAATGAGAGAGAGAACATCAATTGGTCATCTCCAGTACCCACCCCAACCAAGGATTGAATCCAAAACCTGGATATGTGCCCTGGTCAGCAATTGAAACCCACAGCATTTTGATGTATAGAACGATGTTCCAACCAAGTGAACCACCCAGCCAGGCCTAACAGGTGAATTTTATGATACACAACTTTCATCACACTATATCTGTGGATTTTTAAAAAAAGAGTAATTCTCCCTGGTTGGTCTCTCAGTGGTTAGAATGTTGGCCCATGGACCAGAGAGTCCTGGGTTTGGTTCCCTCTAGGGCGTGTGTCTCGGTTGCAGTTTGTCCCTGGCTCCGGTTGGGGTCGTGTGGGTGGCAACCACTCGATGTATCTCTCTCACATCGATGTTTCTCTCTCTCAATTCCTCCTTCTCTCCCTCTCGCTCTATCTGAAGATAAATGCAAAAATGTCCTCCGGTGAGGATTTAAAAAAAAAGAAAAAAAGAAAGGAATTCAGCTCTAAGCTCAGGATGATGTTCCAGAGTCACTGTTACTGCACTCGAGCCCTGATCCACAGTGATAATCACTCTGGGTCCTTGGAATCATCTCCCTGTTATTCACCAGGGCCATGAGTTACTTAAAGAATGTGAAAAACAGTAAGAAGTTTTGGCATTTCTTGCTATGGTGGATTCTCCTTAAGAAAAAAGTCTCATAAGTCCGGCCTGTGTGGCTCAGTGGTTGAGTTGAGCATTGACCCATGCACCAAGAGGTCGCCGTTTCGAGTCCCAGTCAGGACACATGCCCAGGTTGTGGGCCCAATCCCCAGGGGGATTGTAGGAGGGGGCCAGTCAATGTTCTCTCTCATCGATGTTTCTACCTCTCTCTCCCTCTCTCTCTGAAATCATTAAAGAAAAAATATTGAAAAAGAAAAAAGTCTCATGAAAAGAAGAACCCTCAGCATTTCTCCTATAGAACCACAGTGACTTTGTTAATCAGCTTTATTGAGTGCTATTCATTTTTTCATTATTTTGTTCACTAGCTTCACAAATATTCTACCTTACCATCAAAAAGAATATTGACCCTGGCAGGGTAGTTCAGTTGGTTAGCCCATCATTCGGATATGCCAAGGTTTCGGGTTTAGTCCCTGGTCAGGGCCCATATAAGAAACAACCAAGTTTCATAAACAAGTTGAACAACAAATTGATGTTTCTCTCTCTCAAATCAATAACTAAAACATTTTTTTTAATTTCTAAAAGAAAGAATATTTTTAAAGCCAAATTTTATTCCACCGCCTTCTAGTGAGTTTTATGGGCTCGTAGACAGAGGACCTCATTGTTTTAGACAGTTCTAAGCAAGATAACTTATTTTATTTTATTTTATTTTATTTTATTTTATTATTTTTTTGCATTTATCTTCAGATAGACTGGGAGGGATAGATGGAGGAAGAGAGAGAGAGAGAAATATGGATGTGAGAGAGACACATCGACTGGCTGCCATCCACACAACCCCAACCGGGGCCGGGGACAAACTGCAACCGAGGTACATGCCGACGCTCTAACTGCTGAGCCAAACCGGCCAGGGCAAGATAACTCATTTTAAGTTGAATTATCATTTTATACCTGGCTAGTGTGACTTAGTGGTTGAGTGTCAACCCATGCATGAAGAGGTCACCAAGAGGTTTGATTCCTGAAAAGGGCACATGCCCAGGTTGTGGGCCAGATCCCCAGTGGGGGGCGTGCAGGAGGCGGCAATCAATGTTCTCTCTCATCAATGTTTCTATTTCTCTTCCTCTCCCTTCCTGTCTCTAAAATCAATAAAAAAAATGTTTTAATAAATAAAAGTAAGGGACTTCCGGTCAAGATGGCAGGTAGGTAAACGCAGTATTGCGTCCTTCCACAACCACATCCAAGTTACAACTAAACTACAGAACAACCACCATTCAAAACCGCCTGAAATCCAGCTGAATGGAAGTCCTACAACTACGGGATTAAAGCAGCAGCCACATCCAGACTGGTAGGAGGGCGGAGGGGACGGGCTGGGCCCACACCCACGTGTGGCGGATAAAAATCAGGAGGACACCTCGGCTGGGAAGGTCCTTCCTGAGGACTGAGGGGTCCCTGTCCCACATCAGGTGCCCCGCTCAGGGTTCCAGTGCCAGGAAGAGAATCCCCATCACTTCTGGCTGGAAAAACCAGCAGGAACTGAGGCTCAGGGAGGCTGAGGCGGCTGGAGCCCCAGGCAGCTCCTTAAAGGGCCCGCGCACGAACTTATCGGACTCTCTCCCTCTAAGCTTGGAGGGGAGGCAGCTCGAGGAGCACCAGAGACATACAGGGGAGAACTGAGCTGTTTGGCACTGGAGTGAGGGCTGGAGAGGGGGCTTTCTCTGGGACAAACGTGCTGTCAGAGGCCTTTGTTCCTTCGGTGAGCCCTTCCCGGGGGCGGCAGACAGCTGCCATATCTGGGACTCCAGCAACCTGGCTCACACTGGTAGCCCCGCCCTGCTGACTCCCTGAGGCCCCGCCCCACCCAACTTTCAGGCCCACCCAAGCTGTTGCCAGTTGCTTAACCATAGGATTGGCCTGACTTGGATCCTGCTTCAGGTTTTCCTAAATATTTCAAACGAGCAGCATCTGGTCTCAGCTAGCCCCATACCTCTCGTTAAGTAATACACTGAAACAAACACAGGGAGGCAGCCAAAATGAGGAGACAAAGAAACAGGTCCCAAATGAAAGAACAGAACAAAACCCCGAGAAAAGAACTAAGCGAAATGGAGATAAGCAACCTAACAGATGCTGAGTTCAAAATACTGCTTATAAGGATGCTCAATGAACTCAGTGAGGGCCTCAAGAGCATAAAAAAGGACCAGTCAGAAATGATCGAAGCACAGTTAGAAACGAAGGAGGCTTTAACTGAAATAAAGAATAATTTACACAGCTTCAATAATAGAGTACGTAAATCCAAGGAGCAAACCATCGATTTGGAATATAAGGAAGCAAAAAACACCCAATCAGAACAGCAAAAAGAAAAAAGAATCCAAGAAAATGAGGATAGTGTAAGGAGCTTCTGGGACAACTTCAAGCGTGCCAACATTCGCATCTTAGGGGTGCCGGAAGGAGAAGAGCGAGAACAAGAAATCGAAAACCTGTTTGAAACAATAATGGCAGAAAACTTGCCTAACTTGGTGAAGGAAACAGACATACAAGTCCAGGAAGCACAGAGAGTCCCAAACAAGATGAACCCCAAGAGGCCCACACCAAGACATATCATCATCAAAATGCAAAAGGTTCAAGACAAAGAGAGAATCTTAAAAGCAGCAAGAGAAAGGCAGCTAGTTACCTACAAGGGAGTTCCCATAAGGCTGTCAGCTGATTTCTCAAAAGAAACTTTGCAGGCCAGAAGGGAGTGGCAAGAAATATTCAGAGTGATGGAAAGCAAGAACCTACAACCAAGATTACTCTATCCTGCAAAGCTGTCATTTAGAATCGATGGCCATATAAAGACTTTCCCAGACAAGAAAAAGTTAAAGGAGTTCATCACCACCAAACCGTTATTATATGAAATGATGAAGGGTCTTTTTGAAGAAAAAGATAAAATATATGAACAAACAAAATGGCAATGAATACATATCTATCAACAATGGAATCTACAAACAAAAGGAACAGACAGAACAGAAACATTCTCATAGATACAGAGAACATTTTGTTGGTTGCCAGATGGGAGGGGGTTTGGGGGAATGGGTGAGAAAGGTGAAGGGATTAATAAGTACAAATTGGTTGCTAAACTGACAAACCTCAAAGGGAAAGGGGCTGGGGGTGGGGTGGGAAGAAATAAACCAAAGAACTTATATGCATAACCAATGGACCCAGACAATAGTGTGGGAAAAGGCAGGAGGGAGGCGGGAGTGGGGAGGAGGGAGTCAATGGGGGAAAAAATGTGGAACATCTGTAATACATTCTACATTCAACAATAAAGATTAAAAAAATAAAAATAAAAATAAATAAATAAAAGTAATATGAATTATTTTATTTACAAAAGTACTACACATTAACCATAGAATATGTGTAATTGAGAATTAAAATGAATAAAATATAAATTATCTATAAATTTATAAGCAAGAAACAATACCTATTAACATTTTGCTTTTTAAAAAGTGATTTAAACCCTGGCCGGTTTGGCTCAGCGGTTACAGCGTCGGCCTGCGGTCCAAAGAGACCCGGGTTCAGTTCCCTCTAAGGGCACGTATCTCAGTTGCAGTTTGTCCTTGGCCCTGGTTGGGTCATGAGGGTGGCAGCCACTCGATGTGTCCCTTTCACGTCGATGTTTCTCTCTCTCCTTCCCACTCTCTCTGAACAAAAATGGAAAAATGTCCTTGGGTGAGGATTTTTTTTAAAAAAAAGTGATTTAAGCAGCCCGGCCTGTGTAGCTCAGTGGATTGAGCATCGTCCCATGGACAGAGGACATAGACTGAGAGATCCTGGTTCAGATAGAGCAGGAGGGAGAGAGGGAGGAAAAGAGAGAGAGAAACATTGACTTGAGAGACACATCGAGTGGTCGTCACCCACATGACCCCAACCAGGGCCGGGGACAAACCACCACCGAGGTACGTGCCCTTAGCGGGAACTGAACCCGGGCCTCTCAGGTCCACAGGCCGAAGCTCTAACTGCTGAGCAACCGGCCATGGCAGAAGTTTCTTTTTTTTAAAAAGTGATATTTAACCTATACTACAGGATAATATAGTCATGGCTGAACTACTAATAAATTGGAGACCTAGCTAATAAGAAATCTGTAGGTGCTGGCCGGTGTGGCTTAGTGGTTGAGCATTGACCCATGCACCAAAGGTCGCCAGTTTGATTCCCGTCAGGGCACATGCCCAGGTTATGGGCCCAGTCCCCAGTGTGGGGCATGCAGGAGGCCGGCAATCGATGTTCTCTCTCATTGGTTTCTATCTCTCACTCCCTCTCCCTTCTTCTCTCTCTAAAAATCAATAAAGAAAAAAAAAATCTGTAGGTGACAATTGTTGAAGCTAAGTGATGGGCACATGAGTGTTAATTTTATCATTTTACTTTTGTACTGAAATTTCCCATAACCCAGAATAAAAAAGACATCTATTTAAAATTATTTTTCCTTAATTGATTTTTAGAGAGGGAGGAAGAGAGAGAGAGAAACAGTGATGAGAGAGAACATCAATTGGCCGCCTCCTGCATGCCCCCCGCTGGGGATTTGGCCCACAACCTGGGCATGTGCCCTGACCGGGAATGGCACTAATGACCTCTTGGTGCATGGGTCGATGCTCAACCCCTGAGCCACACCAGCCAGGCAGGACTTCATTTTTCCTACCTGATAATGATAATAAAAGTACCTACCTCCTAAGTTCGTTGCTTATGAAAGTGTGGGGAAGGAAAAATTCTACCTAAATTCTTCTGGCTCATGTAATGATCAAATTGACATGAGACAGATTAACAGGAGAAAAATCACCAAATTTATTACATTTGTACATATGGGGGTTACATAAGAATCTGGGACCTGAGAACAAATCAGGCAGTTAAGGCTTATATGATGTCTTGAGCTGTGGGGAAAGGGGTCTTGTCGTTTGAGACTTTAAAGGAGAAGAAAGTGCCCTGGCCCAGTTGCTCAGTTGGTGAGAGCATTGTTCAGATGCGCCAGGGTTGCGGGTTCAGTCTCTCCTTGGGGCATATACAGAAAGCAATCAGTAAGTGTACAGATGAGGGGAACAGCCAGTGGATGTTTCTCTCTGTCTCTGTCTCTCCTTTCCTCTCTCTCTGGGATCAATAAAATTTTTTTTAATTAAAAAAAATCAGGGCAAGGAAAGCAATTCACGTGGACATAGAAAAGCAAATGTTTGGTAGACAAATGTTTGTTGGGCCATCTTCAACAATGGACACAGAGAGAGGACTTTGATCGAGCAGGCTTTGCAAGGTTCCTCCCTGTCTTGTTACACTTAGTTCATATTAAACTGTGCTTCTCTGTGATGATATTTCCCTTCCTGGAGCAGGTCCTGTATCTCAGCTCTTTTAGGCAGTTAGAGGGAAGGTCAAAGCTTCTTCATGTCATTTGTTTCTTAAAAATAACCAGCTTAATAGAACAGATAGATATCCCCCCCAAAAAAGCATATTTCGGGGTGGCAAAACTCTGCTCCCTTCAAAAGTTGAATGAATTATCTATAGAAAGCATTTAGAATAGTACTGAGCACACTGTCGGTGCTATTCAGTTTATTTCTTAATGAGATATAACTTGCATGCCATAAAATTTACTATTTTATTATTATTATTTTCTTTATTGATTTTAGAGAGAGAGAAAAAAATATTGATGAGATGTTGGTTTTCAGTTGGGAGGGGTATTGGGTGAAAAAGATGAAGGGATTAGGAAGTACAAATTGGTTGTCAGACTCATGAACCTCAAAGGAAAGGGGGGGAGGTGGGGAGGGAAGAGAGAAACTAAAGAACTTACAGGCATAACCGATAGACACAGACAGTAGTGTGGGGAAGGCAAGAGGGGGGTGGAGGGGGTCAAGGGGGGAAAAAAGAGGGACATCTGTAATACATTCAACAATAAAAATAAGTTAAAAAAAAGTAATGAGAGAGAACATTAACTGGCCGCCTCCTGCATGCTTCCCACTGGGGATTGGGCCCACATCCTGGGCATGTGCCCTGACCGGGAACCGGTGACCTCTTGGTGCATGGGTCGATGCTCAACTGCTGAGCCTCATCAGCCGGGCTCAATCTTACTATTTTAAAGTGTACAATTTAGTGGTTTTTAGTATATCAACACGATTTTCCATCACCATTATCTAATTTTAGAACATTTTATTACTCTCAAAAGAAACTTGTATTCATTAGTGATAACTCCCCATTGCCCCTGACCACAAGCCCCTGACAACTATTAATCTATTTTTTGTCTCTTTGGATTTGCCTATTCTGGACATTTCATATAAATGCAATCATATAATATGTGACAATATATGTTTGGCTTCTTTCACTTAGCAAAATGTTTTCAAGGTTATAGCACACCCAATATAACATCCATGTTAGAGCACATACCACTGCCTCATTTCTTTTGATGGCTGAATACTATTCCATTGTGTGGATATACCACATTTTAAGTCTGCACATTATTAAAACACTTAACACATAGTTGAAGAATAGAGAAATAAAATGGAGTCACTATGGTCAAGCTGCTAAATTCTTAAAATTAGGTAGGCTGAGGCATGAGAAAATGATTCTATTTTAATTTTAACTGATTCTGGGAACTTAAACTTCTGAATTTTGTAGCCCTTCATTAGTGTCTGGATACACACCTGATCGTTGTACGTCAATGCCTAGACATACATCCCATCCTCAGATGACCATCTGAATGACCTCAAGAAGGAATTGTTCCATTGTCCAGACCACCAGACATCTGAAGGTTACCATCTTGGACCAATCCAGAGGCTCAAAATGCAGGACTAATTCTTCTCAAGAAGTTACTTTTTAACTATAAGAATACTCAGCTTTTCTTTCTCCTTTGGAACACTTCTTGATTTTGCCTAGCTGTGTTCCAATTCTCAAACTCTAAGATCTTTAAATAAATCTTTGTCTTTTATTTCTAGCCAAAGTCTCCTGACTCCTTTTGAGTACATTCGACATAGTAAATGCTCAGGGTCTAGTGGTCTTGTCAGCATCTGACCCAGTGCCTTGAGGTTCAGGGCACAGTCTCAATCCTATTCCATCCCAGGTGGAATAGTACTAAGGAGAAGCCCAGACCGTGAACGGCCGCCCAGATGCAGCCTGCTGCTGGGCCTCTCTTTGCCTGCCAAGTCCAGTCCTGCCTTAACCTTCTGTCCATGGCCTAAGAGGTCTCACGTTCCCTGTGACCCCTCTCCAGGCACATACAGCCTGGTAACCTGTTGTAATTCCCACTCCCTCTCCTCTGCTCTCTTCCCTTAATCCATTTTTCTGTCCTCTGGACCTGATTACTTACCTGGTGTTCTTAAACAGTCCACATTGCTTTGTGCTTGGGACCTTTGTTACTTTGTGTGTTTGAGCACATTGTATTACTTATCCATTGCTGACCAGCCATTTCCCACAGAACTTCATCGCTTAAAGCAATCACTATTCTTATCTTCTATAGTTTCTGCTAAGCAGCTCACCTGGGTGGTTCTGGCTCAGAAGTCTCTCCTGGGGTTGAAGTCAAGCTGTCAGCTAAGGCTGTAGTCACCTGACATCTTGGCTAGAGCTAAAGGATCCCATTTCAGATGGCTCACTCACATGCCCGGCAAGTGAATGTTGGTGGTTGGCAGGAGGTCTTTGTTATCTGCCACGTGGACCTCTCCATCGGGCTGCTTGAATGTGCACACAACATAACGACGGGCTTCCCCAGAGCCAGGGGTGAGAGAGCGAACAAGGTGAAAGTCACAAAGGTTTTTATGACCTAGTCTTCGCACTGACACTATTGCTTCTGTAATATCCTATTGATAACACAGATCGGTCCTACTCATCGTGGGAGGGGACTGCACAAGGGTGCAAATATCAGGTCATCTCATCACCAGGTCAGCCCCACCTTGAGATTACTATTTGCTTGTTGCCTTGCTTTCAGACAAATGTCAAGGGAAGTGTGTAGCCTGCAGTTCCTCATTTTAACACAATGGAAGCAAAGTCTGTAAATGTATCCTCAAAGAGGGAAACCACCCTCTTGCTCTGAAGTTAATCCTCCACTACACCTACAGCTTCCTCCCCTCTCAGTTCAGCTCTGAGGGAGCCAAGCTGCTAGGCAGGTTCAAGGAGGGAAAACCCTCTGTCTGTTCCTACCTCTGCTCTGCTGTCTGGCTGACTAATCCTCCCTTGACTCCGTATCTCCTGGAGAACACCTGTTTACCGTGAACTTTGGACATTACATGGGATCCAACCCTCTGATGTTTATGTACTTCTAATTCCTATGACTTAGCACAGCTGACTCATCGCTGCCTTGTGCAAGTTTTGCTTCCCTTTTCCATTGGTGGTGGTTCAACAGACTCTCGTGGCCTGATGTCACACTAATGTGTCCTAGAAACTGCTGCTCTGCATTCTCTCCAGATTTACTCTTTGAAATTTTTACATTTGCCCAGCTCTTCCCTTAAACAGCAATACACCAGCAAACAAGCAAAGAAACAAATCTCCTCTGGCTACTTGAGTAATTCCTCTCCTTTTCTCTCTTCTTCCTCCTTGTCAATCTTCTAAAATGAAAACAAACCAACAAAAACTACGCTATCAAGGGAACTGAAATACAAGATTGTACACAGGAGAATTGATTGACAAAGGGCACTCTCGCACGATACAAGCTTCAGCATCCTGGCAAGGATCAGGGGATGGTGCGAAATTACTGCCAGGGAGTTTCTGGAAGCTTGGAAAATTGATGGCTCATGAAGAGTAAGGTTGAAATGCTTCACTTTCTGGGGCAGACAGTAGGAGAAAGGATTCAAAGATTCAGGAAAGTGGACCTACTGGAATGGATATATGATGTTAAGGCCAGAAGACCCGCCAGAGGATTTGGCACCACAGGTGGCTTAGAGGAGTTACATTCACCAAGGCTGTTGGTGGTGAAGTGGTGACAGGGACACAGCCTCACTAAGAAGGTCAGTGATGCTTCCTTGCAGGACTTAACTGATGGAAGGAGGGGCTGTCGTGGAACCTGGCTCACCGATGGCCGTGGGGCTGACAGGACAGTGATGCAGTAGACCCCAGGTATGGCCCTTAACTGCAGAAACCAGGGGTTCATAACATCAAAGTCAGATGGCAGCCCGGGGACATGACCAGAAGAGAGCTTCAGAAATTGCGACTAGAACTGTTTTCCTAGGAGGAAAATAGATGGGCAGCCAACAAAGTACTGCTTCACATGTATCATTGGAAAAGAGGGAGAATCAGTAAGCAGGAGAAGGAAGAAAACGGTCACTCAATTAAAGGTCACAATTCCTTGCCTGGTTTCCATACCCGAGTCAGCGTTCAGAAGCAGAACCCAGTGACTGAGAGGTGGCCAGGTTCCCAGAACCTACAATCCTATGGCAAGAATGAATGGTAATTGTTCCTCCAGTCTTTCTCCACAGAGATCTAGAACATTTACTTGGATGGCGGAACACTGGGACATCTTGGTGACCACTGGGCATAAAATCAGAGGTCAGCTAGTGCCCCGAGACCTGAAGCCTCTTCGTGAACCTCCCCCCCCCCCCCGTTAGAGTGGGAGCAATTAGAGACCTAAAGTCCACCCTGCAGTGGGTCCCTTGTGTCCATGGACCCACTGGTTGTCATTCTTCTAATCCTCAAATGTACAGCTGGGGCTTGGAAGTTGGGCTAACCCTCTCATTGCGTCCTTATGCTCCTTGTTGACCGTGATCGCTCTCATCCAGAGTAAGAGCTATCGCGGTAGGGAAGGCCAAGTGGAAGCATCTGACACTGCCCCCCGCTCCCCCACCCCCAGGCCAATGCAGTAACCACAAAACATCTTGCATTCTGGGTTGGGTAAAATGGCAGCTGTTAGTGCCACTCTTTTAAAAAAATCCTCACTTGAAGATATTTTTGTATTTATCTTCAGACAGAGCAGGAGGGAGAGAGAGGGAGAGAAAGGGAGAGAGAGAGAAACATTGACGTGAGAGGGACACATGGACTGGTTGGCTCCCACACGACCCGACCAGGGGAGGAACTGCGGCCAAGGTACGTGCCCTTGGCCGGAATCGAACCCGCGACTCATTGGTCTGTAGGCTGATGCTCTACGGCTGAACCAAACTGGCCAGGGCTGTTAGTGCCACTCTTAAATATCAAAAAGATGAAGACATGTTGTCCCGACCGTATCTCCATTTAACTTGCCAGTGCTAACCTGGCAGCAATCGGACGGATCCTGGAGGGTGAGTGCAGACCGCGGCAGGGAGGTGGAACCCCGTACCCCGTACCCCGGCTGCGCCGATGGAGTGGCTTGGCTAGAGCGGAGTTCCGCAGCCTCAAGCGCGTGATTGTGGCATCTGTCTGGCGAATGCGTTCTTTTTGATCCCAATCAGGAAAGACGGTCAGAAATAGTTCATAGTCACACTGAGTGGATACCAACAAGCATTTGCAGTTTTGTGTTCACTCCTCAGTCCTCTGTCCTCATACATTTCGAAGAGAAGCAGCGCATTTGGACATCCCGCATGACATCCTCTCGATCCATCACGTTGATGGTCATGCCGCTCAGGCAGGAGGAGAAAACAGTGGAGCACACACGAGTGGCCTGAAATAACATGTGCACACCAGGGAGTGGCAGGTAAATCCTATCAAGTTTCCATGCCTTGCTGCTCCACAGAAGATGTCAGAGGCCTGATGGTTAGCAGTATTCTGTCATGTTTCCTCCTAAATAAAAGACAAATTGTTGCATCTTGGATCCCTTGCTAGAAAGAAGGAGGCACAGAGCCTGTTAGGAATCTTTGGGTTCTTTTTCTTTTTTTTTTCCTCACCCGAGGACATTTTTCCATTTTTTGTTCAGATAGAGTGGGAAGGAGAGAGAGGAAGAGAGAGAGAGAGAAACATCGATGTGAAGGGACACATCGAGTGGCTGCCACCCGCACGACCAACCGGGGCCGGGGACAAATTGCAACCAAGGTACGTGCCCTTAGCGGGAACCGAACCAGGGTCTCTCTGTACCACAGGCCGATGCTCCAACCACTGAGCCAAACCGGAATCAAACAGGGCAGGAATCTTTGGGTTCTTGAGGAAACGTTTTGCACCTAAGAATACTACTGCTGCTCGCGTACTGGGTAACACAGAAGACTGGTGGCTTTGAATGGGGCTCAGAGGAGACGAAAACTCTGTAGCACATCCGGCTATGATTCAAACAGCCCTACTGCTTGGAGTATCCAGAGCCTGGAGTGTTGGAGGTGTCAGTGATGGGAGATGATGTAGTGGGACATTTATGGCAAGCCCCAGCAGAAGAATCACAATGCCATCCCCTGGGATTACGGAATAGGGTTATGCCAACTGTGGTGAAGAATTTACACTCCTTTTGAAAAATGGCTCCTAGCTTGCTGCTGGGCACTGGTAGAGATAATGACTGGCCCTGGGTTTGGAACTGGCCATCACGAGCTAGGGCCTCCTGGACACATCAAGTCTTAAAGCCAGGCAGACCCAGCATCAAAGCCGCCAGAGGAGAAAACGGGTACATCTGGGATTGAGCACCATCAGGACTCACGAGCTGAATGAACAAGTAGACCAGATCTCTACGTCACTGATTACGGTTGCAGTGGCCCCCTACCCCAGCTTACACTGTATATCCATGTGAGGGGGTCCCACATAAACAGCTAAACAAAGGGAAAAAGAGACCAAGCTCTGGTTATGGATGGGTCATCTCATTATGTGGGTATAAGCTAAAAATGGATGGCAGCTATATTACAGTCTCATTCGGGGAAGGCCTTGGAAAACAGTGGTTAGGAAAAATCTCCCCGAGGGGAGGGGCTTTGGGAAGTGCACCCGGTCATCCACTTTGTATAGATGGAGAATGGCCCAAGGTTAGAACATTTGTGGCCCCTGGGCAGTGATGAGTGGCCTGGCTTGTGGATGGGGAGCCTGAAAGAAAAAGTTTATAAAACCAGAGACGAGAAAGTCTGGGATAGAGGACTACAGATGGACTCTAGGAATAAACACAAAGTGGGAAGTTGTCTGTTTCACATGCTGAGGCCCACTAGTAAGTATTAATCACAAAAGGTGTACCAGCTTGACAAAATAACTTGGCCAGTTAATGTAGCCAGCCTTTGCCAGAGTCCCCTCTCCCCCAACTGCTGCATTATGGGTACTTGAACAGAGGTTTTGGTGGCAGAGATGGAAGTGATACAAAAACCTAACAGCATGGACTGTCGTTGACCAAATGAATATAGCCTCCTCTAAATGTCCACGTCTAAATGTCCAATCTGGCAGCCACAAAGACCTATGCTAAGCTTTCAATTCCTTAAGGAAGCCAATAGGCTGTGTGGTGACCATTTGGCTATATTGGGCCTCCTTTTTCCTGGTAGGTCCAGCAGTTCATAGGAATAAAAGCAGATTCCAGATATGGGGTTGCCTTTTCCGCCTGCAGGGCCTCACTAGCACCCCTCTGAGGGCCTGAAGATCACCTGCTCCACAGACATGGCATCCCACGTAACAGCGCGTCTGATCAGAGGACTCTCTCTATGGCACAGCATGTAGGGGAGTGGGCTCACGAACTTGAGGTCTGCTGGTCATATCATACACCTCACCACCCAGAAGCTGCTGGATAGATGAGTATTGCAACGGCCAGTTAAAGTTGCAGCTGAAGCTCCAGCATGGAGGTAATATGCTGCCACAATGACGTTCCTCCAGGACATCATAATATACGCCTTTAATCAGACAGCTTAGTATGGTGCTGTGTCCCTAACAGAAAGAGTACATTACTCTGGAAGCAAGGGGTGGAAGCATGAGTGGCTACAGTTAGCATAATTCCAGTGATGTATGGGCCTCCCTATCACCACAACTCTGGGCTCTGTGGGTGAGAGGTCTTCGTCCCCAAAAGGGACACATTCTTGCCTGGGTAACAGTCAGGATTCCATTGGATTACAAATTATGGCCCTTTGTCCTCCTAATGGTCAGAGACTAATAGGTAAGACAAAGAATGCCCACCTTATCCGATATAATTGACCTGGAGGAGATAGGGTCACTATTAGACAGTGGGGGCAGGGAGGGGACCGTAGGTAGACTCCAGTGACCTATTTGGGTATCGGTTGGTATTCTTTTACCTAACTGTGATTGTGAATAGACAAGAGCAGCAACCCGAATCTGAGAAGGTGCTTGGACCACTTAGAAGAGAGGATTTGGGGTACCCACTCAGGTAAGCTACTGAGAGCAGCCGAGGGTAGAGGATTAGAACGGATAGTGGTGGAGGTATTATCATGAAGGCCTCGAGGAGGCCCTGCAACCAATTGCCCTGACAGGGGCTGTAGTTAATTCCATTAACTTCCCTCTGCTAAGTTTCCCTTTGGGAAAGAGCTGCCCATCAGAGTCTTGAAGCTGTCCCCTGAATACAGATGGAGAAATAGATATGGGGGATCCAAAGGGTGGACTGTAGGAGACACAACTTGTCACTCAGATCCCCCTTAAGCTAGGAATTGTTCCCCAGCTCAAGGAATGTGTTTAGGTGAGAGCCTCCATCTTAACTACTTCAGGATCTGCCCCAGGGTCTGGAGTAAAGTCACAGACTTCTCCAGTGACTCCTCCCCCAAGACCCAGCAAGGCAGTGGCCCAAGGCTAGACTCCTGCTCCTAGCCAGGCTGGCGCATGAGAGGTCTGCCAGCTCCCAGGGACCAATCCAGCTTCTCCCCTTAGCTTTGTACGGTGTTACATTCCTAATTCTGTATCTGTGTCTGCCTCCTGGAGAGCCCAACCTGATAGCACAAAAATCCCCCCAATGGCTGCCTTTCCCCTTCCCATGATCCCTTAAATTGTTTGTCATGGCTTCAAATTGAGGGGGATTTTTTTTTAATATTATTATTATTTTTTTGCATTTATCTTCAGATAGAGTGGGAGGAAGAGAAGGAGGAAGTGAGAGAGAGAAACATCTATGTGGGAGAGACACATCGAGTGGTTGCCACCCACAAGACCCCAACCGGGGCCGGGAACAAGCTGCAACCGAGGTACATGCCCTTGGCGGAAACCAAACCTGGGACTCTCCAGTCCACGGGCTGACGCTATAACCGCTGAACCAAACTGGCCAGGGCTTGAGGGGGATTTTATATCTCTATTCTTAACCTTTCTAGCCAAACTGTACTTTCTTCTCATATGTCTTATATACCAATTATAGCATATAACCTGTTAATAAACAAAATCCAACCAAATAAAATCGAACCTCTAATTGGCTTTATTAAGCAATTCATGGATCTGGCAGGATCCCATCTAACAACTAGAAGGGGCTCCAAGGTGCCATCTGGGGCCTGGGATTTCTTTTTAACAAATCACTGATTCCTTTACGTTTCAATGTTTTTTGCTGTCTTCCCAAACACAAACTCCTTGAGGGCGGGCACTACATTTCTTAAACTTCTGCTTGTTCAGTGACTAACGAAGGTAAAGGCTATCTACAAGCAAGATACTATGTTGAATTTATCATGATTTGATCACGAAAGCCCTTCCCTGGAACCTGTCAGACCACAGTTAAGGCCAAGTGGATCAAAGGCAACTATAGAATAGCTGGAGGGAACAAAAAGTCAGATGATCCTGTGTGAGCCCCACTTTGGCTGGTTTTCACATCAAAATCCTCTGTTCCTGAGACACAGCTCATCTACCC
Organism: Molossus molossus; assembly: GCF_014108415.1. NCBI lineage: Eukaryota > Metazoa > Chordata > Mammalia > Chiroptera > Molossidae > Molossus > Molossus molossus. The sequence goes on along the minus strand of NW_023425401.1, from coordinate 100,896,989 downwards.
TGAGTTACTAAAGTGAGAATTCACATTGATTGTTTTGGCAAATTTCTAATTTGACAACCGAATTCTATCATTCTAAAAAAAAAAAAGAAAAAAAAGGTTATTTTCAGTCTGGTCAGTGACCTATGTATTTCATTTGGAGTGTTTGGGAGTGAAAATTTTCTCTCTCTCAACTTGGGTCCAGTGCTTGGAGGCCTGCAAATTAACTGACAATAGGTAAACAGGAGAAAAGATAAAATTTATTTACACCTGGGTAGGGGTGGAGAACTCCCAGTATTTGGAAAAGTCCTGGAATAGCCAGAAGATTATATCTCTTAATTTTTTTTTTTTAATCCTCACCCGAGGATATTTTTCCATTTTTTGTACAGATAGAGTGGGAGGGAGGGAGAGGAAGGGAGAGACAGACAGAAACATCGACGTGAAGGGACACATCGAGTGGCTGCCACCCGCACGACCAACCAGGGCCGGGGACAAACTGCAACCGAAGTATGTGCCCTTAGCGGGAACCGAACCCGGGTCTCTCCAGACCGCAGGCCCACACTCTAACCGCTGAGCCAAACTGGCCAGGGCTATCTCTTAATTTAATAAGAGGATTTTTTTTTTTTTTTTTTTTGAGTTTCAATGGGAGAGTATGGAAGGTTCTACTGGGCTTTTAAATGCTAATGAATGGAATGGGCAGTCTGTCTCCACAAGGAAACTGAATTAGCAGCCAACTCTTGGAATAGGGTTAACTGTAGCTGTATTTTTAGGAGGCTCTGCTTTAGTCAGATACAATTTCTTACACATCTTTTGTAGTTCAAGTGTTTTCACTTAAAATAATCTGTATACCAACTCTGGAAGTCCAAGTGGGTCCCCATAGGGAAAAGGCCTTGTCTGAATATCTGAAGGTTGAAGCCTTTCTGAAATCTTGGGATGAGTCTAAACAGGCCCCCTGCTCGCTGTAGAGAATTAAGCGATTACAGGCAGGCCGAGAAAGGTCAGGGAGAGGTCCCTTCAAAAGTTCAGAGCGGGAGAGGAATAATCGCTGTTTTTTAGGACAGTGTGGCGGTGTGGGGTAAAGTGCACTTTGGTCCTGGCCAGGTGGTCCTCTGTCTGGGGCCTGTGGGCCAGATCTGGCGAACCTCGGGTCGCAGACGGGCTCCAGCTCGCTGGCTGTGTGCGTATGCTCATGCTTCTTCCTCAAACTGAGTGAAGACAGTAGTGTTCACCACGTGGAGTCGTTGAGAAGATGGACTGACGCCGGGGCAGAGCGCCCGGCTCGGAGCTAGCGCCCACTGGCTGTGTTCCTTCCCTGGAAGGGTGGGGTGCAGGCAGCGAGGACGCTGAAGACAGCTCCCAAACTCGCGTCACTCGCCACCTCCGCTGACTTATAAAAACTGCACCAGCGCCTCGAGATCACTTAGTTTCTCTTTCTTCGGAAGCAGCCTCGCCCTGCGCCGCCGGGGAACCTCACCCTCGCGGAGCCTAGAACCCAGCGGAAGCCGCGGGGCGGCCTCCACGGTCACACGCAGACCCGCCCGCGCTGCTCGCCGTCTCTCCATTCGGTCGCCGTGGCGGTCGACTTTAAATCTGCTGCAGGATCGGGTCTGCGGGATCTGCCCTCTCCGGCCAGAGCCGAGAGGGAAACCGAAACTGCCGGGCTCCGCTAACGGCGGCGGAGAGCGCGCGCTCGCGAACCCCGGGCGCGCCCCAGCCGAGCGCCGCCCGCGCCCGCCCCCGCCCCCGGGGCTCTCGTAAGTTTCGATTCTTCCCGCAGCGGAGTCACAAGTCCCGGCCAGACCAGACCGGCGCAGCGCCATGGCGGACCCAGAGGTGTGCTCCTTCATCACCAAAGTCCTGTGCGCCCACGGGGGCCGCATGGCCCTGGACGCGCTGCTCGACGAGATCGCGCTCTCCGAGGCGCAGCTCTGCGAGGTGCTGGAGGCGGCGGGGCCCAACCACTTCGTGGTGTTGGAGACCAGTGGCAGGACCGGGGTCACCCGGTCCGTGATCGCCACCACCGCAGCCCGGGTCTGCCGTCGCAAGTACTGCCAGAAGGGCTGCGGGAACCTGCACCTCTGCAAGCTCAACATGCTGGGCCGGTGCCACTTCTCGCAGATGGAGCGGTGAGTGCGCCGGGAGGGAGGGGCGGCGCTCGGGGTCCCGGGCTGGGAGGACGGTCGGGGCTGCTGTCCGCGAGGGGCACGCCCTCGGAGACCCTGCACCCCACAGCCTCCTCCTCCAGCTCTCACTTCTCTGCGGAGAGCCCTTCCTCCAGCGCCTCCAGACTCTCCCTCCAATCTGGCCAACACGATATTGCCTCGGAGAAGACTACCCTTAAACTCCCCGCCCCCATAAGAATAAAGCGCTTAGGGACCCGCCAGGGCCTAGAGAATTTGGAGGCAGGTCTGGGAACGAAGGAGAATGCATCCATTCTCCGGGATCTTGAGTGTTTACCTCTCTGCTACCTCTGCCCCTAGGCGCGCCCCCAGCACCCCCACCAAGCGCGGTGCACCTGATCCGTCTCCATTCCCCTCAGTGTCCCCTTTCTGCCACCCGATGCTCGTCCGCACCATCTGACCAGAATGGTCCTATTCAAGCTTACCAATGATGTGTTCCCTCCCAGCGCTCCTTTCTGGTGGCCTCTGGGCGGTGGCCCGAGCCGCTGACCGGCCACTCATGCGACCACGTTGAAATAGTGTGGTTTACCTCTCAGGCAGCTCTTTCTGTGTTTCCACCTGTTCTTTGTTGCCTCCTTAATATAGGTGTGCCCCAAGGTTTTGGTTATGCTTTTTGGCCTGTCTACCAAGTTTCTCCCTAAGAGAGCTCACTCCTTTGGGTTCAGCTGTCACATCTACAAAGATGGCTCCCATATGTACCTCCAGGGCCCAAGCCTTCCAGCCCAATCTGAGGAGCATCTGCGCCTGAATATGAGTCAAACTCATCTTCGTTCCCCCAGGGCAGGGCATCTGACCCCGCCTTCCTCACCCAGTCTTCATCCTTCACAATAACCTGAATCACCAAGTCCTTTTATTGAAGTCTCCCATCCCCTTCCTGTCCCGTCCTCCTGCCCAGCTCACTTATGAATGAATGAATGCCTCATTTAATTAGTAAATGACTGTCTCCGACCATAGACCATAGCCTTTCTCCCCATCTTTCTGTCCCTAGGTAGTGCTGCTCAATTATTTTTCTTATGTACTTTTCACACTCTGCCCTCCTTACAAACTTTAAGTGGCATGTCCAAGATGGTGGTTATCAAACTTTTGATCAAGCACTTGTTAGTGAAAAACTTTAGATTACTTATCTCCAATAATATGTGTAATAAAATATATAAAAGACGTGTTAAATGGATGAGGTAGATGATATAGTATATTTTTAAAAAATTTATTTATTTAGGGTAAAACTAAAAAAATTAAAGAAGGGTTTTTGTTTTGTTTTAATCCTCACCCGAGGACATTTTTCAATATTTTGTTGAGATAGAGTGGGAGGAAGAGAGAGAGAGAGAAACATCGACGTGAATGGGACACATTGAGTGGCCGCTACCCACACGACCCAACCAGGGCTGTGGACAAACTGCAACCGAGGTACATGCCCTTAGCGGGAACCAAACCCGAGTCTTTCTGGACCGCAGGCCGACGATCCAACCGCTGAGCCAAACCGGCCAGGGCTAAAGAAGGGTTTTTGAATGTGCTTTATTATTTAAAAACTATTGAATATGGCCCAGCTGGTATGGCTCAGTGATTGAGCATCGACCCATGCACCAAGAGGTTGCCAGTTCAATTTCTGGTCAGGGCACAAGCCCAGGTTGTGGGCCTGGTCCCTGGTGGGGGGCATGCAGGAGGCGGCCAATTGATGTTCTCTCATCGATGTTTCTGTCTCTCCCTCTCCCTTCCACTCTCTCTGAAATCAATAAAGAAAAAATATTTAAAAAAACACAAAGTATCGAATATGTTGTGAGGTACCAATCTGAAAGTATTTCTAATTTGGGAATTATGTGAATAGAGGGAGACAGCTAAGTCACAGACAGGTAAGTCACAGTAACATGAAATCAGGAAGGAAGAAAGGAGGGCAGAGGGGGAGGATACAAAGTAAAGGAAGGAACATTCTAGTACTATACTGAATAACAATGGAGTAGGAAGCTTTGTTATCTTTTTCTGTGAAAAATTTTTTCACCAACTAGTGTTAGCTTTCAACCTAATTAAGTTTTAAATACATATGCTTCTTTTAATTTTTTACTATGGATATATATTTTTAAATATATTTTTATTGAGTTTTTAGAGAGAGGAAGGAAAAGGGAGAGGTAGAAACATTGATGAGAGAGAAACATCCATCATCCGCCTCCTGCATGTCCTCTACTGGGGATCTATACAGAAACCCAGGCGTGTGCCCTGACCTTGGAATCCCATGGGGACCTCTCAGTCCTTGGGAAGACATTCAATCCACAGAGCTGCATGGATATGTTAACAGTATGTTAAAGTAGTGAAAAGAGAATGATGAACCCCATGTACACATCACTTTGCTTCAACAGTTTTCAAATTACAGACGATTTTGTCTCATTTATTTCCCCCCATCCCTGTCCCCAACTCCAATGTGTTATTTTAAACCAAAAAGAAGGGTTTTTGAATGTGCTTTATTATTTAAAAACTATTGAATATGGCCCGGCTGATATGGCTCAGTGATTGAGCATCGACCCATGCACCAAGAGGTCGCCAGTTCAATTCCTGGTCAGGGCATTTGCTTTATAAATACTTTAGTATCTCTAAAGCACAATTTTCAACCTTTTTCATCTCATGGCACACAGAAACTAATTACTAAAATTATGCAAAAATATATATTATCTTTTGCCTGTCTGGCAAAAAAATAGGTATAATTTTGATTCATTCACACCAGACCGCTATTATTGTGGATATGTTACAAATCCAATATATTTAGAAACTTTGTTTCATGTCCTGGCCAGTTTGGCTCAGCAGTTAGTGCGTTGACCCGTTGACCGAAAAGGGTCTTGGCTTTGATTCCCAGTCAAGGGCACGTGCCTGGGTTGCAGGTTCAATCCCGGCCCTGGTTGGGGTTGTTCGAGAGGCAACCAATTGATGTCTCTCTCACATGGATGTTTCTATTTCTCTTCCTTCTTCCCTTCCACTCTAAAAATCAATGGAAAAGTATCCTCAGGTGAGGATTATTAACAAAAAAAAGAAAAAGAAAAAGAAACTTGGTTTTAGTTTCTTATATACACAAACTTTTAGAAACTTTAGTTTTTCTTGTTTTATGAATTTTAGAAACTTTAGTTTTTTTGATTTTTGAACTTTATTGTATTTTTTGCCTGGTTTGAAACATCAAAACCATTTTAAGCTCTTAAATTGGGTTGTTATGTTAACCTTTACTTTTCCGTATTTTAAAATTATATATATATATATATTTTAGTGAAGTGACAAATTTGTATTTCTTACATTTATTAATCTTGTCATATTTTTATTAACTTTTATTTCCTTTACATCACTTGAATTTGAGAATTACAAAATTTTAATTCATTAATATACATTGTGTCCTCATAATAAGGACCCTTGGGAGAATTTTTCTTTCTTTTTGCCTCAAAACCTAGAAAATATGCCCCCCCAAGTACTCCCCGGTTGGGGTCATGTGGGGTGACAACCATTCGATGTGTCTCTCGAGGTGATGTTTGTCTCTCTCTCTTCCCCCTTCTCTCCCTCCCGCTCTCTCTCTTTTCCTCCCTCTTTCCCTCCTGTCCTCAGGTGAGGATTAAAAAAAAAAAAGTTCTCCCCTTCTTAGCAATTTATAAAATCTTTTATTCCAAAACTTAAAGTATGGGAGTCTAAGGACTTTCTTTTTGGATTACAGGTTAATAGGATCTGTTGACCAATTGGTACTCATGGTGAGATTACCATTCAGTTTGGTAAACTATTCTGTTTTCCGACAGCTGCATTTTGCTGCATTTTGCTACATTTATAAAATTGCCTCTGTAGTGCTATTATACATAAATGGGATCTCTCCTATCCTGTAGTAACTATCTTTTCTCTCACACTGCTTTGAGCCATACATTTTAGTCAACAACAGGGCCTGCTTTATTGTTGAATCGTTATTTGTTTGGCTGCATCGGTTTGGATATTTCTGTTTGCTTCGCTGAAATATATGCCCACTGGTGGTGTTCTAATCCCAGGTCTGACATAAATAGTAACTACCATTCATTGAGCAAATAACTATGTACCAAGCACTCTGATTAGCACTTTGGAGGTGGTATCCAAGTTAGTCTTTACCTTGATTCTTGAGGGACATACTGTAAACCCGGGCTTAATGGAAGGAAACTCCGGCCTAGGGCTGTGTAGAAATTGACTGAAAGTCACACAGCAGATAACTGGCAGAGTTATTGTTGAGCCTAGATCTGTGTAACTTCATCACTAGCTACTTCTGTGATCAAATAGCTGTGTGAAGTGTGATCTTTCATTAATTAAAGTTATTTATTTTTACAAGCACGATTTCTGTTTAAAGTAGGTTGTCTGTGTCTTCAACTAGCTTTGTGGTTTCTGCTAATGGGGCTGTTTCCTCTGCTCTTTCCTGTTTGCATGTCTGTCCCCTGTGGTTAGTTGGAACTTTGGGTGGGGGTAGGTAGCTGGAGAGTGTGTTAGTTGACTATTTCATAAACTGAAAACAAAACAAAACAAACCATCCCAAAACACAAAAAGTACAAAGAATAATATAGCAAGAACCAGAGTGTATATATTCTGAGTATATAACAAAAGTTATATAGAAGAATATACAATATAATCTTATAACTCACCTTCCAGAATAAACAAATGTTTGCATTTTTCATTTCTGCTTCTTATCTTCTAAAATAAAATAAGCCCTGGCTGGTTTGGCTCAGCGGTTAGAGCGTCAGCCTGCGGTCCAGAGAGATCTGGGTTTGGTTCCCGCTAGGGCACGTACCTCAGTTGCAGTTTGTCCCCGGCCCTGGTTGGGTCGTGCGGGTGGCAGCCACTTGATGCGTCCCTTTCACATCGATGTTTCTCTCTCTCTCTCCCTCCCAAACAAAGTATCGAAAAATGTCCTCGGGTGAGGATAAAAAAATAAAGAAGTAAATAAAATAAAGTAAAAGGCATAATAGGCCTATGGTTTTTATTTTTTTCTCTTCCCTAGTCTTTTTTCCCTCTCTTCTCAGAAGCAACCAAAATCATGATTTTGATGTGTATCCCAGTCCTTCCTTAATTTTATAATTTCCTCACTTATATATTTATATCCATATATAAAATGTAGTATTGTTTTGTGTGTTTTAGAATTTTTACTCAATGTTAGCTTCTGGAGATCTTATTCATGTTGTCATAAGAGTCTAGTTCATTCATTTTAACAGCTGTGTAGTATTTCATCATGATTTATGCCACAGTTCAGTACCTGTTCCTCCAATAATGAGCATTTGGGATATTTCCAATTTTTTGCTACAACAAACTATGCTGCCAAGAATACACATGTCTCCTGGTGCTCACAGCAAGAACTTCTCAGGGTGTATCATTAGGAAATGAAATTGCTGGACAGCTTCACCTTTTCCAGATTCAAGCAAAGTACCGTTAAAGGTGGTTGAACCAATTTATACTTTCATGTCTGGGAGTCCCGGTTTCTCATTTTTATGGCCAGTTAGGCCTTGGTATGATCAGACTTTCTGTTATTTATTTATGCCAATCTGAAGGTAATAAAATGGTATCTTTTGTTTCAATTTTAAAAGAATTTTCTCATTAAAGTTTTATTACGTGATATTTAAGTCTTATGAAAATATATAGAGCATACAATAAATAGCTGTGTATCCACAAATCAGCTTCAGAAATAGAGAATTACACATTTAAATTCCTTGAATTCTCTTTCTTGATTTTCTCCCCCATTGTAGAGGTGATCACTAGAGATAAACACTTTTTTCCCTCTGGCTTTATTGAGAGTATGATTGACTAATAAACATTGTATATATTTAAGGTATACAGTGGGAAATTTTGATATATACATATACATCGTGAAATTATTTCCTCAATCAAACTATCCATCACGTCATCTATTTATCTCTCCTCCCTTTTTGATGGTGAGAACACTTAAGATCAATTTAAATTTTAAGTATACATTATTAACTATAATCATCATGCTGTACCTTAGATCTTTAGAACTTATTAACTTATAATTGAAAGTTTATATCCTTTCACCAACTTCCCTTCCCAAATTTCTAGTAATTCTACTCTTTTCTACGAGTTTGGCTTTTTTTAGATTCCATGTTTAAGTGAGATGATGCAGTATTTGACTTTCTACAACTGGGTCATTTCACTCAGCATAATGTCTTTTAGATTCATACATGTTGTCAGAAATGGCAGGATATACTTCTTTTTGTGGCTGCATGATATTCCATTGTGTACATATATACCACATTTTCTTTATTCTTTTATTTTTTAATCCTCACCCGAGGACATTTTTCCATTTTTTGCTCAGATAGAGTGGGAGGGGAGAGAGAGAAAGAGAGAGAGAGAGAGAGAGAAACATCGACGTGAAAGGGACACATCTAGTGGCTGCCACCCGCACGACCAACCAGGGCCGGGGACAAACTGCAACCGAGGTACATGCCCCCAGTGGGAACCGAACCCGGGTCTCTCTGGACCGCAGGCCGATGCTCCAACCGCTGAGCCAAACCGGCCAGGGCTTCTTTATTCTTTTATCTGTTGATGGACACCTAGGTTGTTTCCATGTCTTGGCTACTGTGAATAATGTTGCAATGAGCATGGGAGCACAGATATCTCTTTGAGGTAGTGATTTCATTTTCTTTAGATATGTACCCAGTGGGATTGCTGGATCATATGGTATTTTTTTTTTTTAATAGAGTGGGAAGGGGAGAGAGAGAGAGAAACATCATGTGAGAGCGACTGGTTGCCTCCCACACAACCCCCAACTGACCCCTGACTGGGACTGGGGACCAAACCTGCAACCCAGGTACATGCCCCTAGCTCTTTTAAGTCATAATGCTTTTATTTATTTATTTATCTTTTTTTTTTTTTTTTTTTTACTGATTTTTTTTTTTTAGAGAGAGAGGAAGGATGAGAGAGATGGAAACGTGAGAGGGAAACATCCATTGGCTGCCTCCTGCTCTCCCCTGATCAGGAATCAATCCGGGACCTCTCAGTCCATGGGACAACGCTCAATCCACGGAGCCACACCGGCTGGGCACAATGCTTGTTTTTAAAATTTGTCTTACTTGGCGCCTAGTTCTTAGTGGCTGCTTATTTGCATTTTTTTGGGGTCATCTTAATGCTGTTTCGATCTGTAAAAGCCTTTATTTTTTTATTTCTTACCATCGTAGAGTGTATACAGTTCAAAGGAAATAAGTACATTCATGATGTTGTGCCACCCTCACCACTGTCTGGTTCTAGAACATTTTTTCATCTCCCCAGAAAGAAGCCCATACCCATCAGCAGTCCCTCCTTCTCCTCTCCCCAGCCCATGGTAACCTCTGGCCCACTGTCCGTCTGTGCAGATTTGCCTATTCTGGATGTTTCCTTCAAATGGAATTGTACCCGATCTGTTGCGTTGTGTCTGGCTTCTTTCACTTAGCATAGTGTCATCCAGGTTTGCCTTTTACTTTTGCACTTCGCTTGCCATTTGTCTGGGTGTGTTTACCCAGGAGGCATCTTCCTGTGAGTTTCTTCTGTTGCTAATTGTGCTCTGTCCATGGAGTCTGTTGTCAGGCCCATGACCTTGGGGACAGGCTATTGTTTGGCGATGTCATGGCACAAGGAGGTGTGTACCCTGTAAGAATCATTTGGAAAGTTTTGTTATTTATTTATTTAATCTATTTTTCTGTTAATCCTCCCCCGAATATCTTTATTTATTTATTTTTAGAGAGAGAGGGGGAGAGAGAGAGAAACATCCATGTTTCACTTCGACTGGTTGCCTCCTGCATGACCCCAACTGGGGCTGGGGATCAAACCTGCAACCCAGGTACATGCCCTTGACTGGAATCAAACCCAAGAACTTTCGGTCTACCGGCTGACACTCTAACTGCTGAGCCAAACCAGCTAGGGCTTGTTCTCTTTTTAGATTCACTAAAAAAGTTTATTTAAATTTTTTTTCTTTATTGATTTTAGAGAGGGAGGAAGGGAGAGGGAGAGATAGAAACATCCATGAGAGAGAGAACATCGATTGGCCGCCTCCTGCATGCCCCCACTGGGGATCGGGCCCACAACCTGGGCATGCGCCCTGACCCGGAATCGAACCAGCGACCTCTTGGTGCATGGGTCAATGCTCAACCACTGAGCCACACCGGCTGGGCAGGACATATTTCTTCAGCACGTTGTTAGTGTTGCAAACAGTGGACTATTCTAGAAGCTTCTGCCCCTTTCTCACTAAAGGAATCCTCAGACACTGTTAGGCCGTTAATATTTCTCTCTAGTGTATTTTAATATTCTTCTTAACTTCCTAGGGGATTTATGTTATAAGTTTGGCAGCGGGGGAAGAGGCATGTGGGAGGAGAGGAGCCTTGTTTGACCTACTTTGTCTAATCATCAAGATATTGGCAATACTGCCACCACCTCCTACTGTTTATTCTTGTCACTTCCTACACATTTTCTCCATCCTGATATGGATAGTACCTGAACTTTCGCTGCTCATTGGAATTTCTTGTACACTTTAAAAAAAAAAAATACTGATGCGCCCGGCTGGTGTGGCTCAGTGGTTGAGCATCAACCCATGAACCAAGAGATCGCTGGTTCGATTCCGGGTCAGGGCACATGCCCAGGTTGTGGGCCCAATCCCCAGTGTGGGGCATGCAGGAGGTGGCCAATCATTGTTCTCTCTCATCGATATTTCTATCTCTCTCCCTCTCCCTTCCTCTCTCTCTAAAATCAACAAAGAAAACGTATTAAAAAAAAATAGTGATGCTTGGCTCCCACACCCTAGACATTCTGATTTCATGGGTGAGAGGTATGACATGGCATTGAGATTTTTTTTAAAAAAAATCCTCATCTGAGGATATGTATATTGATTTTAGAAAGAGGGAGGGAGGGGGGGGAGAGAGAGAGAGAGAGTCATTGATATGAGAAATATTGATCGATTGCCTCTTATATGTGCCCTGCCTGGGGATCCAACCTGCTACCTAGGATGTGCTCTACTGGGAATTGAATCTGCAACTTTATGGTGTACGGGACGGCACTCGAATCATTGAACTGCCTGACCAGGGCAGCATGGGGATTTTCAAAAAGTCCCTGAGGGCTCTCATGGGCAGCAAAGTTTGGGAACCACTGTTTTAAGGGACTGGAGCAGTAAGTGAAGACTAGGAGATTGGGCGTCTGCTGTAATAGACGGTTTTTGGTGGCATCAGCGCTGTTCACCTCACTCTCCAGAATGTGCACAGTTCCTCCAGGAGGCCCCCGCCTTTCCCGTCCTCAGCTGGTCCCCCCTATTGCTCTCTGCTGCCCAGAGTCTGGCGTCTACCAGATGCATCCCTCCCTCCAGGCGGAGGCCTGCAGCCGCCTGCCCTTGGGCTCACCGCGTCGCAGCAGTCAGCTGCCCCTGTGCACCTGCATTCCTGCTGCATTCCGGTAATGCCGTTGTGGTTACAGCAGGCCCATTTCTTCAGCTCCACCTTTTCTCTCCTCCCGTTGTTCTTACCCTGCTCCTATGCCCTCTACCGCTCTGCGCTGGTCCCCCTCATCTTACTAGGGGTTCCAGAGTCGTTGAACTACACCTGCCTCTAGTAACTTGGCAATTTAATCTTGAACATTAAAAGTACAAACATAGAGAATAGGAGCCTCGTGGTTTAAGAATAATACTTCATTAGGGTTTTTTTCTTTTAAGTTTTAATTTTTTTATTAATTTATTTTTGTTACATACGTTTCTCCTTTTTCTCCCACTGAGACCCTCCTCTTGATTCCCCCTCCCCCTACCGGCCCTGTCCCCAGCATTGTGGTCTATGGCCTACAATCATATAAGTTCTGTGGTTTAGTTCTTCCCTCTCCCCGACCCCCTGTTCTGAGGTTTGTCTGTCTGTACCCCACTTCCATGTCTCTGGGTCTATTTTGTTCATCAGCTTGTTTTATTCATTATATTCCACAAGTAAGTGAGAGCATGTGATATTTGTCTTTCTCTGTTTGGCTTGTTTCGCTTAGGATAATACTTTCCAGGTCCCTCCACGTAGTCTCAAAGGATAAGAGATCTTTCTTTCTTATAGCTGCATAGTACTCCATTGTGTATATGTACCACAGCTTTTTTATCCATTCGTCTACTGATGGACACTTGGGCTATTTCCAGATCTTTGTGATTGTAAATAGTGCTGCTGTGAACATAGGGGCACATATATTCTTTCTGATTGGTGTTTCAGGCTTCTTAGGGTATACGCCTAGAAGTGGGATCACTGGGTCAAATGGCAATTCAATTTTTAACTTTTTGAGGTAACATCATATTGTTTTTCATAGTGGCTGCACCAGTCTGCATTCTATTAGGGTTTTTTCTTATAAATGTTTTATTTATTGATTGATTTTTGGGGAGAGAGAGGACAGACAGACAGACATTGATTTGTTGTTCCACTTATTTATGCATTCATTGATTGCTTCTTATATGTGCCCTGACCAGAGACTGAACCCACAACCTTGGCAGCCTGTCTGGTCGACACTCGTACAAGCAGAGCCACAGGGCCAGGGCTAGGTTTTTTTTTATTGATGACATTTTATTCTGTAGATCATTGTTCTGTAGATTTTATCTTTCACACATCCTGGTTCCTTTTTCACTCTGCTTAGATCATGGTGAGCTATTTCCTGCTTTCTGTACAAATTAACTACCTCTTTGTTTTTATCAACCCTCCACCAGGTGGTGGGCAGCCAAGAGGGCGAGGAGAAAAGGGAAGGGGTATTTTCATACAAATTACTGTAAGAAAACAAGCCTCTCCCTTTGGTTATTAGGTTATTATCTTTTCCTCGTTGGCCTGGTCGTTGAGCCCAGAGCTGTTGCTGTGTTTACCAACTTGGGAAGTACAGCAGCTCGGAGGTGACCACCAGTTCAGGAGCCCGACTCAGAACCCAATGTGGCGAGTGCAGCCAAGATTCTGTCGGCTGCCCAGTAGAGTCGCCTTGGGTCCCACGTCCTGTCAAACCAAACCAGCCTCTGAGGGTGTGGCCCAGGTCGAGGTATTTCTAAACACTCCTGTCAACCTAAGAAATGTTCAGATCCGTAGAGAATCTCTGTTTATTTGAGCCCCAGATCTCAGAGGACTGAGAAAATGCTCCGGAAAATGGCAGTTTTGCCCCTTATTTTATACATTAGAATCAAAGGAGGAGGTGTCAGGGGTTCCATGAAATCCATTGGTGATAGATTGGGAAGACCAGAGAAAGCAAAGAGGGGAAACCTCTGGGATTGGATAAAAAGCGAAAGGAATAGACCTATTTTTTTTTTACATAGATGAGTAAGGATAGTTAACAATTAACATGATAATAATAACAATGAGGGGATTTGTAGTCCGCTCAGCTGTGGTGATTGTGCTTAGAGGGGTGTTGGGGGAGGAAATCACTTTGATTTTACAAAGAGATGTTATCAGGTATGTTATCATAGATACAAACAAAGACCACAGGCAGACTCAGTTAAGGTCAGGTTGACCTTTGCTAGGGTAGAATACTTGTCTAGGTCGTGTCTCCCCGCCACAAGCTTTTAGTTAGAAACTTTAGTTAGCAAGTACATTTCAGACCATCCGATGTGGCTGCTTTTGGGCTCTGAGTTTGCAAGGCTGCCGTGCAGGCCTCCCCCGAACTTGTCAGGTTTAGAAGTGGCCCCTTTTTCTTGTCCAGGGGCGATACCACTCCGAAGACCAGGCCTCGTCCGAGGTGTGGGAGGATGTATGGCCAGGGATGAAATAACATGTTGTTCCCTGGCTAGAAGAGCAAAGTGAGAAGGTCATTTGTGTTTAAGCTTTTGGCCTGAGATTCCTGAAGAGACAGTTCTGCCTCTTTCAAGGCCATCTCCGCTGTTTTTAAAAGCTATCTTTCATTCCAGCTCCCGCTGGTGGAAGTTTATCTGCTCCAAATGCTTGCTGCGTTCTTCAAACGCTTGTTTCTGTTTTGGTTTGTAGGCGGGCTCTTTACTGTGCCAGGAGTTGGGGTGGGGGGTCCTGTGGCTGCAAACCAACCTTCTGCGGGTCCCCATTGTCCTCTTTTGGAAAGATAACCTTGAACCTAGTACTTAATGGGGTAGCATCCTCAGCATCACCCAGGAATTTGAAATGCAAATTCCCAGCCCCACTCCCGGGACCTACTGATCAGAACCCCTGGAGATGGGGCCCAGCAATCTGTATTCTAACAAATCCTCTAAATGATTCTGATGTGGATAAAAGTTTTGAGACTCACCGGGTAGGTCTGGGATGGGAGTCTGAGAATTTGCATTTCTGACAACCTCCCAGGTGATGCCTGTCCAGGGACCTCACTTGAGGACCACTGGCGTAGAGAACCCCAAGAAGCCATGGGAAAACTTTGCGCTGTTTCTTGGCTTAAGCCTCCTAGCCGATATTAGGGACCTGGAGCTGGGACTAGACGCTCAGAAGAAAATGGAAGGAAGCTTCTGCCACCTTAAGCATACACATGGAGGCAACAACCCGACAGGGACTGTGACCCGTGCTGCAATCACAGGAAATGGTTTCTCGTGCCTAGACGCCCTTTATGTTGTGTGGTTTTTACGCATTCTCTCTCCCTGGAGTCTGCTCTCAATTTTCCATTGAGGACAGTGGCTTAAATAATCTGGAACGGCTTTCCGTGTTTGTTTTCTTCCTGATTTGGAAGAGTTTCAGATGTCTGTTTTTGTTTTTCCAGATTAGGTTTTTGTTTGTGTTGTGAAGTCTGGGTTCAGTTATCAGATTCTTTTATTTGAATTCTCACTTTATCCAGCCTCAGTTTCCCAAATTAAAAAGTAAACTGTAGCCCTGGCCGGTTTGGCTCAGCGGTTAGAGCGTCGGCCTGCGGTCCGGAGAGACCCGGGTTCGGTTCCCGCTAAGGGCACGTACTTCGGTTGCAGTTTGTCCCCGGCCCTGGTTGGTTGTGCGGGTGGCAGCCATTTGATGTGTCCCTTCACGTCGATGTTTCTCTCTCTCTCTCCCTTCCTCTCTCTCCCTCCCACTCTGTCTGTACAAAAAAATGGAAAAATATCCTCGGGTGAGGATAAAAAAAAATAAAATAAAATAAAATATATATATATAAAAAAAAAGTAAACTGTAACCTTATAGGATTATTGTATAGACTAAATTAAATAACAGATGCAGAGTTCTTATCATTTAGTAAATATGTAGTGAAAGTTAGTTTGTGTACTTCTGGTCTTACACCCAAACAGGTGAGCACAGACTGCCCTCTCCCACCCCTATGGCTGATCAATATGCTGAAATTAGGGCAAAAATAAAGCGTCTGAGAAGCTGGGAGAAGTCTAGGAATGCAGGGCCTCCCAGGGAGGGGGCTGCAGGTCAGACTGAAGCTAGGTTCCAGGTGAGGACCCTAGAATCTAGAGGCGCGAGCTGTTTGCCCGAAGCTGAAAAGGGATGTGAGAAGCGAAACCGAACCCTCAGATGGGCAGCATCGAGGACCTGCTAGCGCAGCCTGTGCTGGTGGCTCTTCCTCAGGCACGAGTGTCTTGAGTGGCCTTGGAAAAAAGCCTGGACACTCAGGGTTCCAGGCAGAGGGGTTCCCATTAGGCTGCCCGGCTGCTCTTAGTATTTAGAGGAAATAGTGACTTCTGGGACCTTGGTAAGTGCCCCACTCCTCAGTTAGGACATGACAGAGACATTAAGGTGTGACCAAAGCTGCCTCTCTCTGGGACCTGGAGTGGGCTGGGTCCTCTTCTATGACCCTATTTTGGTGACAGGTTAGATGCCGTGGTGGTGGCCCTGTGTTCAGGATGTCTGGATTGGAGCTAAAGAGAAAGCAAAATTCTTAATCCCCCCCGATTCACACTTGTCACATATCTCCGAGGCGGCGGGCAGGACCATCTGGCCAGCCCGGAGTGTTTCAATGAGGTCACTCTCAGCTCCTTGTCCAGAGGATCATTAATGGCAACGGCCAGTGGAGGGGAGGCCTTAGGAGGTGATGAGGCTCACGTGATGGAGGCTTTGCGTTTGGGCTGGGAGGCCAGGCCCTTCCTGCTGTAGGTTCTCTTCAGACCCCCCTGCCCTGGGGCTGGAGGGAGTGATAAGGTGCAGACTTAGCCCAGCTGCTGAGGGCTCTGGGGGGGGGGGGTTGCTGGGGAGCAGTTATCTGAAACCACAGAACCCACACGCAAGCAGAGCTGAGGTCAGCCTTATCAAGGCGTGCCAGACACACGGAAAAGCCAGGGCCACCTGGTGGGGAAAGCATGGAGCCCAGCCCCTGCCCGGGGAGATGGCTGCGGCAGAGGCCATGCCGGAGCCCGGCCAGCTGCCCTCGACCCCTCCAGGAGGCCCGGGGCCTGGAGGCTGCTGGGTTTCAAGGTGGCCCACAGTGTGGTTCTGTGAGGCCTCGGGGCTCCACAGCCGGATCTGAAGGCAGCCCCGGAGGGTGTCAGAACAGCCTTACACACAGGCAGCAGCACGGCAGTGAGTCCTACAGGTTCACCCTGGGAGAATTACTTCTACCTGGGATGTTTACATTTAAAAACAAATGATTGATTTCGGTAAGGTAATTTTGCAAAGTAATTTGCATTTCTGTTTACTAGTAATAGTGAAATAAAAAAATAATAGTGGCAACAGAGAAATGTTTAATACTTGGGAAATGAACGAGAACTACTAAGAAAGATTTTAGCTCGGCCAGTGTGGCTCAGTGGACTGAGCATCGTCCCATGGACTGAGAGGTCCGGGTTCTACTCCCGGTCAGAGCACATGCTTGCGTTGCGGGCTCGATCCCCAGCAGGGGGTGTGCAGGAGGCAGCTGACTGATGTTTCTCTAATCAGTGCTTCTATCTCTCCCTTCCCCTCTCTCTAAAAAATCCATAAAAACACAATGGACATGGACAACAAAGCTGGGGACTGGCGGGGAGGGTGGGGGAGGAGGGTGTCAATGGGGGAAAAAGGAGAAACATCTATAACCAAAATAAATAAATAAATTTAAAAATCAATAAAAACATATACATATATATATATATATATTTTTCCCTTTATTGATTTTAGAGAGAGAGGAAGTGAGAGGGAGAGATAAAAACATTGATGAGAAAGAACATCGATTGGCCGCCTCCTGCATGCCCCCCACTGGGGATCGGGCCCACAACCTGGGCATGTACTGCGACCAGGAATTGAACCAGCGACCTCTTGGTGCATGGATTGATGCTCAACCCCTGAGCCACACCGACCAGACTAAAAATATATTTTTAAAAAAAGATTTTAATTCTCAATGAGAAAAATAGAACAAGACTTAAATAAATGGAGAGATTTATTAAGTGCAAATTAAAAGTATAAGTTTATTTTATACCTATTGAAGTAGCAAAATAATAAAACTTAGTGTTTATGTGCCTGTGGGGAAATAATCACACTCACATATTGGTACGTTTTCTGGAGAGCAGTAGTTCAAAATGAAACACAAGCTGCCAAGAAAATGATTGTGTCCTTTGGGGAACACTCCGAAAGGAGTAAATCGCAGGAAGATACTGACAGGAAGAAAGGTTATTTGTACAAAAGTAATTGTAGCAACACTATGTATATAGTGAAAATCTGGCCACAACCTGACCACCAGACAATTTGATAATGGTTGTGCAAACTAGAAAGTTTTAATATTCCATCGTGTGTGTGTGTGTATTTAAATTGAGTTTTAGAAAGAGAAAGAGGAGGAGGAGGAGAGAGAGAGAAAAAAAAAACATCGATTTGTTTTTCCATTTCTTTATGCATTCATTAGTTGCTTCTTATATGTGCCCTCACTGGGGATTGAACCCACAACCTTGGCATATCCGGATGATGCTCTAACCGACTGAGCTACCCATCCAGGGCAATATCCCATCATATTAGTAACTGTTAAAATCATAAATTTGAGGACTTTGGTGATACTTTAGGTAGCATAGGTAAGTTAAAAAGTGGAATGAATTTGTTATGTGGACATTGATAACTATCAAATTATGTTTGTGTAATGAAAACATCAGTGCTATCAGGACTTCTCAGTGATCTAAATCAGGGGTTAATGGTGACATCATTTGGAGATATTATTGAAAGGCAGATTTTGACTCAGTAGGACTGGGGTGGGGCCTTAGATTCTACATTTCTGACAAGTTTCCAGGTGCTAACTGGTTCTTCCACCACACTTTGAATAGCAAAGACCTAAATCTTTGCCATTTAGTAAGGTAGCCACTAGGCATGAGTGGCCATGCAAATATAAGTTAATTAAAATAAAGTAAAATAGAAAATTCAGTTCCTAAGTCTCACTAGCTCTATTTCAAGTGCTCAATAGCCGAATAGTGCTTATATCTAGCAAAGTTCAGATGAGAGAACAGTTTTATCATCAGAGAGAGTTCTGGTGGGGGTAGTGTTGACCTAAATCATCAGAGTCTTAAAGTGAAGGGGATTTGTATCTCTTTCTATAGAATTGTTTAAAGTATACAATTAAGAGCTTGTTTCATTTTTCTGTAGTCACAAATCATAAAGGTATATTGGTGTATAAAGATGTAGAATAGGTAAAGGAATGAACAATTTTGTATAATTAAAATCTCTGATAAATGGCCAGTCCGGTGTGGCTCAGTGATTGAGCGTCGACCCATGCACCAAGAGGTTGCCAGTTCGGTTCCCGGTCAGGGCACGTGCCCAGGTTGTGGGCCCAATCCCCAGTGGGGGGCATGCAGGAGGCGGCCAATCAGTGTTCTCTCTCATTGATGTTTTTATCTCTCTCTTCCTCTCCCTTCCTCTCTCTCTAAAATCAATAAAGAAAAAAAATATTTGATAAATGGAATTCTGTTTTCTCACTGACTCGGTTGTCAGACCTTAGATGTGTTATACTAATTATATTTTTGTCTCTAAGTGGGCAATTATTTCTAAAAAATTGGTTTCAGTTTTGTTGTTGTTTTTTTGCTAATTTTCCCCATTCTCACATTAATAATGTGGACTAGATTAGATATTGTTTAAAGAAGTATTGTAATAATTTAAAGTATAGATGTGCATAATTTTTGAAAAATACTCCCCCTCCCCCCAGGAAGTAGGGGAGAGAGAGAAAGGAAAAGAAAGATAGATCGGCTGCCCTCCTCACATGCCCCGACTGGGGATTGAAGCCACAACCCAGACATGTGCCCCAACCGCATATTAAACCAGCAACCCTTCGGTGCACCCCCAACCAATTGAGCCACTCCGGTTTGGCCATCAATTTATATTTTTAAAGTGTATTCTTTAAGCAGGACCAGCCTATATTACTTATCAAACGATATGGGTCTTGATCTACAATGACTAAAAATTCCCTGGGTGATTTCTTTTTTTTTTCTTCTGTGTTTTGGAAATCCTGACAATTGTCATTTTCTTTCAGAAATCTATGCAAATATTCTCACGATGTTCTCTCCGAAGAGAACTTTAGAATCCTGAAAGAACATCAGCTCTCTGGACTGAACAAAGAAGAATTAGCCGTGCTTCTGGTCCAAAATGACCCTTTTTTTATGCCCGAGGTAAGTTATGATTCCTTGGTTTAAATAGCAGGAAGAATAGCCCTGGCTCAGTGGTTAGAGTGTCGGCCTGAGGACCAGAGAGTCCTGGGTTGGTTCCCGCTAAGGGCACGTACTTCGGTTGCAGTTTGTCCCTGGCCCCAGTTGGGGTCTCGTGGGTGGCGGCCAGTCGATGTGTCTTTCTCACATCGATGTTTGTCTCTCTCTCTCTTTCACCCCTCTCTCCCTCCCACTCTCTCTGAAGAAAAATGCAAAAAATGTCCTCAGGTGAGGATAAAAAAAAAAAAGTAGGAAGAATAAATAATTGGTAGTGTTGTATTGCGGATGTGATGGAGTGGGACCGGGAAGTAACTCAAAGTTAGCACCAGGGTCTGCAGAGGGCAACACCAAAAGGTGGGTGTTGTTGGGTGACCTAAGAGATTCCAGCAATTTCCTTCCTGTTTGATGTTTTATAAGAATTTGAGTCTGGAATGCCTCCTCTGTTAGGCTGCTAGGGAGCCAGCCCTGTGTGAGCAAGTGTGATCTGAAGATGTAGTAGTAGGACTGATTGCTGCTTTATATCATGGTGGCCTCCTGGAAGAGGGGGGCTTTGAATGAAGGTTTTGGAAAATGACAGGGTATATTGGTTGAGGGTACAGGCTAAGCTGTTGTAACAAGGAGACTTGAAAATGGAGTGGTTCAAATAAAATATAATTTTATTTCGATGTCACTTGATGGTCTAGATCAGAGGTCATCAAATTACAGCCAATGGGCTAAATCTGGCTTGCCATCTGTTTTTATAAATAAAGTTTTTTTGGAACACAGTCACATCCATTCATTTACATATTGTCTATTGTTGTATTCTTTCTTTTTTAACATGTATTTTTATTGATTTTCAGAGAGAGAGTAAGGGAGAGTGAGAGAGAGAAACAGATGAGAGAGATTGATCAGCTGCCTCCTGCATGCCCCTTACTGGGATCACCTGGGCTTGTGCGCTGCCTGATGGGAATCCAGCTGGCGACCTCTGTGTGCATGGAACAATGCTCAGCTGAGCCACACCGGCCAGGGCCTTTGTATACTTTCATCTAGGTACTTGGATTTGTCTGTTTCTAGGAGTCCAAGGTTCAGAGGTCTTGTCTTGGGATATCTGTGGCCCTTGGCCTATGTGTGAGTCCGTGCTCCGTGGCTGCTAGCATGGGGAATATGCCTCACACACCCACCTTACTAAAGGTCCTGTTGGCAAACGCATCCTCTCCTTCTCCTTTCGCGTGGTCGTAAGGGGATGATAAGATAAAGACTCGTTATAACATGTGAGAAGACTGTTGACCTGTGGTCCACCTTCAGTCTAGTGTTAAACTTGGAGGTTTGGAAAAGTCACTCAAGGTCTGATCTCTGCTGCAGTTCTCCCAAATCACCAAGGACTTCTTATATCAAGTCCCCAGAAAGTAAGGGGAGTGGCTACTCTTCCTCCTCTAGGGAAGAGCTCAGCAATTAAGAACCTACCAGAAGGTGTTGTTAAGGGATCCAAGAGCCCATGGACAGCAGCACGGGGAGGGTTCTCTTAGGGGATGCTCTTGTCATCCTTACACCACACAGAGAGTCCAAAGAACGGGCAGTGTCCTCTGAGGCTCCCTTTCCGTTTTAAGAATTTGGTACCTATGATTAGTGGGTGGAGTGGGGAGGTTCATGCCTGCAGTTTATTTTTAGCTAATAACTAAATCGCCGGTTACCGCTGGTCAGGGTTAGGGTCACAGACTGGGAGACTGCACCGTTTCCTGAACGGTAGGAGTCCGAGGGCTGGTTCCATGAGTGTTAAATCAACCAGAGCTTCGGGAGCATGAGTGTTTCTTCGAAAACGCCGGGCAAGAGAAGTCTCTAAAGGAGTGTTTTAACTTGGGGGAGCAGAGCAAGATGTTTCTGTAGAGCTTTGGCGGGAGGAGGTCAGCCAGGTTTAGCTCCTTTCAAGAACAGTTGGTCAAGGATGGTCCTTCCATGTCTCAGAGTCCCGACTCTGTCCCTGACTACCTGTGTGATTGATCTTGGACAAGACATTTGATTCTGGGTCTCACTTCATTTGTTGTCTGGTTGGCATTTGTCCAGCTACACGTAGGAATGCCAGCAAGTGGTAGGCACGGAGTTAAATCTTGGGGGCATACTCCCAGCCCTAGAAAACTCAAAATCTGCATACTTTTTCACTTTGCCTTGACCTGTGAGAACCTAAAAGCATCTGACAGACCTGGCTTCCTGGCATATAAACTTGTCAAATGTGCTCATTAGAGGAAGAAATGCTTTTGTTTGTTCTGGCCTACTTAAGGCCAGGAGCAGTCTTACTTAAACATCAGCTTGGTAATTGGAGTGTTCAAGTATCATTTGTGGAGTTGCTAGTTGTTCTTTTTTGGCTAGAGCCTCTCGGACCCTGGTTCTCTAGCTTTAGGGTGCATCAGCGTCACCGGGAAGGTTGGTCACACACAGACTGCTCGCCCCGCCTCTGGCCATTCTGACTCTGTGGATACGGGGTTTGCGTTTCTCCTAAGTTTTCAGTGGAGCTGATGCTGCGGGTCGGGACCACACTATGAGATCCGCTGGTCTAGAATCCGAATGTGGATAATTGGCTCTAGAGGAATATGTCTTTGAATCAGGCTTTAGAGGTTGTCTGTGTGACTAAATCATCGTGGCTCGTGCCTGAATTTCTGTTTTTGCCACCCAGATAAATCACAGTGAACAGTGTCAGTCGGGTTGCTCCAAGTCTGTTGAAACATCTTATAAATATTTTGATCTTTAAGATTCTTCAGGTAGCTCGGGTGGTGTGGCTCAGTGGTTGAGCATCAACCCACACACCAAGAGGTCACCAGTTTGATTCCTGGTCAGGGCACATGCCCAGGTTGTGGGCCCGATCCCCAGTGGGGGGCATGCAGGAGGGGATGTTCTCTCTCATCAATGTTTCTCTCTCTCTCCCTCTCCTTTCCTCTCTCTAAAACAAAATCAATAAGGGGAAAAAAAAGATTCTTTAGGTAGTGATTCAAACATTTGCATCACTTTTTATATTTTGCCCAACACATTCACATATTTTTTTAATCACATTTATTTTTATTTTTTAAATTTTTTAAAATTGATTTTAGAGAGAGGAAGGGTAAGAGGGAGAGAAACATTGATGAGAGAGAACATCGATTGGCTGCCTCCTGCATGCCCCCCACTGGGGATCGGGCCCACGACCTGGGCATGTGTCCTGACCGGGAATTGAACCAATGACCTCTTCGTGCATGGGTCGATGCTCAACCCAGTGAGCCACACTGGCTCGGCCATTCACATATTTTATTATTGAATCTGCTCAACAGTGTGGATAAGGTAGACAGAGCAAATATTTTCCTCTTTCCCAGCAAAGGAAACAGGCTGGGTTTAAGTAATTTGAGTGAGGTGGTTCTAGCTCTGCAGACTTTTAAACTAGCGTCTTCCAGTCCTGTGTCATGTGGTCTGGCCTCAGGCATAATAAGTTTCTTCTGCCCGCCTTTCAGCAAGAACTGTATCTCTGTAGAGCTAGATCTGTAGATATATCTCTTTACATCGGTGTATAAAATTACCTTCTTTGGCCCTGGCCGGTTTGGTTCAGCGGTTAGAGCATCCGCCTGCAGTCCGGAGAGACCCGGGTTCGGTTCCCGCTAAGGGCATGTACCTCGGTTGCAGTTTGTCCCCGGCCCTGGTTGGTCGTGCGGGTGGCAGCCACTCGATGTGTCCCTTTCACATCGATGTTTCCCTCTCTCTCTCTCTCTTCCTCTCTCTCCCTCCCACTCTATCTGTGCAAAAAAATGGAAAAATGTCCTTGGGTGAGGATTAAAAAAAAAATAATAATAAAAAAAATTACCTTCTTTGGTTGATCTTTTGAGAAGCTCTGCCAGCAGAAACTAGAGTCTGGATTTTCACCAGTTGCAGGTAAGACCCACCTGCAGAACAAGTTGATATCCAGAGGTGGGCCTTCCTCCCAGGTGGTGTGCTTTGGGTCTTGTTTGGTCCTTTCTGTAGCTCACCATTTTACTTGGCTTCTTCCAAAGGATGATCAAATTCATGTTTCTTTTAGGGAGTCTGCAGGCCCTGTCTGCCCCAAATAAATCGAACAGTTGAATAGAATTCATTAAAGGCATGCATTTATGCATTAAAGGCATGAATACACATGCATTTTCCCTTCAGTATATCTCGGCTGGCTTCTGAAATTGTCGTATAGTGAGACTTTCCTTAATGAATGGGTGGCAGCTCCAGGAAGGGGTTTTGTCTGACTCTTTCTCTCCTCCGCAGATATGCAAAAGTTACAAGGGAGAAGGCCGAAGACAGATCTGTAGTCAGCAGGCGCCGTGTGAAAGGCTCCACATCTGCGAACACTTCACGCGAGGGAACTGTGGTTACGCCAACTGCCTTCGGTCGCACAACCTGATGGACAGGAAGGTGCTGGCGGTCATGAGGGAGCACGGGCTGAGCGCCGAGGTGGTGCAGAACATCCAGGACATCTGCAACAGCAAGCATGGCCGGAGGAGGCCGGGGCTGCGAGGTGAGCGCTCCCTCCCGCTCCAAAGAGAAATCACAGCCAGCAAATCCGCCGCCCGTACTCTGCCTCCCCACGTAAAACTCTCCGTTTCACCTTTCGTACCTTGTCCACGTTCACACACAATTTTTACACAATTAACCGGTGGGCTCCAGTGGTTTGCCTGGAAAATAATATAATAATGAATAAATAGGAATACAAGAATAAATTCTGCGTTTCGCGTACTCACAACTGTATAATCATGGTATATACGTGATTTTGCAATTTGACTTTCATGCTAAGCACTGTTCCCCCGCCACCAGCTTTTTATTTTATTTTATTTATTTATTTTTTTAATGCTCACCTGAGAATATTTTTTTCCATTTATCTTTAGATAGAGTGGAAGAGAGGAAGGGAGGGACGGGGAGAGAAAGAGAGAGAGAAACATCAACGTGAGAGAGATGCATCAATTGGTTGCCTCCTGCACGACCCTGACCAGGGCCGGGGACAAACCGCAACCGAGGTTGCGGTGCCCTTGACCAGAATCGAACCCGCGACTCTTTGGTCTGTGGTCCGATGCTCTAACCGCTGAGCCAAGCCGGCCAGGGCTACTTTATTATTGTTTTCTTATTTTTTATTTATTGTTGAAAGTATTACAGATGCCCTCCACCTTTTTTTTTTTTTTTAATTGTTGAAAGCACCACCAGGTTTCTAAAAATGTTTATTATTTATTTATTTATTTTTAATCCTCACCCGAGGATATTTTTCTATTTATCTTCAGATAGAGTGGAAGGGAGGGAGGGAGAAAGAGAGAAACATCGACCTGAGAGACAACATCGATTGGCTGCCTCCTGCATGCCCCTCACTGGGGATTGAGCCACAAGCTGGGCTTGTGCCCTGACTGGGAATCGAACTGGCAACCTCCTGGGGCATGGGTTGATGCTCAGCCACTGAGCCACACTGACTGGGCTGTTTTAACCATTTTTAAGGCAGTTCAGTGGCATCAGGTACGTTCACATTGTTGTGCAACCGTCACCACCATCCATCTCCAGAACTTTTTCATCTTCCCAAACAGATTCTGTGCCCATTAAGCAACAACCCCACTCCTCCCTCCCCCCAGCTCCTGGCAACCACTGCACTTGCTGTCTGTGTGTATTTGATTACTCTAGGAATGTCATAGAAGTGGAATCATACGGTATTTGTCTTTTGGGGAGTGGATGATTTTACTTAGAGCAATATCTTCAAAGTTTGAGAAACTTTCATGTTTCTGCACCATTTGACAGTCCACCAGCAATGCACAAGGGTTTGAACAGATCCACCTCCTCGACAGCACTTGTAATTTTCTGATTGTTTGGGTAATGGTCATCCTAATGGATGTAAAGTGAACAGTACTATTTCTTAAGCATTTTTATATTGTTTAATGGTATGAACACTTGGCAGTTTTTAATGTCTTTCTGAGGTGGATATTGAAGGGATGAATTTCGTGAAGCACACAGAATACTCAACTCTAAGATTCTATAAGAGGTAATAAAACAACCAAACCTCCGTATAGTTAAGAAATGCTTTATATTTACAAGGATGGGGCTTGTTGCTCAATGCAAAATTGTGGAGAAAAGCAGGCATGTTATTAGTCTCACTTAATGGATGAGGAGACTGAGTCTTGGAAATTTTAAGTGACTTTTATTGCAAGCAGCCTTAAGTCATTTTTAGAAGAGGGAAGGGCATTGCAACGAGTCAATAAAATAGTGTTTTCAGGGCCTCACACCACTAGCTAGTGGCAGGACCCTTGTGCCGGGAGCCCCACACCATGGTGCGCTCTCAACAGGGGAACATCTGGCGGCATGGTTTTTGGTGGTGTTTCCCAATATGAATTCACTCACTTATTTATGTATTTAAAAAAAAGTTATTTTTTTCTTCATTAATTTTTTTAGAGAGAGAGGAAGGGAGAGGGAGAGAGAGATAGAAACATCAATGAGAGAGAACATTTGTTGGCCGCCTCCTACATGCCCCATCCTGGGGATCAGACCCGTAGCCTGGGCATGTGTCCTGACCAGGAATCGAACTGGTGACCTCTTGTTGCACGAGTCAATGCTCAGCCACTGAGCCACACTGGCTGGGCTCATTTATTTATTTTTTAAAATATTATTTTGGGTTAGTTTCGGGTGTACTTTTGGGTTTGTTTCGGGTGTACGGCATAGTGGTTAGACAATCATATACTTTACAAAGTGTTCCCCACCCCTGGTACTCCCAGCACCCAGCTGGCATTGTACATCATTGTTACAACATTATTGACTCTTCCTCACTGTGCTGTACTTTATATCTTCTTGACTGTTTTGTAACTACTGATCTGTGCTTCTCAATCCCTTCACCTTTTTCATCCAGCCCCCCAAGTCCCCTGCCAACCATCAGTCTGTGGTGTGTCTCTATGCCAATTTGAGTGTATTGTTTATTCTGTGTACTTAACGCCAATATGAATATTTGTATGTGAGAGAGATCTTTATTATCACTTCTAGTTCATCTACTTAGTTAACTACGTTGTTGACAGGAGGTGAATGTTTGCTTTGACTGTGTTCCTGTGCCCACTGGGTTTGGAAGAGAAAGGACTTCTCTTCTCCCCCTTCCCCACACACAATAGCACAACTCACACACCACACACCGACACACTCACACACACTGCATACCACACACATGCACATCTCACCTGTGTATACGTCTCACACCAACTATGCATCATACATGCATGCCACATGCACACACTGCACACACACTCACACACACACACGTGCCTGTCTGTCACACACTCCCTCCTGTCGGCATCCTGGGGGTGTGACTCACGTTTTTATCGAGGCCAATTCTTTTTGATAACGCTCACTTAAGTTTGGCCATTGGGTGGAGCTAAGGGGGCTAGTTGAAGAACTTTGGGAAACTTTCTGGTTTAGGTGAAATTAGACCTTTACACTATCATTTCATTTCATTGTGAATTCTTAACTTGTTAGGGACGCCTACATCACAATGTGGGGGAAATCTAGAGGATTTTGGGAAAATCCTGCCTAATTTGCACTAGCCTGTCTCTCTAGTCACCATAGTGGTGATGGGCAGCCCCACCTAAGTGTTTGGGGGCCTGGGGCTGCCTCTGAGTCCCAGGAGAGAAGCTGAGGAGAGCCAGGGTCAGTCTGACTGCTGTCCTCATCCATGGGATGGTGTTTTCGGTTGTGCCGTAACCGGCCCTCTCAGGATTCTTACCCACCATCAGGACGAGTAATTTGATAGAACGTGGAGGAACAGTGGTGAGAACTCAGTCGTGTTAACGGTACTCTTCGTTGTTTCTGTCTTTTCCCAGCCCCTTCCTCCCGTGGTCGGGACCTGGCGTATAGAGGCAGAAGCAAGAGCAGAGATCGATTCTTTAAGGGCAGCCACGAATTTCTTGCACCCGTCCCAGCTTTGAGCGAGAGGTCCAGCACCCCTAGCCCAGATCATATCGGCCGCACGTCTCCCCTGGACGACGTGCTCCTGGAGGACCTGTCCTGCAGGTTCACGCGTCTGGGCAGTCAAGACGGCCCTCAGCCTTCCCCAGCCTCGTCCAAGGCCCCCAGTCTCGGAGGAGCCGGGCAGGTGGGAGGAAGCCAGAGGTTTTCGCAGAACGGCAGTCCGGAGGTCCTCTTTCGTGAGATTCACCTCACTTCTGATTTACCACCCGCTCCGCACTGGAAGGGCCCCACGCCCTGGCTGAATGACTCAGACACCATAATAGAGGATTTGTTTTCCCTGAAGGAGGCTGCCCTGTACTCTCCCCTTGGCTCTCCACGAACCCCTGAACCCTTGACCACCGTGAAGGATCTGGGCCTTCTTTCCCTGGACCACATGAATATCAAGGACAGAAGTGAGAACCCAGAAGTGCAGCCTCTCCCATGTTTTAATAATTTGGATGGAATGGTCCCAGATATCAAGAGATCTTTAGATTACGAAGCCACCGGACGGAGAAAAAAATCGTTAGGTTGGAATCAGGAAACCGGAACCACCCACCCCAATCTCGACACCATGATTGCGGAGGATAGTAAACACAGAGAGAAGGCATTGTGGGCTAGTAAGTCTGTCCACAATGCACCAGATGGCTCTGGTAAAGTCACATATGAACCTGTTGGTTTTGGCTTAACATCGGCAGTCAGAGAGGATAAAGATGTGTTAAGCTCTGGAAGCCAGAGTCCAAGGACCCAGGTCCTGCCCACGCGTGGAGAGACTCATGTTCCCACACGAGTCAGCACTCCGCCCAAGGTACCACCTTCCACACCTTCCTCAACCAGTCGAGCTACTGCCTGCGAGGACCATGGTCGGAACTCCGCTCAGAGCTCTGTCGCCTCGGCCACTGAGCTGGCAAGGGGGACCCCAAGCTCTGCTCTGAGTAAGTCACTGGAGGACAAAGGGGGGGCCCATGTCTTGTGGATGTTGCCCAGCAGTTATTCAAGGGCATCAAGTTTTGTTTTGTTTTGTTTTTTATTTTATTTCTTTTTTTTTTGTTTGTTTTTGTTTTTTTTTTCTATCCTCACCCGAGGATATTTTTCCATTTTTTTGTACAGATAGAGAGGGAGGGAGAGAGAGGAAGGGAGAGAGAGAGAGAGAAACATCGACGTGAAAGGGACACATCGAGTGGCTGCCACCCGCACGACCAACCAGGGCCGGGGACAAACTGCAACCGAAGTACGTGCCCTTAGCGGGAACCGAACCCGGGTCTCTCCGGACCGCAGGCCGACGCTCTAACCGCTGAGCCAAACTGGCCAGGGCTTTATTTTATTTCTTTATTGGTTTTAGAGAGAGAGGAAGGGAGAGGTAGAGAGATAGAAACATCGATGAGAGAGAACATTGATTGCCGCCTCCTGCATGCCCCCCACTGGGGATCAGGCCCACAACCTGGGCATGTGCTGTAACCGGGAATCGAACTGGTGACCTCTTGGTGCATGGGTCGATGCTCAACCACTGAGCCTCACCAGCCAGGCAAAGGGCATCAGGTTTTTAGGGTTTGGGTTAAGGGGTGGTATTGGAGAGGAGCCTGACATAGAAGATGGAACGACCAGCCAGTAGAAAAGAGTATGGAATAAACTCCTTTTATTGAGAACAGGAATAGTTGGATCACGGTTTAAGAAATCAGCATCAGCCCTGGCCGGTTTGGCTCAGCAGTTGGAGCGTCGGACTGCGGACCAGAGAGTCCTGGGTTCAGTTCGCGCTAGGCCCTAGCGGCTAGGGGCACGTACCAAAAAATGAAAATAAATCAGCATCACTCTCATGTGACCCTAATGTTCTTCTTTGCTTTTATGGAGGGCTCGTCATGAGTAACGCATCAATCAGTGTTCTCTTGAACAGGGCACAGTTTCAGATATTCTCTCCCACTGTGAGATCAGGTACCTTGTTTTTTGGTTTATTATTATTTTTTTAATCCTCACCCGAGGATATTTTTCCATTTTTTTGTACAGATAGAGTGGGAGGGAGAGAGAGGAAGGGAGAGAGAGAGAGAGAAACATCGACGTGTAGGGACACATCGAGTGGCTGCCACCCGCACGACCAACCAGGGCCGGGGACAAACTGTAATCGAAGTACGTGCCCTTAGCGGGAACCGAACCCGGGTCTCTCCGGACCGCAGGCCGACGCTCTAACCGCTGAGCCAAACTGGCCAGGGCTGTTTTTTGGTTTAAACATTAATATCAGCGTATGTGCATCTTCTTCTGTTTTACAGATTCCGTACCTGATGTCGCGAGTACCATGGATGATCATGGCTCAAAGGAAATTTGTCTTGACTATCTGTATAAGGGTTGTCGGCATAGTGAGTAACTTAAGGTTTTTCTAGGAGCAGACACTTTATATTTAGTTAGACATGTTAATAGTAATATGGCTAACATGAACTGAGCATTTGCTGTACTGCATCTTTAAACTTTCTATCAACCCTTGAAGTAGGTTCTGTTGTTAACCCATTTTACAGATGTGGAAACTGGAGGCATGGAGATGTTCAGACCTTATATACACAAGTAGCCAGGTTGGGTTTTGACCCTTAGCGGCCCAGCCCGCCTGTGTTCTTCACCAAAGCGTGACATGATACTTTCTACTTTTGCAGTTCAGTTTTAGGTGAAATACTATACTTGATCAGGGACTAATCTTTACTAAAAACAAGCAAACAACAAATTCAAAAAACAAAGGAATCCTAGCAGACATACTTTCAAAGTTCATTTCCTGTCATTATTTAGGCATTGTCTCTCTTAAGAGTCCTGTGCTGCACATGACCAGTGATCTGTTGGTCATTCAAGGTGAAGAGCCACACCTGGTCACTATCCCCTCCCACCAGGCTTCCTATAGAAATGACCCCCATGGTTCTGTGCTGGGGAGAAATTCCTGTCCTCTCATGTTTACATCACTTCCTCACCTTCCTACCTCTGTTCCAGGCTTGGACATCATGTCTGATTTAATTTGCTTGAGCACTTAGTGGTTTCAGACTCATTTATTTGCCGTGTGTCTGAAGAGGAGGTTTCTGCCCTGTGTTCTCTAAATCGAAGTCTTTAACTTAAAATTTTGTTTTTCTTTTTTTAAAATATGTTTTTATTGATTTTTTTAGAGAGAAGAAGGGAGAGAAAGATAGAAATATCGATGTGAGAGAGAAAATTAGCTGCCTCCTGCATGGTCCCGACTGGGGATCAAGCCTGAAACCCTGGCATGTGCCCGGACCTCGAATAGAACCGGGACCTCTCAGTCCATGGGACGATGCTCAATCCACTAAGCCATACCAGCCAGGCTGTTTTTCCTTTTTTTTTCCCTTCATTGATTTTAGAGAGAGAGACACATTGATGAGAGAGAACATTAATTGGCCGCCTCCTACATGCCCCCCACTGGGGATCGGGCCACAACCTGGGCATGTGCCCTGACTGTGAATTAAACTGGTGACCTCGTGCATGGGTCGACGCTCAACCTCTGAGCTACACCGGCCAGACCCATCTTAATACTTTTAAGTGTGCAGCTTGGGAGTGGTAATCACATTCATACGTAGTGCAGCTGGTCTCCAGAACCCTTCATCTTGCAGGACTGAACTCTGTCCCCATTAAACAGCACGTCCTCGTTTCCCCCTTCCCGCGCCTGGAGCCATCGTTCTAGGTTCCGTTTTTCTAGTCTGTTTTTTTTATTTTATTTTTTATCCTCACCCGAGGATATTTTTCCATTTTTTGTACAGATAGAGTGGGAGGGCCCTGGCCGGTTTGGCTGAGCGGTTAGAGCGTTGGCCTGCGGTCCTGAGAGACCTGGGTTCGGTTCCCGCTAAGGGCATGTACCTCGGTTGCAGTTTGTCCCCGGCCCTGGTCGGTTGTGCGGGTGGCAGCCACTCGATGTGTCCCTTTCACATCGATGTTTCTCTCTCTCTCTGTTCCTCTTTCTCCCTCCCACTCTACCTGAACAAAAAATGGAAAAATGTCCTCGGGTGAGAAAAAAAAAAAAAAAAAATCAGATAGAGTGGGAGGGAGAGAGAGGAAGGGAGAGAGAGAGAGAAACATCGACGTGAAGGGACACATCGAGTGGCTGCCACCCGCACGACCAACCAGGGCCGGGGACAAACTGCAACCGAAGTACGTGCCCTTAGCGGGAACCGAACCCGGGTCTCTCCGGACCGCAGGCCGACGCTCTAACCGCTGAGCCAAACTGGCCAGGGCCGATTATAAACTTTTGAATCTGCCAAATCTCAGGCATCGCCACTCTGTGGGTTTACCTTAGATGTCTACGCCTGTCTCTTTTCGTTTTAAAATAGTCACATCTTTTGGACATTTCGAAATGTCATAACATAAAGCATAATATAACGGACATAACATAACATTTAAACATATAATGAAAATTGCGAAGAACAGAACTATTTTTTCTATTCCTGTGTTACGTGCCTTTAACATGAATTCATTATTCAGCAAGCATTGATTTAAGGCCCATCTTTTGCACGCCCAGCCAGAGATAGAAGCTAAGCAATGACATCAACTGCTCTTTAATGAGTTTGTAATTACGTCCACACACGAGGACACTGCATGAAATAAGCAACTATACCAACATAAAAGCACAGACTGGGTACTGAGAGGTGGCTGAGGGGACGGAGCATACAAGTCAGATCACAACGGAGTGATGAGTGAGGGGATCTTTCTGGAGGAGAGGAATTATAGGCCAGGGTTTTCAGGAAAGTCATGCAGCGGCTCCTGCGGGGGAGCATTTTGTCTCCACGTAGCCACTTGGGAGGTGCAGGAAGGGTAATTGTAAATTTGTAATGACCTCAGGTTTTCATGTGGGTAAAGGGACTTTCTGGGGGCTGGGGAAGGTTTGTTTACCCATGAATCTCTGGGGAATACAGGAACCTGGAGATACGGATGTGGGCAGTGCAGGCAGCAGACAGCCTGAGCAAAGGTGTAGACAGAATGTGTCTCCACACAGGTCTGGAGGGTGGGAAAGGCAGGCCTTGAAGGAATGTCAGTGGTGAACTTGGTTGAATTGGTTAGAATCCCCCACATAGCCCACCCTCAGACCTCTCTGTCTTTCTAGAAGGCTGCAACAAAGTTCACTTCTACCTGCCCTACCGGTGGCAGATGTTAATTGCGAACGTCTGGATGGACCTCCAGCCCATGGAGAGTATTGAGAAGGCCTATTGTGACCCCCAAATCTGCATGTAAGTTGGTGGCTGGACTCTGGCCTGTGAGATTCACAACATCATCAAAGGAAAGCATAGTGCTAGGCTTATGGGAAGAAGAAACTATTTTCCATCAGAATCTTTTTTCTTTTTTTAAATTCCATTTATCATCAGGCAGAATGGGAGGGAGGGAGAGAGAGACAGACAGAAACATTGATGTGATAGAGCCACGTCGACTGGTTACCTCCCGCATTTCCTGACCAGGGCTGGGGACAGACGAACCGCAACCGAGGTATGTGCCCTTGACCGGAATTGAACCTGTGACTCATTGGTCCACAGGCCGACGCTCTGACTGCTAAACCAAACCAGCCAGGGCCAGAATCTCTTTCAAGTTTGAGATAAAAACAGCAAATGCCTACTGCATTAATGTAAAAAAAAACAAAACCCACAATAAACAAAAACCTGGGTAGATTTGAAGTCACACAGAGTCTGGATAATCCTAGGGATTCTGAGAATATTTGCCGACTCATGAAATAAACAGTGACACAATTATTTATTTAGTTAATATTTGTTATTGTGTCATACAGATAAACACAATGCAGAGGTTGGTTTATATTTCTATCAGCACATGATAGGACTATTAAAAGTCCTAACTGGCCCTGGCCAGTTTGGCTCAGCGGTTAGAGTGTCAGCCTGCGGTCCGGAGAGACCCGGGTTCGGTTCCCGCTAAGGGCACATACTTCGGTTGCAGTTTGTCCCCGGCCCTGGTTGGTCGTGCGGGTGGCAGCCACTCGATGTGTCCCTTCACGTCGATGTTTCTCACTCTCTCTCCCTTCCTCTCTCTCCCTCCCATTCTATCTGTACAAAAAATGGAAAAATATCCTCGGGTGAGGATAAAAAAAAAAAGTACTAACTGACTACCTCCAAAGAGCCTTTGGCTTAATTTCATAGTTTAAGAACATGATTTGAGCACTTTCCTAGAGTTCTAGTGCAGAATTTTGTTGTATACTTTAGCGTTTTATGTTTATGTTTGCTGTTTTCTCTCTCCTAGAACCTGGTATTTTTGTTTCTGTCAGGGCTGAAATGGGTGATACCACATATGACCCTATTTATAATATGCATCGTAGTTTCATAAGGAAATTCTTTGGGGCGGGGCTTACATATGTTTCATCATCTGCAAGTTCAGTGACTTTCTGTGGAGAGTCTGTTGCCGATTTTGCCACTAGGGGGTGGCATCAGCTATTTTCTTGTTTGTAGGTAAATAGCTGATGCCCTCTTAGGTAAATCAGAAGCAGGGTTTCTCAACCTTAGCACTATTTACTTTTGAGGCAGTAATTATTTGTTTTTTGGGGGTTTTTTTTGAGGTGGTGGTTTTGCTGCATTCCTGGCTTTTATCCACTAGATGTCAAAATGTCTCTAGACATTGCCAACTGTCCCCCTGGGGAGGAAAGCATTCCTGGTTGAGAACCACTGATCAAGGGGATGCTTCTTGGAGCAATAATTCTCAAAATGTTTATTCTCAGAGACCCTCTACCATGTTAAAATGTGCTAAGGATCCCAAGGAGCTTCTGTTTACATGGGTTATAGCTATCAATATTTATCAAAATAAAAATCAAAACCGAGAAAAATTAAATATTGATTTATTTAAAAAGAATAAACTCGCCCTGGCCAGTTTGGCTCAGCGGTTAGAGCATTGGCCTGTAGACCAGAGAGACCCGGTTTCGGTTCCCGCTAGGAGCACATACCTTGATTGCAATTTGTCCCTGGCCCTGTTGGGGTCGTGTGGGTGGCAACCACTCGATGTGTCTCTCAAATCAATGCCCCCCCCCCCACGCTCTATCTGAAGATAAATGCAAAAAAAACCCAAAAGAATAAACTCATTACACTTCAATATAAATAACATTTTATATAACTACTTTTATATAATTATGTAGTTATATGCATATAACTATACCTGTAGATGTGTATAACTGAAAATAACTGTTTTCCAAAACAAAAACATTTATTGAGAAGAATGTCATTGCTTTATATTTTTGGAAGTCGATTGTGAAATTGCACATGATGTAGTTTCTTTAAAACTCTACTGTGTACCTGTGAAAGTATGCAAGTGAAAAAGGCAAATAATGTCTTAATATTATGGCAATAAAGTGGATCTCACTGGTTCCCCTAAAAGGTATTCTGATAAACAATTGAAAACACTGACCTACCTTGAGTTTCTAACTCACTTTCTAATATTGAGCCAAGTTTTTTGTGAGCAGTTATTTATTTATTGATTGATTGATTTTCACTGATTTTTTTTTTTTTTAGAGAGAGAGTAAGGGAGAGGGGGAGAGAGATAGAAACATCAGTGAGAGAGAAACACCCATCGGCTACCTCCTGCACACCCCACAGTGGGGATCGAGCCCGAAACCCGGGCATGTGCCCTGCCTGTGAATCGAACCAGTGATCTCTTGGTGCCTGTGACGATGCTCAATCCACTGAGCCACACCGGCTGGACTACGGGCACGGTTTTATTTGGGATAGTTTTTGAGGAAAGAATATATTTTGTGATACCATTAAATATGTGGGGTGGGCAAGTTACATTACCTCTCTGTGTTTTACTTTTTCCTGTTATTTGTAAGATCGGCAGCTGTATCAAGAAAATCTTTCAGCTCTGAAATGTTCATTCTGTGCTTTTGTTAGGGAAGACCAGATTGTAGAAAACAGGTCAGTGAAGCATTTTGATTAACTTTAAACTTTTCCCCGTCAGCATTTCTATTGGAAATTTAAAGATCAATTTCCAGAAAATGATTTGTAATTTGAAGCCCATCAGACGTATCTCCACACCTTCATCTGAGATGAAATCGAACGGTTCTGTCTTCACCACAAAGTGGATTTGGTATTGGAAGAGTAGATCCAACAAATGGGTTCAGTATGGGGAGAAGGTGAGTTCTGTTCCTCCTGCGGAGGTGTGTGCTAAAACGCGACTCCAGGAGAAAACCATTACTAACGTGTTGGACGCCTCCATGGTTACCATGGAGCGTGGACGTGGTCGAGGAAGTGGCTTTTTACATTACACACAACGGTGTCGGCATTGTGTTTGCAGGCATGTACCCTGGTTGCAGTCATAAACAAAAACATATATTAATTATTATTTATTTATTTATTTTTAAAATCCTCACCTGAGGATACTTTTCCATTTAGCTTCAGATGCGGGGGGGGGACACATTGATGTGAGAGAGACACATCGACTGGCTGCCTCTTGCATGACCCTGACCAGGGCCAGGGACCAAATTGCAACTGAGGTATGTGCCCTTGATTGGAATTGAACCCACGACACCGTCTGTAGTCTGATGCTCTAACCACTAAGCTAAACTGGCCAGGACTTAATTATTTTATTTTATTTTATTTTTTTATCCTCACTCGAGGACATTTTTCCATTTTTTTGTACAGAGAGAGTGGGAGGGAGAGAGAGGAAGAGAGAGAGAGGGAAACATCGATGTGGAAGGGACACATCGAGTGGCTGCCACCCGCACGACCGACCAGGGCCAGGGACAAACTGCAACCGAGGTACATGCCCTTAGCGGGAACCGAACCCGGGTCTCTCCGGACCGCAGGCGGACGCTCTAACCGCTGAGCCAAACCGGCCAGGGCAGGACTTAATTATTTTAAAGAAATTGCGTGAGGCAGGAGTCAGCTGCATGCCCCTCTGTCCTCACTGCTGGGGACTGGGGTGGGATCTGGAGATAGCTTTCTGTGTATTGGTGCATACATGGACAGGGATGACTGCTTCCGGCGGGAAGAGAGGCGGGAGTGGGGAAACCAGAGGCCTGATACAGGGGGTCACTGGGATTGAGTCTGGATTCAGAGGGACGTGAAAGACTGGACCTGGGGCGTTTGAGGCTTACCCACATAGGGACATGCTAATTGGGGATAGAAGTTCAGATAAGCAGAGCTTCTGTCTAGTGTCCCTTCCTGTTTTTGAGTCATAGGATCAGAGAGAGAGAGAGAAAGAGAGAGAAAGAGAGAGCACACTTAAGTAGCCAATGAAAGCAGAGTGATGAGAACGAGATTAAAATATAAAACAAGAGATTAAAATAAAGCCAAACACAAAGCAGGGACTCCAGCATAAAGTTAGACATAGCAGCTGATGGGCTGTGAAGCTGGTTCTGAGCTGCCCAGCTGCCAAAGCAAAGAAACAAGATATTTCAAGATTCCTGAGTCTGGCCCGGCCGGTGTGGCTCAGTGGTCGAGTGCCGACCCATGCACCAAGAGGCCGCTGGTTCGATTCCTGGTCAGGGCACGTGCCCAGGTTGTGGGCCCGATCCCCAGTGTGGGGCATGCAGGAGGCAGCCAATCGATGTTCTCTCTCATCTGTGTTTCTATCTCTCCCTACTTCTCCCTTTCTCTCTCTCTAAAATCAATAAAGAAATAAAATAAAGATAAAAAACATCCCTGTGTCTGTTTGGGAAGAAACACCAGTTTCTCAGGAGAAGCAACACTTTTTTCTGTTAATGGGGCCTGAGAAAAACACCTGCTGTGGGGGCACAGAGAGGGGACGCACGCCTGCTGAGGTGAGCGTGGTTCTGAGCAGGACCCTACGGTCAATGCCGTAGCCCGGTGATTTCCCAGCTGTCTTAGCGTCCCGTCCAGGCTATCAAACAGTCTTTCCCAGAACCTCAGGGAGCACACTGGGGTAACAGAGCTGCCCTGTGGAGATAGGAGAGGGGCTCAGAGTGTCTTGTCCCCTTCCTCTTTGTTTGTCTCCTCTCTGCTGCGCTGGCCTCTGGAGCACCTTGGTGTGAAAACTCCCATGCTCTTGAGCTTTCTACAGGTTCTTTTTATGCTCAACCCAAGGGTGATGTCAAAGTAATGTTTCTTTTTTTTCTTATTTTTTTTTTTTTTTTATCCTCACCTGAGGACATTTTTCTATTTTTTGTTCAGGTAGAGTGGGAGGGAGAGAGAGGAAGAGAGAGAGAAACATCGATGTGAAAGGGACACATCGAGTGGCTGCCACCTGCACGACCAACCAGGGCCGGGAACAAACTGCAACCGAGGTACATGCCCTTAGCGGGAACCGAACCCGGGTCTCTCGGGACCGCAGGCCGACGCTCTAACCGCTGAGCCAAATCAGCTAGGGCTCTTTTTTTTCTTAGTGTTCCTTTTCTATTTTCTTTTTTTTTTTTTTATCCTCACCCGAGGACATTTTTCCATTTTTTTTGTTCAGGTAGAGTGGGAGAGAGAGAGAGAGAAACATCGACGTGAAAGGGACACATCGAGTGGCTGCCACCCGCACAACCGACCAGGGCCGGGGACAAACTGCAACCGAGGTACGTGCCCTTAGCGGGAACCAAACCCGGGTCTCTCCAGACCGCAGGCCGACGCTCTAACCGCTGAACCAAACCGGCCAGGGCTCTATTTTCTTTTTTTAAATACTTCTTTTATTGATTTTAGAGAGAGGGGAAGGGAAAAGAAGAGAGAGATAGAAACATCAATGAGAGAGAACTTAGATCGTCCACCTCCTGCATGACCCCTCTGGGGACCGGGCCCACAACATAGGCACCTGCCTTGATGGAATCGAACCGACGACCTCTTGGTGCATGGGTCGACGCTCAACCACTGAGCCATGCCGGCTGGGCTCTCTTTTTTAAAATATGTTTTTACTGATTTTAGAGAGAGGAAGGGAGAGGGTTAGAGAGAAACCCTCTCGGCTGCCTCCTGCACGGCCCCTACTGGGGATCAAGCCCACAACACCAGCATGTGCCCTGAGCAGGAATCGAACCTGTGACCTCCTGGGAATTTGCTCAACCAACTGAGGCACACCAGCTGGGCAAAGTACAGTTCTTAAAAGTGAAGTAGAAATTACAAAGTCAAGCTAATTAGCTTTGGTTAAAACAAAGATAAATTATAGGTCTCAATGGTTCTTTTGTCAAATACTTGAAATGTTCAGTAAAATAAGTGCAAAGGGTTGGAGAATATTTGCATTCTAGTGACATCAGGGTCCCAGAGACTAAGGAGAGCTTTCAGTGGGAAAGAATGGATGATCTGTGAGAACTTAAAAGAGATAGAAAGCATAAGAATGGACATAAAAATCATACAAAAGGCCCTGGCCGGTTTGGCTCAGCAGTTAGAGCACTGGCCCGAGGACCAAAGCGTCTCTGGTTCGATTGTGGTCAAGAGCACGTACCTTGGTTGCGGTTCAGTCCCCAGCCTTGGTCAGTGGTAAGACTCGTGCGGGAGGCAACTGGTCTCACATTGATGTCTCCCTCTCTCTGTCCGCCTCTCCCTTCCTCCCTCCCTCCCTCCCTCCCACTCTGCCCGAAGATAAATGGAAACTCGGGTGAGGATTTAAAAAAAAACAACAAAAGGAAATCATACCAAAAAAATAGTCAGAAATGAAGGATACAATATCTGCTCATATTGTAGGGGGCTTACACCCAATCTGCCCCTGGGCTGCCACTTCTACCATAAAATGGGTCTTGAGACTAGATATTATATCTTTATATTTTGGGGGTATTCCTCGTCCCTTTCATTATAGCCCCAGTCAGTGGCAAATTCAAGTGCCTTTTTAGTGTTGCTGACTGGCTGGTGGTCCGCCCATTTTATTTGCTCCCCTGGGTCAGTGCAGAGGGGAAGGGGCAGGTCCTTTAAGTCTGGCCGGCAGTGCACCGGAGCCTCCCCGGCGTCCTCGCCGTGTGACGGGCTAGTGTTGTCACCAGGCCCTCCGTGCTCGCGCGTTGTTCTGTCAGCCAGGGCGCACATGATGTCCACACTGTGGGTCTGAGTTTCCCGGTCCACTTGATCATATTTTATGGAAGGTGTAAAAAGAGGATTGCAAAGAGCTGTATTTTTCAGGCACACACCAAGCACGTACAGTTCCTACAAGGTAGACTGTTCTCTCCTGGTCCCAGGAGGGAGAAAACTACAAAGGGGGAGCCTTCACGATCTGGTCTGGGGGGCAGGACCCACCTTCCTTTAAATCTCGTGGCTAAACTAAAATTATGTAAGATGCAATGGTAGAGAGTTCTTAAATGCCTCCCATGAAGTCTTTGCTTTATTATTTTTTTTAAATTAGGGAGGTAATCAGCAAATTTCGAGCATCGACTCTGAGTACCTGGAGTCTTTCTTCCTCTGCTGTCCGAGGGGTGTCGTGACGTTTCATGCGGGTTCAGAGAACTATGAGCTGAGTTTCCAAGGTAAGAGTTTCGTCTGGCAATGGTGCCTGCCACCGGAATCCAGCAGGAGGGACGCTTGTATGACGAGAGCAGAGAAGGCGTGTGCGCTTCTCCCGGGATCAGGGTTCTCGTGAGCAAGACCAGCAGTGTGGCGCCTGGAAGCCAGCAGCTCTCAGAAGAACCCTGCCCTGGAGCCTTGCCTCTGACACATAGTAACGACGTAACCCTGGCCAACACTCTAACCACTGAGCACACCAGCTAGGGCTGGACAAGATTTTTTGTTCTTGTTAATCCTTACCTGAGGATATTTTTCCATTGATTTTTTTTTTTAAGTAGAGAGAGTGGGAGGCAGGGAAGGGGAGAGAAAGAGAAACATCGATGTGAGAGAGACACATTGGTTGCCTCCCACACAGGCCCCGACCAGGGCTGGGGAAATCGAACCTGCAACCCAGGTGCATGCCCTTGATCAGATATCAAACCTGTAACCCTGCAGGCCAGTGCTCTAACTGCTGAGCTGAACTGGCCAGGGCTGGAAAATATTTATTTTTTTGAATTTAACGTGCCTGTTAGTGTAGCAATGTATGCGTGTGGACCAAGACTAGAAGGCAACAGAGAAAAAGAAAAATCTCCTCGCTTGGATGTTGAAAAATGACTTAAGTTAAACTTTTCTTCCCTTTTGCTGGTAGCCTGTCATTTTGAGAACCTAAAAGGTGGTGGAGAGTTGAAAACCAGTGTTCCAGGTTCCTAAGTCTGGAGCAATTAGACCCATAATTTTGTTCACTTGCTTCAGAGAAAGCAGTTCAAAGCAGTTTGCAGGATTCTGGAGTCTTTTTTTTCTTTTTTTTAAATTAATTAATTTTTGTTACAGAGGTTTCTCCTTTTTTCGGACTCTTTTTTTTCTCTCTCTCCTATTTCTTACATTGTCTCATTCATTAAATGAGTGTGGGAGCATCAGCTGTGTGCCAGGCACTGTTGTAGACCTTGGCAAGCCAGGCAATTCCAGAAAGTGTTCCCAGCTTCGGGGAAAAGAAGCAATGTGGTGAACCAGCGAGAGAATGGAGTCTTGGCAGAGTGTCTCCTTTTATGGGAGAGGGAAACTTTGGAAGGGAGGGCTCAGCCCCCCAGGAGAGGGGAGACTAGCGCTGAAGCTATAAGCTGCAGACAAGCCTGAAGTTTCAAAGAACAGCAAGCAGGTCTGTAAGAAACAAGAGTAGACATAGAAACTTGGATGTTTTATGATCTGGAAATCACGAGAAAGTTGTGACATGATCTGATTTGTTCTTTTTGTTGTCGTGTGTGTTTGTTTCATTTCACGTCAACTATTCTGAATATCATAATTGCTACAATGAAATGCATGCCTTTTATTGTACATGCAACTTCTATCCTAATCAAAATAGAGAACTGTCCCAACAATACAAAATGTTTTCGCTTGCCCTTTTGAGTCTTCCCCCTGCCCCTAACTGATTTGCTTTCTGTCACTATAGATTTGTTTTATCTATTCTAGAACTTCATATAAATAGAATCTTATAGTGTGTACTCTGTGTACAGCTGGATTCTTTCACTCAGAATAATTTTTTTTTAGATTTAGCTATGTTGCATGTATAATAGTTCTTCCCTTTTCATGGCTGAGTAATATTCCATTATCAGGATATGTCTTTTTGTTGTTGTTTATCCATTCACCCCTTGATGGATGTTTGGGTTGTTAATAGGAACATTCAACTGCAAGTCTTTGTGTAGATATAGGTTGTCATTTCTCTTGAGTAAATACCAAGGAGTGGGATTGCTGGACCACGTGTACAGTGTATCTTTATAGGAAACTGCCAGGCTGTTTTCCAAAGTGGTCACTGGCAATATGCAACGATTTCCTTTTTAAAACAATCACTCTGGCTATAGCTTGGACCTAGATCTATGACATGCATGGGTTGAAGTAACATTTCACACTTGATGTAGAAAAAAATCCTTCAAAATATATGTAATGATTTATCATATAATCATTAATGCCTGGTGTTGGGCCGCTTACATGGATGATATCCTGTTACCTGGCTGCCCTGTAACTCTTCTTTACCATCTGACTTTGACTTGAAGATTAGATTAATTGCTAAATACTCGTTTACCTCTTTGTTTTCTGGGTCTTATAAAAAGGACAGTGAAGATGACGAGTTTTTATCATGAACACTTTCCATCCAAAAGGCTTTTCTCTATTCATAAAAATATATAGGTCAGACCTATGTTTCTAGCCTCTGAAAAATAACAATACATCATTTTTCTAGGCCTACTCCTTAATTCTTGTTTGTTTTCTTTGTTTCTGTCTAAAGGGATGATTCAGACAAACATAGCTTCCAACACCCAAAAGGAAGTCATCAGAAGGCCAGCCTTTGTGTCTGCCCGGGATGTGGCGCGGCTGAAAAATGGGCCCGAGTAAGTGTTCTGTGGCACTGCTTCCTGACAGATGTTTGAGATGGTCCCGCACTGAGCTCACGAGTCACTCATGAATCTGGAGCCTGTTTTCTTGAGATGTTCCTGCTGGCATGACACTGAAGTTCCCTTTCGCATTGCCTATGAGTAGGTGCTTGTGAAGCAGCACAGAGTGATGGGGAGAAAGCCAGAGCAGAAATCTGTCTTTCCCTCCAACTCACAGGGGGCACATATCTTAGCTGCTCTGGGGCTCAGCTTCTGTGGTTGTGAATGGCTGGATTAATGGGGTGCGCCTAGGAAATAATCAAAAGCACTGAGTTGGGTTTTTTTTTGCTGCGGGTTCTTCTGTGTATCCTTAGTTTTGTTTGAGGGAATTTATAGAGAGGGTGGTCGGCTGAGAAAGAAAGGGAAAGAGAAAAGGGTTGAGGGAGCTGCCTGAGCAAAGGGGTTTGGAGAAAGAGAACGTTGACAAAGGGGATTTTTAAAGGAACTGTTGCTGTGGGGAATTCAATGTAACTCTTCTTTGTGTGCGCATGAAACTCAGTAAAATCTATGTTATTTGTGAACATTTTTGGAGTTGGATTTTTTTTTCCCTGGAGTGATGTGTGATTATGTAAAATGGATTTCATGGCAAGTGCAAAATCGAGGTATTCTAATTAGGTTCTTTTGGTTGTAAGAATTAAGATATTTCACGAAAGAGGGAATTAGTAAAAGGATAAACATGGTGTAATAAGGAAGACATTTCCCAAGAATCTAAGGGTGGGCCTGGCCGGTGTGGCTCAGTTGGTTGGAGCCTTGGCCGGTGCACCGAAAGGTTGCCGGTTCAATTCCCAGGCAGGGCACACACTCAGCTTGCGGGTTTGATGCCCAGTCAAGGTGCGTGCTGGAGGCAACCGATAGATGTTTCTCTCTCCCATCAGTGTTTCTCTCAAGTATGGGAAGAACTGAGATGTGTCAGGGCCTTCGGAGTGGGAGTTGGTTCCAATTCTGATTTAGAAGCTGAGCAGCCTGTAATCAGGTTTTTTTTTTTTCTTAAGATTTTAAAAATTGATTTTTAAAGAGAAAGGGAAAGGGACAGAGAGAGAGAAATATCCATGTGAGAGTCGAACATCGATCAGCTCCTTCCTGCACGCCCCCTACCGGGGATCGAACCTGCAATCCGGGCATGTGCCCTGACTGGGAACAGAACTGGAAACATTTTGGTGTATAGGATGATGCCCAACCAACTGTGCCACACCCGATCTC
This sequence comes from Molossus molossus, assembly GCF_014108415.1. Classification (NCBI taxonomy): domain Eukaryota; kingdom Metazoa; phylum Chordata; class Mammalia; order Chiroptera; family Molossidae; genus Molossus; species Molossus molossus. Next base: position 100,853,494 of record NW_023425401.1, on the reverse strand, counting down.
CTAATAGTTTTCTCTGGCTAGTGCTTGAGTGTTTTTGTTTTTTAAAAATATTTTTTTTTCTTTATTGATTTTAGGGAGAGAGGACGGGAGAGAGAGAGAGAGAAAGAAACATCCATGAGGGAGAACATCGATTGGCCACCTCCTGCATGCCCCCCACTGGGGATCAGGCCCACAACCTGGGCATGTGCCCTGACTGGGAACCGAACTGGTGACCTCTTGGTGCAGGGTCGATGCCCAACCACTGAGCCACAGCCGCCAGGCGGTGCTTCAAGTGTTTTAACTTCAGAATTCCAATCTTCATGTCCCTTCAGCTTTACTTTCTGCCACTACTGCCAAATTTTCTCTGAATTTCTTTTTCTTTTCTTTTTTGCTGAAATGAACTTTAAATTTTATTTTTTAATTACAGTTTACATTCTATATTATTTTGTGTTTGTTTCAGGTGTACAGCATAGTGGTTAGATAATCATGTACTTTACAAAGTGTTCCCCCTGATATGTCCAGTACCCATCTGGCACCATACATAGTTATTACAATATTATTGACAAGATTCCCTATGCTGGACTTTACATCCCTGTGACTGTTTCATAACTAATAATCTGTACTTCTTAATCCCTCCACCTTTTCCACCCAGGCTCCCAGCCTTCCTCCCCTCTGGCAGTCATTCATCCGTCTGTTCTCTGTATCTATGAGTCTGTTTCAATTTTGTTTGTTCATTTATTTTGTTCTTTAGATTCCACACAAAAGTGAAATCATATGGTACAGTATTTGTCTTTCTCTAACTGACTTATTTCACTGAGCCTAATACCCTCTAGACCAGTGGTTCTCAACCTCCCTAATGCCGCGACCTTGAATACAGTTCCTCACGTTGTGGTGACCCCCAACCATAAAATTATTTTCGTTGCTACTTCATCACTGTAATTTTTGCTACCGTTATGTCTTAGGCGACCCCTGTGAAAGGGTCGTTCGACCCCCAAAGGGGTCGCGACCCTCAGATTGAGAACCGCTGCTCCAGGTCCATCCATGGCTGTCTTACTTTTAGTGATGAAGATGGGAGTGTGGGTTCAAGTCATTTCAGTCTGATCCCTCCGTTATAACATTCTCCATCGGATCTTCACGTAACGGTTCTAATAGCTATTGATGGTCATTGTTTAGATCCCCCTTCATGAGGGGTTACAAAATGTCGTTTTCTTCATTCTGTCAATGCTTCTGTAACTAATAGCTGTGATTTGTCTGCAAAGAAGAATTTTTTCTCCTGTATGGTTACCCTGAAATACAGTTCCTCAGCAGCAGGATTCTTCCCCCTGTACCTTTCAGGTACTTAAATGTGTATCATCTGAGAAAGAAGCTGAAGAAAATACTTAATGCTAACACATTAGGACTTTAGAAAGTTGAGCAGAACTATAAAAAAGAATCAGTGCCTTTACATTTTTAATGAATGGGAAAATAACATTTAATTAATTTACCAAAGTTTGAATAATTTCTGCACTTTTTAAAAAAATTATTACTATTTTTTCCTTTATTCATTTTAGAGAGAGGAAGTGACAGAGAGAGAGAGAGAGAGAGAGAGAGAGAGAGAGACATCGATGAGAGGGAACATCGACTGGCAGCTCGAGAGAGAGAGAGAGAGAGAGAGAGAGAGAGAGAGAGACATCGATGAGAGGGAACATCGACTGGCAGCCTCCAGCATGCCCCCCACCAGGGATTGGCCCCCAACCTGGGCATGTGCTCTGACCAGGAATCAAACCGGCGACCTCTTGGTGCGTGGGTTGACGCTCAACCAGTGAGCCACACCGGCCAGACAGTTTCTGCACTTTTAAAAAAACATGATTGCTGGTACATCTTTATCAGAAATATGCAGGTATGTAGTCCAAAGAAAAATGCTCAGTGTTGAGCATCAACCCAAGAGGTCGCCAGTTCGATTCCCGGTTAGGACACATGCCCAGGTTGTGGGCCAAATCCCCAGTGGGGGGCATGCGGGAGGCAGCCAGTTGATGTTCTCTCTCATCGATGTTTCTCTTTCTCCCTCTCCCTTCCTCTCTCTGTAAAATCAATTAAAAAAATTTTTTTTTAAATGATCTGAGAAGCCTTGGCTTAGTGGCTGGAAGTTAAGGACAGAAGTAGTTGCGCAGCTGGGACAGGAGGCCAAGTGAACTCGTACTCTCTCTTATTTGTAGCCAGAAGCCGGCACAGACCCCGCCAGAGCCTTTAGGGTCAGTTCGTCTTCCTCTGCAGGAGTGTCCCTCCCCCCCGGTGAATGGATATGAGGTACTTGGCTTTTACTTTTTGGTGGGTGACCGTTGGAAAGAGGGGGAAAGCACTTTGTTACAAATGTGTGTCTTTGTTGGAATGAAAGAATCAACTGCTTCTGTCAAACTCTTGGGTCAAGATTCAAAGGCGGGTGGCTAAAGGGTGGTGGTGCCCCTTTCCCGGTGAACAGCCACCCTCCCCTGGGAGCCTCGTTGTCTGCAGAGTCCCGCCACACAGGGTCTCATTGGGGCAGACCTGATGACAACCTTGTGACTTACTGTATGGGTTTGAAAACTGGAACTTGGAGAGTAATGTGACTTGTCCATTAGATGGAGTTTGAAAGCTGCTTTCAAGGGGAGTCACAAACTATGCCTCACCATGTCACCGAGCCTGGTTGGGGCAGGACTTCCTCCATTGGTTGGATGGCACATGGTGCTCAAACTTAGGGTACAGGCTGCTTGGCTTGGACTGCATGGGCACCTTCAATGCCTCCACCCTGCACTGGCTTTAGGCAAGGAACTCGCTAGACCAGTGGACTAAATCAGACACCTTGGGGGCCTCCCTTTACCTTTCAGAATAATGCTTTGTTAGCCATGTCAGCCTGAAAGATGGGCCTAGTGCCAGCCAGGTGGGGAAATCTAAGCCAGCTTATCCTACCTGCTGTCAGAGGCCTGGCAAGGATATGCTGTGGTATAGTGGGCCACACACGTGGACGTGGCGCACTCGAAATGTTTCCTGTTTCACATTTTTCTATTTTTTAATTATTTTAGTTGTTAGAGATCAATAACCAATACATGGAATATGTCAGAATAAGTGAGTATTTTAAAGCGACTATGAAAAATGTCAAGATTGAAAAGATCAAGAAGCTCAAGAATGCACAGCTCTTGAATACTTTTGAAAGGTTGGTGGCCATGTGATCAAGTGTTTTTTTACATGGGATTGAAAAGGATCAGTCAAGGTCTATCCTTTAAGATTTATAGTCACTGGTTTCTTTTCGTCATCAGCAGTTTCTTTGCTCTCCAGTTTTCATTGTCTGACCTCAAGCTTCTATCTTTCAGCTTTAGTTTGAAAACTCAGTGATTTCATGTATCTGTAAAAGTCTCATAAAAAACTTTTTTTTTTTTTTTACAGTTGTTGTCTTAAATGTAAATAGCTCCCCTTCTGAACGTTGGTGAAATGAAATTTTAAGACACTTAGACTATAATTGGCATTCATGTTATTAAACCAGAGCGGGCGAGGAATGTTCTCGGTGTTAAGTTTCACATTTCCTGTATTATTAGGAAAAAAATGAAGATGGAGAGGATCAATGAAAAAATGCTCTTTTGTGCCACAAACCGTGACCACGTGGATTCTATCTGCTCGGATAATTTTGACTGGATGTTGCATGGGAGTCCTGACGCCGTATATGGAAAAGGTTTGTGCTTGAAGAGAGAAGCCTGGCTCATGGTCATAACTCAGGCTCTGCATAAGCTTCTGTTATGAGGTATATGTGATTCGTTTGTATTAACCACGCTTTTGCGGTCATGGAGGGAAAACAAGCTCGCCTGAACCTTAATGGTAAATTGTCCTGGACTTGACTGCTGCACCTTGGTCCTGTTTCTGCCTTGCATTTTCTTGGAAGAGAAAATTTCCCTTTTTCATGAAATACCTTAATTCTCAGAGACTCTTTGATCTCACACACACTTGCAAACTACGCCACCTGCTGGCTACATGGTCTACCATTGTTAGTTCTGGCCGAGGCTCTTCCTGACCTATGTCCGTCCCATCGAAGCCATCTGAAGTAGCTTCTACTGCCATGGGTGGGTTTCAACAAAGATGGGAGAAGAGTCCTCTCCATCTGAGGCCATTCTGGGTCACCTGGGGACTTTAGTCATATGTATCTGCCCCTACACAAAGTCTCTTCTGCTCTTTCTGTTTGCTCCTAACCTCCCTTATGCAGCTCATAGAAACAAACCAACACAAAACAAAGAAGCTCTCGTCTTAAAGGAACAAGTAATAGTTTCTCAAGGTTCAAAGTGGGCTCAACTTGTACAGCTAAGATTAAATTCACCCCACACCACCCCCTAAAACTAAAGCAGGAAGCCAGTTAGTCAGCCAAGAAATAGTTTTGAGTGTCTGCTGTATGCTGGGGACATAATGGTAAACAAATAAGACATGGCCCCCCATCAATTATTTCACAGAATTAATCAAATGCTTGCTTGTGAGGCTGTGGAGGGAAAGAATAGGTCCTGTGGACACCTAACCCAGCTGGAGAGGTGTTCGCAAGGAAAGGTGTGTATGGGTGTTCACCTCCTAGAGTCAGTGTGTAGAGTAAGGGATACGTGGTACAAAGTATGGCTAACTGTAGAGTTTAGACTTTTTTTATCCTTACCCGGGGACACTTTCGCATTTATCTTCAGATAGAGCGGGAGGGAGAGAGGGAGGAAGAGAGAAAGAGAAACGTCAATGTGAGAGAGACACACTGAGTGGTTGCCACCCACACGAACCCAACCAGGGCCGGGGACAAACTGCAACCGAGGTACGTGCCCTTAGCGGGAACCGAACCTGGGCCTCTCTGGTCCATGGGCCAACACTTAACTGTTGAGCCAAACTGGCCAGGGTGAGTTTAGACTTTTAACCTGGGGAATGACTTGGTGAGAATTTCCTAAGTTCATTAAACTGAGATGCATCACTAAAACTTGCCTAGAAATGTTTGCGGAAAGTGGGTAACCATCTTGCGTGAGATATAATGTGTGAAGTTTAAACCCATCAGTTTTTCAAAGTCTCTCTATGCCAGAACTCAGACACTGATCTTAGAAAATGAAATACAGTACATAGGCATCCCCGTACCTGGCTTCGTCTATTCCTCCTCTTTTATAAAGAGACGAGTACTGAAACCCTCTGAAATGGGTTTTATTTATTTACTTATTTTTATTTCACCTGAGGACATTTTTGCATTTATCTTCAGATAGAGCGGGAGGAAGAGAGAGAGAGAGAAACATCAATGTGACAGAGACACATCGAGTGGTTGCCACTCACACGACCCCAACCAGGGCCGGGGACAAACTGCAACCGAGGTACGTGCCCTTAGTGGGAACCAAACCCGGGTCTCTCTGGACCACAGGCCAACGCTCTAACCACTGAGCCAAACAGGCCAGGGCTTGTTTGGATTTATTTTTAATGTTAGCGCTCTGTTCTCATCACCCCTGATGCTACTAGTCCTGGCTAGATACACTGGTGTGAACCACTGGGTCCAGTATCTTGAAAAGGTCAGGCAGTTATCCTAAAAGAGACCAAGTGGTAGACTGCAAAGATGCTGCTCTCTGAGGGGGAAGAAAGCCCCCTGGTGCACGTGTGAAACCACTCTGGTGAGGCTGTTATCTGTGCAGTTTCGTATGTGACTGTTTAAAGGGAATTGAACAAATAAGCCATGCCTGGGAAAAGAGAAGGGCTCTGGGCTCTCTCCTTATACCCTGGGGGTGCAAAGTAGGTATCTACTGGGAGATGGAGGATGACAAAGGTTAGTGAGAGAGTTCATAAGAGCTAGAAGTTAGGCTGCAACTGCCGATCCGTCAGGACCGAGGATGAGAACTCAGCACTTAACTCCATAGTCAGAGGAGATTTTAAAATCTGAGATTTGGATAAAAAGTGGAAGCAAAGTGAAGTTAGGAAAAGAAGCACATGTTTGGGAGGTCGCTCAGCAAGGAAGGATTCAAGAGGCTAGACAGGAGGCATGTAAGGCCAGGGAACGTATTTAAGATGCTGGGTGCTGCCACGTATCACAGCTATAAGACCTCCTAAGATTCTGCAACCTAGGCACTTCAGGATGCTAAATGATTAGAAAGAAACAAAAATATCATTTTTCCAGATAATATGAATGTCTACATAGAAAACCCGAAAGAATCTACAGAGAATTGGAATGCTGGTGCGCTACCCTGGCGGTGAGGCATGTCCTTCCCTCGGACATGGACTCCTCGGACATCAGCAGCTGCTAGCCCAGGCCCTGAACGGTGGAGCCCCAGGCCCCTGCATGACTGAGTCAGAGCCAACTTGACCCTTTTTGACTCTCAACCTAGTGAGGGTTCTTTTCCCTGGTCTTATTCAGAGTGCTGTCTAGTTAACAAAACTCTATTTTTTGCAGTGCATTTCTCGATCCTATCGATCATCAGAAGCTGACCATGATTCTTTCTCCGTCTAGAGTCCTAAAGATTCTAATTCTCTCCGATGCAAAGAATATGTCTGGATGTGTCCAAAAAGGGAAAAAAGCCCAATGTCGTTGACCCTATTATCCCATTACGTCAATGAAGGAAAATATGAATAAAGTAGATTTTAGAAAGTCAGCATATTGGGTTGATGCTCAACCACGGAGTCACACCAGCCGGGCTTGATGCTTCATGTTAAAAATTAGTCGTTTAGGGTAATGACTCCTGTTTTGAATGGAGAATGATAAAAATGTGCTCCAAAGATCGATAATACCTGTATAAAGAAGCATTTGCCATTGACTTCACAAGTCTTTCTTTGAGCTATCATGGGGAGACAAAAATAATCGGAGAATCTAATCAGCACTCAGGCTTGCTTACAAATAGATAAAAAAATTGATTGAACAAGTATGAAAGTAAATCTGCCAATTAAAACATGTACAACTACCTCTGAATATTCAAAGTAGATTTTATGGCCTTATTCAGCAATTAAAGTGCACGCTAAAGAAAAATATGGATGGAATGACAGTCTGTTGATTTCATTTCATTTGCTTTAAGTCAAATCTTTTTTTTTTAATCCTCACCCAAGGATACTTTTTTTGCATTTATCTTCAGATACAGCAGGAGGGGGGGTGGGAGGAAGAGACAGAGAGAGAAACATCAATGTGAGAGAGACACATCGACTGGTTGCCACCTGCACAACCCCCACCGGGGCTGGGGACAAACTGCAACCGAGGTACGTGCCCTTAGTGGGAACCGAACCCGGGTCTCTCTGGTCTATGGACCAACGCTCTAACTACTGAGCCAAACCGGCCAGGGCTAAGTCAAATCTATTTTGACCTGTGATTCCATACTATTTATTTTACACATAACTGGAATTCACTCCTCTGGACATGTTAGCTTTCTGGAATGTAACTCAGAATCTGCAGGAACGAACGATTGTGTTACGGTGGCCTGAGTTGTTATAAAATTCCTGTACTGCAGATCATGTATGTTTATTCTTGGCGGCTCCGTGGAATCCACTCAGTCTTGTTTCAGAAACAGTAGTTTTTTTCCAGCCAGCAAATGTGGAGTGTGGGAGTAAAGAGATGCTAGAGGCAGGTGGCAAGAAGAAAGTGAACAGCTTTTGAGTGGAGGATGAGAAAAAATGATCTGCAAGAAGCAGACACAACATTTTTTTTTTTTTTTCTCACGCTGTGGCCACGAGCATGGCAGCAAATGGCTCAGTCCAACCTTAGTAACTCCGGAGGGCCGCCCTCTGTTGTAACAGCACCTGTCAGAATTCTATCTGCTTCTGACATTTCAGTAAAAGAAGGGGTAAAATGAGTTCTACTTTTTTTTTTTTTTTTTTTTATCCTCACCTGAGGACATTTTTCCATTTTTTGTTCAGGTAGAGTAGGAGGGGGAGAGAGGAACAGAGAGAGAGAAACATCGACGTGAAGGGACACATCGAGTGGCTGCCACCCACACGACCCAACCAGGGCCGGGGACAAACTGCAACCAAGGTACATGCCCTTAGCGGGAACCGAACCCGGGTCTCTCTGGACCGCAGGCCGACCCTCTAACCGCTGAGCCAAACCGGCCAGGGCTGAGTTCTACTTTTTAAATCACAGAAATGTATATGCCATAGAGAGATTTCTTTTCAAAATAGCTTAAATTGATTTGCAGTTCTGGAAATGGACATAAGAGGAATAGTTCTTTGCAGACACTTGAGAAATGAGGTATGACTGGAATACGATGTAGTGAGGTGGGGAGTGTGACCCAGAATACGTAGTGGGTATTCGTCACAGTGAGAAACAGCACACAGAGTGCGCGCAGCCTGGGCGTTTGCTCATGGAGGCTGCCGCAGCCGGTACAGGATGCAGGTGAAATTGTTGGTCTGTTAAAACTGAGGAGCTGGAACTGGCTGGGATAGAGTCATCGGTGGAGTGAGTGGGTGGCCCAATAGACACGTAGTAGGTTGGTGATTTTTGTTTGTGTGCTGGTCATTTTCCTCTTATCTACTGGCCCACCTTATAAAACTGTAAAAAGATCCCAGTGGACTTACTCCATAATATAGGCTTGTTTTGGTTACACATCAATAAGAGAAAGACATACAATACAATAGGAGGGCAAAACAGTGAAAAAGCTTATGAAATAATGCCAATAAGCATGTGAAAAAATGGTCAATATCACTAATATTCAGGGAAATGTATATTAAAATTAGATATTTTGGGGGCCCAGTATATTGAAAAAATTAAAAGGATAGATAATATCCAATGTTGTCAAGGATGTGGTGAAACAGGACTTTCTTCATTAAAAAAATTTTTTAATTAAATTAAAATTTTTTGGTCACCATTTTTCTCCCTCTCTGCCCTCTCTTCACTGTTGATGATAAAATTTTTAGACCATTATTTATTTATTTATTTTTTTAGACAGAAAGGAAGGGGGAGAGAGAGAAACATTAATGAGAGAGAAACATTACCTGGCTGTCTCTTGCACTCCCCCTACTGGGGATCAAGCCCAAAACCTGGGCATGTGCCCTGACTGAGAATCGAACTAGTGACCTCTTTGTCCATGGGACAATGTTCAACCACTGAGACACACTGGCTGGGCTTTAGGCAATTTTTTAAGGGCAATTTGCAACATCTGTCAAATTTTGTTATGCTCATGTCCTTTGACTCAGCTGTTATAGTTTTGCAATCTTTTCTGCAGAACTACTTATACAGGTTATCAAAGATATATTTACTAGGATGTTTTAAGCACTTATTTAGAAGTGTTTTTGGTAATAACAAAAAGTGAAATCAACCTATGCTTTCAGTAATGCAGGAATAGTTACATTAAGGTACACATGAAAACGAACAAGATGGGGTTAGATGCACTGATATAGCAAGATTTCTAGGGCTAAAGTGGAAAAAAGTTGCATAACAATTCATATAGTATGACCCTGTTTATGAATGCATGAAAATAAGACCATATTAGCCTCTATGTGTATATATGAATGTAAATGCCAAGGAACAGGTGTGAGAATTCCCACCAAGCTGTTGTCTGTGTTTGTGAAGGAGATGGTAATGGTAGGTCAGTGTAGTTGGACTCTCATTTATTTTTTTATCCTCACCGGAGGACATTTTTTTTTGTTTTTTTTTGCATTTATCTTTAGATAGAGCGGGACGGAGAGAAGGGGGAAAAGAGAGAGAGAAACATTGACGTGAGAGAGACACATCAAGTGGTTGCCACCTACACCCCAACCGGGGCCGGGGACAAACTGCAACCAAGATACGTGCCCTTAGCGGGAACCAAACCCAGGACTCTCTGGTCCGCAGGCTGACACTCAAACCGCTGAGCCAAACCAGCCAGGGCTTCAATATATTTTTAAAGGGCAGAAAAGCACGTGGCAATGATAAAAATAAACATAGGACATTTTAATTCATGAGGAAATCATTGTTGATCTGTGGAGTATGGACACCTCAGTGATCATCAGGTTGTTTTAGAGTTGAGGATGCTGGATCAAGTGTCTGAAAGCTCTGCTAGGGTCAGTCTTTGCTCATTTATACCTCTTCCTTTCACATTTTCACGACCTTTCTCCCGTAGTAAGTCACCTTTGTTCCTTACAATATTAAACGGCCTCTGCTGGAATATCTTTGGTTCATCAGTTACAATTCAACTCACCCTGCATGAATTGCATGAATCGGGTCATTGTGTTGTCTCCCACTTGGTCATTGCACCCAGTGGCTCCCACCATCATTGTCACCCTGCACAGTGGCAAACGTTTCTATTATTCCAGTAGGGTTATACACTGTATTCAAGTTTACTTGTATAGTAAACATCTTTTAAGTACAAAGCAAAGTTTATAAGTATCAGTAAAGTATTGTTGACATATCCTTAGTCCAGCGATTTTCTACCTTTTTCATCTCATGGCACACAGAAACCAATTACTAGAATTCTGCAGCACACCAAGATAGGTATCCTTTAGATTCATTCACACCAGACAGCTATGGTTGTGTTGGCTGTTGTCGACTTTTTAATTTAACAATCTAAGGGAAAAGAGTTCAGTGCGCCTGACTAAATAGTCAGGTGTTACATGTTTTAAAAATTCTTGCGGCTCACCGGTTGAAAATTGCTGGCTTAGTCAATGCCCATCATCTTATTTTGTGTAAATAATCTTGTAAATTACATACCTTCTTTTGCAATAATTCGTAACCTTTTTTTTTTCTTATTATTTCTAGGAAATTACTTTGCAAGAGATGCCATCTCTGCCAATAAAATTTGCCCGCATGATCTCAAAAACACCGTTATGTTTATAGCCCGAGTCCTGATCGGAGACTTTACTGAAGGAAAGAGAGGTTACACGAAACCTCCACTACCGTATGACAGCTGCGTGGATACAAGGAGGAATCCTTCCATTTTTGTAATCTTTCAGAAAGATCAGATTTACCCAGAATATGTGATTGAATATGTGAATGAAGATAAAGCCTGCGTGATAAGTTAGAAATGATGAGTATACCGTTATAAAGGTCTGATGCCACAGTCCTTCCGTTCTCTATGGAACCAGATTGCTCCAGACAATAGCTACATCTCCTCACCTGACTATCAAATCCTTAGATCAGTGGTTCCCAAACTTTGAATCATCTGGAAACTTAAAAAAATCCTAACGTCCAGGATGCATCCCCTTGCAACTAAATCACTGTTTGTGCGTGTGGGAGCTGGGCAGTGATTTGTGTCAGAAAGTTTGGGAACCACTGCCTTAGATGTAACCGGTAAAGGCCAATTTCTAAAACTTCTGTGATTGTAGCAACTGCTCTCTTCCCACCTGTTCTCATAGTTTACTGTATGTCATCATTTTGTTTTGGTTAGGTTGCAAAAAAAAATTAATTTGGGAACTTTGAGAGAAATTTAAAAATGCCTGTTGAAATGACATGAGACAGTACAGTCTTGGATGGAAGATTGTGTAAAGTTGGGGGGGGTGCTTAGGAATATGGGGGAGGGAGGGAAGTAAAGATAATTTAAATGATATTATAGACAGCTACATTACTGTACTGTTGTAGTGAAACTGATTTGGGGCATACATTTCGTTATCTCTGCGTTTATTTAGGGGTCTCCATCGAGGTCGACTCTGGAATTCAGTGAAAAGAGTTGCCAAGTGTGGCTCAGACAGAAGCACTAACTCAAGTTAATGGCCTATTTGGGCTCTTTATATAATTATGGTAAAGTAGGCATTTATATTCTAATCAATATGATTCCAGAGAAGGCTTTCCTCAGGTCGGACTTTCATGAAGTGTGTGCGTTTTGGGAGTGTTGAATGCAGTCACCAGAGTCACACACGCATGACCGATGAACCTGAGTGCTCCTGTAGTTGTTCGCTGTGGCAGATGAGGCTCACCTAGGAAACGGGAGCAGGGCCTTCCTGTTGAAGGATAGGCCCCTTAAGGAGTCGAGATTTGTTTCCTGGTGAGCACAGAATCAGAACAAAGAGAACAATGCCTTAAACAGGCATTACCCCTGCAAGGGGCTTCTTTTTTAAAATATAACGGATACTGTGGAATTATAGTACAGTCAGTTTTTAGAGCATTTGAACTGCCTGGATCAAGTTCCTTATTATGAGTCAGGTTTGCCCTTCCAGTTTTTCTTTTAAAACAGTCCCATCCTACCCTGGCCAGTTTGGCTCAGTAGAGCATCGACCTGTGGACCAGAGAGCCCCAGGTTCGGTTCCTGCTAGGGGCACGTACCAAAAAAAATAGTAAAACAGTCCATCCCAATCTCCAAATTTTTCTGGTATAGTTCCTTCCAGCAGACATGTTACAGAAATTAATTAGCATTAGAGATTTTATATTAGTCAGATTTTTGATCCATGCAAAGCACGCCACAACTCCTTGGCTTATAGGGCTCCACCAGTAACACCTGCATAAGGGTTTTTTAACGCAGAGTTATTTTCTGGGAGGCTTGCCACACATAGTTACTCACATTTACTTTTTTTTTTTTCATGGTAGTTTCCACTTTGGATTTTTCATTTTCTGATCTTGACTCTCATGTTGTAGAGATGCAATTTATCCAACTCTGCCTGATGATCCATTAGACATCTCGAGTTGGATATTTCAGAGGCATCTCTCCAAAACGGAATTCTCGCTCTGCCTCCCTCAAACGAACTGGTTCCGCCCCAGGTTCTTCATACGTATAAGCACGTGGTATCGCGGTTCACACGTTGCTCCAGCAGCAATCCACGAGTTGTCTCTGATCCCTTCCGTGGCCTTCCCCTGTGCATCAAAGCTGTTTTCAAGTTCTGTTTTCCCTTTTAAATATCTGTCTCATTCTACATTGTTCTTTACTTAGCAGCAAGAATGGCCATATTTTTAAAAAATTTACTTAATAACCTTTCAAAACACAAATCTGATCATGGCTTTATTTTTTTATTTTTTATTTGTTTATCCTCACTGGAGGACACTTTTTCATTTTTTGTTCAGGTAGAGTGGGAGGAAGAGAGAGAGAGAAACATCGACGTGAAAGGGACACATCGAGTGGCTGCCACCCGCACGACCAACCTGGGCCGGGGACAAACTGCAACCGAGGTACGTGCCCCTAGCAGGAACTGAACCCGGGTCTCTCCGGACTGCAGGCCGACGCTCTAACCGCTGAGCAAAACTGGCCAGGGCCTGATCATGGCTTTAGAATAAAGTTCAAATTCATTATCATGGCCTCACATGATGTCTCCCTTCACTGCCCTCCATCATTTATTTTTCTCGCACACAAGCCGCTCTGGCTTTCCTTCTGTCCTTTGGTACTTTTCACGGAGCTCAGTGGTTCTCAACTAGCACCCCTGCCTTTTTTTTTTAATGACAAATACTTTGTAACATCCTCATTACTGTCCTCAAAAAAATGCAGTTCAGTGGTAACATACTATACCTACACACAACTTTAGAAATACATTTAAATTGAAGAAATACCAACTTTTAAAAAAGGGAAATAAAAAGTATGTAATTTGGGCACAACTATACTACAAGACCTAAATAAGTAGTCAGATATTTACATCTACATAAAATGAATAATTTGAACTTAAAAGAAGGTTGGAGATCAAAAGCTATTTTGTACAAAGAAGTGTGAGAAAGTGAAACAGCCGGGATACAAGTAGACATTAGAATAAAAACTAGTGATATAATAACTTATTTGCATATGCTAATACTTATTTCTATAAGAACTTAGTTATAATAAAGATACTATGCAAGAAAATGTATAGATTGTCGAAATGGAGAAAATGAGGACATATTTTGCAGACGAGCTATAGGTCATACACGAATGTCTAGTGAGACATTCAAAATTCGTACAGGGTGCAGAATAAATAATTCCTTACTGTGAAGAACTGTCCAATGTATTGCGAAATGTTCAGCATACTTGGCTCTCACATACTAAATGCCAGTTGCACCCTCCCCTCCCCCCAGTTATGGTGACCACCACAAACTCTATCAGATCTAGTCACCTTTTTCAGAGCAGATATTTTGTAACATCCCCTTCCATGTCCTGAGATGATTTATACATAATGCAGTCTACTGACACACATGCATATCTTTAAAAATCAATTTACTGTCCTAACTCTATTATAGTGGAGAAACAGGAGGAAAGAAATTTGTAATAAAAATAAATTGAATTTCATTATGTATATGCTCCAGCATGACTATGCTATACGACATGAAATAGCTATTTACTCCTACTTAGAGTGAAAGGTTTGGATTTAAGAGTCGATCAGAGGCTACTTCCTGTAAAGAAGTGCAGGAAAGCCTGGCTAGTGTGGCTTAGTGGATTGAGCTTCATACCACGGACAGAGGTCCTGGTTCAATTGCTAGTCAGGGCACATGCCCGGGTTTCGGGCTCCATCCCCAGTGGGAGGCATGCAGGAGGCAGCCGATTGATGTTTCTTTCTCATTGGTGTTTCTGTCTCTCTCTTCCCCTCTCTCAAAAATCAGTAAAAACATCTTTAAAAGGAAAGTGCAGGAAAATGAAAGATAAGAGGTGTGCATGACACTAGAAATGAAGACCAGTATTAAGGTAAATCATAGCAGACCTTATACCTTATCTGTATGTGGTAAGGGAAAGAGCGAAATTGCTTTACTTTAAGAATGATAGGACAAGACAAATTACAGATTGTCCAAGAGGAAAAGATTTATTATATTCTCTCAGGCGAGCTATAGGTCCTACATAAATGTCCAGCAGGACATTAGAAACTCGTACGGTACAGAATAATTCTTCATTGTATGGGCTAACCCATACACTGCAGGACATCTGTTATCCCTGGCCGCATCCACTGAGTGCCAGTAATAGTCCCCAGTGATTATGAAACCAACAACCCATCTATTTCCAAAATAATCACACTGAGAACCACTGACAGTTAATATCTAGCATCTTGAGATTAGCTTGTTTACCTCCATAAGGAGTCCTATAGATTAGATTGGATGCTTGCCTCCCACATCCCCAGTTCTTAAAATACTTTGTGCCTTGCTTTGTTCATGTGTAGCATCTGCCCAACTTGAACTTGTCTCCTTTCCACATTAGAATGTAAGCTCCTTGCGGGCGAGTCAGCCTGCCTTGTTCACCTCATAGCTAGCCTGAGTGCTGATAACATAAATTTTGTTGAATAGAATAAGCTCACCTATATGTATTTCAGTAGTTGAGTTGTATCTCTTGTTCCTCAAGCTCAATTTGAGACTAATAAAAAGTAAATATTAATTTTGTTCTGCTACCTTTATTTGCTTTATTTCTAGGTATCTCCACAAGACAGTCAACTGCAGACACCAGTTTATTCCACAAGGGACAGAGAATGTATCTTGTCCCTTCCAGCTTTATCATTCCAGGACTCAGTGACCATGGAGAAGCCCGAAGTCGGTTGGCTCATCTTTTGTTTAGGGGCACAGAGAGGGAGGGCTGGAAGCTGCTAAGACACTTTCTTCCTGTGGTCAGGGGTGGGCCAGGGCCAGGCTGAGGCACAAAAGTTAAAAATGTATATGGTCATCAGAACGGTGCTGTCACACCATTAGAAGCCCTCATTCTTTAATCACAAAGCTAGGATAGAGAGAGGGGAGGAAAACCCCTATGTGGCAGTGTAGACTTGATTAACATGAAGGCAAAGTTGCCATTTGATTTGGACCTCAATGTAAATAAAACAATGGATAGCCAACCTGTTGCTGTCTGAGCACCCACATTCAAATACATGAAAATGCCATCAAACCAAGCATGAGCAGATGCTTGAGTTTTTCCAGTTAGTTATTTCTTCTGTTTATTTATTGACTGTTATAGCAGTGTCTCAAGTTTTCGGACATGTTTGCTATTCCCCAGGTTTTAGCCTCCCTCCTCTGGTTTTCATTTTTTGCTGAGTGATCTTATCAACACACAGCTTCAGATACCTAAGCCTTTGATGTCACTCATCTATATTCCCCTCCATCTTTTCTCAACTCATTTTTTTGAATTCTCACCTGAGGATATTTTTCCTTTTTTTTTCCCTTCAGATAGAGTGGGAGGGAGGAAGAGAGAGAGAGAAACATCGATGTGTCAAGACGCATCGATTGGTTGCCTCCTGCATGACCTGACCAGGGCCAGGTATTGAACCGAAACTGAGGTCCGTGCCCTTGATCGGATTCGAACCAGTGACTCTCTGGTCTGTGGCGTGATGCTCTAACCACTGAGAAACCGGCCGGGGCAACTCTAAACCTGAATGTACAACTGCCTACTGAGAATCTGATCTTGGATCAAATTGCAGGCTCCACATATATAAAAATTAAACCCTGGTTGGCATGGTACAGTGGTTAGAACATCTGCTCACACACTGAACGGTCTTGGGTTCCATTCCTGGTCAAAGGCATGTACCTGGCTTGCAGGTTCGATCCTGGCCCTGGTCAGGGTGCGTGTGGGAGGCAACCAATCCATGTGTCTCGTGTTGATGTCTCTCTCCCCCTCTCCTTCCCTTCCACTGTCTCTAAAAATCAATGTAAAACATATTCTTGGGTGAGGATTAACTAAGAAAAATTAAGATTAATCCCTCAAATCCTGTTGCTCTTCCATAATTCTTTGTCTTGCTTTTCTAGAAATCCTTTTTTTTTTTTATCCTCACCTGAGGACATTTTTCCATATTTTGTTTAGATAGAGTGGGAGGGAGAGAGAGAGAGAGAATCATCGACATGAAGGGACACATCGAGTGGTTGCCACCTTCATGACCCAACCAGGGCCGGGGACAAACTGCAACCAAGGTACGTGCCCTTATCAGGAACTGAACCCAGGCCTCTCTGGACCGCCGGCTGATGCTCTAACTGCTGAGCCAATCCGGCCAGGGCTAGAAATCCATTCTTAACTGTTGCCAGAGATCTTTCTACAATACCTGTCCTACAGTTTGGCCAGGTATTGTTTTAGGTTTAGGGATACAGCAATGAACATGACAAATGAACATTCCGCTTTCACGCACTTGCATTCTACAAATGCATAAATAAACGAGAAGGAAAATGATCAGTGCTAAGTTCCATGTAGAGACGGGGGAGCTACTTTAGATTGGGAGGTCAGGAAAGGCCTTGCTGAAGAGAAGACGAGAACGTCTAAGTTCAAAGTTGAAGGGGAAAAAAGGGAGATCTCTAGATTGGCGCAAAGCATTCTAGGTGGGGGATCATGTCACCTCCTGTCCCGACTGGAATTCCTGAAGTGACTTCCCAAAGTCTTTAGTTTATAACTTAGCATGGCAGAGGTCTCTGGCCTCTCGTCCGATGCCTTCCTCTAGTTTCTTTTTATATGATGGAACATTAACTCACTCAGTCCTCAGCACCCCCCGGTCAAATGGCAACCAGGCTAGTTGAATTCCCAGGTCATGTCTTGTTCATCTTTCTGCTAGGTCACTGCATGAGCAGTTGATTAAGTACATGTTCATTAAATGAGCACATTGTTGGGAAAAAGGATGACAGCTTAATCTGCAGGTCTAGACCCGTGTTGTCCATAGAACTATCAAGTGAGCCATGTAAATAATTATAGTGTTCTCACAGCTACCTCAGAATTGAAGAAGCAGATAAGCCCTGGCCAGTTTGGCTCAGCAGTTAGCGCAAACCAGAGAGTCCCGGGTTCGGTTCCCGCTAAGGGCATGTACCTCAGTTGCAGTTTGTCCCCGGCTCTGGTTGGGGCTGTGTGGGTGGCAACCACTTGATGTGTCTCTGTCACATCAATGTTTCTTTCTCCCTTCCTCCCTCTCTCCCTCCTGCTCTATCTGAAGATAAATGCAAAAATGTCCTCGGGTGAGGATAAAAAACAAACATGAAATTGTAATAGCATTTTATTCGAATATCAGCTTAACCTAATTAACAAAGTTATTAATGAGATATTTTGCACTGTTTTCCTTCTAAATCTTCGAATTTCTGCATATGGCATCTCAGAGGGCCTGTACTGACTACCTAAGGCCACCCGCCCTGCACCTTCTACCACATGACAGAGACACAGAGTCAGCCTGTTAACAGCTGTGGGCCAGCTCTGACAACAGACTGCTTACATTCCTGTATACCTGTTGGAATTTAGGATTAATTTCCAGGTGACCATTTCTCTGACTATCCCAGAAACAATGGCCGGGCACCACAGAACCCTAAGAGACTCCGCTTCTTACTTGCCCATGAATTTTCCAATCTGCTGCTCACAGCTAATCCGTGAGAGCAGGCACTTTATTTTTTACAAAATTTTATTCTTAAATGTACAACCGCCTCCAAGACAACACTGCATTCTAGCTATCGGTGGCAAAAGATGTATGACAAAGCCTCGGTTGCAGTTTGTCCCCGGCCCTGGTTGGGTCGTGTGGGTGGCAACCACTGGATGGGTCCCTTTCACGTCGATGTTTCTCTCTCTCTCTCCCCCCTACTCTATCTGAACAAAATGTCAAAAAATGTCCTCGGGTGAGGATAAAAAAAAAAAATGTATGACAAGGAATCCAGATGTTGAAACAGGGATGGAATTGAGGATCCCCGTTATCCCAGGCACAAGGAACAGCTCGCTTTTTGCCAGATCTCATCATTCCACCTGTGGCCAGGGGTTAATTCTCTGCCGCCTTCCATTTTAGCTCAAGTTTCTTCTTCCTCTTTTGCTTCTGCCTGAATGCCTTGTCTTCCTCGTCCACCTTCGTGGGCTGCTTGTGGCCACCTTCGCTGCCGGTCATGGCGCCTGTGGCCCCTCCCCAGGAGCAGACACTTCTTCCTTGCAACTTCTTCCATCCCCTCTGTCTGGAGCGGAGGTAAAGCCTTTCCCTCCGGCTTACATCTTTCTCCGCCCTATTCGATGTGTAAGAAGGCTTGCGAGCCCTCCAGCCTGGTAGCTCATTGTTAGCATTTGTTCCCAATCAACCAAGGTGGAGGGTTCAATCCCCAGTCAGGTCACATACAAGAAGCACCCAACGGATGCATAAAGAAGTGGAACAACAAATCTGTGTCTTCCCTATCTCAAAAAAAAAAAATCGTTATAAACAACAACAAAACTCTTGCGAAACTCCAGTGGGACAGACATGTTGCCTTTCCAACCTAGCATGCTGCTGGTGGTTCAGGCCCTACGTCCCCAAGACTGTCTTATTATTGTTTTTTTTTTGCTATCAAAGGCCTAATAAACCCTTTCTTTTCCAAAGACTTCAGCCCTGGAAGTTAAAATTCTTTGTTTAGCTCACATTCCCTATTTCAGCTTTGCAGCCCTTACCACTCCCTCGTATTCTGTCATTTGTTTGCGTGTTGAGACTCCCCCACCGTCCAGGTCCCCGAGACGGGGACGCACCCGGACCCGAGCCTGGCACAGAGCAGGCGCTCAGTACATTCGGTGCCTGCGGGTCCGTCCAGGGGGCCCCGCGGGCCCCGCCCCCGCCGCCGGCCCGACCCTCCCCGCCCCCCCGCCCCCGCCGCCGGCCGGCCCGAGTCGGGCGGTGGGTTTGGCAGCGTGGACGTGACTGGGAGGAGCCTCCGGCCTCGGGTTCCGCGGCGAGCATGGCGGAGCCCACCGTGTGCTCCTTCCTCACCAAGGTGCTGTGCGCCCACGGCGGCCGCATGCTCCTGCGGGACCTGCGCGCCCACGTGGAGCTCTCGGAGGCCAGGCTGCGGGACGTGCTGCGCCAGGCCGGGCCCGACCGCTTCCTGCTGCAGGAGGTGGCGGTGCGGGACGGCGTCTGGGACGCCGAGGCCGAGGTGGCGGCCGGCGCGGCGGGCGCGGGTGGCGGCGGCGGCCCCTCGGCCTGGAGGGTGGTGGCCGTGTCCTCCGCGCGCCTCTGCGCCCGCTACCAGCGCGGCGAGTGCCAGGCCTGCGACCAGCTGCACTTCTGCCGTCGTCACATGCAGGGCAAGTGCCCGAACCGCGACTGCTGGTGAGGCCCGCGGGCCGGGCGGCGGGGGCCGGGCGGCGGGGGGCCGGGCGGCGGGGGCCGGGCGGCGGGGGGCCGGGCGGCGGGGGCCCGGGCGGCGGGGGCCGGGCGGCGGGGGGCCGGGCGGCGGGGGGCCGGGCGGCGGGGGCCGGGCGGCGGGGGGCCGGGCGGCGGCGCGATCACCGCGCCCGGCCCGCGGGCCTCACCCGTCAGGCTGGAAGCGGGACCCGAAAGAGATGAAAAAGGGGGGTCTGTGCCCGGGATCGGCCACCCCCTCGGGAAGGGCGGAAGGGAAGCCTCGGGAAGGGGCCCCTCTGGGTCCTCGGGGGGAGGCCTGCCCTTCGCCCCCAGCTCCCGTGCGGAACGAGGCCGAAGCTAGGCCCAATTCGGATTTCTTAGCCGCCCCCCGCCCCTGACCCGGGTCCTCCACAACCGGCCGGGGTAAATCAGGATTGGGACTGAGGAGTTCATTTACTCCAGCGATGCTTTGGGGGGCATTTGCGGATCCCTTTAGATCCTTGGACCCTTTATGCAGAGATCGCCTCTTCCCACAAGAGCACAAAGTTTCACGGAAGCTGGTCTGTGCCCTCTGGGTTTAGAGAGACCGATCCAGTCCGACCCCCAGGGGTGGATTATTTGGGAGAGGTCGTCCCAGGCCTCCTCTGTTTACTCAAGCTCCCCAAATCGGGGATGGGGGCAAGCTTTCTTTTAAATGGTGGTGGCACGTTGGTGGCCTGTGGGGGGTAGGCAGCTGTTTGGGGTGGAGAAGGCAAGTGCAGTCACCTGCAGAACAGGTGGGCATGCTCTGCCAAGGCAGGTGACAGGGTGAGGGTACCCTTGGCTTTAAAGCATCCTCATGTAAAGTGAAAATGGCCCTGGGTGGGAATTTGCTTCAACTCACCTTTCTTTTTTCTTTTTTTTTTTAATCCTCACCCGGGGACATTTTTTCATTTTTTTGTTCAGATAGAGAGGGAGGAAGAGAGAGAAACATCGATGTGAGAGGGACACATCGAGTGGCTGCTACCTGCACAACCCAACCAGGGCCGGGGACAAACTGCAACCAAGGTACATGCCCTTAGCAGGAACCGAACCCGGGTCTCTCCGGACCACAGGCCGACGCTCCAACCGCTGAGCCAAACCGGCCAGGGCTAACTCAGCTTTCTTAATAGGAGAGGTTATTAGGCTGTAGTATCTAGGGGTTCCTGGCAAATTGTTGATTAACTTCACAAGCAACCCGAAATTGGCTTAGGCAAAGACTTTGGCAGGCTGGCGCCTTCTTCGCCTGGGCCTCTGATCCGGAGCTTTGTGTCCCAGGTCTACCTGCACTCTCTCCCATGACATCCACACGCCTGTCAACATCCAAGTCCTGAAAAACCACGGGCTTTTTGGCCTCAATGAGGCCCAGCTTCGGATTCTGCTTCTACAGAATGACCCCTGCCTTTTACCAGAGGTGAGTCACAGAGGAGTCACCCTGATACTGTTCACCCCTGAAAGAAGTCAGAGCAGAGCATGGCAGCCTGGGATGTATAGGGGGGGTGGTGGTGGCAACTTTTCTGGAATCTGTGATTTTACTGGACTTTGATATACAGGGAATGATGGGCCCCTGTGGTGTAGAAATAGAAATAATAATCATGGCTACTGGCTTTTTGAGTGCTTAGTAAATGCTAAGCAATTTATATACCTTAGCTCATTTAGTAACCTGGCCCCATTTTACAGGGGAGGAAACTGAGTCTCAGATATAGATTAAATAACTTGCCTAAGGTCACATAGTAAATGGTGGATTTGAATTTAGGTCTATGACACCTGTGTTTTGTGAATTGCCTGTTTTGCTTTTGCCTATTTTTTTATGGTGGCATTTGTTTTTTCATGTTAATTTATAATGTTTTTTAATGCTAGAACTTTCTTTTCTGGTCATATTTGTTACAAGTATTTCCCCCCACTTACTTTTTTGGAGGCCTTAGATATTAATTTTAATTGCTTCGAAACAACAGGATTTAGTTTCAGATGCTTAAAAAGTACCCATTATAACTGCTATATGACGAAGTTAGTATGTTTGTATCTGTTTTGATAGCCACAAAGAATTTTAAAAAATAAAATAGTTGGGCTCTGGCTGGGTGGCTCAGTTGGTTGTAGCATTGTCCCTACACCAAAAAAGGTTGTGGATTTGATTCCTGGTCAGGGCACGTACAGGAGACAACAGACCCATGTTACACTCTCTCTCCCTTTTTCCCTCTCTCTTAAATCAACAAACATATTCTCAGGTGAGGATAAAACGAAATAAAATAGTTGGAATCCCAAAAGAAAATTTTACAAAAGACCACCAATTAAAAGTAGTGGCACAATGATTCTACCACAGATACTCCCAAGTTGCCAGAAGAGAGCTGAGAAGAAGGGAGGGTGTTGGGAAATTGAGGCTAGTTCATGACGCTGGTCCCATTTTAACTCTGAGATTGAGGGGTACAGAAGGGAAGAAGGCCCCGAGCTGGGGCCTTTGGTTCAGATGGCAGAGGCTGCCCTCAGGGCAGCAGTCTGTACCCACCGCAGCACAGGAGTCGGCCTTAGGAGCCAGGAGGTGTCTTCTTGCCGCCCATCTCCTTTCTCGGTCCTTCACGTTTTGAAGCCAGGTTTGGTGTATCATGAGCCAGATACAGTCCAACCATGTTGCCAGGAGGGACACGATGTCTGATCATCTTTTGTGTGTGAGGTTAAGATTGATTAGTGGTTTCAGGGTTGGCAGCCTGACCCATCATTACAAAGGTCCCCACCAGGAGGATCTTGGTTTGCCTCGGACAGACCCGGTTTACATTAGTGACCCTAATGTAATTATTAATAGTGCGCCCTAGGAAAATGCCCTTGTCTGTATGATAAATTATATGTTCACACTACTTATCTAAGTTGGTTTCCCTGGAGGCAGAACCTGACCTAGGGATTTAGATGCATGTGATTTCTTTTTTTTTTTTCTTTATTGATTTTAGAGGGAGAGGGAGAGAGATGGAAACATTGATGAGAGAGAACATGGATTGGCCGCCTCCTGCATGCCCCTCACTGGGGATTTGGCCCACAGCTTGGGCATGTGCCCTGACCTGGAATCGAACCGGTGACCTCTTGGTGCATGGGTCGATGCTCAACCACTGAGCCAGTCCGGCTGGGCTGCATGTGATTTCTTGAAGGAGGGCGCCTTGCAAAAACTCTGTGAGGTAGCCCTGGCTGGTTTGGCTCAGCGGTTAGAGCGTCGGCCTGCGGTACGGAGAGACCCGGGTTCGGTTCCCGCTAAGGGCGCATACTTCGGTTGCAGTTTGTCCCCGGCCCTGGTTGGTCGTGCGGGTGGCAGCCACTCGATGTGTCCCTTTCACATCGATGTTTCTCTCTCTCTCTCTTCCTCTCTCTCCCTCCCACTCTATCTGTACAAAAAATGGAAAAATGTCCTCAGGTGAGGATAAAAAAAAACAAGAAAAAAAAACTCTGTGAGGTAAAAGAGAGGGAGGCAGGTTACAGGGAAGAAAAAGCTACAAGCAAGGCAAAGTCAGGCCTTGACTTGATTCACTTCTGGAGCAGAAACCACACTGAAGAGTTGTTCCAGCCTTGAGTACCTGCATAGAATCCCCTCATTAGCTACAGGCTTTGGGAGAGGGGGGCAGATCAACTGAGGGTCAAAGTCAGGGGAGCAGCTGTGGGTTTGGAACAGCTGGGGGAGATCTGGGAGGGAGTACTCTAACGCGACCCGTCTGCCTTTCACCCAGTGATTGTAACAGCTGTTGATGACCAGAAGTTGCCAGTCAGAGAAAACTGTCATCTGTTGGCTTAAGAGAGACAGTGCAAACCAATGTTTTCAGTGTCGCCTTACTTCTCTCCCAGGTCTGTTTGTGCTACAACAAAGGTGAAGCCCTGTATGGTTACTGCATCCTCAAGGACAAATGCAACAAGTTTCACGTGTGCAAGTCTTTTGTCAGAGGAGAGTGCAGGCTTCAGAAATGCAAACGGTCCCATCAGCTCATTCATGCGACATCCCTGAAGCTACTGCAGGACCAAGGACTGAATATTCCCAGTGTCGTTAATTTCCAGATCATCTCTACCTACAGGCACGAGAAGCTGCATAAAATGCTTGAAAATAAAGGTGAGACTGTCAGAGGTAGACCAAGCTCCGTCACTGGTGTACTTTTTTTTTAAATCCTCACCTGAGGATATTTTTACATTTATCTTCAGACGGAGTGGGGACGGGGATGGGGGGGAGAAGCAATGACGTGAGAGAGACACATCGATTGGTTGCCACCCACGCAACCCCAACTGGGGCCGGGGATGAACCACAACCGAGGTACATGCCCTTGGCCGGAATCAAACGTGGAATCAAACGTGGGACTCCCTGGTTCACAGGCCAGTGCTCTAACCACTGAGCAAGACTGGCCAGGGCATCACCGATGTAGTTTTAACCTGAAAGTAAGTGTGGGGAGAAAGTACTTTATGTAGTTAGTTCTCTGTCCTAGGAGAAGCTCAGGACAGTCCAAGTTTTATGATACAGAACTGTGATTCCAACCAAAGGAGGGAAGGGATGGAGTTTATTTTCGGGGCTGCCAGCTAATAACACCTGCTAAGTGTTTGAACAGTGTAGCTCCTTCGTAAGTTGGGGGTCAGGAAGTAGGTAGAGCAGTCTTAGCTTCGTTAGGAAAAAAGAGGAGGGAGATGGGCCAGTGACTAGAAAGGTAAGGATAATGTAGGGATGGCTTTTTAAAAATTAAACTGAATTCAAGTGTTGTTTTTTTTTAATTGTTAGGAAATTTTAACCGCATTACTGAAAATTTTGGTTAACAGAGTGGAGGTAAAAATTGTATATGACTCCACTCATTCTAATGCACAATGACTGTTACTATTTACCTGCAAGCCCTTCGGTTTTGTTATTATACAAAGACTAGTCCCGTTGTGGTCAAAGTATGTATGGGTTTAGCATCTGAAGTTGTCACTTTATACAACATCATACCCATCTTCCCATCTTGCTGCTTGGTCTGTGACTTTTTAAGGTCTACAAAGTATGATTTGGTGTTCTTCCCATTGTAATGCATTCAGGTTATTTATTCTATTAGATTTGTCTGTAGCTGAAAATCAGTTTCACTGGGTGGGAGACTCAGGAGAGTTGTTGATGGGAAAACCAAATAATTAAATCAGAGTCTCTGCCCTGTCCAGTTTGGCTCAGTGGTTAGAGCGTCGGCCTGCGGTACGGAGAGACCCGGGTTCGGTTCCAGCTAAGGGCACGTACCTCGGTTGCAGTTTGTTCCCGGCCCTGGTTGGTCGTGCGGGTGGCAGCCACTCAAATGTGTCCCTTTCATGTCGATGTTTCTCTCTCTCTCTCTCTCTCTCTCTCTCTCTCTCTCCCACTCTGTCTGAACAAAAAATAGAAAAATGTCCTCGGGTGAGAATAAAAAAAAAAAAATCAGAGTCTCTAATTTACATGGACTTTTCTTACATTGGGATGGTGGTGGCAGGTGGTGTGAAGGTAGAGGGGACTCTGCATATACCAGTGTCAGGGGCTGTCTAGGGAACCCTGAATGGTGGCAGGGACCTTCTACTCTATATTATGTATGGGGCCTGTTGTTGTCTTTATCTGGTCTTGTTTAGTGGCTTTCTCCTAACTATGAAATAGTTTCTTTCTGCTTGCTCTGTGTGTGTGTGTGTGTGTGTTTAATCTATTTTATTATTTATTTATAATCCTTACCTGAGGATATTTTTTCCTTTGATTTTTTAAGAGAGAGTGGAAGGGAGGGAGGAAGGAAGGAAGAGAGGGCTAGAGAGAGAGAGAGAAACATTGATGTGAGAGAGACACATCAATTGGTTGCCTCCTGCACGATCCCAACTGGGGCCATGGATTGAACCTGCAACCCAGGTACGTGCCCTTGACCGGAATCAAACCTGAGACTGGTTTGCAGGCCGATGCTCTAACTGCTGAGCCAAATGGGCCAGGGCAGTTTAATATATTTTAAACCCAGAAGACCCAAGCTCTCCAAATTCAGAGTTTTGTCTGAGGTCTGATTTGCTGGACTGATGCTCCCATAATAAAATGAAATTTAGAAATGATAAAAGAGGTATCGTAGTAGGAAACCTCATCTCTTTCTTTTTCCTTTTAGATAATTCAGCTTCTGCTGAGCATTCACAGGGCCTTGAGAAGCAAGGAGGGCCCGTTCCTGGGGCCGCAGAAGCCCGTCCCCTGGTGTCTGTCCCTGCCCAGTCGGCCAAGAAGCCATGCACAGGTAAACCCTAGAGGACGTCTGTGAAGTCAGAAGAAGCTTGTCCAGTTGGAAGGTCTGAAAACAAAGCTGCTGTTGAGCTCCGATTTGTCACCGTTCATTCATTTAATTATTTCTTTAAAATACCTACCTCACAGGGTGTTGTGAGAATTAAAGAAGATGGAAAAGGAGACCATGTCAGATTGGGAGGCTAAGGTTGGGGATGAGGTTGGGCGTTCAGCAGGCAAAGAGGGGGTAAAACCTGAGTGTGGTCGGGGCCAGTGCAGGCCCAGTGCAGGCCCAGCCCCGGGCAGGGCAGTTCCTGCCTGCAGTTCCTGGGAGCTTTGCCCTGCTGGCTCTTAAAGATGCAGGCTTCTGCTGACTTGCTCTCTGACCCAGCCATGTGTGCCCCTGTATACAGTTTGAGTACGTCAACTTCATATTCTTTTATTTTTTACGTCATGTGCCATAAGCACTTTCCCATGTTGTTCACGTTTACCACGCATGATCATTTTTATGCACAGATACACTAATATATCATAGTTTACCTAACTGTGTCCCTTATTCGGGGATATTTTGATTCTTTCTAACAAACTTTGCATAGAACTCTTTTCTTAAAGTCCACACAATGTTGAATTTTTAAAGTTAGTCTTGCTCAGCTTAACTTTGCGAAATGATACTGTCTTTTGATTTGCATTTCTTTAAATATATGTGCAAGTGAATATTTTTTTCTGTGTCTGCTTTCTGTAAGGTCTTTACTTTGTGCATTTTGTACATGCCCTTTAATTGCTGGGGCTTGTGATTACCTCCTCTGTGCCAATGTGGGATGGCCTTTAATTAGGCTCCTTAATTTTTATAAAAGGATATCAACCGTACTGTGCTCATGTAATGTCCATCTCTTGTGGTTGCATCTTCAGGCAGCTCAGAGACTATATAACTTTTGGGTGCTCGCCAGAGATTTCTACCTCACTTCTACTCTGCTCTTATGAAACTTTGACCAAAGCCCAGTTGCTATGGTTTGAAGGATGTGTAGTTCATCCATTCCTCAAAATTGTATCCATTCTTTTATGGATCAGGATGGACCATCAGAAGTCTATATACCTCGCCCATTTCATGTTGACTTTCCCCTTCCTCTCCTCTGTCTTCCCCCACCCAGATGTCTTCATTGAGTGATGCTTAGATGTTTGGTTCTTTGTTCTCATCCAAGGGTACCACAGAGAAAGGCTATATGGACTCCCTCCCTGTGTTTGCTGTGGTAGTATCCCCAACTGTCTGTGTGGGAAGTGTTTTTAGAAATAGTTAACTGTCCTGCAATAACATGACATTTGAGAAATAGGGGCAAGGTAGTGAGTTTTTCATAAAGCTAAATTCATTTAATTTAGAAAAATTTTTGTCATGAAATTCTGTCTTTTCTATTGAGGGAGGGGTCCAAAAAATGTCCCCCGGAAAGGGAGAAATTGCTGCGTTCTCTCCTAATGGACAGTAAAAGTCATGCAACTTATGTGCATCTTTCTACTTTGGTTGTTCACTACGGTGTTTCTGAAAGCCCTACCTCCTGTATGTCTTGTTTCTTTTGACCTAGTTCTGATTCTCCAGGTGCTAATATTTTTTTTTAAATTATTTTTACATTTTATTATCATCATTTGCATTATATTCTTCACTACGTGTACTTTTGTTGTAAGCCATGTTCAGTCCTTAATGGAAACAGTATAGTATATCCATGTATATCCTTTACATTAAGAGACTTGGTAGACTTTTATATTATTGGGTTTCTTTTATATCTTATATATCTTATAATTATGCATTTATAGGTGAAGTTATTGACCCTCTGCAATCTTTGTTGCAATATTTTATTCAGTTCTATAATATTCCATTTTAATCTTAGTTCTTTGCTAGTCCTTCTGTAAGAGTATTTTATGTAATTATACCTGTCTGTCTGATTTCCATCGATGGTCAGCTGTTACAGTTACCATGTTAGACTTGGACATGAGTTTTCTTTGGCAGTTTATTGGCGTTTATGAGAGGAAGCTGCGTGTCTCTAGGCTCCACAGATTCAACATGCCCTAAATTGATGATTACTTTTTCTCCAGACTTCTTCCTCCTCTTGTTTTTTTTTATTTTAGAGTGTCGCTACCTAATGACGTAAGCCCCAAACCTGCAAATTGTCCCTAATAGTCTTCTTTCTCCTTGTTCCCAGTGTCAGATTACTTACCTAGTGTTGGAGACTTTTTCCCCCTGAAAAATCTCTCAAATCTTTATCCTCCTCTGTCTCTGTCTTCTCACCCCCCCTACATACTGCCTTGTTTCAGACCCTCATCACCTCTCACAGAACTCAGCGGTTTTTGTGGGCCTTGCTAGATGACTCCCCTTCAGTGATGGGAGCCCCATTTCAGTTTTTAATGTAACGGACTTTTGTGGATTTCGTTGATCCCCTTACCGCCCTTCTCTCCTTCTGCCTTCCCTTCTGCTGTCTAGTTGATCTTTTGGAATCCAGACGCTCATCATATTGCTTTTTCCTGCCCTCGCCTTTATCGGTCCCTGTCACGTAGAGTAGGAGTCATAACCTGAGACAGCTCCCGGGACCCCCAGGAAGGTGAGTTCGCAGATGCAGTGAGCTGGATGTAAGAGCAATGGGGGGAGGAAGTCTGGGGCACACTGGCCCATGTGGAAGGGGCAGCTGCCTCTCCTTCCCATGCGGGAATGTGGTCCAGTTGGTCATATTGTCCAGTTTGACAAAAGAAGCCAGAAATGCAGATTTTTTTTTTTTTTTATCCTCACCCGAGGACATTTTTTTTTTTTTTTTTGTTCAGGTAGAGTGGGAGGGAGAGAGAGGAAGAGAGAGAGAGAGAGAGAAACATCGATGTGAAAGGGACACATCGAGTGGCCGCCACCCGCACGACCGACCAGGGTCGGGGACAAACTGCAACCAAGGTACATGCCCTTAGCGGGAACTGAACCCGGGTCTCTCAGGACCGCAGGCTGATGCTCTAACCGCTGAGCCAAACCGGCCAGGGCCAGAAATGCAGATTTTTATGAGAAATTTTAAATACTGAGTTTTGAAAATGCAGACCAGTATGGTGTGGACTGGCCCACACGTAGTGGTCGGAACAGGCCGTCCTGTGACTCTGTGCTTGTAAGTTCGCTCCCCTTCCCGCCTGCCTTAATCAACACCCGGTGAAATCAGATTCCTGAAAATGCCGAGTGAACCTTTCCTGACCCCAGGAGAGTGCTCAGAGCTCTAGCACAGCACTTACTTTCTTACGCTGTAGTCCCTTGTGTTCTTATCCCCTAGCTTTGAGCAAAAACATTATTTATTCTTCTCGGTAATTCTAACACTTGGTAGTTAGATATTTTTTGCCATGTAACGAGTTAAACTCTCTCTTTGAATCCACTATGAATCAGTGTCATATTGGTCTACATTGTTCTTTTTCTTCCCATATATATATATTTTTAATATTCAAAAAATCTTTTCCTCCCTAAGGAATGTTTTATATAAGGTAAACATCTCCTTAATGTGTCGATTTGAATCGCTAGATCTAAAGTGAATACCTCAAGAAAATATTTCTTTTGGTGAATTGCCTTTGTTTTAACAGTGTTAGAAGGCCTATATGTTTTTCCTAAAATTATAGCTGCAAAAAAATTTGTCTTTTCTTATGTATCTCTATTTTGTGTTAAATAAAATTGTGATAAAAAGATATTTTTTGATATTTCTTCATGAAGTATGAAGGTAATTGTTAGTTTTAAACAATTGTTATCTACTTAAAGGAAATAACATCTATTGTTTGTTAGAAGCTTTTAGTAGGTATTGGTATCTTTTGATATAATCATATAATTTTTATCATTTAAGTTACCCAATATGATTATATTAATGGTTATCACTATATTGAAACATCCTTAAATTTTGAGTAAACTCTACTTGATTATGGCATTATATTCTTTTGATATATTTTCTCCCTGATTGATAACTTTTATTTTAAGTGTATACATCTATACATTTATAAATAAAATTCATTTATATTTTATGTGTGCATATGGTAATTTTTTTGTTTTTATTGCTGTATACTCAAAGTATAATTATTTTCTGAGTGCTGTTTTGTGTTCTTGTAAATTGATTTGTAATGTCATTATTTTTATTTTTTCCAGTTTTATTGAGATATAATTTACATATAACACGTGGAAGTTTAAGGTGTGCAAGCTATGATTTGACTCATGTACACCTACAAAACGATTATCACAATAAGGTCAATTAGCCCATCCGTCACCTCACATTCATTATTATGTTAAAAATAATGTACATGTATAACATTGACTTACTCTCTCTAGTATTATTTAGGAACAGTGTTCCAAAAGATTTTTTTGGAAAATATAATAATATTTTGGAGAATACAGGAATGTATTAAGAAGTAAGTAATAATCACCCATAATACTACTGTATCGAGACAGTCACTTGTTAATACTTGAGGATATCTTTTTTAGTTATTTTTTTCATGCACATATTCTTAAATATTGAGGGTGTACCATATATACAGTTTTACAGTATGCTATTTTGGAGTAATATTATTTAGTAAGTATTTTCCTACATAATTAAAAGCATTCATAATTATGCTTGATGGTTTTATTATGTTTTTTATGTATCATGTATTTAATCACAGTCCTATTGTTGGATATTGTTTACTACATTTTGGTACATAAATCTTTGTCTGCATTTCTGATTATTTTCTTAGAATAGATTTCTAGATGTGAACATACTGTTCCAGAGATAGGAATATTTTAATAATCAAAAAGTATTTCAAAATTGTCTACCAGTGTGGCTAGACCATTTACACTCTCAGCAGCCTGGGGTAGCCGCTCTTCAATGGCATCTATTATACACACGTTCTGATGGAAGAGACAGAATACCTTTTGTTTCTAAGGAGTTGTTCTGAGCAGATATTTAGAAAAATACATTGGTCCCTGGCTGGTGGCTCCGTGGTTAGAGTGTTGGTTCGCTTCCCAGTCAAGGGCATGTACCTGGGTTGCAGGTTTGATCCCCAGTCCCAATCCGGGCATGTACGGGAGGCAACCAATTGATGTGTCTCTCTCACATGGATATTTCTCTGTCTCTCTCTCCCTCCATCCCTTCCACTCTGTAAATATTAATAGAAAAAATACCTGGGGTGAGGATTAACCATCCCCCCAAAAGAAAAATACACTGGTGTTAATTGCAACTTAGTTACACATTAAAAGCTATCTTTTAATCTGTTTTTTTATGCAATAACATAATTGTGTTATATGCAATTTCTGATGTTTTATCTTTACTAGATTTCCTTTTTGCTTGACATTTGCATGGTTACGTTTTGTGTGTGTGTGTGTGTGTGTGAATTGATCATGCATTTAGCTTACAAAGGTAAATTTTTATTCCCATGGTGCCTCAGTGGTGCTCACTCTCAAATGTTTATCTCCCAGATAAATTTTTGTTTTATTCAGAAAGTGAAACTGCCTCCCTCTAATGCACAGAGCAAGCTCTCGGCTCATTGAAATGCCTGCTAACCTGAGTTGACTATGTCTGCTTTCAAGTTTCGGAGGGGCAGCTCTGACCAGTGACAACTTGGAAATTCCACAGACAGACCTTCCTTTGGCTCGTATTCTCCTCCAGTCCCATCAAACCGGAAGACAGACAGATTTTCCATAAAGCGTTTTCCTTATTTGATCTCTCAGCGCCATATGTTCACGTTGCTCCCTCTGGTCTCTCCGGGCGCTGGGCTTCCTGACACCTGAGTCTTGCTTCCTGAAACAATGTCTAGCTTGGCTTCTTTTGGTCCCTGCATCTCTAGCCATAAGCCCCTGCACCCACTTGAACCCCATTCCTCAGGTGTAGCCGATCAGGTGAGATAGGAAGGAATTTTCCAAGTGGCTGCGTTCCCGGGCTCCCCGTCACCCCTAGCCGGCTGAGGTAGTTTCTGCCCTGAGCACAAGGCACAGCGGCAGGAGATGCTGGCCGCGGGCAGGTTGCTCTGTGCTAGTTATCTGGGTGACAGAGGCCAGCATGGAGTCCTCACCACACAATTACCCTGGCATCATAGCCCACCGTCCTCTTCCTCCGCTCCAGGACTCTGTAGAGAATCCAGTGAGTGTCCAGACTGCTCCAGGTCCAAGAAACGGCATCAGTCAGGGCTCACACGTCACGTACAGATGTATCATCAAGACAGTGAGGTTATACTGCAACAGCAAAAGACCATCACGCCTCATGACATAGCAACAAAGATTTACTTTGCACTTGTGTTCATCATGGTTCAGTTCTGTCCCATGTCCTCTTCGCTTTGGGACCCAGGTTGACAGAGTAGCCCCCATCTGGACCAGGCAGGAAGAAACCCCAAGCTGGCTGACAGGGTCTACTGTCATTGCATTGGTCAAAGCAAATTACATGGCCACCCTGTGCACAACAGGGTGGGGACATGTAATCCTACACCGAGGGATAGGCGGGTCCCAGGCCAGGCCTAATGCCAGTGTGCAAGGACGATAATGTTCAGGAGGCAGCGGGAAGTATTGTTAATTATATAATACAGTCACCCACAGGAGGCAGCTCAGACAGGGGGCCTTGTGTTGTCATGGCGGGGGGTTCCTTTTAAGAATGCTGTAGAACTTCTCATGTTGGCATACTTTTACTGTTTCAATTGAGATGTGCCAATACGCTGACAATGGAGGCAACCAAGACACTGCAGAGTTCTGGTTCTGGCCAGCAGCTGGAGGGACCCAGATCAGCACTGAGCATTTAATTCCGGAAGGACTTGAATGTGGGGCAGAGTGGCTACATCCTTCAGGCTGAGGTGTGGCTTAGGCTACGGTGACCAACTGTCCCTGTATGCACAGGCCTGAGGGTTTCGCAGAACAATGTCAGGCACAGCAGGGCACCTGGTCACCCTACCTTAGGTGATGTTCATGTTGTCTCTTTTTTCAACAATGGCTTCTTGTGCAGCTGGGTTGAGGAAGTAGGTTGATGCATTACGCAAGCATTTATAATCCAATTGAACCAGCAAAGTCTGGGAAGGTTTGTGTGCACACTTGTGCCTTTATCAGGTCAAGAAAAGCTCATGCTGTGGGAATGGATATTGCTTGTGATTCATCCAAAGAGGCAATTGATGCTATTTGTAAATCACCACAAGCAATCCAAATTGAAACAGACATGCCCTATAAAAACCACAGTATGGGCCCTGGCCGGTTTGGCTCACCGGTTAGAGTATTGGCCTGAAGACCAAAGAGTTGTGGGTTCGATTCCGTTCAAGGACACATACTTTGGTTGTGGTTCGATCCCTGACCCTGGTTGGGGTTGTGCAGGAGGCAACCAGTCCATGTCTCTGTCTCTGTCCCTCCCTCCCTCCCACTCTATCTGAAGATAAATGGAAAAATATCCTCGGGTGAGGATTTAAAAAAAAAAGGTGATGGTTGATGCCACCCCAGCCTCTGGGCCACGTTTTGCTTCTAAGATAATAGGGCAGGGATGGTTGGCAGATGGCAGGCCAAGGTCTTGAGACGTCACTCCTTTATAACCACTGAAGTCAAAGGTTTACCGGCAAAAGGACTTCATCACGGACCTTTGCACTGTCCCCTCCCCTGATCCCTCTGATCACCAGCTTCATGATAACATTCTCATCCATCCTCGGCCCTGAACCTCTGTGTATGCACCAGCCACTGCCACTCAGTTTATGGAGGAAGGTGTCCACTTCCACGGACTTCCTAGCAACCTCCTCCCTGACTGTATTGCGGTCTACCTGGCCCTGCCCACTGTTGTGTGGCAAGAAGGAAAATATTGGCTGAGTTTCAGAGGTGTACTTCTGCTAGGTGTACTTCTCCAGATAAGGCAGTTGGTCTGTCCATCTCTTGCCACTCACCCCACTTGGGGGTTGGAGGATTGGTGAATAACAGAACCTTGCACTCTCCCTTTGAGAGTGTACTGCCTTCCTGTAATTTGCATGAGGACTGCTGTAGCAGCTCCAAGAGCTGGATTAAGTTAGGTCAACCCTACCAGGGGATGGGTTCCAGCCAGCCTGGGTTCTTCTCCAAGGCCTCCCATAGGGACGGCTGGGAGGAGGCGAAACTAAGACATCCGTGAACTCGCAGGCACTGTTCCTCTGTCTTTGAGAAGAGGTTTGTATTTGCCCTATAAAATCTGTATCTTTGACAGATGAAAGCCTTGCATCCGCTACCCAAACTTCTGCAAGCGAGAGGACAAAACAGATTTGTCATGTAAGCATCTTGGTATTTGGCTCATGTAGGGGTCAGAGCTTCTTGTCTCTCTACCTCCCATAATTATACATCGAAACGAACTCTGTAAGTTGGAGATGAGGACAATCCAAGTCCATTTTCTCATATTCAGAACTTCCTATATTTTTACCTGATCTTGGAAGAGTGGTGTATATTGAACGTATTAATTTTCTTTTTATCTGTGGCCTCCCTGTCAAGTTGATGTTGATCTATAAACAAATACGTAAGTGCATTAGAGGTGTTCGTTTCTGGTAGAATCATGTTCTGAATAACTTTTTCTGTAATTTGAATAGTCACAATGTAAATGATCTATTTTGGAAGTTATGAATATCTATCTAAATATATGTCACATATAAACATATATGACATGTTTTATAAGACATAAACTAATATATATAGATATCTCTCTATATAATGTATTATATAGAGAGGTTGAACATCTTTATTCCTCCTTCTTTACCCCTCCCCTCTGGATTAGCTTTGATTCTCACTCCCAATAGGCTAAAAACTATCTGCTCACAACTTTGCTCACCTCTCAGCTCTTTCATTTTTTGGCTCTATCCTGATTAGATGGCTCTGTACCCAATTTGAAGAAGTTTCAGGTGAGAAGGCAGCAACTGGCAAGAATGAACTCAACTGCCCTGGCCAGTTTTGCTCAGTGGTTAGAGTGTCGGCCTGCGATCCAGAGAGACCCAGGTTCGGTTCCCGCTAAGGGCACGTACCTCGGTTGCAGTCTGTCCCCGGCCCTGGTTGGTCATGCGGGGGGTGGCAGCCACTCGATGTGTCCCTTTCACATCAATGTTTCTCTCTCTCTTTCTCTCCCTCCCTCCCACTCTATCTGAACAAAAAATGGAAAAATGTCCTCGGGTGAGGATAAAATAAATAAAATAAAATAAAATAAAGAATGAACTCAACTGCCTGACAACTGAACCCTTGTTACTCTCCCCGGGTACAACACTCTGATCTGGGTCCTGGGCTTCGTTCCTGACTTTCAGCTTTTGATGACTTGTATTCGAGCTAATGGGTTCTGGTTACCTCCTGTCAGTGGTTTTTCCTGTCAGTCTTGACTCTGCCCCTGAGTCATGCAGCCGTGCTACAGTTCCTGCAACTAAGGTAAACAGTGTTTTATTTTTATTTTATTTTATTTATTAATTTATTTTTGTTACAGGGGTTTCTCCTTTTCCCCTCATTGACACTCTCTTCCCGACCCTGCCCCCCCCCCCCCCAGCATTGTCTCTGTCCACTGGTTATGCTTATATGCATAAGATCTTTGGTTTATCTCTTCCCTCCCTGCCACCCTCCTCCTCTGAGGTTTGTCAGGCTGAACCCTACTTCTATGTCTCCGGGTCTGTTTTGTTCATCGTTTATTTTGCTCATTATATTCCACTGATAAGTGAGGTCATGTGATATTTGTCTTTTCTCTGACTGGCTTATTTTGCTTAGCATAATACTCTCCAGGTCCCTCCCCGTGGTCTCAAAGGATAAGAGATCTTTCTTAACAACGTTTGTTTTAAAATGTAGATTTTTTTTTTTTTTCTTCCTCACCCGAGGATATTTTTCCATTTTTTGTACAGATAGAGTGGGAGGGAGAGAGAGGAAGGGAGAGAGAGAGAGAAACATCGACGTGAAGGGACACATCGAGTGGCTGCCACCCGCACGACCAACCAGGGCCGGGGACAAACTGCAACCGAGGTACGTGCCCTTAGCGGGAACCGAACCCGGGTCTCTCCGGACCGCAGGCCGACGTTCTAACCGCTGAGCCAAACTGGCCAGGGCAGATTTTGTTTTTATTCAGGTATGCCGAGGCCAACAGATCAGGAGAAAAGACAGTATTTTACTCTCTGTTCGCAAGAGGAGGGCTCGAGGACGCCATGCAGAACCACAAGAGAGGACACCGAGGTCAGTCACAGGCGGAGGCAGAGAAAAGGAGAGACGGGAGGGAGGGACAGAGAGAAACAGGAGTGGAGGAGTAGGTTAAGCAGGGTTAGGATTGGTTAGTTTGAATAATGACATTGGGCCCTGGGGTGTAGGGGTTGCTCAGAGGTGATGGGGCAGAAGGATGGGGCAGAGCAAACAGAGCAGGAGCTTGGGGGGTGGGGCTCTGGGCCTGCAAGCAATGCAAAGGAGAGAGTGGGCCCGGACAGGGAGGAGGCTGTTTTCTATTTCTAGGAGTTTTAGGAATCCTCTAACCCTGGGAGGGGCAGGCCCTCTCCAGTCTGCAAGGCCCCAGATGTCAAAATCTCAGGTAGAGAATTGGAAACGTATGATTAATACAGTATTTTAAACATGTTCGGTCTTTCATGGGCAGGACTTGACATTGGGCATCCACCCAAATCCACCACTAAGTGACATCCTGGTGGTCACTTGGCTCCGGATTTGTTGCCTGGTCATCCATAATAATAATAGTGATAAAGACAATAATAATAATAATAATAAATAACACTTACTGTGCTGGCATTGTCTACACTACTCCTCCCTCTCTCCCTGTCCTTTGCCATGTGACTTTGTAGCTCCTTCCACCAAGAGGGACTTTCTTTCCCCACCCCTTTAATCTAGGCAGACCATGTGACTTGTTTTTTTTTAATCCTCACCCAAAGATATCCTTTCTTTGATCTTCAGATAGAGTGGTAGTGAGAGAAAGAGACAAACATCAATGTGAGAGAGGGAAACATCGACTGGTTGCCTCCCGCACGACATTGACCAGGGCCGGGGACGAACCGCAACCGAGACACGTGCCCTTGACAGGAATTGAACCCGCTACTCATTGGTCCACGGGCCGACTCTCTAACTACTGAGCCAAACTGGCCAGGGCCCATGTGACTTGTTTTGATGAACAGAATGCAGAGGAAGTGGTGTTCCAAGTCTAAGATTGCAGAGGCCTTGGACACTTCCATTCATTCTCTTGGAACCGCACATGAAGAGGCCCAGACTAACCTGCTGTAGGTTGAGATGACCTGGAGGAGAGTCCAGCTGTGCCAGCTGAGGCCATCCTAGACCAGCCTCTAGCCTGCTGTTCCCCAAACTAGTGAGAGAGCTCAGCAGAGCTGCCTACTGGCCCCGCAGTCGGCCATCAGTGCATCCAAGACCAGAACTGCCCAGCTGAGTCATGATCACTGTTCTGTTGTAGCCTTCCTGTGGGTTTGTTTGTTTTTCTAAATAGGTAGATACATTTTATATATGCTTTTTGTCATACATTTCCGTTTGTTAAAAGGGACAAGAAGAAAATTCTGAGATGTCTTAAGTTAAACTACAGCAGGCCAGAGGGTGGAAGGAAGAAACAAAAAAGGGTTTTCAGTGAACAACTGCAGTACAAAACCAATGAAAGACTGCTCACACTCCTTAGTGTGTGTTGGGAAGTTTAAAGTAACTTTCAGGTGGCTATTTTTTTTTTTTTATCCTCATCCGAGGACATTTTTTCATTTTTTGTTCAGATAGAGTGGAAGGGAGAGAGAGGAAGGGAGACAGAGAAACATTGACGTGAAAGGGACACATCGAGTGGTTGTTACCCGCATGACCCAACCAGGGCTGGGTACATGCCCTTAGCGGAAGCCGAACCCGGGTCTCTCTGGACCGCAGGCTGACGCTCTAACCGCTGAGCCAAACCAGCAAGGGCCAGGTGGCTATTTCTGAGATCATCTAAAAAGAGAATAGCCAGGCACCTACTGAACCCTGGGAGACTCCACTTCTTGTTTACTGACTGCTGCACCTGTCCCAGAACTAGAGTCACCTCCTCACGTCCCCTTTGTCTAGAGCTAATGGAAAGCCTTTCAGATCAGCTTACATTTTTCTCCCCCCTACTTGATGTACAAAAACCCTTGTAGAACTCCAGGACCAAGGACATGTGTATTTTTCCTACTAGCCTTGCTGCTGGTGGTTTAGACTCTGTGCCCCAAGACCTATCTTTATTTTGCTGGCACTGGGCCAATAAACCCTTTCTTTTAAAAAGACTTTAGTTGTGCCCTGGGTGGTATGGCTCAGTTGACTGAGGCGCTTCCCTTGCGTTGAAAAGTCACCAATTGGAGTCCCGGCCAGGGCCAATAGGGGGCGTGCAGGAGGCAGCCGAACGAGGATGTTTCTCCCTCTCCGTAATATATTTTTAAAAAAATGACTTTAGCTATGGCAGTTAAAATTTTTGTTTAACACAAGTATGTAGAAAGACTTTATTTCTTTACAGTAGGCATTTGAGGAAGTACTCGGCTACCAGCTTACTCAGGATTGTAACAGAAGAGCTTTTCCTAGCACTGGAAACAAAAAATAAGCCCCGCCTGAAATTCAAAAGTAATATCCACTTGGACAGGGGGCCTGAAGGCTGACTCTCATGTACTGCTGGAGGAAAGGTATGTGAGAAGACAGATTGGCAATATTATAAAAGATCTTAAAAATACTCCTGCTCTTTGATCCAATAATTCCAGTTTCAGAAATTCATCATGTGGTAATAAAAGATGGGCAGAGGAATTTACCTATAAAGTTGTTCCTATTTTTTAAGGTACTGGAAAGAAACAGGACACACTGAAACTGGATAAATGTGGAGAATTTCATGGAGGACTCTTTATAAAGGCCTGGGCAGTGTTAAGGGAAACCAAAGACCGGCAGAATGCTTGGACTAGCCGTGATGAGGACACTGTATCACCCTAAGCATGAAGGTGCAAGGGGGAGGAGCTAGTGCGGGAACCTAGGGAGAGTAGCCACAGGAGAGAACCTCCTACCAGATGCATTCAAGGTCTTATGTTCAAGGACACAGTCACGTAGTAGTGCTTCAGGGAGGGAGCTGTGGGAATAAATACTCTTGTCCCCTTCTTTTCGCATTATCAGATTTTTGCTAGTACCCCTCGCCCCCCTTCTCCCCGCCACTGGCCAATCCCACAGGAAGCCCGAGAGGGTAGAAGCTCAAGGATTCATTCTTGCAAAGGTCAGCTTCCTGGAGCAAACAGCATGGTGGGAAATGTAAAACAGTGTTTGGTGTAGCATTGTTTATAATAGTAAAATATCGGGAACCACCCAAGTGTCCACGTTAGGGAATTTTCTGAACATCTTAGGATAGTTTAATATCTTGGAATACAATGCCACCATTAAAAATGATGTTTTGGAAATGTTTTATTTTTTATATGTTGTTTTTTCTCCCTATATTGATTTTAGAGAGAGAGGAAGTGAAAAGGAGAGAGAGATAGAAACATCGATGAGAGAGAACATCAACTGGCCGCCTCCTGCATGCCCTCCACTGGGGATTGGGTCTACACCTGGGCATGTGTCCTGACCAGGAATCGAACCGGTGACCTGTTGGTGTATGGGTCGATGCTCAACCACTGAGCCACACCGGCTAGATTTATATGTTTTTATTGATTTTATTTAGAGAGAGAGAGAGAGAAACATCCATGTGACAGAGATACATTGATTGGCTGCCTCCTACATGCCCCCTACTGGGGATGGAGCCCACAATCCAGGCATGTAACCCGACCAGGAATCGAACCAGGACCTCTCAGTCCATGGGACGATGCTCAATCCACTGACACACCAGTCGGTCATGTTTTGGAAATATTTTAAAGTTGAAAAGACGTTTATATATATTGCTGAATGAAACAAAAAATTGTGTGTATATTCAGATCCTGGTTTTCTACCAGTACTATGTGTGTGTGAGTGTGTGCATTTATGCATTTAAAGTATCTGGAAGAGCATATGATCTTATGTTAACAGTGCATCTTTTGAGGTGGTGAGATTACAGATAATTTTAATATTTATAACTTTGGTCCTCTGGATATTCTGCTTTTTTTTACAATGTATAATAAAAAATTAAAGTTCTTTTTAGGAAAATGAGAAATGTGGCATGCTCCCAATTCACTGTGAATTAAATCAGTGATAGTCTTAACACTAAAAAGGAAAATTCCTTAACAAATTCTATTAGAAGCCAATTCCATTTTTGAGCATAGTTACAAAATTCTTAAATAAGATTCCAGCAACACATTGAGCAATAGTAATTATCACTGTATACAATGAGATGCTGAGCGACTTATCCGATGCAATTATTTTCATACAACATGATGAAGTAGGTATTAACATTTACATTTTTAGGTGAGGATACCCAGGATCAGAAAAATCATGCCTAAAATTTCATGGTTATTAAGTGGTGAAACAATAGTCAAAGTCTGTCTTCCTCTAAATCCAGTGTTCTCAACCATACCATGACTAAGCAGAACTTATCTCCAAACATAAGACTAATAGATCACGAAGAGAATTTCTGAATAGATACATCATGCCAACAAAATGAATAGTGAACATCAGAAAGCTATAGACACAGCAAAGGCATTGTGTAGTATTTAAAAGACTCTCAGAAGCCAAAAGCAGGTAGAACTTCATTAACTTGGTGTCTTTAAAAGCAAAACTCTTTAAAAGTTAATTTATAAATTAGCTGGTTACTATCAATTACTTAAAATATGTTTAGAGATTGTTGCCATTGCTTTAAGATGGCAAAAAGTGCCTGGCCAGTGTGGCTCCGTGGATTGAGTGTGTCCCATGGACCGAGAGGTCCCTGTTCCATTCCCGGTCAGGGCACATACCGGTTGTGGGCTCGATCCCCAGTAGGGGGCGTGCAGGAGTCAGCCAATCGATGTTTTTCTATCACATAGATGTTTCTATCTCTCACTTCCTCTTTCTTTCTCAGTAAATAAATACATAAATAAATACATATTAAGATAGCAAAAAGTGGTTGGAAAGAAGATCAGAACATTTCTGTAGTAACCCAATGGAAATTCGAGCATTCATTTAGTATTTACTGAGAACATACTATGTGCCAGGTACTCTGCCAGGCATTGACAACTTAATGGCAAAGGATAACAAGAGCTAATACGAATCTGGACCTTGCTGTGAGCGAGGCTCTTTTCTATGTGCTTTATGGATACCAACTCATTTAACCTTTATAAAACTTCATGAAGTAGTTACAGTTCCTGTTGTTCCATTTTATAGATGAGAACACTGAGGCTCAGAGGGGCTAATATGTCATAGCCAATAAGTGGTGGAGCTATGACAAAAAAATACAGTCTTGACCCAAGAGTCTGAGCAATTAACTGTTGTGTAAATATTCGTCTTTAAACAGGAAGTAATGGTCTCTGTCCTCATGGCAAACATAGTCATGAAACCAAACCCAAAATTAAAACCACAGTAAGCGCTAGGGAAGAAGAGACGAACAGGAGCGACTCACTTAGATGGGGATGGGCCGTCGGGGAAGGCTGTGGTGAGGAGCCCCTCAGACGAAGGGTGGGTGAAGCAAGGGGCAGTGGAAAGCTGGTAACGAGGCATCCCTGCAAGGGCGGTCCCAAGGCTGGACTTCCCTGCAGAAGACTGAGAACCTATGCAGGGGGTGCTGAGCAATGGGTTTTATTTGAAGGATGTTGGGGAGCTTTCGAAGTTTTGTTTTTATGTGGTCTTTTTGCTGTAGATGTTTGATCTGCAGATGTCTTTTTATTGTTTTTTTTAATCCTCACTCAAGGATATTTTTCCATTTATCTTCAGACAGAGTGGGAGAGAAACATCAACGTGAGAGGGACACATCATCTGGTTGCCTCCCACATGACCCTGAGCAGGGCCAGGGACCATCCACAACCAATGTACGTGCCCTTGACCAGCAATTGAACCCAGGACTCTTTGGTCTGCCGGCCGACACTCTAACTGCTGAGCCAAACCGGCCAGGGCTGCAGATATCTTTAAAAAAATTAATCTAATAGCTAACCTTACTGCACATGGGACTTCCTCAGACTTCTGTGGTCATGGGTGATAGTGGCTGAGTTTGATTCTGGCCTAAGTCTTAGGCAGACAACCTCTCACACCCAAACCTAAAATTTCAGGTGAATTCTCAGAAGGTTACAGGGGCCCAGCTGGTGTGGCTCAGTGGTTGAGCGTCGACCCATGCACCAAGAGATCACTAGTTCGATTACCGGTCAGGGCACATGCCCGGGTTGTGGGCCCGATCCCCAGTGGGGGGCATGTAGGAGGCGGCCAGTTGATGTTCTCTCGTATCAATGTTTCTATCTCTCTCTCCCTCTCACTTCCTCTCTCTCTAAAATTACTAAAGAAAAAGAAAGAAAGAAAGAAAGAAAGAAAGAAAGAAAGAAAGAAAGAAAGAAAGTTACAGGGACACAGTGATGAGGGTAGTGAAGAAACTCAGGTTCAAAAGGTTGTTTTTGCCCCAGACATTACGGCCTATTACAGACCACTTCCGATTTATGGTTGGTTATGAACAGTGTGGTATGAATTGGCAGTGTGTCTAATTATTTTACACATAGCAGCTATTACATTTCTTTCTGTGGTCCAGGACTCCGCCGTCCAATATGGCAGCCACTAGCCACATGTGCATATTTCACTTTAAATTAATTAAAATGAAATATCATCAGCCCTGGGCGGTTTTGCTCAGCGGTTAGAGCCTCGGCCCATGGACCAGAGTCCCGGGTTCGGTTCCCGCTAAGGGCATGCATGTACCTTGGTTGCAATTTGTCTTCGACCCTGGTTGGGGTTCTGTGGGTGGCAGCCACTTGATGTGTCTCTCTCACATCAGTGTTTCTCTCTTTTCCTCCCTCTCTTCCTCCAGCTCTATCTGAAGATAAATGCAAAAATGTTCTCTGGTGAGGATAAAAAAAAAAAGATATCATCAAACATTTAGCTCATCGGTTATACAAGCCACACTTTGAGTGCTTGTAGCCACTTGTGGCTCATGGCTACTTCACCAGACTGGACAGATGTGTAGAATGGTTCCATCATCACAGGAAGTTCTTCCGGACGCTGCTCTAGAAAGTTCTTTTTTTTTTTTTTTTATCCTCACCTGAGGACATTTTTGCGTTTATCTTCAGATAGAGTGGGAGGGAGAGAAAGAGAGAGAGAGAAACAATGATGTGAGAGAGACATATTGACTGGCTGCCACCCACACGACCCCAACCAGGGTCGGGGACAAACTGCAACCCAGGTACGTGCCCTTAGTGGAACCGAACCCAGGTCCCTCTGGTCCGCAGGCCGACGGTCTAACCACTGAGCCAAACCATCCAGGGCTAGAAAGTTCTTAATTTTCCCTTTTAGATGGTGGATGAGTTCCACACAGAGTTGTTTGTGGGCAGATGGTTTAACCATCCAGCTTCTCACAGCTTTCATCCAGAGCCTACACAATCCCACTGCTGCGAGCGCATTTTGTAGCCTGGGGATTGACACTCCCTAAGGGGCGGAGACTGTGTTCTGCCTCTATTGCTGCGAGGAGCCTTCGTTCCCTAACCTGAGCGAACCTTTGGTGGTACCAGTTACCAGCTTACTAAACGCTGTCCAAGGTCAATTAGTGTCATGTCTGATGTGACCTTGTACGTTTTTAAGCAATCCCCTGCTGGTGTCTCATAGTGGATAGCAGAGGAGTCCAGCATTTCTTGACATACTCTGAAGTCCAAGAAGTCACTCTGTCGGTGTAAGGATGGTTAAGTGGGTGCCACATCCCTTCTGGCCCTGATGCCAAATATATGTGGACAAACTTATGCTCCCCTAATGGATTAATTAGGTTAATTATTAATTGGGGACCGGGGAGGGGTAAAGTGAGGGAAGAGACTGGCCTAGAGCTTAGTTCTTGTACTTCCATTTATTTGTTCAACAAGCATGAATTGAGCCCTATAACCTGCCAAACACTGCTCTAGGCACCGGGGAACAGAGATGAAAACAAGGTCTCTTCCCTTGAAGAACTTATGGACACGTGGAGATTTATTCCATGTGCTCAATGCAGTGACAGAAGTATTGCAGGGACTTACGGGTGCACAAAGGAAGGGCGACAAACTCAGCTCGGGGAGACCAGGGGAGGCTCCCCGGAGAAGGGGGCCCTGACTACCAGAGCCTGAGAGCAGAGCTCCCCCAGGATGGTGGTCTGGTCATCTAGGAATCTGGGTGAGCATGGAGTTTTCCAGAGAAGCAAGGAAATTTGGACAGCTATGTAGTTACTGTGAGTTTGGCTGTATTTATTCATGTAATTGATCCAAACTCATGGCAAGGTGAGCTAGACTGCTATCATTATTCTCACTCTGAACTTAAGCCAGAGTCGATGAGTTTCAGAACACAGTCATATGTGAGTTGGAGTTAGTCGAATGCCAAAGAATGAGGGAGATTCTAAAAACAGCTTTCACCAACTGTTGTCGTGAGTCTACTGTGGAT
This sequence comes from Molossus molossus, assembly GCF_014108415.1. Classification (NCBI taxonomy): domain Eukaryota; kingdom Metazoa; phylum Chordata; class Mammalia; order Chiroptera; family Molossidae; genus Molossus; species Molossus molossus. The sequence continues at coordinate 100,809,143 of NW_023425401.1, read as the reverse complement.
TTTTGGCATGCCCGAGGAGAGCTGCCCATAGCTTTGGGGCGATCGTGGGAAATGACCGTGGAGAGCGTGGGCAGGGGATTGAGCCAGCTGATCTGTGGCCGCTTGTTTTGGTTGGGGTTGGAGTTTGGGGGAAAGTACAACAGACGGAGAGGTGCAGCTTGGAACCTGCCTCAGGAACATTCTTATTTGTCAGTGTTGTTACGGAACAAGGATCCTGGTTTTAAACATTGTATCTGTGGTCATGGGCACTTTGAGGATGTCTCTCCCTCCACTGGCGTCCTCTTTGATAAGCAGGAGGTCTTCCCAAGGATTGAGTTCAACTGATTTAGTTTAGACCATGGTGGGTCTCCACTCTTTGCTTGCTACAATCTGACCGTAACCTACTTATTTTGTCTTTTTGTCCCCCAGTTCCTTATGAATAGCTTTTCCTCCAATTAGGCAAGGGCTACAGTCTGTTCATTTCCACCTTCTTGCTTTTTCAGTTTCTAACTTGCCTTTCCACCTTTCATTTTTCTGCAGTAGCCTCTCGCCTGCCCTTGTTTTCTTCCTTTAACAAATATACCCATGGTTCCCATTGTCCAAGATCCCGCCTAAGCCCCATGCAGTCTGAAACCTCCCCACCTACTAGAGCTCACTCTGATGGTTTTCTTTTTTTGGATGTTCATGTGTATAGTCCAAATCCTGCTTTTAACACTGTGCTGGGGGAGAGGTCACTTTAGAGACCACCTAACATCTCCTCTTGAGCCATCGTCATCTGACTCCCCTCTTCTCTTGGAGGAAGGCAAAGCCTTATAAACATTTTTTTCCCCAATGAAAAAGACAAATATAACAACAACATTAAAGAACAGAATGCTCATAATCCCATTATCTTAATACATCAGTTTTAAGTAAAGCATTGTACAATTCCCTTCCAGTCATACATATTGTTTTATATTATCCCATAAACAATTTTATGTTTAATTTTTTCCCATTTCACATTATAACCCAAACATGCCCCATGTTTTTAGTTACTGTAACAGAAGCATAACATTCTCTCTTGAGACTATAATGTAACCAAGCCACTCTCTCGATACCGTGCACTGGGTTGCTGACTGCCTTTTCAAAAGAATTATGTGTTACTTTAAAAAAAAATTTTTAAATTGATTTTAGAGAGAGAAAGGAAGGGGGGGCATCGTTGTGTGAAAGAAACATCTATTGGCTGCCTTCTGTGTGCACCCCAACCGGGGATCAAAACCAAAACCTGGGTATGTGCCCTAATCGGGAATCAAACCCACCACCTTTTGGTGCAGGGGCAACGGTCCAACCAACTAGATACCATTCTCTGTGGCCTCCATTATTTCCCAACCAGCTCATTCTTTAAAAAAATTTTTTTTTGTTTTTTATGTTATCCTCACCCGAGGACATTTTTTTCCAATTTTTGTACAGATAGAGTGGGAGGGAGGGAGAGGGAGAGAGAGAAACATCGATGTGAAAGGGACACATCGAGTGGCTGCAACCCGCACAACCAACCAGGGCCGGGGACAAACTGCAACCGAGGTACGTGCCCTTAGCGGAAACCGAACCCCGGTCTCTCCGGACCATAGGCCGACGCTCTATCCGCTGAGCCAAACCGGCCAGGGCAAAAAATTTTTTTTTCTTTATTGATTTTAGAGAGAGAGAAAGGGAGAGGGAGAGATAGAAACATTGATGAGAGAGAACATTGATTGGCAACCTCCTGCATGCACCCACCCTACTGGGGATCGGGCCCACAACCCGGGCATGTGCCCTGACCGGGAATCAAACTGGTGATGTCTTGATGCATGGGTCAATGCTCAACCACTGAGCCACACCGGCCGGGCCCAATCAGTTCATTCTTTTTTCTATGTTATTTGCCTCTCCCCACCTTCCCCATTTCAACAGAAAGTCTCTCTGTTTTGTTTTTTTTTTCATTCTCACCCGAGGACATTTTTGCATCTATCTTTAGATAGAGCAGGAGGGGAGGGGGAGGAAGAGAGAGAGAGAGAGAGATTAATGTGAGACACATCGACTGGCTGCCACCCACACGATCCCAACCGGTACGTGCCCTTAGCAGGAGCCAAACCCAGGTCTCTCTGGTCTGTGGGCCTACACTCTAACCGCTGAGCCAAACCGGCCAGGGCCAGAAAGTCTCTTTAATGACTACACATCAAGTCCAAAGAGATTTTCTCACAGTCCTCATTGTTCCTGACGTTGACCATTCCCTCCGGAAACGTCCCTCGCAGGCCTCTGGTGACATCGCGTTTTGCGTGTTCTCAGCTTTCTCAGTCTCTGCCTTTCACATCGGCTCCTCCTCGCTTTTCCAAAGGAAGGTCTTTCCCAAGGGTCTGTTCTCAGCCTTCCTTTCCTCCTCTCCTCTCTTCCCAGGCACAGCCGTTCACTCTCACGGCTGAAGCTAATGAAGTCTATGCAGGCGATTTCCACATCTGCATTTTCAGCCCTACCTGCCTCCTCTCCCCAGCCCGAGCCTCACCTGCACCGCCCACTGCTTGGGCTCCCTTTGCTCTTTACAAAAATTTTTTTTTTTTTTTTTCAGAGAGAGAGGAAGGGAGAAGGAGAGATAGAAACACTGATGAGAGAGAACATCAATTAGCCGCCTCCTGCATGCCCCCCACTGGGGATTGGGCCCACAACCTGGGCATGTTCCCTGACCGGGAATCGAACTGGCGACCTCTTGGTGCATGGGCCGATGCTCAACCACTGAGCCACACTGGCTGGGCTCGTTCCCTTTGTTCTTTGGTGCCGGCCCGCTCTTCACAGCCATCGCATTCAGTATTCAACGCTTCTTTCCCCCTAACCCCGCCTCTCCAACTGGCTTCCCTTTACCTATCCTTGCAGATGTGGCCTCAAAACCTCTGAATCATGTTTTATTATTTCCTCTCCTCATATTTCAGTAGTTGATTTAACATCCAGAATGTGTCTCATCTATTTGCTAATTTACATTCAAACCCACAGTTTTTATTAAAAATAAATTAAATAAAAAGTTTGTTCATGGTTGTGTAAAAAATTCAAATGATATCAGTTGTATTAATCAAGTGTAAGTGTAATCAGATGTATTTATATATAGGGCAAAAAGTGAACATTACTCTTCATAAAAATGAACACTTGTCTTCATTTATTTACTCTCCAAACTCCACATAGTATTTCTTTTCCCGGTGGATAAACAAATGGTGGTATATCCATTCAATGGAGTACTTGTTAGCAATAGAAAGGAACAAGTTACCAATACATGTAACAACTGGAATGAATCTCAGAGACATTTTGTTAAATAAAAGACATCAGACACAAAGGGCTATGTACTGTATGATTCCATTTATATGAAATTCTAGAAAGACAAAGGTATAGAAACAGAAATCAGATCAGTGGTGGCCAGTTGCAGACTGCAGACTGCAAGTTGGCATAAGGGAACTTCTTAGGGCAAAAAAATGTTCTATATCTTAAATGTGGTGGTGGCTACAGGACTTCACACATTTATCAAAATTCATTGAACTGTACACTTTTAAAAAGGTAAATTTTATCTGATTGAATTACCTGACCGAATCTACCTACCTGAATTAAGCCTGACTTAAAAAACAACAACACAGAGGTCCCGGTTGGTGTGGCTCAGTTGGTTGAGCATCATCCTGTGCACCAAGAGGTCTCTGGTTCAAATCCCGGTCAGGGCACATGCTTGGGCTGACCCCCAGCAGAGGGTGTGCAGGAGGCAGTTGATGGATGTTTCTCATCGATATTTCTATATCTCTCTCCCTTCCACTCTCTAAAAAAATCAATAAAAACATATATTTTAAAAAAAGAGGGAAGAAAGAAAGAAAAAAGCGCAAAACCAGATATATTTTTTGAAATGGAATTTTCTGCACCAGATGGTGTGCTGATTTTAAATGTCAATAGATAAGGCCAAAATGTCCTCCAAAATGGGTATACCAAATTATACCTCCACCAGTCCAATCGGAGAATGCCTATTTCCCCATACTCTGCCACAAATGGATATTATCAATTTTTAAAAAGTTCTGTCTGTTTGATGGTGAAAAATGTTATAATTCTTGATACTTCAGGCATGCACTGTTAAAGATCCTGTCCTAATTGGTCTCTCTACTTGCAGTCTTTTTTCTCTCCAAATCACCTTATATATTGTTAATAGAGTAATTCTTCTTGTGCTTAGTTCTAATAATATCTCAAAAAAAAAAATGTTACTGATGCCCCATTATAAAGTCCAGACTTTTAGCTAGATATCTCCCTTCCTCTCTCTCTAAAAATCAATTTTTCCTTTATTGATTTTTAGAGAGAGAGAGGAAGGGAGAGGGAGAGAGAGACAGAAACATCGATGAGAGAGACCATCGACTGGCCACCTCCTGCATGCCCCACACTGGGGATCGGGCCCACAACCCGGGCATGTGTCCTGACCAGGAATTGAACCTGTGACCACTTGGTGCATGGGTTGATGCTCAACCACTGAGCCACACCAGCCAGACAAGGGAAAAACATTTTTTTAAACAATACAGTGTTGTTAACTATGGTCGCCATGTCGTACTTTAGATCCCCGGAACTTATTCATCTTATGACTGAAAGTTTATACCCTTTAACCAACATCTCCCCACATCCCCCACACCTTAGTCCCTGATAAACAGCACTCTGCTCTCTGTTTCCTCGTGTTTGATGTCTTTAGACTCCACATGTGAGAGCTTACAATGATTTGTTTTTCTCTGTCTGACTTATTTCAACTAGCATAATGCCTTCAGGGTCCATCCATGTTGTCGGAAATGACAGGATTTCCTTCTTTTTCATGGCTAAATAATATTCATAGATATTGCAAATCTCACAATTTCTTCAGCCATTCCCCCGTAGATAGACACTTACGTTGTTTCCATGCCTCGGTTACTATGCATAATGCTGCAATGAGCACGGGTTGTGTGTTTGCAGACATCTCTGCACAACAGTCATTTCCTTTGGTTGGATACTCAGAAGTGGGGTTGCTAGATCTCACAGTAGTGCTGCTTTTAACTTTTTGAATAGCCTCCACACTGTTTTCTGTGGCTCTTGCTCCTGACTGCACGTCAGAATCCTGGGAAGCTTTTTAAAGGCGTGATTGCCCAAGCCTCACCTGCAGAGATTTGGATTTAATTGGACTGGGGTATGGCCTGGGGAGCTTTTTGTTTGTTGTTCGTTTTTGTTTTGTTTTTTGGAGTCCAGATGATTTTATTATGCAGCCAGATCTGTGGACTATTGTTTCCACTGATCCAGGACAGTAGCTAGATAAATCCATGCTTTCCTCCCTTGATGTCCTTGTTCATAACATCCCCTCCACCTGGAATAACCGTCCTGTCCTCCTTAGCTGTCCAAATCCTCCTTGTCTTTCAAGGATCCCATAAGGCCTGGCTCACCTGCAACTTCACCATGAAGTTCCCTGATTCTCTCATCAAATAGGATTTCTCCCTTCTTCAGACATTCTGTAAGTTCCTTCTGACACTTATTATGGTCTACTTTGCAACATGGTTATTTTTTTAATTTATTTTTTCTATAAGATTGTCAACTCTTTGAAGAAACTATAGCGTACTCAGTAGGGGCTCAGTAAATGGTTACAAAATTTTTTTTTTCTTTATTGATTTTTAGAGAGAGAGGAAGGGAGAGAGTAAGAGAGAACATCGACTGGCCGCCTCCTGCATGCCCCCCACTGGGGATCGGGCCCACAACCTGGGCATGTACCCTGACTGGGAGTCAAACCGGCGACCTCTTGGTGCATGGGTTGATGCTCAACCACTGAGCCGCACCGGCTGGGCTCAGTAAATGCTATTTATTTATTTATTTAATCCTTACCTGAGGACATTTTTGTATTTATCTTCAGATACAGCAGGAGGAAGAGAGGGGGGAAAGAGAGAGAGAGAAACATCGATGTGAGACACATTGAGTGGCTGCCACCCACACAACCCCAACCAGGGCCAGGGACAAACCGCAACCGAGGTACGTGCCCTTAGTGGGAACCGAACCCGGGACTCTCTAGTCCACGGGCTGATGCTCTAACTGCTGAGCCAGACCAGCCAGGGCAGTAAATGGTTTGTAAATGTTTACTCTGTTCTAGCTTCTTTTTCACTTTGCACAGTTGCTCCCCCTGCCTGGAACCCTCTCCCCAGACATCCCATGGCTCTCTGTCACCCTGTTAGAGTGCTATATATTGTCACTTACTTATTGCCTGTCTCTTTTCACTAGAATGCAAGGTCCATGAGGAAAGGCCTTTATTTATTTATTTTGTTAATCTTCACCGGAGGTTATTTCTTCCATTACTTTTTTTAGAGAGCCAGGAGGAGAGGGAGGGAGGGAGGGGGAGAAAGAGAGAGGCACATCAGTTGGTTGCCCCCCACATACATCTTGACCAGGGCCGGGGATCAAACCTGCAACCCAGGTAGGTGCCCTTGACCAGGAATCGAACAGGTGACCCTTTGGTCCAAGGGCTGACACTCTAACCATTAGGCAACACCGGTCAGGGCAGAAAGGCCTTTATTTTGTTTGCTGTTGTATCCACAATGCACAAGGCAGTGCCTGGCATATAGTAAGTGTTCATAAAATATTCCTTTATAAATGAACTTTATGGACATTTATCTTATTTTGTTTAATCTTTGTAACAAACCCCCAGCAGGCAAGATAGGCATAATCAAGCCATCATCAGATCATCCTCAGATTCTTGGAGTTCTGAGCAGGAATATGGCGGCTAAGTTGACACAGGAATATGGGGCTTGTTTCGCCTTCTATTCCCACACCTCGTTCTTTGCTTCTCTCCTGCAGGCTTCCTGTGCTGATCTCACCCTAGTGCATGTCCAAGTTCCACCACTTTCTTGCAGACAGCGACCCCTTGGCTGCCCCTGGGGCCAGACACGCCAGTTGTTGGCTCACCCTTGGGGAGGAAGAGGCCACACAGGCCCTGGAAGTGAGCCTGGGGCCCAGTGGGTGGGGCATTCTGGCTCCTGGGGGTGTCCCGTTGGCCTGTTAGGCTTCTTGCACTGTGGGGAGGGTGCAGCAGTTGGAGGAGGCCTGGAGTGGGGCCCCCACAGCTGGGGCCTGTTTTGCGTCAGTCTAAGGGGGACTGATCCCCTCCCCCCCAAACCAGACTGTAAGCCTTTTGAGGGCCCTATGTCTCCCCCATCTCTTGGAGGTTGTGTGGTTTAACCGGAAAATGGAAGATGGGGGCTGAGCCTGAGGTAAATGAACAACCTCTTTGACTTGTTTCTTTATCTATAAAATGACAACTGGATGAGATAATCTCTAAAATTGCATCTTTTATATCCCCCATCCTGGTTGGGCATAGCTGGTGCTCGGAAGTGTTCACTAGCGTGAATGCCCTAAGACCTTCACATAATCCCTTCTCATATCAGACAAATGTGTGTGTACACATGTGGAGGCGTGTATGTGCACATGCAGTACACACACGTGCAAACACACACACACCCTACTTTTACCACTCAGTCCGTCCTGGACTTGTGAGTCACACAGCTCACCACCTGAACTGTTAGAGCCCCGGGAGATGTGTTTCTGAACACTGAGCCAGAAGGTTCTAGATCCTAACAGAAGTAATATGTAGTTTAATGCTTTCAGAGCTTGGAGACTATGGGACCCTAGGAATCTTACTTTCCTTAGGAAGTTGGTGACCTTGAGTCATTTCTATTATCGTGAAGTTGAGATTTTTATTTCTGGCTTTCCAACTGATGTCAATCCCTTTTTTTTTTTTTTTAATCCTCACCCGAAGATATTTTTACATTTATCATCAGATAGAGTGGGAGGGAAGGAGGGGGAGAGACACATCGACTGGTCGCCTCCCATACGACCTGACCAGGACCAGGGACAAACTGCAACTGAATACCTGCCCTTGGCCAGAATCGAACCTGGGACTCCTTGGTCCACAGGCCGACACTCTAACCGCTGAGCCAAACCAGCCAGGGCTCAATCCCTTCTTAATGGCTGGGGTTAAACACTTCCTTTCCTTTAATTGCCTGAGAATTAAGAGGGAGCCTCCTTTTTCTGACACCCTGGATTCTAGTGTAGGTTGGCGCTTACTGGAGGCTGGGGCCAGGTCTGAAAGGTCAATCCTCTCCCTTGGGCAGGTGGGTGCTCGGGTTCAAATAACAAATTTGTATAATGAGGGTTTACAGGTGCTCTGGGGAATCCTAAGCAGGATGACACCCGCTTCCAGTCTCATATTCATTTGGCTGGAGAGGCACAGCATAATTTCATAAAAGATTAAATAACATAACAGGACAAGACAATTTAAGAATCACCTCAAGGCAGAGGTTTGTGGTCTAATGAAGTTTTTACACAGTGAGTTCAGATAATCAAGAAAAGTGTGAATCAGAGGTCCCAGATCCAGGGCCAGCATATCCAGGGAGCGGACATGCTGGGACAGGCAGGGTCTCTCCGCAGTTACTCACCTGGAGTTTATGGATGGAGGCAAGGTCTGCAAAGCCTTCTCTTCATGGTGGGTGGTGGTGGTGGTGGTGGGGAATCAGTTGCTGAGAACAGAGACTGTTTATGATGTGGAGGCATAATAAAGTACAAATTAGGAACATCAACAAAAGTCATCTTTAACCTTTATTCTCAATTATCTTCCTTGAAACCAACAGGCAGGTGCTTACAGAAGCATGCCTCAGCCTTATTCTGAGAAGGGGCTACTATTACTGCCTCGATGGGTTGAGTTGAAGGATCGGCCTGAGGGGACCGGGACTGGAGCGCAACCTGGATCCTTTTGTCAGTGCAGATGATTCACATTTTCCACGTCCACCATAGTTTCCCCGCAGGAAGGTGGTGTCTCCAACTCACATCTTCAGTACCCGGCCTACTGCACGGCAACAGGACGCCTGGATTCAAAACTGCCCCTTGCAAGACCTTTAAACCACCGGGCGGCTTCAGGCTTAGATGCCTGGCACATAGTAGGTACCTGACCTCATTTCCCCGGGGAACCCTAACCCCCAAACGCCAATCCTCCGATATTCTCTCCACCTCCCAAGAGCACTGCTTTCCCTAAAAGGGCCTGGACGAGCGCGCTTCTCTCCAGACTCACTTCAGTTCGGTTCAACAGGCGCCTTCGTTGGGCCTACTACGTGCGGTGTTTGCGGGGCTCCCGGGTCTGGGGCTTCCTGTCCCAAAGGCCGGGACCGGAGGCAGAGCCTCTAACGGGAGAAAGGACGGGTCGAGCTGCGTGCGCGTTTTCTCAGCGCGCCAGGCTCCTGGGAAGCGAGCCGACCTTCCCTCTGCTTTGTCCCCTCTGCAGCCCGAAGGCTGTCCTGCCCACGCAGGCGCCCCGCTCACACCTGCTGCCCCGCACACTCAGCCGGGGGAGGCCAGGCGCCGAGGACGAGCGAGGCCGCCGCGCTCCGGGCTGGCCAGGTTTCCGGCTCGGACCCTCCTGGCGGGCCTCCTTCCCTCTCTCCGCGAGCCCCGGGGGCGGGACCCGGAGTGGGGTGCGGGCCGGGGCGGCGCCGGCTCCCGGCCGGGCCCAGGCCTCCCGGTTCCCCCGCGCCCCCTCCCGGGAGGCGGGTCCTGGGGGAGGACCCGGCGCATCCGCGCCCCGCGCCCGCCGCCGAGCACCCCGCAGGCAGGCGCCCGGCCGGCCGGGAGGTGGTGCTCGCCTCCCCGCGCCGGGCCCGCGCGTTGCCGGGCAGCGGCTCCGAGGCTCCGAAGGGGGCGGAGCGGCGAGGCCGGCGTGCGGCTGGCCGCCCCTGTCCGCGGTTCCGGCCCCCGGCCCGCCCCCGCCTCGCCGGCCTCCCTCCGCGCCGGTGCGCGGCGCCCCGTCCCAGCCGAGCCGCAGCGGCGCCTCTCCCGGCTCTGAGCGCGCCGAGCCGCGAGGCCGGGCCGGGTGCCGGGCGGGACTGCCGGGGGCGCGGCGCCGACGCCGAGGCGCGGCCATGGACGGGAAGACCCGCGCCGGGGTCGCGCTGGTCCCGGGGCCGAGCGGCCACGGGCCTTCCGCCCGCTGCTGCCGGCGTCGCCGCCGCCCGGGGCTGCTGCTCCCCGGCCTCTGGCTGCTGCTGCTGACCCGGCCGGCCTCGTGCGCCCCAGGTAAGCGCCGCGGAGACCCTCGGGCCGCCGCCTCGACCCTGCCTGCCTTTATTGCTGCTATTTTCAAATTCTGCTTTCCCCGCCCATACTCTTTTATTCTCCAGCGCTCCCTCGCCCTCCTTTCGTGAGATGCTTTCCCATTCTTCTCGGGCCCAGCGAATAAAGGCATGGAGAAAATAAAAGGAGAAAGCAAGCGGATTGTGGCCAATCTGGCTAATGATCTGCAAAGCTCTCCTGTTATCCTCGGAGCCCTAGGCGGGTCTGGTGGCTTCCTCTCCGAATGTGCCTTTATTTTCTCTGCAAAATGCAGGCAGTGGGATTGTATTTGTGCATGGTTATATCATTGTGGTATATCAAATGTTTGGGAATACTTTATTGTCGGGCCGAAGGGGGATACCCGGGGTGTGTGTGTGCTTTCAAACGGTGTGGCATTACTCTGAGTAGCCCCGCGTCCCCCAGATACAGGAAGGCTGGCGGTGTCCCCCAGTGCACCAGGACACAAAGAACAGTCAAAGAACATCTCTTGGAAAGCGCCCTGGCCATGGGTCTTTCCAGGGAAGTAGCTGTTTCTTTTACTTCTGCAAAGGCATTAGTGCAATAAGAGTGTGAAAATACTGTGAATTTGAAGTGTCAGGGCATGAAAGGAGTCAGGGTTTTTGCAATAGATGCAGTTTACTGACGGGTCGTCAGCATGGAATTAAGAGGCGTGATTTATGAAGAAGCATGTGGGCGGGTTTTGTTGTTGAGGAAATGATTTAATTCATATTGCTTCTCTGAAATGTTTATTTGTCCACCCTGAGCACACACACAGGATGGTCTGCAAACCATCTCTGAGCTGACAGGCTGTGAGCCAGTGGTTGCCCCTGCTGAACACACACTTGACCACTTTGTGGGCAGAGAAGGAAAGGTGGAATGAGCAGCTCTGGGTGGACACGGAGCAAAAACAAAGCCATGGAAGCCACTCCAAATCCTCTCTTCTCTTGGGAGGAGGGCCAAAAGGCTGCCAAGTGGTTTTGAAAGGAAATGGAACACATTTGAAGGTGTCCCTTGGACCTCACTGTTGGAATTATAACCAGCGTCATGTAGGGGATGCTTCAGTGGAAGCCCGGGATGAGACTTAAGGGATCATAGAATGGAACCCCCCCCTTTTACGAAAGAGGAAACCGACATAGACAAGTGACTTGCTCAAGGTCACAGGCTAGTTTGTGCAGAGTCATCACTTTTCAGTTTGCCCTGCTGCCCTGACCCACCGACTTACACACTCGTGGGACCTCCACAAAGATTTCGCACAGCTGGCTGGAACCCTGCCTCAGAAAGCCACGCCAGAGTGAGGGTGACAAAATGGGTCTCTTTCTGGCAGTATACCAAGGGTACGGACAACTTTGCCTATCATAGCACCTCAGGTCTCAGTCTGCTCCCTGCATGTCCGAGCCCTGTGTGGCCGGAGAGGAGGGGAGAGCCTGGGCTCTCTGCAAGAAGAGGTGATCCTGAAGACTGCCCCTGGCCAGAGTCAACAAAGAAAGCCCACCTGATACTCATGGATTCATCAGCTGCAGGACAGGCAAACTCATTTCCATTGACTGAGCACTGAGCACTGCCCGTGTGTTGGGTGCTACATTTTATACCCAAGATCCCATCTCGTTGTGGGTTGGGCCTCATTGTCCCCATTTTACAGATGAGGAAACTAAGGCTGCAGGCGTTTACGTTAGTTTGACTCCAAACTCCATGCACTTCACCTCTGTACAGCTCCCCAGGTGAATGTGGCCATCTGGATATAGTGCAGATGTGGAGAATATAAGTAGTTTCTTTTGATAAATCTGATCTCAGTAGTGGAGCTGTTTTTTTTCTGTCCCTCCATAACTTTCTCTTCTTTAGAAGTCCATTCCTGTTTCCCCTCAACCCACAATAGAAATACAGGCAGACCCCATTTTATTGCACGTTGCTATAGTGCGCATCACAGGTGTTGCGTCCCCCCCCCCCCCCCCCCACACAAATTGAAGGCAAGACCCTCCACCAGCAAAAAGATTTCATACGACTTGCTCTATTATGGAGGTCTGAAACCGACCAAAGCCACAGTATCCCGAGGTATGCCTGCATTCGTCCTGGAGACGTGAAATGAATTCCAGGTTCGCTCTGGAGCTGACATCACGGAAGCAGAGACTTCATCCTTCCACTAATTCGCGCACTGGGCTCTTCTAGTCTGTGCAGCTGCTTCTAGGCTGGGGAACAGGCTAGGAAGCAGCTGTCCTCAAGGATCCAGTTGGAAACACAAAGCCACGTACAAGCAAGCACAGACCCCTGTGGGGACTGTTCCCGGCAAGAAAGGCAGTGAGTAAAAGTGTTCCAGGGAAGACCTGTCAAAGGTGGCCCCCATCCACTTCTTTTTTTTTTTTCCTTTTTATTTACCTTCAGAGAGAGCAGGAGGGAAAAGGAAGGAAGAGAGAAACATTTATGTGAGAGAGACACATCAAATGGTTGCCACCCACACGACACCAACCAGGGCCAGGGACAAACTGCAACCGAGGTATGTGCCCTTAGTGGGAGCAGAAACTGGGACTCTTGGGTCCGAGGGCCGACACTAACTCCTGAGCCAAACCAGCCAGGGCCTGATCCACTTCTTGAAGGCTGTGAGGAGTGATATTGGTGAAGGGTGGTTTCCTGGTGCTTGGTGAGTGGTGGTTGATTCTGGGAAGAGGTTGCATTTCAGTTGTTTGGCCCTGGTTTCCTCTGTGCCACGAGGACCCTCTGGCTCCCAGTCCTCAGTGCTGTATTTTCTCCATCAGAGGGGGGATGGGCGAGGCTTTGCTGCACTCTGATATGGTGGTTCTCTGTCTAAAAAGTAAGCAGTGTTAGTCAGAAAATGCTGTGTCTTAATCTTCTTTGGATTTCTCAGGTGAGACGCCCATCCTTCCCGTGGCTGTCTGAAAACTACCCCTCCCTCAGGAAGTTTTCTCTTTCCTGGTTAACTTTTTTTTTTTAATGTAGTATACCTTCCAGTTGGTCCCCTCATTTCAGTCTTTATATACATTTTTATGTTTTATTGATTTCTTGTCTATTTCCATTTCATTCAGCATTTTGAATGTGCTCCTTTTGTTTGTTTAAACATTTATAAGTTTGGTCTTGACTGTTCACTGTTGTGGAAACAATTTGTAATACTTTGGACTTGCTTGTGAATGTTGTTCTTTTAGGCGATCCTACACCCACAATGTAAAAAGGAAGACTTTTGTCCATTTCTTCATCATACTCGGGGATAAGTCTTTCTCAAAATAATAGTTATTATGAAACTGAGAACTTTGCAAAGAATTTGGGAATTACTGGGAGGTATAGAAAATATTCCCACAACCCCCAGGTAACAATGAAAATAGTTTTGTCTTTTCTTCGTTAACATTAAAACAATGAAAATTGAATTATATGCACAGTTGTATTTACTTTTTTCACTTAATAATTAACTGAAGCATTACCCTATTCATTAATTGTTTTGAAAACACAATTTTCCGTCCTATTACTTAATTATTCCTTTATTATTTCTAGCTTTTTTTTTTTTTGGCTGTTATAAACAATGCTGTGAGGAATAGCTGTGTATGTAAGGCTTTGTCTGTGTTTCTTTCAGTGTTTTGTTTTTATTTTTAAGTTTACATTTCTAGCCCGGCTAGAAATGGTGTGGCTCTGGATTGAGCATCGTCCCATGGACTGAGATGTCTTGGTTCAATTCCCAGTCAGGGCACATGCCCTGGTTACAGGCTCCATCCCTAGTAGGGGGTGTGCAGGAGGCAGTGAATCCGTTTTTCTCTCACATCAATGTTTCTAGCTCTCTCTCCCTTCCTTTCTCTCTAAAAAATCATTAAAAATATATTAACAAGATAAACGTCTACACTTCTAGAAGGGAAATTAGGATGTAACTTAAATCTAAGGCCCACCAGGATGGATCTTAGCATGTTTTGGTCAGTGTGGTAGGTGCCTGATAGATGCTCAGTAAGTAGTTGTTGAATGAATCAACTTTTTTTTTTTTAAGTCCTCATTGAGGATATTTTTTCCCATTTATCTTCAGATAGAGTTGGGGGGTGGGAGAGAACATCAACATGAGAGACACATGTCAATTGGTTGCCTCCTGCATGACCCTGACCAGGGCCAGAATTGCAACCACGGCACATGCCCTTGACCAGAATGGAACCCGAGACTCTTTGGTCCTTGGGCCAGTGCTGTACCCCAGGGTAAATAAATCAACTTTTTATATGAAGCCGTAATGCTTAAATAAAGCCAGCAGTTTAGTGGTAGCCTGATTGATGTCATCATCACTAGCAATGAATATTATTATCATTATTTTTTTGTTTTGTTAATCTTCACCAGAGGATATTTTTTTCCATTGATTTTTAGAGAGAGTGGGAAGGAGGGAGAGGTGGGGTGGGGGGAAAGAGAGAGAGAGAGACAGAGAGAGAGAAACATTGATGTGAGAGAGACACATTGGCCACACTCCTCATACCCCAACCCAGGCACGTACCCCTGACCGGGGCTTGAACCTAAGACCCTTTGGTGTAAGAGCCAGTGCTCTAACCACTGTGTCACACCAGCCAGAGCTATTTTTAAAATCCATGTTAAATAAATTTTTAATTATGTTGCTTTAATTTTGTATTACTTTTTTCGTTATGAATTTTTTTCTTTATTGATTTTAGAGAGAGAGGAAAGGAGAGGGAGAGAGAGAGAAACATGGATGAGAGAGAACATCGATTGGCCGCCTCCTGCATGACCCCACTGGGGATTGGGCCCACAACCTGGGCATGTGCCCTGACAGGGAATCGAACCGGTGACCTCTTGGTACATGGGTCGATGCTCAACCACAGAGCCACACCAGGCTAATTTTGTATTACTTTTGCGTTGAATATATTTGTTTATTTTGTATTTGTATTCCATGAATTTTCTGTGTTTTGCTCAGGTATCTGTTATGGTATATATATTTAAATCTTTTTTCTGTATATGGATAGTAACTATTTTTTTCTTTTCAGTGTCAACATTTCCCCCTTTCAGTGAACTTTTAAAATTAATTTTGAAATTCAGAAGTTTTTGATTATTTTGATTAGCAAAATTGCCCATTTTGTATTTCTTTTTGTATTTTTTTTTCATTGCATCTATGCTTATAGCAGGTTAAGTTTTTATCTTACTTAATGTGCTGTTTCATTGGCGATTTTGAGGTATTTGTTATACTTTTTGAGTGGTTTAGTATCCTATAAACAAAGACTAAGATAAATGTTTCAGATGTGTAATCCCTCAACCTTCTGTATCAACAACTTGGAGAGGAGGCGTTGCTTAGTAAGAATTTAGATCTCTGCGGCTCACCCTTGATCCACATTACAATTTTTGGTGGAGGTGCCTGGGAATTTTAATGTCTAACAAGTTCACAGCTGATTTTAAGGCACTTTAAACTTTGGAGCCACTGATCGAGATACTGTAAATCCAGTAACTGAAAATTTCCTAGCATTTGGGGGTTATGGCACTTAATGTCTTGCAAATGTCATTCCACTGTTAGAACTGTTGATTTAAGATTGAGACATTGAAACAATTAAAAAAAAATGTATCTTGTTTGCTTGGTTTCCTTTGGATTGGGAGTCAAAGGACCCAGAGGACTTCGCTTTCAATTCTCACTCCTTTCCCTGGGGAACAGCTGCTGGCGTCTTTGTCAGGAAATACCTCCTTTAATCCCGAAAACAGAACCCAGCCAGGGTGTGGTTTAGAGCCGCCTGGGACCTGGGAGTCACAGGTTTTCTCTCAGTACCCTGGGTGCTGGAGGCAGCTAATCACTGTCATTATCCTCACACCAGGTTCGTTTTCCCAGATAGGAAGACGCTGTTCCAACTGATCTAATCTGTCGCCAAGTTGTGACCACCCACCTTGCATCTGCAGCTCGGTGACAGATTTCTCTTTCACATGCTCCGGCAGCATGATTGTTGGACTGGGAGCTAGCAAACCTGTGAGTGCTCTTTTCTGCAGATAGCTGGTGTTTGACTGTGGACACGTTGCCTTTCCGGGGTCCCTTCATCGGTGTGCGACAGGGTCGCCGTGACGACCTCAGTTCTCTTTCAGCTCCTACAGTTCAAACCCACCTGTTGGCCCCCTCGGAACGTGCTTGGCGTAGATGGTAACTGGCCTGTGTCCGCTGAATGTTTGTGTTACCATCTCACTCCCCTGTAGATGTTCTAGCGCGGGGACCTGCGAAGGCATTTCTCTGTCACCATCACATTCAGTTCTTTTTCATAAACCACCGCTAGAAAGAGTAGGAAGAGTAGACTGTTCCCTCCTGCACCCCACCCCCAGGACACCTGCTCTGCTCTCAGTCTTTCTCTTTGCATGGTTGTGCTCCAGGGAGTGCTGCGGCAGACCGTTTCGGGCATTGCTTCTGCTCGGTGATGAAAGTCGAACCTTGCTGCTGAAAATGTGGTCCATCGCGGCCATCTGGGAGCTTGTTAGAAATGCAGACTCTCAGGCCCACCCCAGACCTTTGAGTCCGAATCTGCGTTTCACAAGGCCCTCTGGCTTGACGGTTGAGAAGCACTGTGCTAAGAGGTGATGCCTCCCGCTCCAGCCTTCTGGGAGCGAGTGGTGTTAGCTCTCTGGGGCCTGAGTCAGCCCGGACTGCGCTGGAGCCAGTCCAGATCTTGAGACCTTGAGACACACCTGCCTTTGGGACTGACTGAATCCGGGTGAAGAGCATGCAGGAGCCCTGTTCCACTTGCCCAGGCAACTTCAGAACAGAATGGTTTTGCAGACCTGCCCCGATTCATGACTCTTATTCATTACGGACATTCGGCGGATGGTTAGAATACTGACATACTACCATACCAGTTGGTAAATAGCTGCTGTACCAATCATCCCCCATCTGCCTAAATTCCTTGGGCTTTCATGCCTTCCCGCAGGATTCTTCTCCTAGGACCTCCCACCCCCTTCCCTTTCCCAGGATCCAGCAACTGAAGGGTTAATGCTCAGCCAGCAGGAGCCTCAGGACTCTGGTTTAGAGCAGCACGTCTCACAGTGTGTACTGTATTGAACATCACCGGTACATCGACCCTTCCCAGAGCCAGCACCTTAAAAAAAGTGTGTTAGCCCTGGCCGGTTTGCTCGGCGGTTTGTGTCGGCCCGCGGACCAAAGAGTCATGGATTCGATTCGGATCGAGGGCACATGCCTCAGTTGTGGCCCTGGCTGGGGTCATGCGGGAGGCAACCAGTCGATGTGTCTCTCTCACATAGATGATTCTTTCTCTCTCCCTCCCGCTCTATCTGAAGATAAATGCAAAAATATCCTCAGGTGAGGATGCTAAAAAAAAATAGTGTGTTAAATTCGATGACAGTTGACATCATAGACCTGGAAGACCCTAAGGAGGGAGAGCACATCGTTAGAAGAGAAGAAGACAGGGACAGAGGCCCAGAAAGCTAACATCTAGGACAGGGCAGGAGGAGGAAGAGCCCACAAAGGAAGCCGACGGTCCCGACAAAGAGCGTCATGAAAGCCACGGGGAGAGTTTTTATGTAGACAGTTGTCACATCATGTCCAGTGCTGCTGCTTGAAACGGTTTCTCAGAGGCTGGGAAGGCCACTCAGTCCGAATCACCGGGGTTCCTGTTCAAAACCTGGACTCATGGTCAAGCTAGGCCTACTGAATTAGGGGATGGCAGAGATTTGGTGGGTCTGAAATGTTCGGTGAGCTCCTCAAGTGAGCCTCCTGCCTGGTGAGGCTGTAGTTACCCCTGGAACGTAACGGTGGCATGGGGTTGATGGAGGTTTTAGAAACAGGTTATAGACGTGCTCGTGTTTACAGGCCCCAGGGAAGAATCAGTGAAGATACAGTGGTTGGAATCGTGAGAAAGAGCAGAGGTAACTGAGGGATATTTCATCCCTAGCGAGGCCGTCCACGCGGGCAGGCAGGCTGACCACAAGCAGGCGTGGGGGGAGAGAATACGGGGAGAAGGAATCGGAGGGGGCTGGCGGAAGGTTGGGAGTGAAGTCTCAGGCCATGGGAGGAATTTGTGGTGATGCCCGTGCACCTGAGATGTGATTTCGTCCTGCAGCATCTGACAGTCCAGGTGTGGCCAGGGAAAGGCGGGCGATTGGCTGAGTCAGGGCTGGGAATCCCAGGGCAGGGAATCCACGGGGATCTGCGGGATCTGCAAGACGTGGTCTGGATGCTGCAGAGTGGAATCCAGGCTGGACGAGGAAGGGTGGGAGCAGTGGCTGAGCAGGGGCGAGGGCTGGCGGGCTGGCGGGCGGGAGGGCTGGCGGGCGGGCTGGCGGGCTGGCGGGCTGGAGGGCTGGCGGGCTGGCGGGATCGGCGATGTTGGCATTTAAGGTTTCAGATGGATCAGCTGTGGGTTTGGCCTTGGTTAGTGCCCCAGGGCAGGGGAGCTGTGGGAGTACATCGCGGGGGTGAAATATGGATGAAGGCTTTGGGTGAAGAATCACTGGGTGTTGGATTTGCCAAGAGTGAGGGAGAAAGGGAGTGGGACACCTGCTTCGCAGTGAATGAAGGGCAGTGACCCAGCGACTATTCATGACAGGGAGGCAGAGCTCTTATCCTGTGCATTGTCTCTCCCATGCCACTGCCCCAGCCTCAGCCAGGCCCCCACCGCCTTCCCCCAGGTCACTGACATGGCCTCCACTTCTGCTCTTGCTCCATCCACTTCGCCCTCCACCTTTCGCTGGAGGATCCTTCTGGGAACACATCTGCTCGCATCACTCCCTTGCTTAAACATCTGTGCTGGCAGCCCATGGTGTTCACGATGCTCCAAGTCTGAGCCCACAGCCTGTGCCCTCAGGTTTATGGGCCGGGCTGGGAGTGGGGATCTGGGTGTAGGGCTTTGTGAGAAAATGCCCACAGTGGGTGCAGACTGTTCAAAATGTTGGTGCTGCCAGGCCGGTGTGCTCAGTGGTTGAACATCGACCCATGAACCAAGAGGTTGCCGGTTCAATTCCCGGTCAGGGCACATGCTCAGGCTGTGGGCCTGATCCCCAGTGAGGGGCATGCAGGAGGCGGCCAGTCGATGTTCTCTCATCGATATTTCTACCTCTCCCTCTTCCTTCTTCTCTCTCTGAAAATCAATAAATAACACAAACAAACAAAAACAAACAAAAGAACCCACAAAATGTTGGTGCTGAAAGGGACCAGCAAGAGAGGGGAAGTGATGTGATTTGAAGACCCAGTTTTGCCCCCAGATCAAGGGCCAGCAGCAGAGACAGACGTCACTTTTCAACCCCAGGTTGTGCTTCCCGGGGACAGGGCAGCGGCTGGCAGAAGGCCACTGCTGCTTTGGGAGGTGCTGTGTTCGTTCCAGCAGTGACATAAGGCAGTGAGTTAGGGGATGGGGGGGCCATGTGCTGGGTGAGGACATGGGGGAAGAAGCCCATACGGGTGGGGTGGAGGAGACAGACAAGGCTGGGGAGGGAGGCCGTGAGGGCCGGGAGCTGGAGGAGATGGGACCGGGGATTCCTTTTAGAAAGGAGCAAGACCAAGAAGTAGGAGGCTAGATCTGGAGATGGGGCCTGGGGGGAGCGGGTGACTGCGTGGAGTGGTAGGGAGGACCGTCTTTCGGGAGGGGGGCGAGCGCGAGGTGGCGTTGGGAGCCTGGGGAAAGGAAAGACGCTGGTTTCCAGAGGACGTGAGGAGAGGCCGGCTGAGCGCCGAAGCCTGGCGGTTGCGCTCTGCCTCTCCTGCGGAAAATGAGCAGGTGACAGTGGTCCTGGGTCCCCGCTGGGGTGGGTGTGTCTAGGCAGGAGGTCGGGGCTCTGAAGGCTCCTCCTGGTGTTTGGCAGGCAGTTCCCAGCCCTGGGGAGTCACTTGGAAACGGTCCTCCTTCCTCTGTTCCCGGTCTCCTGGTTGGGCCTGCGGAAGGACCCCCATTGCTGTTGGTTCGGGGGCTAGGATTCACTGCGGAGGCAGACAGCCTGCAGCCCACTTTAAAACTCTGGGTAAAGACTGCTGGGGAGCCTACAGAGGGGGAGCCTCAAACGTACAAACCGAACCATCACCTGAAGCTTCTAGGGGTGCTTGGGCAAAGCCAGGAGACAGGCGTGAACTGCTGGGGGGTCACTAGGCCTTTGCTACTGCGGGTGCAGCCCGAGGGCCAGCAGCATCAGGGCCACCCCGAGTGTGTACAAAGGCAGACTCTCAGGTCCCACCCTAAATCTTCCTTCGAAGAGCATCTCCCGGTGATGTGTATGCACGCTAAGTGGGGAGAGGCTCTGGCCAAAGGAGGCAGTGTCTCATTGAGGTCACGTGCGTTTCAAAGCCTTTTTGGCTCTTTCCGAATTCGTGGGGAGGAAACTTCTGCCCAGATTTCAAGGTGACTGGGGAGACCAAGCAGCAGTTTCCGCACTGAGCTGGTGTCTGCTGGACTCGCAGCCCGAGCGCCCTGGGAAGCCTTCGCCCAGTCCTTGGTTCGCTGATCTGAGCAGGAGCCCGGGTGGGTGGCTGCCAAGGGCTTCCCAAGCATCTGGACATAGTTGAAGCAAACAGGTGTCAGCACTGAGGTGGAAGCAGCCCAAGTGTCTGTCAGTCAATGCAGGGACGAACAAAAGGTGGCGCATGCGTACAATGGACTCATCGCTCCTCCTCAGAAAGGAGGGACGTTTGCACACATGCTACAACACGGTGAACCTGGGCCTTATGCTAAGTGAGACAAGCCAGTCACAAAAGACACGTACGGTATGCTTCCACTTACATGGGGTGCCTAGAGTCGTCGGAGTCATGCGACCGAAACAGAATGGTGGTTGCGGGGGGCTGTGGGAGGCAGGGATGGGGAGTTCGTGTTTAAGGGCTACAGACTTTCCATTTTGCAAAGTGAGAAGACTTGGTTACACAACAATGGGAATCTACTGAACACTATTTAGCTGTAAAATGGGGCACATTTATGCTGTGTGGGTTGTTTTTAAAAACACAATTATTTTTTAAAAACCCACCAAAGGCAGGCTGAGTGGGAACTAGCTGGTGGGTGAGCAGGAGCGAGCATTGGGCAGAGCTGGGGGCCACAGTGGTCTGGGGACAGAGCAGGAACAGGAGGCTGAGCCAGGTGACAGGCTGGGATGGAAGGGGACGGCACAGGGCAGGTCTGGGTGGGGGTAGTCGTGGCGAGTTGTGGGAGTAGGTCAGCGGCTGGTGGCTCGGACCACTGGCTCTGTGGCACCCACAGGGACCCCGAGGCCTCGCTGCCTCATCCTCACCTGTCCTCACGTGACCTCACCATCCTTGCATTGTTTGGTGTGCCTTTTTCCTGGACGGTCATCTGATGGGGGATGGGAAGGGGACAGGGCCGAGGAAGGGGATTCTTGAAAGGGGTTGGAATTTTCAACCTGGGCCTGAATACAGTCTCAGGAATTAAAAAAAAAAAAAAAAAAAAAATCAAATTCTTTTTCCTAGCCCTTGGAATTCGGCTTTTAAATATTTTTATGCATTTTCTGGATTACAATAGCTTTACTGTGTTTTTTCCTGATGATAAAAGTGATACGTGTTCCTTGCAATAATTTGTACTTACTGTTCCTCAGCCCAGAACATTCTTATCTCAGATATTATCTACATGGTTTACTTCGTCCCTTCCTTCCGGTCTCGGCTCACATCTCACATCTCACATCATCGGAGGGGCCTTCCTACCCAGGCTTCTTAGAAAACAACCTCCCCCGTAATTCCTTGCTCCTGAACCGGCTTTATTTTTCTCCATGGCGCCTGTCCCCACCTTACTCGTGCCTGTCTGCTCTCTGTCTCCCTCCACCAGGGCACACTCTGCTTTGTCCCGGGGGGTTTGTCCGTTTGCCCAGCAGACCTTTCTCGAGACTCTGAGCAGGCGCTGCGCCGGGCCCTCGGGAAGCGTCCGGGACACGGCTCAGTACCCGGCGCGTTTGCAGGTGACGAGTGCCGCGAAGCAATGGGGCAGATGAAGAGTTTGGGAGTGAGGAGCTGACGTTTCCGTCGGGTGCAGGAGGCCTCACTGACAAGGGGACCGTATTCGTTTGCTGGGGCTGCCATGACGACGTGCCACAACCGAATGGCTTACCCCAGAGAAGTTCCTTGTCACACAGTTCTGGAGGCCAGGGCTTCCCGATCTAGGTCGTGGGGCCCTGCTCCCTCTGTCCCAGGCCTCTGTCCTAGCTTCGGGCAGTTCCTGGCTTGTGGCCCCATCGCTGTCCTCACGTGGCAGTCTCCCTGTGTGCGAGAGTGTGTTCGCATTTCCCCCTTTTATAGGGGGAGTCCTACTGAGTAGGGCCCACCCTACTCCAGTGTGGCCTCATCTAAACTACTCACACCTGCAGTGATCCTGTTTCTAAGTCAGGCCACGTTCTGAGGTACTGGGGGTTAGGACTTCAATTTAGAGATTTTGAGGGGACGTGGTTTAACCCATAACAGCAACATTTAATCTAAAATTGAAGGAGGCAAAGGGGCAAGCCACGCAGGGTTTGAGAGGGTGGGCAGTGTTCCCAGCAGATGAAGTTGCCAGTGTAGAGGCAGAAGTGTGCCTGTGCTGGGGGATCGGGAGGGGGCCAGCGTGTCCAAAACAGAGAGGATGGGGATGGGGCAGTGGGGGCAACAGGAGCTGAGGTGTGAGAGGAAGTGTGTGCAGGGGGTGGTGTCAGAGGCCACCAGAAGGACTTGGGCCTTACTCCAGGTGGGGTGGGAAGCAATGGGAGGGCTTGGAGCAGAGGGCTGATGGGATGAGGCTTGACATGTAAAACTTACCGCACACTAAATGGATTAATACGGTACCAAAGCTGTGGTAGAGCCCCGGCCGGGTGGCTCAGTTGGTTGGGGCCTCATCCCATACACCAAAAAAAAAAAAAAAAAAAAATAGGTTGCAGTTCAATTCCTGGTCAAGGCACATACTTGGGTTGTGGGTTTGATCCCCAGTCGGGGTGCATACAGGAAGCAACCGACCAATGTTCCTCTCTCACATCGATGTTTCTCTTCGTCTCTGTTTCTGTCTCTCAAATCAGTGAACATATCCTCAGATGAGGATTAAAAAACAAAAGGTTGTAAGGTAGAAAGTGAAAATCCCACCACTGAGAGATAAACACTTTGCCATTTCAGTGTTTCTCCTTCCAGACTCTTTTTCCGACCCATATAAGTGGCCCCCCCCCCCCCCCCCAGTAATGGTCCTTCTACTCCACACGTGTGCTGACTTGCCTCTTTTCACTTCACCCTTGATCGTCGAAGCTTTGTACTGCCAGGAAGTAGAGCCGCACGTTCCTGCTGGTGGAGGATTGTATCGCTGTCCACTTCCGCTGTGGGGAAAACACTGCTACGAGGATCTTTGCACATCTGCCTTTGCACACCTTTCTAATGATTCCCTCAGGATGTCCTCAGAAATAGAATTGCTGGACTAGGCAGTATTCCTGTGTTCCGTGTTGATGCAGATTGCCAAATTGCTCTCTAGAAAGCTTGAAGCCATTGACATTCTCTCTAGCAATGAATCGGTGCCATTTGCCTCTGCCCTCTGTCATACTGGCTGTTACCAGTCATTATTACCTTTGCCGAACTCACGGGGAAAAAGACCTCCTTGAAAGTTGTGTTTCTTGGAATGTGAATTGGCATTGGGATCCCCTTTGCATTTCTTTCTCTGGTTCTCTCCAGAAACCTCAGGGCTGGCCTGGGAGCAATTAATTATGCAGCAATTACAGAGTGCTCGCTCTGTGCCAAACATTGTGCTAGGCACAGTGTATCTTGTTTAATCTGTACGATAACTCTACTAGTTAGGCACTATTATTGCCCCATTATACAGATGAGGAAGATAAAGATTAGAGATGCTCACTAGCTTACTCAAGGTCACACAACTAGCAGGAGTCCTCGTAACCCAAGGGGATGGGGCCGTGCATCCCCCAGCCAGGGTTTCCTTTGCCCTGGGTCCAGTCCTTGTTTAAGAATGACTCTATAGCCCTGGCCAGGTAGCTCAGCTGGTTAGAGCATTGTCCCGATACCCCGGGTGGTGGGTTCTGTCTCTGGTCAGGGCACATACATGAAGCAACCAATAGGTGTTTCTCAAATCAATGATGTATTGTAGAATTGTATACCTGAAATCTATATAATTTTATTAAACAGCATCACCGTAATAAATTTAATAAAAAATTAAAGAAATGACTCGATCTCTACCATTGAAGTGCCCACTCACACTCATTGCTTGCTTGCTCGAGCAAACCCTGTGGACAGAGAGCTGCAGTCGGGTCGGCGGTGGCCCCTGGCCAGCCCCCTGCCTGTGTCAGAAGTCCTGGCTGTGAAGTCCCACAAACGGCCCGGCACGTAGAGGTGCTCACCAGACACTGGTTAGGAGAATGAAGGAAGCGGGCTTTTGAAAGCTCGCGTATTGCATATGGCAGTGCCATTTTGTTTTATTTTAGCAGGTGAAATATTAAAACTAAAAAAATAAAACATTTCAGGGAGTTAAAAAGTCATCCTCGGGGCCCATATTCCATCCTCCAGCACAGAGGGTGATCTTCTTCTTTACACCACGTTGCCCTCTCTGCTCATGCCTTGGATCGTCTCCCTGTGGTTTTGATAATATTTCTACTTTGTTTTGACTATGTTATTTCCCTGTGGTTTGTTTCCGACAGCAAAGTGTGTGGTTGTAATATATCCTTTTAGTTAATAAATTGGTGTATTCCATTGGTTTGAAATCAATTTCTCATTAACTTTGAAATTTTGGTGGGAGGGAGTTGATGCCTTAAAATAAGTACCTTGTTCAAAACCCGACTGGTGCTCCAATGTGTCCCACTTCCATTGTTTTATATCCCCCTCGAGTCTTTCCTGCTTTGTGAAACACAGCGTATTGACGCCTTGAGTTCTTGCCTGGATCAGGTGGTAAAGGTGTAACCTTCTAAATAATTTCCAGAAATCTTAGATCTGAAATGGTTCTATTTTTTTTTTTTTATCACAGTTTATATTGATTTTTTTTTTTAATCCTCACCCGAAGATATTTTTCTATTTATCTTTATGTAGAGTGGGAGGGAGGGAGGGAGAGAGGGAGAGAAGCATCCATGTGAGAGGGACACATTGACTTGCTGTGTCCCATACCACCCAACCGGGGCCGGGGACAAACCACAACTGAGGTACCAGAATCGAGCCTGAGGCTCTCTGGTCCACGGGCTGACGCTCTAACCACTGAGAAAACTGGCCCAGGCAGTTTATATTGATTTTACTCACTGACAGCCTTCAAGTTCCCTTTCTCCCTCTTCCAATTCCGGTTCAGCTCCCCACGAGAAGAGGAAAACAACATGAATTGTAGAATGTGCATTTTATCGCTCAGGATAAACTAGTCCTGCTGCGGAAGCAACCCCCAAAACTCAGTGGATTTCAACTGTGACTTCTGACCCACCTGATCTTTCCCTTTATCCCCTTCCTGCACCTTTTGAATTTTGTCTGGTTCTGGAACGTTTGCTCACCTGGATCCTGTATTTTGTCCTCCCACCTTTGTCTTGGGTTTTCCAGTGCCAGAATGCGTGCTTGCCGGTAGACCAGTTGTATGGAGGGCCCACACGTACAGGATGCACGATTCAGCTAATGTTCTGTGAGCATTCGCTGCCATGTTCTGAGCGCTGTGCTAGATGAGATAAACATGACAGTCCATCATGGCCCGCAGGGAACTCAGCCCCGCAGGGGAGGGAGCCACTGCAAGGACAGCTGTCCCACAGGGTGCTAAGGGCAGTAACAGAGCACTGCAGTGGTGACACAAAGAGGGCCTGGAGGAGTGAAGAACTGTGTGGGAGATTGTGCTTTAAGAGAGGATGCAGGACGGAGCATTCTTCCAGTGCTGAAGAGGAGCATTGTTTCAGTCATCTATTGCTATACAACATATCGGCCGCAAATGGAGTGGCTTAACACAATAGTGACACAGTATTTCTTGTGATTCTGTGGGTAAGGAATTTGCACAGGGCTCAGATGGGAGATTCTTCTGCTCAACGTAGCTCGACTGGCATCGCTCATTTGGCTGCTTGCGGTTGGCGTGGGGACTGGGCTGGAAGGCCCAAGAGGGTTTCCCTCATATGTCTAGTATCTTGGTGTTCTTCTATCTACCCTCCCTCCTTCCTCAAAGCACAGTGGCCTCAGGGGAACAGACTTCCTATTTGGCTGCAGGCTTCCAAGAAGAATGAAGCAGAAGCTGCCGATTCTCTTAAGATCCGAGGCTGAAAAGTTCCCCAAAGAAGCAACCAGTTGCCTCTGCTGCGTTCTCTCAATCAGAGCAAATCCCAAGTCCAGCCCAGACTCAGGAGATGGGAGGGAGTAGGAGCTACCCCTCTGATGGACAAGGTAGCATACACTTATGGATTGATGGTGGTCATCTTGGAGATTATCCACCACAAGCACAAAATGATTGAGGATAATGGAGAAAAAGGTACAGTTACCGAAGCCAGGTCTCAGAGGAGGCAGGAATAAACGATAACAACAGGCATTATAATAACTAAGGAACAGTTGGTGCGCACTTACCATATGCCAGGCATTCTTCTAAGCACTCGACATACATTACTTGTATTAATTTATTTAATCCTGACAACATTCCTACCAGGGACAATTATTACTCCACGTTACAGACGAGGAAACCAATGTACAAGGAGATGAAGTAACTGTCTGCAGGTCACACAGCTAGTAAGTGTGAGGGCAGGGGGTTCAAACGCTAGGGCATCCTTGGACAGGAAGAATGGCACCTCTTCCACTGAGACCATGGGAACGAGGGAGTGATGGGTGCAGGTGTGGGTGGGTGCAGGTGAGGGGTGGGAGGATGATGCTGTTGAAGATGTTAATGTCCAGTCACCTCTTTTTTTTTCCTTGATGGTGGTGTGGTCATCACTTCAGTGCGCGGGGGCAGGGCAGGTTGGGCTCCACCAAACCGTGGTTTATAACTGGTGTCTGTGGATCAGAGCAGAAGGGGTGGAGCAGGAAGCTGGACAGGGATTGTTGAGTGGTCCAGGCCCCACGCGGAGGGTCATTCTTGTGCAGCAGCATCCTCCCATGGTCCCAGAGGGGCTCTGTCAGCCCGTGACCGAAGGCCAGTAGAGCTGTGTTCTGTCCAGCTGCTATTACTTCCTCAATCTTACAGGATTTCTCCAGTAGCTCTCTAAATGTACCATTTCCATCCTAGATTTGGAAAGAGTGCCAGTACCCCCGTCAGGAGTACCCCCCTGTGTTGACCCTTCAAATGTGTCTTGACCTTTAATTGGGAGCCTATTCAAGGGGCCCTTCAATTGCCAAACGTCAGGTCTTGAGACTGCTTAGACCACTTAGCAGTGGGATTTAGACCCCACTTAGACCACTTAGAATGGGATTTCTATCTACCCACTGTGCCCCCGGATTAGACGCCACTCTCTTTGGTGGGATCAAGGACATGGGCAATGACTGTCACCCAGGTCAAGGTGAGGGGCACAGGTGGCTCCTGCTCTTCGGGCCGTGCTGATGGCCTGCAGGGATGCTGTCTGTCCACAGAAGCTCGTTGAGGAGATACTGCATTTCGTGTTTCATCCATCCCCTCTAATCGCTCATAGTGGGGCCCAGCACTCATCACTTACGTCCTTGAGACTTTGAGTCACAGGAGGAGATCTTCACAGTGGTTGATCTCTCTGGAAACTCCAGAAGGCACTGCCATGTGTCTTTCTAATTCTACATGAACCCCTTAGGAAGCATTTCTCGAGAAAAGCACATTCCAGACGGAAGGCTCCAGGTGCACTCCGGTGAGGACTGCCGCTCAGCGGGGCGCCAGCCTTTTGCTGGTGTCGGAAACATTTTAGTGTGTATTTTCTGATGCATCCATTGCACTCTTTCTTTTTCTTTTTTTATCCTCACCTGAGGACATTTTTCCATTCCCTGTTCAGATAGAGTGGGAGGGAGAGAGAGAAACATCAACATGAAAGGGACACATCGAGTGGCTGCCATCCACACAACCAGGGCCGGGGACAAACTGCAACCAAGGTACATGCCCTTAGCGGGAACCGAACCCGGGTCTCTCTGGACCACAGGCCGACGCTCTAACCGCGGAGCCAAACCAGCCAGGGCCATTGTACTCTTTCTTAAGCCCCAGTGCCTGAATTCTGTGTCTCCTGGACCTCAGGGCCCAATCAGCCTTTGACCATCTGAAGTTGAACCACCACGCCGATTCTTGCTTTGGTTCACCCCGTCTTGGGTTAGCTTCTGTGGTGTCAGCTGAAGCCTCTAACCAGACCAGAGCTCACGCACGTCCAGGGGCCAACAGTCTCCTCCTTCTTAGTCCTCTGGTCCTGAGATCTGACCTGATACCACACGGCCATGACATTTGGAATAGAAAATTCTTAGTCCTTGAGGCTGTTGTTTAAAGAAGGGTCATATCTGGTCCATAGGCACAGCTCCCTGAATCTGTGGTCGTCACAAGTGAGATTGGCCTCATACCTTCTGATCCATTAGCTCAGCTCTTAGGAATGTACCAAGTTACAACTCTTTGACAGTAAAATTGACATACTTATAAAGAGATTTTTAAAAAAATTGTGTTTCTTTATTGATTTGAGAGAGAAACATCGATGAGAGAGAACATCAATTGGCCACCTCCTGCATGCCCCACGCTGGGGATTGGGCCCACAACCTGGGCATGTGCCCTGACCGGGAATCGAACCAGTGACCTCTTGGTGCATGGGTTGATGCTCCACACCGGCTGGGCAAGAGATTTCTTAATAGATGCTCTAATCAAGAAAAAGATAATGTCTCTAGTTTAACTTTAAATAAATCTTTTTTTAAATTTTTATGTTTTTTATGATAGTTGACATTAGTTTCAGGTGTACAGCATAGTGGTTAGACATTCTTATAACTTTTGAAGTGTTTCCCATGATAAGTCTAGTACCCAACTGGCACCATACATAGTTATTACAATGTTATTGAATATATTACCTATGCTGGACTTTACATCCCTGGGACTGTTCTGTAACTACCCGTTTGTACCTCTTAATGCCTTCACCTCCTTTATCCAGCCCCCCAAGACCTTTCCATCTTAAATAAATATTATTCTGCAACCAAGCTTTCAAGACGTTATTTCATACTAAAATAACTGATAACCAACAGTAAGGTCAGAATGATCCAACAGCGATCACACTTTCTCTATTTGTAAAATCTGGGTTCTAATTTCAGGCTTTTCATGGGAAATTATAAAGACCCTTTGCTCAGTGCAGTTGGGCCTCCCCACTGTAAATCCCCACACCCCTTTTCCCACAGTGGGCACCCTGTTAGAGTCATCTATTGATTCCACAGTGCCCAACACTGTGTCTTGTACCAGTAGATGAGTGAGTGAATGAATGGGTAAATGGTATTTTTTTCTAGTTGTTTAGGGTCATCATTTGTTTGGATGGTTGGTTAACTGCCAAGAGGGAAGAATTAATACATACCAGGTTTTTATACTATGATTCAGATTTTTGTTTGTTTGTTTAAAAAATTATGCATTAGAACTTTTGGTCGTAGTGTAACTTGCACTCCTGCCTGGACAGGAACAGTTTCTGAGCCGTGCGACATTGTTGAGATTGTACGGCATTGTTGCTGAGTGACCTGGGAGTGTCTGTGGTCCTGTTAGTTGGGACCTGTGAGGCAGAAGCCGGTCCTCTCGGACCCAGGAGAGAAAGAGGAGCTGGTGGTGGGACACTAGGGCAGCTATAAACTACACCGGGAGAGAGAGACAGTTTTAAAGACAATCCCAGGCAGAGCTGTCATCATGGGAAATATGTGATAGGTTGTAAAATAGTTCCTGAGTCGTAGGACTCTGCAGCTGGGAAGCAATATAAATACTGGAACATATATCAGCTTTTACTTCGATGGCCCAGACAAGGGCCCAGGGCCTGCACCTTCAGATTCCAGCCTAAAGACTCTTCCTTCAGAGCATAGCCAACAGGATGAATTTCAGCCTTTTTATTTTATGTTTCAAATGTTTTTATTGATCTCAGAGAGAGGAAGGGGGGAGGGGGGAGAGAAACATCGATGATGAAGGCAACATCAATTGGCTGCCTCCCACACGCCCCCTACTGGAGATTGAGTCCGAAACCCAGGCATGTGCCCTGACCCGGAGTCGAACCAGGGACCTCCTGGTACATAGGTTGATGCTCATCCCTTGAACCCCACCGGCTGGTCGAATTTCAGCCTTTTTAATTTCTGACTGTTCCCATTGTGTGTTACAGTGATCGATTGATTGATTGGTTATTTGTTAAATATACGTAATACAAGATTAACCGTTGAACCATGTTTAAAGGTACAGTCCGGTGGTGGTAAGTACATTCACATCATTGTGCAGCAGTCGCCCCTTCTGTCTCCGGAACTTCTCCTCCTCTCACACTGAAGCCCTTGCAGTGACTTGTTTTCCATTGTTTTCACCACCAGACCGTGCGCGTCTTGGGGTCAGGGACAGCGAGCCCAGATCCCAGAAGTCTGGTGCCGTGTCTGGCACGTAGTGGGAGCTCGTCGTGTTTGAATGCGGAGGTGGCACAGCCACCTGAGGGTGCTTCAGAGGAGGCCCTGTGTGTGGTCTGAGTCCTGGCTGTACCACGTGCGGGTCTTTCCTGTCGCCTTTGTGGCACCGTCAGCCGCTCGGGCATCGCGGCCCCAACTCCGTGACTGCTGAGGGTGAATTCCGTTGCATGAATGTTCCTTCTCTGCTTCATAGTCTCTCAGCAGTTTTTACGACGTTCCTTGGCTCTTGTTAGGAGCTAGTTTTTACTATTGTTAATCTCAGTTTTTTTTTTTTATCCTCACCTGAGGACACTTTTCCATTTTTTGTACAGATCGAATGGGAGGGAGAGAGAGGAAGGGAGAGAGAGTGAGAAACATCGACGTGAAGGGACACATCGAGTGGCTGCCACCTGCACGACCAACCAGGGCCGGGGGCAAACTGCAACCGAAGTACGTGCCCTTAGCGGGAACCGAACCCGGGTCTCTCCGGACCGCAGGCCGACGCTCTAACCGCTGAGCCAAACCGGCCAGGGCAATCTCAGTTTTGATGCATACATCCTGTCTCCCTCTTCAGAGTATTAGCCCCTCGGCAGCATGAAGCCCTACACGTTGTCCTGTTACTGCTGATTACAAGGACGCTGCTTCATTCAAGATGCCAGTGGCAGTGTGACGAGCCAGTTGTTCTCTGGGCCTCTGAGAAAGAAAGAACACTGCCCGCGGCACCCCTGGGTTGTAAGTGCGCCCTCGTTTCAGACACCTCGGAGTGTGGGGAAATAAGGCCGCTGAGTGGATGCGTCACCACAGGGATGAAATCAGTGCTTGTTCAGTTCATCGTGTTCCATCGTGTGCATATTCTCGTATGTGGAAGGCAGATACGAAAGCGTCGGAACATTACAGAAAATGGCCTTCAAATTTCGTGTCATGAAAATTCTGGATTAAGTTCCCGTCGATTTTTGTCCCCTATGAATCCCGTCCCTTTCCTTTAGAATTCAGCACGATGTTCTTTCGTAAGGTGGCTTTTCTCGCTTTCTTTCACTCATATTTCTTTCAGAGTTTTGTTTTTCACTGTAGATTTTTCAGCTTGTTGGTTGTTGTGGGTTTTCTTTTTTTTTTTTTTTTTTTTAATCCTCACCCGAGGATATTTTTCCATTTTTTGTACAGATAGAGTGGAAGGGAGAGAGAGAGGGAAACATCGACGTGAAGGGACACATCGAGTGGCTGCCACCCGCACGACCAACCAGGGCCGGAGACAAACTGCAACCGAGGTACATGCCCTTAGCGGGAACCGAACCCGGGTCTCTCCGGACCGCAGGCCGACGCTCTAACCGCTGAGCCAAACTGGCCAGGGCTGTTGTGGGTTTTCTTTCTTGTGGGGGGCGGGGTAGTGTTTCATATAGGAAGGGTGACCGTCATAGACCCTTCTAGAACATTTCCTTAGGATCCAGACAGCTCAAGATGATGACAAAGCAATGGATGTGATAAAGGCAAGAGGGAGTGTCTCTAATGCCCAGTGCACATTTCCACGGGTGAAACATGCATTTTTAGGCCACAGTAGGAATATTTTGTAAAAGTGGCCCGTTAGGTGGTGATCATAGCAGCTGGTTAGTGCGTCAGGCCCTGGGAACTCACATCAACAATTGAGTTTTTCTTGCTTAGCCCCCTGAGTGACCTTCACGAATGACACCTGATAGGTGGAGTCCTTCATGTGTTCCTGGGAACTACGCTTCTCTGATTGTTCCAGCTGAGGAGAGCAGGACCAGGAGAGAGTGTTTGTTTTCATGTGCTCGCAAACCTGTTTCCCACGTAAGCTTCCTGGAGATTAAAATACTTGCCTTAGCCTGATTCCTATTTTCTTTTTCTTTTTGGTTAATCCTCACCTGAGGATCTTTTTCCCTTGATTTTTAGAGCAAGTGGAAGGGAGGGAAGGAGGGAGGGGGAGAGAGAGAGAAACATCGATGTGAGAGAGACACATGGATTGGTTGCCTCCTTCCCATGCCCTGACTGGGGCCGGGCATCAAACCTGCAACCCAGGTACGTGCCCTTGACTGGGAATCGAACCCACGGCCCTTTGGTGCATTGGCTGAGGCTCTAACCACGGAGACACACCAGCCAGGGCTTAGCCCGATTCCTTCGATGTGCCTAATCTTGTTTAGACCTAGAACCTTGCATTCTTACCTTCCTAGGCCGTATTAATCATTACACTAAGAGTTGGCATTTTTCGAAAGCTTGCCACATGAGAGTTCAGTTGTGCACGTTAAAAATCACCAGGGAAGTTTTCAAATTCCAGCTCTACCCAGACAAGTGCAGCTAGACTCCCTGGGAGTGGAGCCCAGGCACCGGTATTCTACACGGGGCCCCAGCTGCTCCCCTGTGCAGCCAAGGTTAGACTTGCCATGCACACGCCCTTGACCCTCCTGACCTGTGAGGCCTGGTGTTATTCTTGCCCTGGGTTTATAGATGGAAACACCGAGGAAGGATTGATGAACCCAGCATTAGTGGAGACTCCAACGCAGTTTGTCTGATTCCAGAGACTCTTCTTTTAATACATATTAGTATGCCTTTGGAGCCAGACGTTTGGCGAAAACAAAGCAGTTGTGTGCTGCAATATTTATAAAGGTAACTCTTTCACATCGATTCAGGAAGTCCTTTCAAAGACCTGGCTATTGTGCAGACATCTACATCATGTTCTTTCCTCTTGTAATTGGCTCATCATGATGCATAGACTTGCCATGGGTGCAGGAGTATTTGCCAGATTGGCCTTTTATTAACACAGACGGTCCCCGAGTGATCCTAGTAACTTGTTACGTTTTGGGCGCTTTCTCAAGATTTGTAGTTACTTAAAGGCAGTTATTTTCGTGGAGAAAGCAGGCGTTATCCTCAAACAAGTGGGTCTGTAGCTTCCGCCAGTGCAGTTGTTCCTCTGGGAGCTGTTGGCGGATCTGCAGAGGTGGCCCTAACCAGTCCCTGGGGCCAGCCTGGTGAGTGCAGACCGCTCACAGAGAAGCTGCGGAGAAGGGGTGCCGGCTGTGCGTGCCGGGGAAGGCCCGGGAAGGGAGGGAAGGGAAAGAGAGAGACCTGGCTGGGGCAGCCACAGCGTTGGGGAGAAAAGATGACAGGGAGAGAGGGTCTCTGATGTTTGAAGGGGAGAGACGAAGAGGTGGGAGGAGGGAAGGTTTGGGATTCAAGATACTCAGAGGGAGATGTGTAGGTCGGGGAGGGGAAAGGCACACCTGACCTTGGGGAGGAAGGAATGCGAGCGAACTGTAGTGACAGATGGGCTGAGGGGAGGGTGAGGGGGACCTCATGTGAGATGGTGCTGATAAGTTCAGCAAAGGAGGAGACAGGATCTGATGAGAGGGCGAGGGGTCAGCCCCAGGGAGAGCAGGAGTGGCTGCATGAGGAAGAGGACCACTGAGCTGGTGGCTGGGTCCCCTCTGCCCTCAGCCCCGCAACAGGGGGTGGTGGGGAGCAGCGCCGGGCAATCAAGTGGTGGTGATTATTCTTCTGCTATGCAGTCCTTAAATGTCCAGTCCCCTTTAAGTAATAGTTAGATATGATTCAGGTTCCAGCGGTGGTTTCCATTCAGCTTTTCAAGAATTCATCGCCACACACAAATTCAAGCTCACAAAGCAGATGCTCTTTTCTTGAAGCCTAGGAAGGCTGGAAGGAAGATTATGGGCAGCCTTGCCTGGGACAGCTTAGTTGAGTGGCTTAACGGAGTGACCGGCTTAGTCTCAGTGTTCAGTAGATCTGTGAGAAGTGTTTAAAGGGTTTTGCAAGTTTGATAGAAATTTAGTTTTTGAAATGCTATCTATCTGTACCTACCTACACCTTTTACTTGTAACTTAAAGTATAATACAGGTACAGAAAAGTACCCTTAAAATTTTTTTCCCCCTTTATTGATTTTAGAGAGGAAGGGAGAGGGAGAGAGAGAGAGAAATATTGATGAGAGAGAACATCAATTGGCTGTCTCCTGCATGCCCCCACTGGAGATTTGGCTCACAACCTGGGCATGTGTCCTGACCAGAAATCGAACTGGCAACCTCTTGGTGCATGGGTCGACGCTCAACCACTGAGCCACAGCGGTCGGGCCAGAAAAGTACTCTTAAGTGTCTTGCTGAATGAATTTGCACAGACTAAATACAGCTGTCCCCAGGTGTCCCCTTCCATTCTCAAGCCCCTCCCCCCAAGGTAACCCTTATCCTGATTTCAAGCTGAAGCATTAAATTAGGGTATGTAATCATGCCATTCACAAATCTGAACACAGTGGAGTCCGCTGAGGTGTTAGCTTATGTTGCCGGGTAACTTGTTTTTGTGCAGATCCTGCAATAAGATGGGCTCAGCCGTTGTCTTGAAAACGTGGCATGAATTAGGAGGGTGGTGCCTGTGGACTCCGGCTCTGTTCACTGCTCTCGTGAACTTGCACACGCTGCCCCATTCCTGCCGGGGGCTGGCCCAGACGCATTTGCTGGCTGTGTGACACGCCTGTGGGTCTCAGGGAGCCTGGTCTGTTACAGGCAGTGCTGGAATCTGTCCCAGGTCCTCGGCGCCCCCGGCCCCCTGCATTCATCCCAGGGAACACATGCAATCTTAGGTAACCCGAGAAACTCTTAATGTTGAGGCAGACGGTTTCTGGTACTCATCTTTCAAGCTGGAGCCTGAAGAACTGGCTCCATTGGCCTGCCGATCGATCGATCGATCTATCTATTTATGTATGTTTTTGTTGATTTTTTAGAGAGAGAGAGAGAGAAAGAGAAACATCGATCGGCCACCTCCTGCATGCCCTGCACTGGGGATCGGGCCCACAACCTGGGCCTGTGCCCTGACCGGGAATTGAACCGGGACCTCTCAGTCCAAGGGATGACGCTCAACCACTGAGCCACACTGGCTGGGCTATTGATTTATTTTTAAATGTTAAAAGAATTGCCCGCATTAAAATGTCATGAGATTTCATGTCAAGATGAGGATTTCGGGTTTCTCTGGGAATGACTGGAAACCCCTCTCCTGGGCTGGGTATTTACTATAGTAGTCTCCGCAGCCCCCTTTTCTCGATCGTGTGCCCTTTATTTTTCGAGGCTCACTCCTGGGCCTCTCCTCTCGTTGGCTTCTGTGGGCATTTGTGTTTAAGAGTCTCCTGTGGTTGCTAAAGTGAGGACTTGAAGGAAATTTGCAACTTTTTGTAAGTTTGACGCAGTACCAAGCAACTATTTCCAGCAAACATATTGTCCAAATTATGGGCTTCCAGCCAGAATCGGCAGGCTTGGTGTCGTTTTTTGTTAGTGCCACAGTTTTTATCAGTCTGACTTCTGTTGGATAGGTCATACTGTCACCTGGTTCAAAAATATTAACAGAGTGTGTGACCCAGTCTGTTTGGAGCCCCCCCCCCCCCCCAGTTGTTGGACCCGTGAGGCCAAGTGCACGGGGCTGAGGCCAGCAAACCCTGTGCAGATCCCAGGTCCACGTCTCGCTGACAGATGGCCTCTACAGGCTCCTTCAGCTTTACTTTCCTCATTTGCAAAACGGGGTGTTGGGGACATTAAATGGCATTATGCCTGAAAGGTGTTAATCCAGAGCGTGTCTATACTGGGCCGTCCGTGAATGTTAGTGACCATTGATGTTAATGTGATTTGTGCTGTGTTCCATGGGAGCTTATTTTATGTACTATCTCATCTTGTGGAAATTGGTCAACACAGGGGCCACACATTACACAAGAAATTCAATGGGAGGAACAGGGATTCTATTCTGATGGACTGAGAAACCGTGGATGGGCGTGGAAGGGGGCAGGTTGGCTTTTCTTCCAGCCCACTTGGTGTGAACATGTTG
Organism: Molossus molossus; assembly: GCF_014108415.1. NCBI lineage: Eukaryota > Metazoa > Chordata > Mammalia > Chiroptera > Molossidae > Molossus > Molossus molossus. The sequence continues at coordinate 100,772,866 of NW_023425401.1, read as the reverse complement.
GTCACTAAAATTCAAGTGAAGAACCGCTGTGATTTCCTACACCAGTAGGCAGGGCTGCTGGGAGTGGCTGGGGTTACCTGTCCTCCTCAGCCTTTGTCCCCGGCCACCCCATGGCGCTGCAGCACATGTCACTGGTTCTCAGCTGGACAGTGCCACCTGTGGGGGCATTTGGTGTCCTTGTCAGAACACAAGGGACATTATAGACAGGGGTTGGGGTTAGGCATACCAGAGAATGGGACCTCTAGATACCTGCTTGTAGGGCTATTCTAAGGCCTTTGCTATTATTATTGTTATTAATCCTCACTTGAGGATATTTTTCCATTTTTGTTCAGATAGAGTGGGAAGGAGAGAGAGAGAAATATCACTGTGAGAGAGAGACATCGAGTGGTTGCCTCCCGCACGACCCCAATCGGGGCTGGGGACCAATCGCAACTGAGGCCCTTCTCCCTGACCAGAACCGAACCCGCGACTCATTGGTCCGCGAGCCGACGCTGAGCCAAACCGGCCAGGGCTATTATCATTATTTTTTAAGTTAAAGTTCTGTTTTAGAATATCTTTGGTCTGTGAGAAGCTTTCCTCCCTGCCCCTAAAAGAAGGAGCAGTTGTATCGTAACAGAGCGTGGTTTACAGTTCTCACTGAGGATGCCCTGTGTTCCTTACTTAAATAGCGTCAGCGATCAAGAGGGCTTTTCTCCTAGAGGCCGCTGCTTCCTAGAGAATCAACCAAGGCTTACATACAAGCAGAAAAATAAACTCTATTTAAAGAACAAGTTAGAGCCAGTGTTTAAAAGCAGAGAATAAAACATGCATAATCTATGACTTGGTTTCATATTCTTATGTGAAAGCAGTTGAGGAAAGGGAGAAGATGAGAGGCGGATAAGAGCACAAGGATTGGGGAGAGGCTGGGAAATGATGGAGAGAGATGGGGGAGGGGTGTGTGTGTGTGTGGGGGGGGCAGCTCAAACATGTTCTTTGTCAAAGCTTGCTGTTGACCTAGACTGGATGTATTGAAAAATTGCCATATATATAGATGCCTTTATAATCTTATTTAAAAATTGGTCTCACTTAAAGGATGATTTTAATGGGCGTAGAAGAAAACACGTTAGCAATCTTGTTTTAAAGTGGGGATGGTCAGAAATCAGTCTGGGCAAGACGGTACATGGGAATTCATGCTTTAAATGTGAACTGTTTAAATGCAGAAAGCTGATTGGTGAAGTACAAACATAGAACACCAAGAAGTCTCATCAGTCTCAAAAGCAAGACAGCCCCTCTGTGGACCGGGAGTGGCACAGAGCTCTGAATAGTTAGCGGGGTCAAGGTCAGCTTCTGCCAGGTGGAGGCTCTTGACTTGGAAAATGCAGCTGAAAGCCGAACCCAGCAGATGCTAAGAGCTCGGAGGTAGTAGTAGCCCCAGAGCAGCTGTCAGCGTGCAGTGCAAGGTCATTAACACCTTCCTGTTGAGGAGCTCAGGGGACTGCTGGCTGGAAGGCCCTGGAATGGGAGTCTTAGTGGTAAGGCCCTGGGGCTGAGTTAGGTATTTGTTCCTGGGTCTCACCTCCTTGGAGAGTCTGGGGAGAGGCCTGGAAACCCATAGTTTTTTTTTTTTTTTTCTTTATTGATTTTAGAAAGAGAGGAAGGGGGAGAGAGAGAGATAGAAACATCGATGAGAGGGAACATGGATTGGCCGCCTCCTGCATGCCCCCCATTGGGGATCGGGCTCACAACCCGGGCCTGTGCCCTGATCGGGAATCGAACTGGTGACCTCTTGATGCACAGGGCAAAACCCATAGTTTTAAAAGATCCTCAGGTGATCTCAGAGCAGGACCATCCTGAGAAACACTGTGCTGTGAAGGAAAGCCAGCTGTAGGACAGTAGGAGCTTAGTAAAGTCAAATTGGGATCAGGATGTTTCATTTGTACCTCGGAGGTTTTGTGTTTGAGCCCTTGAATTGATTACCTTTAAAAACAAATGGTAGGAAAATACACATAACCTCTAATTACTCCTCTAACCATTTTAAAGTGTGCAATTCAGTGGCAGTAAGTACATTCACAATGATGTACAACCATCTCGACTGTCTAGTGTTGGTTGTGGGTACTTCATGTAAACGGTACCACAATGTGAGCTTTTGTGTGTGTGTGTCTGGCTGCTTTCATTCAGCACAGTGACTTCAGTTTTTATTTGTGTTGAAGCCTATATCAGTACTTCATTCTCTTCTCTGGCTGAATAGTAGTTCATTGTACAGGGAGACCACATGTCATTTATCCAGTCATGAGTTGATGGACATGTGGGTGGTTTCCACCTTTGGCTATTGTCAGTGGTGCTGCCATGAGCATTCTGGTACGAGTGTTTGTTTGCATACCTGCTTCCAGTTCTTTAGGGTACATACCTAGGAGGGGGCTCCCTGGGTCACGTGGTAATTCTGTGTTAACTTGAGGAACCGCTGCACCGTTGCCACAGCGGATGCGGCGTTGGCGTCTGACCGGGGGTCTCCGTTACGCCACATCCTTCCCACCACTTGTTTCTTTTCTATTTTCTTTTTTTTTAAAAAAATTAAGGCCATCCTAGTGGGTGTGCATTGGCATCTCATTGTGATTTTGATGTTCATTTTCCTAATGATTAATGACACTGGGCATCTTTTCATGTCCTCGTTGGCAGTTACATTGCATTTGAGTCAAAACTGACTCGCGTGGGTGTTTTCTCCGTTCGGGTAGTTTGTATGTTGTGACTGGGAGCCAGGTGCTGGACACAGACAGACCTGGGTCCTGTCCCTGGCTCTTGGCTGCCCTGGGTGAACTGGGACTCTTGGGCCTGCCTTTCCTGGGGGGGCAGGGGTGATGACAGTACCTTCCCCGAGGGGCTTCGTGATCCGAGGGGACAGGTGAAGCATCCAGGCCCAGAGTGAGCACCCTGGAGCCGCTGTCGTCACTGTCACACATGGGGAGGGCCGTGGTCATATCTGTGCTGCTTCCTGCGGGCCGGCAAGCCCAGTTGCCTTAGCTTCCTCCGCAGCTCAGGGTGGACAACCTGGAGGGACACGTGTCAGTTGCTCATCTGCTCTGTGAGGCCCCAGGGAGCCGTTTCTAGGTTGCTGGCGCTCACGGTCCTTTGTATTCCTTGCTCGAGTTTTCCCACATCGGGTCGACTTAACCTTTGTGGGTAAGGAGAGAACGTGTTAGCAGCTCTGTGCCTCGGAAAGCCCACGGCCGGGAAAGATCCCGACCCTCCTGAGAACTCCCCACGCGCCTGAGCATCCTTCACCAGGTCCGGGGAGGGCCCCCCCCCCGCCCCCGCCCCCGCAGCAGCCGTGCGCGGTCCTGACGCAGAGCTGACCCGGGCACTAGCTCGTGCCCCTGTGGACTGAGTGTTTGAGATGTTATTTTTACTGTACCATTCTTTTTCTTTTTGATCCTCACCCGAGGATATTTTTACATTAATCTTCAGATAGAACTGGAGGGAGAGAGAGAGAAAGAGAGCGAGAGAGAGAAACATTGATGTGAGAGACACATCGATTGGTTGCCACCACACAACCCCAGCCGGGGCCAGGGACAAACTGCCACCGAGGTACATGCCCTTGGCTGGAATTGAACCTGGGTCTCCTCAGTCTGCAGGTGACGCTCTTACTGCTGGGCAATACCGGCCAGGGCTATACCGTTCTTTTAATTAATGTTTAATGCACCCCAAGTTGATAGGCTTGTGTTGAGATGCTATGAGCATAGTTTTCAAACTGGGAAGCTGCTTTTATTTATTTATTTTAATCCTCACCTATAAATAGAAGATATTTTTCTATTTATCTTCAGGTAGAAAGAGAGGGAGAGACAGGGAGAGAGAGAGAAACAGGGACGTGAGAGGGACACATCGAATGGTTGCCTCCCGCTCGACCCCGACCAGGGCCAGGGATGAACTGCAACCAAGGTACTTGTCCTTGGCTAGAGCCTAACCTGTGACTCATTGGTCCACAGGCCAATGCTCTACTGCTGGGCCAAACCCGCCAGGGCCTGGGAAGCTGCTTTTAATGTATAGATTCTCGTTTGCGGTGTAATTGTGAAGACGTTGTTCAAGAACTATAACCAAAAATGTCCCCAGGCTGCAGTTCAAGGCCCACCGCCCAGAGAGGCGGTGTGGTGGTGTGCTGAGGGCAAGGGGCCTTGGCGGGGGCCGGATTTGAGTTCAAGCACTGACCTCACCATTTGCTAATTGTGGGCCCCAAACAAGTTACATAATTCATCTTTCAGAGCCTCCATTTTTTCCAGCAATAAAACGAGAAGGATAATGGAGGGCCTGGCACGGACTGGTGGTTATTGCCGTCACGGCTTGGAAGCCTCTCAGTTGACCATTGCAACATATTTTTTTGCAGTAAAATATACATGACAGAAAATTTGCCATTTTAACAATTTTTTAACTGTACAGCTCAGTGGCATTCATTGCAACATTTTGAACCTTTCTAGGTTTTTCTTTGCGGAGTTCAGGCTCCCTCCACCATACCCGGAGGTCGCACCTGAGGGCAGGGCTCCCCCCACCAAGCTGTTGTTCACTGGCCTGCAGGTCCCCTAACCCAGGGGGACCGAGCCCTGGGAGGCTTGGCTGTTAATAGAGGCTTTCTCAGGGTCATGAAAGGGTTCTGCAGAAAGGAATCGCTAGTCCCCATTTTTGGAAACAGTCGGAGGTTCTTGCTTCAGTCCACACGGAGATTATACTTTTTATTCACAGTTCTCTGGGTATGGGATGGGGAAGACAAAGATTCTTTTTTGCTGTTTTCTAGAAACTCGAGTTAAGGGGTTTGGGAAGAAGTAGAAATTGAAACTGTGTAGCCATCATGTGTTAAGGTTGTTTTAGTACTTCATTAATCTCTCCTTTGGAAAGGGTCTAAGATGAATGTACTGCTCTCTGCTCTCGAGATGCTCTGACACTTGTTTCCCCCTGGCCTCTGTCCTAATTGTCATAATTTCCAAGATTTCCGTTGTTCTTTCCTCACCATGCCTTTGGACCTTTGACTGTCAGAGAGCGAGATGGGGGTCGAGGGGAGAGAGCGAGATGGGGGTCGAGGGGGTCGTTTTACTCTAATACGTGCAGGCTCAGCCATTTATCTGCCGTCTTTTGAAAGAACAGTATAGAATCAGCCTCTTTGTATTGAATTCTTAGTCAGGTGACTCTCTCTCACACTCACACTCACACACGCACACTGTTTCAGATACCAAATAATTATTTTTCTTTCTATAATTATATCTCTGAGCATTAGGAATACCTGTGATTAACACAGGCTTTAAAAACCCAACCTCCCTCATGAAGTAATGGAGATAGTAAGCAAGGGTCATCTTGCCTGTGTAATCTCAGGTGAAGAGTTGATGAGGAGTCTTGTAATGGACAGAGCAGGCTGTCACGGCCTGAAGCCCCCGACACATTTTAGTGGCACGCAGAGAGGATGCCGTAGGGACACAGAGAACCACCTTGAGCGTATTCTTGCCAAAAATATTGATCCTGAATCTAACGAAGGCTCTCGATCTTAACGATCAGGTTGTGGATTTCGGGGTTAAAAGAACATGTTAAATGACACCGTGAGAACAGAGTCAGCTGAATGTAGGTTATGGTCTGTCTACAAGGACAGGTGGCCTTTTTCTCCAACAAGTAAATACTGCTGGAGAAAAGGAGGGGAAACTGTTCTGGAGTAAAAGGGACTTGGGGGGTTACCTCACCCAAAGCCACGTGTGCCCCTGGTGTGGGTCCTGATTCAGGAAAAAGCAATTGCACAAAAATATTTGAGGCCATCAGGGAAAACTAAGTATGGAATGGATAATTAGATGATGATAGGAATTCTTTTTTATTTTTGTTGCCTGTGATAATGTTTGTGGTTATGATATTTATATATTTGTTTGTTTTTGTTAATCCTCACCTGGGGATATTTTTCTATTGATTTTTGGTTAGAGTGGAAGGGAAGGAGGGAGAGACATAGAGAAACATCAGTGTGAGAGAGACACATGGTTTGGTTCCCTCCCGCACCACCCCAGCTGGGGCCGGGAATTGAACCCATGAGTCGATGCTCTAACTGCTGAGCCAAGCCGGCCAGGACAATGAAATGAGTAGTGTCTGAGACGGGCTGTACTTGAGTTACACAGAATAAAGTTTTGGGGGATTGATGAAGTGAGCATGGCAGAAAGTCGGTGCTGGAGCTGGGTAATGGGTTCTGCTAGTCTTTCAGCTTCTGTGAATGTTTGAAAATTTCATAATAAAAGGTTAAAAATGCGGAAATCGGTTTAGTGGGGGCATTTAAATATTTTAAATAGGAAAAACAAATATAGAACTCTTTCTACTGTCAGAACCTCAGTTTCGGGAAAATTGCCTTATGGCTTATCGTTATATTTGGTCTGGTGAGTTTCTTGGCAAATTAGTGTTTACATTAACTTTATGTTATTCCTCATTCTGGAGTCCCAAGGAGGCCTCAAATAAACCGACAGAAGTCATAATTATAGATACTTAGAGAGTTAACGCTATGGGTAATTGCTAATCAGTAGGCTCTTCATACCAATAAGCAGGCAGAAGAGGGGGTTTGGGAAAGATTGTCAGTGAATGGAAATAAGTAAGGATGAGAATAATTTGTGTGCTTGACTGAGCTGGGTTGTAGAAGAAGTTTATGTAAATAGCGCTTTATTTGGTGTGATTGTGAAAGGTGGCCCCTTCTGACTGCTGCGGAATACCTGCTTCTCCAGGGAGTGGGGATCGAACTTGTTTCTCTCTCTCTTCCTTGAGGGATCATTTGACTTCAATTATCATCCTTCTGCGGATGATCACCCAATCTGTATCCCTGACCCGAATGCTCTCCGGAGCATTGGACTCACACCGCCTCCCGGGCCAGCCTCGCCCGAACCAGGTTCCCTTGCTGGCCCTGCACCAGGTGCCCCCGCTATTTTCACATCTGTCAAGATGTTCCCCACTGCAGGCCTTGCACGCGCCATCCCCTGGCTCATCCTTCAGGCCTCGGCTCAGACGTGACCTTTTCAGAGCATTTTTCCTGACCTCCTCTCTCCATCCTTCTTGGTCACAGCACCTTGCTCGTCTCCTTAGCCATCTCCTCAGTTTGTAACGATTGTGTCTGTCTCCTGTTCTCCACTGTAAGGTCTATGAGCAGGGGACCTTTCTGTCTTGGCTGACACTTCATACTCTGCCCTTTGCTTATGTGATCAGAAGATACTTGGATTTATGAATAATTGAATGAATGAATGAACGAACGAACATGTCAGGCTTTGAGCTCAACAGGGGAGAGAGAGTCTTTTCCTTCAAGCAGCTCATCATACATAGTCTACTGGGTAGGCAGACAGATGAGCAAGCCCCGAATTACAATTCAGGTTTTATGAGAAAAACACACGCTGGGCTCTGAGGAGGATGGAAAATGGGAAGCCTGGGAGCATGATAGGATTTAGGGAAAGAAGGGACAGGTGTTCCCAGGAGGTGGAACAGCCTTTGCAAAAGCATGGTGCTCAGAGGAAGCACTGGATGACTGGAGTGTGGCCTGGTGGTTGGGCAGGTGACACCAGTGAGACAGACACCAGTGACCGGGAGGAGGGCTCTTGTGTGACAGCTGAGGACTTGGATCTCTGAAGGCTGTTACAAACCACTGGAGGGAGGGATAAACCTCGATGCACTTCAGATAGGCAGGTGTGGATTGCTCAGGTCTGCATGTTAGGAAACCATAGATGGGTCAGAGGGGCTAGAGGCAGCTTCAGTGTTTAGGTGGGTCATGGCTGGTGGGAGAGACCACAGCCCGGACAGGTTTCTGTGGCCAGGAACACTCTTCTGATCAGAGCAGTGGCAGTTACAACCTCCTGTGCTCAGCTTTCCTTACCCCAGAGCCCCAGGTCAGGGTGCATGGGAGGTGGTGGCACACAGCTCGAGTGACACTGCCAAGTGGAGAACTGTCATGTTGTTCTCAGGGCGTGTGACATCGCTCAGGAAACACGTATCGAAGAACCTCTTGTTTGTCATGTGAAGGAATGTTTAGGGATGTTCTGGGCTCTGCCGGCACTTGAACTAAACTCAGAGTGAGGAAGTAGGGTTCGTGTCCAGAATCTCAGAACCTCTCTGCCTCCTGCACCCTGAAAGCCCATCTCCATGAAGGCTGCACCAGGGCGGTTCCGAGCAAGTCTGAGCAAGGAGGGGATTTGAGAGTTAGCTAGAAGGACCTGACTTTGAGAATGAGTTATTAACTGGCATCTGAGGGAGGATCAGGGGCTTTTTAAGGGCCTGTTAGATACTTGTATGGAGTTGTCTATAGTGGGCAGATTAGTCTGTGACTCAAAGTTACCTTGGACCCTGGCTGGTGTTGCTCAGCGGTTAGAGCATCAGTCCATAGACCAAAGTGTTGTCATGGGATTGATTCCGGGTCAAGGGAACATACCTGGGTTGGGGATTCAATCTCTGGCCTCAGTCAGGGTTGTGCCAGAGGTAACCAATTGATGTTTCTCTCTCTCTTCCTTTGTCCCTCCCACTCTATCTAAAACAATCAATGGGAAAATATCCTTGGGTGAGGATTAAAAAAAAATCACCTTGGAGCCTGGGCCAGTGTGGTTTATTTGGTTGGGTGTTGTCTTGTGCACCAAAGAGGTCACTGGTTTGATTCTTGGTCAGGGCACATGCCCAGGTTGTGGGCTCGCTACCTGGTGGGGGGTGTGTGGGAGGCAATTGATTGATGTCTCTCTTTCTCTCTTTTTCTCTCCCTTCCTCTCTCTCTAAAAATAAATAAAAAACAAAACAAAAAACCACCTTGGACTTTTTCTTCTCTCCGGGCCCATCCATCCCATCAGCTGCTAAGTCTTACCGTCTGCTTGACCCTTGTGTGGTCTCTTTTATTTACATCTTCTTTTCCATGCCCGTCTGATCATTCTCTCCATCCCCTGGGCCCCCTCCACTCTGTACCTGAGCGGAAGGTGGTCACCGTTTTGTGCTTCACTCCAACGAGCTGATTCTTCCGCGGCATCACTTTGATAAAAAGGCCACTTCACTCACAATATCCAGTGGCTCCCCATTGTCTACGGACATTCTCACACTCCTCAGCCAACTTTGCGAGCATTCTCTGCAACCCGTTGGGGCCACTACTGTTTGCTGTACAGACACATCCCACATTGTCTCGACTTGGAGCCTTTGTCCATGTGCTGCTGCTGGCCAGAGTGCCCCCTCCTCTGTCTCTCAGGGTCCGGCCCCCTTGCTATAAAAGCCTCAGTTGGAGCTGAATTAAGGGACTGAGCCTGTAGTATAAGCACTGTACTGTCTGTTGGCATTAGACCCACCCACCGAGACAGCGATGTCTCGTCACTGTGCCCTGGGCCGGGGCATTTGTGTGGAGACCAATGGCTGCTGGCTCCGGGTTTGGGAGGTAAAGTGCCTCCTCATGCTTAGTCACAGGATGTCGTGTGCCACTCCAGGTCTGGGAGTAACCGGAGACAGGAGATTATCTCGGAGCTGGTGGTGTCCTCTTCCCTGGTATGGGGCTGTGTTTTGAATTAAATTATTTTAGAAACAGATGGCCGACTGAGAATTTTTTTCTCCTTTGTTCTCAGTGAATTGAGTATTTAGTTTAGTTTGTTTTGGTTACTTCAAGTGTGCACAGGCTTGCTTTCCAGGTTGGTGGAGAGGACTGCGTTTTATTTGGGAGAGAAAAGAACAGAACAGAGTGGAGTATCTTCCGCTAATCGTACCACGCTTTCGAGCTGAACCAGCATTTTAATCTCCTTATCTCCTTACGCGAGAAAATCATGCAGAGAAACAGGGAGTCCCCAGCACAGAACCTGGGCTGATGTTTTACCTATAATAGTAGGCATTGTTGGAAGGCTTTGTGGGACCATTATTTCAGTATTGTTCAGTTGGAGTTTCTTTTCTGAAGTTACTCCTTAGTTCTCTTCATGTTTAGTGAAGTCACTATTTGTTAGGTGTCCTCATCTCAGGAGAAAGAAAGGGAAGGTGTGACTGATCATGAGGGATTTCTCTGGGGGAATTGAGCAAGTTTGAGATAGAATAGGACCCAGTTCTGTGCTCTGTGGAATGTTCTGGAGCTTGTGGCCCGGTTGCTGCAGAGGTGTGCATTTGATTAGCTGAAACAAGCCTTCCATTACTAATGCAGGGTGTTTCTCATTTGGGGGTACCCTGTCCCTTTCCGGGGAAGTCTTCACTGAGTGAGGGTCAGCCGGCTGCAGGGTTAGCCAGGCAGTGTGGCATGTGACCTCCGTGTGACCCGGGGGACACTCCCAGCTGGACTTGGGATTTTGAGGGAGTGCGCTATGAAGCAGGGAGTGGAGGGTCCATTGAGGTGTGCCGGCCCCAGTCCCAGCTTGGTGTCATCGGCGGACACTCCCAGCAGAGAGACCCCAGGGGGCTTCTCCGCAGCCTTGGCTGGTGATGGTGTTCTTGAACCTGAGCTGTCCTGTTCGTGTGGTGGACCCTCTGGTGTCCTCTCGGGCCCCCCTTCTGCATACATCGCCAGAGTCGTTTCCACTGCGAACAGAGAGCCCTGGGGGAGAAACCTTCCAGCATCAGTACGGGGCACACACATGCCTCGCCAGAGAAAGTCAGCACCGATGCCCTTTCTGCTGGTGCTCATTCCCAGGAACCCTGCGCCTTACTTGAGAAGAGGGAACTGAGGTCCAGGAGTGTGAAGTGAGTCACACGAGGTTGGCACTTGGGTAACTTGGGGCGCAGCAGGTGACACCCAGGCCTGCAGATGTTGTTTCCGATCATCTCTGCTCCACAGTGCCTCCACTTGGTGTCAGGGAAGGCACATGTCGTCCTGGTCACTAGAGCTGCCATAACAAAGTACCGCAGACCGTGTGGCTCCCACAGCAGAAATGTATTTTCTCATAGTTCCGGAGGCTGGAAGTCCAGGGTCCAGGTACCGGCCGGGTTGGTTTCTGGTGAGGCCTCTCCGCTTCCAGGTGGTGCTTTCTTGCCGTGTTCTTCCAGCCCTTTCTCTGCGCCAGCGGCCGAGGGAGCGAGCTCTGGTGTCTGTCTCTCCTCATGAGGGTGCCAGTTCACTGGCTCAGGGCCCATCCTCATGACCTCGTTTAACACTAACTACCTCCTAAAGGCCCGATCTCCAGATAGTCACACTGGGGGTTAGACCTTCAACATATAAGTTTTGGTGGTGGTGGTTGCGGGGGGCACAATTCATTCCATACCAGCTGTGAAACATGGCAACCTGGACATTTTAACATTGTCTGTGATGTAAGCAAAGTCGAGAATCATGGATGCCAAAGGAAGATTTCTACAAGAAGTTTTTACACAGCGTTGAGATCTTACAATATTGGGCATTGGCAGTTACCTGTCATTTGGCCCAAGGTTGATCCCCTTCTGTGCAGAGAGCTCCTCAGGGGCTGTTCTTTGGGGGAGTCCCCGGGGCTGACTGGCCTGAACTGCCGATTGGGGCACTGCAGTCAGACCGCAGTAGGACGTCGGGACATGCTTCCTGGCTGCGCTGTAGCGCCCGTGGCGGAGCCTGGCCACCTGCTTTCACGTCTGTGGGCAGCCTCCTCGCCCTGCTCCCCATGTGCATTTCACATGTCCCCCACTGCCCCGTGCACACGGCCCCAGGCCACCCGACCCCGATTCCCTCTTCACCGCGGATCTGTGCGACCGACCGCTCCCTGCGCTCAGCCTTTCCGTCTGTCCTCCAGCTGTGGATCAAGGGCCAGTTCCTCTCCAGATCCTGTTTCCTTCTTCTTTCTCAGCCCCCGGGCTCGTCACTTCTCCTTCGCATCTTCTGTTCCACTAGCATTGCTCCGGTCCAGCACTTTTCAAAGGAGGGTCCTGTACTCGCCTGAGAACTATCTATCTATCTATCTATCTGTCTGTCTATCTATCATCTATCTATCTTTATCACGTTTTTTTATTAATCCTCACCTGGGGATATTTTTCCATTGATTTTTAGAGAGAGTGGAAGGGAGGGAGGGAGGGGGAGAGAAAGAGAGAGAGAAACATTGATGTCGAGAGAGACACATCAATTGGTTGCCTCCTGCACAACCCTTACTGGGGCTGGGGATCGAGCCTTCAACCCAGGTACATGCCCTTGACTGGAGTCAAACCCGTGACCCTCTGGTCCACGGGCTGACGCTCTAACCACTGAGCAAAATGGCCAGGGCGCATTAGAATCATTATGGCATTGGTTCAAAGCACAGATTCCAAGACAACAAGAATAGCAGCCAACACAAGCACCCCCTGCCCCCGCCCACCCAGTTCCTGAGCCCCAGGTCCAGCCTACTGGATGAGAACCTGAATTATTTCAGCTTTTATTTCTAAAGAATTTTAGACATGTAGCAAAGTTGCAAAGTTAATATAGAATTCCCATATACTGTTTATTCAGCTCTCCCCAATATTAACTATGTAACCATAGCAGAGTCATCAAAACTCAGAAGGGAATGCTGGTACAATTCTATTAACTAGACTACAGACTTTATAGGATTTCACCAGTTTTCCCACATTTTCTTTTCATGTCACATTTGGTTGTCACATCTCTTTAAGTCTTTCTAGGCTGTGATAGTTCCTCAGTCTTTCCTTGTCTTTTATGACCTTGAGATCTTGGAGGAGTCAGGACTTTTAGAGACTGTCACTGGGTTTGTCTGATGTTTTCCCTTGGCTAGATTGATGTTTTGCATTTTTAGGAGCCTGTCTCTTTAATGAGCTCCTTGGTGATCCTTATCTATTGTCTGAGGACCAAAGAACCTTCCTTGGACCCTCCAGTTGTCATCTTATCCTTCCCTGCCCTCTACAACTAAACCTCTCAAAAAAGCTGTCCATAATCCCCACTTTGTCACCTGTCATTCACTCGTCAACCCATGGCAACCTGGCTTCTGCCCCACACGGCCAAAGACACCCTCTGTGACATCTAGGAGATGTTTCTCCATGGTCCTTTTCTTGGCCTCTCGGGGTCATTCCACACAGGTGAGCCCCAAACACCTTTGCTGTTTTCTTGTCGTCTCACCTTCCTGGTTTGCCCCTGCTTCTGGACCTTCTGCATTTTCTTTTCCAGGTTTCTCTCTCTTCGGGCACAGCTATCTGATTGCAAACTTGATAGTTCCATGTGGATTTTTCTAAAAAAAAAAAAATCTCAGGCTAGTGCTCCTCAAACTTTAACAGGCACGTGAATCTCCTGGGGATCTTGATAAAAGCAGTTTCTGACACAGTGGGGATCACTGGGCCCAAGAGGCTGCATTTCTGAGAAACTCCCAGGTGATGCTGATGGTCTGCAGGCCACCCTCTGCGTAACCACGTTCTAAAAAAAACAAAAAACCCACTCTAAGCCACCATCATCTCAAGTTTCAAGTACTGTGACCACATCACTGATCTCTGCACATTTCCTCTTGCCCTGTTAACCTGTTCTCCACACTGCAGCAGGAGGTGATGCTGTGTGATGAGCAAGTTAATAATAGGAAAAGAGCAAAGGAGGAGGCCAGACATTATAGTGCGTCATTTGGGCAACTTCACCAGGAAGAGTGGCCTATTCCCTGCGAAACACTGGGGGAAGGGATCCAACGAAGGGAAGATAGCAGCATGCCCCGTAAAGTTGGGGGGACTAGAGAAGGTATTTGCTTGTCAATCAAACCCGGGGACAGAGATGGTTGGCCAGAATGAGCCCCGGCAAGCAGGCAAAATTTGGGAATACATGATCCCCTAAACAAAGGAATTTGCTCTCTGGTTGCTTGACTCTTGGCTTGTGGGGGGCTCTTTAGCTCCTGCTTTCTTGCGTCCCCTATGGCCCATGGCCATGCGAACCCCTACATATAATAGTCTGCTCCAGGGAGCACAAGCTAAGCTGGCCTGATGCTGGACTGGACCCAACTCTCACATGGAAAGGCAGCTCTGGACACTGGCTCTGATTCTAGCTCTACTGAAGCCTCAGCCACAACTCTTCTATGACTGCACTAAGGGAAATGGGACTTTGGAAACCCAGGAGTGTAATTCCATGGAAATAAAGCTTTCTACTATACCTTATCCTCCCACGGGGGCCTCAGAAAACTCTTATTCCAGCAGTACACCAAGAACCCCGCCCACACGGACAGCTGGGAGAGCAAGCCCCTCTCCTATCCCTAACAGAGGGACTGTTAGAACCAGTATCCTGATTGTGTCAGTCTCGTGCTGTTTAATGCCTTCGATGACTTCCCATTGCGTCTACGATCTTGTTCATTGTCCTCAGAGTTGCGGCTTCCAAGCCTTGCATGTTCATCCTCTCCCTCCCTTGAGCCCCATCTTGGAGCTCTTTATCTTCCCTTCCGTTCCTTCCCAGACATCCTGGTCTCAGTTTTTTAGTGGGTTTCATTTCCAGTACTGCCTCCGCCCACCTCGCCCCACTGGAGTCTCGCACAGATCCCACGTCTTCTGCCCAGACTGTACTGCACAGTGAGCCGCAGACTTGGTTGGCACCCAAGATGAGATATGGACCTGAGACCAGAGTGTGAATCGCCCTCTCATGGAGCACGCTGCCTGCCTCAGCTGACAGTTTTACTGCACAACCTGCTATCTGAAGGCGCAGTGCATTGAGGTACATGCTGGCCCAAGTGCCTTACTTCAGCGCAGATCAATAACGGAACGTCTGGGCCCACTTTGAGTGGCACTGGTCTAGGACACTCTTGGTCATGTCCACACCCTGGGCCTGTATGCACACGCATGCTCACACACATGCGCACACACCTTTTTCCTCTAGGCACATTTGACTTTTTTTATTTTTTAAATATATTTTTATTGATTTATTTTTTTTTAGAGAGGAAGGGCAAGGGGGAGAGAGACAAACATTGATGAGAGAGAAACATTCATTGGCTGCCTCCTGCACACCCCATCCTGGGGATCAAGCCCACAACCTGGGCATGTGCCCTGACTGGGAATCAAACCTGTGACCTCCTGGTGCATGCGATGACGCTCAATCCACTGAGCCACACTGGCTGGGCAGCACATTTGACTTCAAATGAGAAAGGCAAAACCTTAAAACTTTTAGAAGAGACAATATAGGAGCATATGGTTATGCCTTTTAGTGTTGGGAAGAATTTCTCAAACCTTACACATACACACACGAATTTGCAAACAGTAACAGAAAAGATTGATAAATTTGACCATGTTAAAATCAAGAATTTCTGTTCATCCAAAGACCACATAAAGAGAATCAAACAAGAAACCACAAACTGAGAAGTTATAACTGACGTAGGATTAGGATCTCAAATTTATCAAGGATGTCTTTAAATCAGGAGGACAAAGATGGACAACCCACTAGCAACATGGGCAGTGGACTGCAAAGACAGAGAGGCCACATGAGCAGCCAGCAGATGGGAAAA
Organism: Molossus molossus; assembly: GCF_014108415.1. Taxonomy (NCBI): domain Eukaryota; kingdom Metazoa; phylum Chordata; class Mammalia; order Chiroptera; family Molossidae; genus Molossus; species Molossus molossus. Next base: position 100,757,570 of record NW_023425401.1, on the reverse strand, counting down.
GTTGCTCAGTCTGTTGCAATCAGGGAAATGCAAATTGTAACAATAAGGGTTTATACCAGGCAGATTAGGGGAAATGTGAAAGTTTTGGAGCTTGAAGTATTGGTGAGAATTTGCAGCAGTCAAAAGTGGGAGTGTAAATTGATTCAACTACTTTGAAAGATTATTTGGTATTATTTAGTCAAGTTGCAGCTGAACATATCCTTGGACCTGGCAGTTCAGTTCCATGCATGTGTGAATATCATACTTCACACATTAATGCACACCCATTCACCCACATGCATGCACACACACATATATGCAGGCAAATACACACACGTACGCAAGCATCTGTATACACATACACACATACATAATATACACTTATGTGTACCGGATATGGGTAAGAAGGTTCATATCAGAAATATTTGTAATAAAAATTGACAGTAGTCCAGCTGTCCATCAACAGTAGAGAGATAAACACATTTTGGTATATTCATACGGTGGCATTCATATCGAAGTGAAAATCATTGCAGTTACATGCAAAAAACACACACATAGATGCATCTAAAAAATATTGAGTGAAACAATAAGTTGCAGTAGAATACATGCAGTATAATTCCATTTTGATTAAGGTTGAGACTATATATTCTTGAAGGGATAGCCTGACGGGTGTGACTCAGTATATTGAGCATCGTCCCAGGGACTGAGAGGTCCTGATTTGAATCCTAGTCAGGGCACATGCCCGGGTTGCGGGCTCGATCCCCAGTAGGGGGTGTGCAGGAGGCAGCCAATCATGTATCTCTCTCACATTGACATGAGAGGGACACATCTACCAGTTGCCTGACCAGGGCTGGGGGGAACCACACCCGAGGAACGTGCCCTTGACCGGAATTGAACCCGAGACTCTTTGGTTCATGGGCTGACGCTCTAACCGTTGAGCCAAACTGGCCAGGGCTAAGTGTTCTTTATATTATTATCAATATTTTTGGTAAATAACATATTCTTTCTTTTTTATTTTTATTTTCCCCTCTACTCTACTCTTCTACATCCCCCGACTCCTCTTGTCCTCTGGTAATCACCACGTCGTCTGTGTTTGCGAGTTTGTTGTTTTTATTTTTGCTTAATCGCTTCATCTTTTTTTTTACCCAGCCTGCACCCCCCGCCCCCACAGTTGTCAGTCTGTTCTCTGTAATTTTATAACTAACTTTTCTTCCCTACTTGATAATAAAACCAGTATCAGCCAGAAGGAAGAGTAACCTAACCTGGTAGAAATATTAGGATACAGTTGGGGTGGGGGACAGACGGGGAAGAAAGACACCATTTTCTAAACCAGAAGAATGAAGAAACGGGGAAGGTGAGTTCACAATGGCACCTCTCGGAGGACAACCTGAGAACTGGAAGAAGAAAAGTTGCTAAAGACCAGCCAGAATGGTTTCCTGATCTGATCAGGGGCCTTGGGCTTTTAGTCATAGAAGTTCTCAGGGCTCTTGTGGTAGGGCTCACTATCCCCAGAGGGTGGAGATGACTCATCATGTTCTGTAAACGCCACAGTTTAGCAAAGAAGCAGAAATAATGGTTCTCTTTGAATTAAAGCTCTTTAGAGATTTTGGATGCGCTGTCCCTTGGGTTTCGCAGGCCAGCGCTCAGAGGGCGTTTGTTCTCCTGGTGCCCATGTCTGCAGCTGTGAGCCGTGTCCCCAGGTGGACGGTGGGGCCTCAGCTCAAAATGCCTTCAGTGACAACTGCGGGCGTGCTGGCAGCTACATTGTAACATCATGTTGTATGTTGCGATGTAATTTCTTCATTAACAATTTTAACGAAGTGGACTAATTTGAGTAAACTGGTGTGGCAGGAAGAGGGTTCAACCCTGAGAATTTAGGAACCTGCCCAGCCCGGGTGCTATTTTAAGCAATTCAACACAAACTCTCTGAGCCTCATTTGCAGTGGGAGGGATTGGCCCAGTCTTAAAGGCTTCATTCAGCTGGAGAAGTCTGGGATTCCATGACTGACAGTTATATTTAGGGAAGATTTTCAAATAGAAAAATATGACAAAAAATAGTTAAATAAAACACCAGATTAACTTGAATGTGTAACACCAACAAGTTCCTAGAGACAGCTAGACATCTCTCTGTCTTTATTTTTTAAAACTTTTGAAAAAATATTTTCTTTTAATTGATTTTAGAGAGAGGAAGGGAGAGGGAGAGAGAGAGATAGAAACATCGATGAGAGAGAACATCGATTGGCCGCCTCCTGCATGCCCCCCCCACTGGAGATTGGGTGCACAACTTGGGCATGTACCCTGATGGGGAATCGAACCTGTGACCCCTTGGTGCATGGGTTGACACTCAACTACTGAGCCACACTGACCGGACCCTCTGTTTTTTTAAAACCATTTTTATTTATTTATTTATTTATTTTTATCCTCATCCGAGGACATTTTTCCAATTTTTGTACAGATAGAGTGGGAGGGAGAGAGAGAGAGAGAGAGAGACATCGACGTGAAAGGGACACATCGAGTGGCTGCCACCCACACGACCAACCAGGGCCGGGGACAAACTGCAACTGAAGTACGTGCCCTTAGCGGGAACCGAACCCGGGTCTCTCCGGACCGCAGGCCAACGCTCTAACCGCTGAGCCAAACCGGCCAGGGCTAAAACCATTTTTAAAAAAGCTTTATTATATATAATATATGTAATATTTAATATTTAATATATAATTTAATATTATATATTAAAACATGTAATATAATATATACATAATGTATAATATGTAATAAAGCTTATTGTGCACAATAAAGCTTTTTAAAAACACTTTTAAAAATCTTTATTGTTGAAAGTATTCCTGATGTCCTCCTTTCCCCCCCTATTGATCTCCTCCTCCCCACTTCCACCCCCTCCTGCTTTCCCCAAACTGTTGTCTGTGTCCATTGGTTATGTGCATATAAGCTCTTTGGTTTGTCTTTTCCCAATCCTCCCACCCTCCTTTCCTCTGAGATTTGTCAGTCTTTTCCCTTTTTTCATGTCTCTGGATCTATTTAAATCAACAGCTTATTCTGTTCATGATATTCCACAAATAAGTGAGATCATGTGGTACTTGTCTTTCTCTGGTTGGCTTATTTCACTCAGTATAATACTCTCCAGGTCCCTCCATGTTGTCTCAAAGGATGAGATCTTTCTTTCTTACAGCTGCATAGTATTCCATTGTGTATATGTACCACAGCTTTTTTATCCACTCATCTACTGATGGGCACTTGGGCTGTTTCCAGATCTTAGCTATTGTAAATAGTGCTGCTATGAACATGGGGGTACATATATTCTTTCTGATTGGTGTTTCAGGCTTCTTAGGGTATATTCCTAGGAGTGGGATCACTGGGTCAAATGGCATTTCCATTTTTAATTTTTCGAGGAAACACCATATTGTTTTCTGTAGTGGCTGCATCAGTCTGCGTTCCCACCAGCAGTTGCTAGAGTCCCCTTTTCTCTACGTCCTTGTCAGCATTTGTTGTTTGAGGATTTGTTGATGGCAGCCATTCTGGCAGGTGTGAGGTGATATCTCATAGTCATTTTAATTTGCATCTTTCTGATGATTAGAGATGTTGAGCATTTTTTCATATGCCTTCTGGCCATTTGTATGTCCTCTTTGGAGCAGTGTCTATTTGGGTTCTCTGCCCATTTTCTAACTGGATTGTTTGGCTTCCTTTTGTTGAGTTGTATGAGTACTCTAGATATTTTGGATATTAACTTCTTATCCAGTGTATTGTTGGCAAATAGTTCTCCCAGAGAGTGAGTTCCCTTTTCGTTTTGATGCTGGTTTCTTTTGCTGTGTAGAAGGTTTTTAGTTTGATGTAGTCCCATTTATTAATTTTTTCCTTTGTTTCTCTTTACCTAGGTGATATATCAGTGAAAATTCTGCTACATAGTTGTCTGAGATTTTTCTGCCTACATTTTCTTCTAAGATTTTATGTTTTTACGAGTTAAGTTTAAGTCTTTTATTCATTTTGAGTTTATTCTTATGTAAGTTGGTGATCTAGTTTTATTTTTTTGCATTTACCTGTCCAATTTTCTCAACACCATTTGTTTTATTATTTTTTTAAAAAATTAATTTATTTTTGGTTCGGTTGTTTCTCCTTTCTCCCCCCAGACACCCTCCTCCTTATCCCACATGTGCTGCCCCCCCAAGCCAACACCATTTATTGAAGAGACTCTCTTTTTTCAATTGTATACTCTTGCCTCCTTTGTTGAATATTAATTGCACATGATGTCTTGGGTCGATTTCTGGGTTCTTTGTTCTGTTCCATTGATCTGTATGCCTGATCTTGTGCCAGTACCAGGCTGTTTTGATTGCAATGGCTTTGTAGTATAACTTGATATCTGCTATTGTAATTCTTCCAACTTTTTTCTTTTTTTTCAAGATTGCTGTGGCTATTCGGGGTTTTTTTGGTTCCATATAAACTTTTGGAGTATTTGTTGTAGATCTGTGAAATATGCTGTTGGTACTTTAATCGAGATTGAATTTAATCTGTAGATTGTTTTTGGGTAGTATGGACATTTTAATAATGTTGATTCTTTCAATCCATACACAAGGTATATGCTTCCACTTTTGTATATCTTCCTGTATTTCTTTTTGCAGTGTCCTGTAGTTTTCTGAGAACAGGTATTTTTCCTTCTTGGTTAAGTTTATTTCTAGGTATCTTATTTATTTAGTTTTTGCAATAGTAAAGGGATTGTTTTTTTAATTTCCCTATCTGAGTGTTCATTATTAGTGTATAAGAATGCCATCAATTTCTGAATGTTAATTAAAAACACTTTTAACAAATTATATATGTGTATATATAGCTTTTAAATATGCTTTATATATTTTAAATTAAAACATTAATTTTTTAAAATTGCAGCTGCCATTCAATAGTATATATATTTAAATATATATATATATATATATATATATTTTTTATCCTCACCCGAGGACACTTTTCCATATTTTGTTCGGATAGAGTGGGAGGGGGAGAGAGAGAGAGAAACATCAATGTGAAAGGGATACATTGAGTGGCTGCCACCCACATGACCCAACCAGGGCCAGGAACAAACTGCAACCAAGGTACATGCCCTTAGTGAGAACCGAACCCGGTTCTCTCTGGACCACAGGCTGACGCTCTAACCGCTGAGCCAAACCGGCCAAGGCGATTTAAAAATATTTTTAAGAGCAGTTTTAGGTTCACAGGAAAATTGAGGAAGAGGTGCAGAGATTCCCTGACCCCTCACATGCCGGGCCTCCTCTGTTATTAACATCGCCCATCAGAGTGGTATGTTTTTTATGCTCTGTGAACCTGCGTTGACACAGCACTGTCACCCAAAGTCCGTAGTTCATCTTAGGGGTCACTCTTGGTGTTGTGCATTCTGTGAGTTTGCCTTATGAATTTTTTTTTTTTAACATTTTTTTCCTTCATTGATTTTAGAGAGAGGGGAAGGGAGATGGAGAGAGATAGAAACATCAAGGAGAGAGAACATCGATTAGGCGTCTCCTGCAAGCCCCCCACTGGGGATCGGGCCCACAACCTGAGCATGTGTCCTGATCGGGAATTGAACTGGTGACCTCTTGGTGCATGGGTTGACGCTCAACCACTGAGCCACACCAGCGGGATGCCTTGTGAGTTTTTAGTCACTGTCACTCAGCATGGCGTGAGGGCATTTCCTGCTCTGTTACTCTGACACAGCCTGGCAGGGACCTTGCCCAGGGTGAGGTATAAAATAGGCACCCAGGCCCTGGCCGGTTTGGCTCAGTGGTTAGAGCGTTGACCCGCGGTCCAGAGAGACCCGGGTTCCGTTCCCGCTAAGGGCGCGTACCTCGGCTGCAGTTTGTCCCCGGCCCTGGTTGGTTGTGCGGGTGGCAGCCACTCGATGTGTCCCTTTTGTGTGGATGTTTCTCTCTCTCTCTCTACCTCTCTCCCCCTCCCACTCTATCTGAACAAAAAATGGAAAAATGTCCTCGGGTGAGGATAAAAAAAAATAGGCACCCAGTCAGCATGTGTTGTGCGGTCTACAAGGGAGAAAGTGTCTGAACACTTGCTGTTCAGAGTGTGGTTGCAGACCTGCCCCCCCACCCCCACCCCGGGAGCCACAGGAGAGCTGAGCACCCCCGGACCCCCTGGACAGCGCCTGCATGTAAACAAGGTTCCCGGTCATTTGTGTGCACGGGTATCTCCCAAGCCCGTTCCGTTCTCTGTCATCGCAGAGAGAACCTTTGGTGAACTGACGCTTGAGAGCTTGAAACTTGATCTCCAGGGCTTGAAATTAGAGTCCCCGAAGCCTTTTCTGCAGGGAGAGGGACTCACCTGGGTTTTCCAGCCTCTTCCAGAATTCATTCCAGAAGTGATTCCCCGTGGCATTGCCGCCGCTGTCTCTCCGGCGCTGGTGTCTCTCTCCTGGGGTTTGGCCAGATACAAAAACAGCATCACAGCTTGGCGCACCTCCTGTTTCCTAATTGGAAGTTTCAGAATTTTTCATGCTTTTAACCACTTTGTCTTCCCTGTGCCCTGTCCTTTGAAGACAGAGTTTATCGAATTCTAATTTACATCAGATACTTGAGCTCATAAATTAGCCACGAAGTGGTGCTTTTCTTTGTTATTTTATCTCTTGCAGTCTTCTGGTGCACTTATAAATATGTTTCTGATTCATTTAGAAAGAAATTTCACTCCCTGTTCTTATGTATCAAAAATAAATTGTCTCATAGCAGTTTTAAAACAGACACATAAATGGTTTATCCTTAGGAAAACGTTCCAGTCTGTCTGCTACGCGGTTGGATAGAATGTTGATTTCATGACTTCGTAAATGTATTAACTCTTTAACCTTTACTGTAGAAAAGAACAGCTGCCACTTTCCTTGTGTAAAGTATCATGTTTGCTCTTATGTACGCCGGAAATGTGACAGGTACATGGTAAAAACACACAGACGAGACCTCCTGGAGCCAGGTTGTGCAGAAGACAACGGATGCTGAGTAATATTGCTGTGAAACAACTTAAAACCTGTAGGAAATGGCCCGGCCAGTGTGGCTCAGTGGTTGAGTGTCAACCCATGCACCAAGAGGTCGCTGGTTTGGTTCCCGGTCAGGGCACACGCCCAAGTTATGAGCCAAATCCCCAGTGGGGGGCATGCAGGAGGTGGCCAGTTGATGTTCTCTCTCATTGATGTTTCTACCTCTTTCTCCCGCTCCCGTCCTCTCTCTCTAAAATCAGTAAAGAAAAAAAAAAAAGTTTGTAGGAAGTGGTTTTCTTCGTTTATTGTTCATTTAAAAATTTTTTTAAATTGATTTTTAGAGAGAAAGGAAGAGAGACGGAGAGAGATAGAAACATCGATGAGAGAGAACATCGATTGGCTGCCTCCTGCATGCCCCCCACTGGGGATCAGGCGGACAACCTGGGCATGTGCCCTGACCGAGAATCGAACCAGTGACCTCTCAGTGCATGGGTCGATGCTCAACCACTGAGCCACACCGGCCGGGCTGTTGTTCATTTTCAAAAGACATTATGTAGAGAGGAATAAGACCCTTCAAAGTAAGCAGTTTTTATCTGGTGTAAATTTGTGACTTTCACATACTAATGGAACCAACTAGATATATTTTACCTATATAAATATATGGCTAAAAATTATTTTAAAATTTTAGTACATATACACAAAATCTATTCACAGAATTTTGTCTTCACTCTTGATTTCCACCTCTGCTAGTGAGTCACCTTAGGATGCCCTCCTTCAGCTTCTGTGTAATTGTAGTAAGCTATTTTAATTCTGTATTATGTTTTATAACCTCACAAATTACAGAGCATTATTGTTCCTTTATACCCTCGGAATTTGTTTAGATTTAACCATACTACCTTTATCATTTATTTATTCTCTATTCCTTTTTCTCAGATCTTCCTTCTGGGATAATTAATTACCTTTCCTCTTGAAGTATGGCAGGTTCTCACATAACATTGTTTTGTTCAATGTTTGTCGTTTTGTTACAATGTTGGTGAGGTGCTGTAGGAATTTAACTCTTGTTCATATCAATTAGCCTATGGTAAAGTTGATACATTGTTTTGCTTAAAGCTGCAGTACCTATCAGAGATGTTGAGGATTGTTAATAGACGTCTCTACTGAAGGTCTTCTGTTGGTATAACCACTTTTTGCTGATCTGAAGTGGTCTTTATTTTAACGAATAGGAGTGATGCTGTTTGTTCGATCTAAGCTGTCTGCATGAGGCTCACAGTGTAATGAGCCGACAGTTGATTTTAGTGGGCATGATAAGTGGGTGATCGTAGAAGCTAGGGAGGGGTACTGACCCAACCTGAGGAGGGAGGTGGTACCTGTGCTGCATCTGCAGGACCCGTAGGCATCACCCGGGTGTAGAGCCAAGGCCTTCCAGGCAGAGGGACAGGAATGTGCAAAGGCTGAGCCAGAGAGGCTTTGGGTTCAGGAAATTAAAGGTAGCCTATTTGGCCAGAGCATAGTTGGGAAGGCATGAGACTGGAGCAGGGAGTGCGAGGTCGCCTGAGGCCTTAGCGTGGAAGGCCATCTGACCAGGAACCTGTTGAGCTCTCTTACTGGGGAGTGAGGGATGCAGTCCGAGTTGCCTTGTCCATTTCTATGCAAGCGAGAGAGCGTGGGCTTGGGCGTTCCGGCGGCTGGCATTCAGAGTCCAGCCCCACGCCCGTCCGGGTGAGCATGTCGTTGGTTTAGTTACCTTCTCTGCACTTCTCTTTCTCCTGTGATGAACGTGGGAGAATGCACTCGACAGCGTCCCCCGGCCTCCCCCGTTCCCGTATGCTGTGGGGACGTCAGCAGAGAAGAGGAAAGTGCCCTTCTGTGCACGCACAGGCGTGGGTAAAGCTGGAGCCCAGACCTGTGACTGCTGGCAGATGCCACCCTGACAGCCATGCTGGCAGTGTCTGGCTTCCCACGAGCCGCTGAACTTCCATGAATTGTGGATGTTCACAATGAGTGGGTATTGGTTGAAAGAGTAAAATTTTATATCTGAATCACAACGTGAGCAGCGTGCCTTGCGTGGCCGGCAGCTGACCTGGCTTTTGTTTGCTTTGCAGACGAGCTGTCTTCGGAAGGGCCCCGCCTTTCTCCCTCCTCCCCGGAGCTCGGGCACAGCCCTGCACACGTGGCCTTAACAGAAACCGCCCCAGGGTCCCCGCAGAGCCGTGCTCTCCACGTCATGTCATCTCCCTCCGCCGCGACTTTTGATACAGCCTTTTCCAACCAAGGAACACTGACCCAAAGTCCAACGGATCACAGCATCTTTGTGGCAAGTTCCGTGTCAGTGACGAGCAACGAGGTGGTCATAGATGACGATGAAATGGATAACTTTTTGCCAGAAACTCCGTGGGCCACCTCCCACGTGGTTTCTCCGATTCAGTACACCACCGTGGGCCCACGGGAGCTGCCCGAGGAGACATCAGGCCCCGTGCTGACACCATCGCTGCCCATGATTTCGTCCCAAGATGAAGAAGTGACATCACCCTGGCGAGACACCGTGCAACCCACAACCCGCGCCGAGTCCCCCAGGCATTTCAGTGCTTCGTGGTCACCTTCTCTCACTTCCAAGGGCATGACTCCAACTCCTAGTAGGAATTTGGTGCTTTATCTGACTGACCCTTCTGGGCACTCATCAAGCAGGACTTTGCTGGAGATCGTGGCTTCAGGGACAGAGGGTGCAGAGACCCTCCTTTTTAGCTCGACGTCCTCAGTGCCTCAGCCATTAGGCAATGGCATCACTCAACAGCCATTTCCCGCCTCCGGCGAGGTCTCAGCACCTCCCGAGGATGTTCTGGCTCCAGGTACAGACAGATACCCCGATGCGACCACTGCTTTGCATTGGAGTCTGGAAGAAACCCTCTGCCCAGGACCGTCTCCTACGGCAGCTGCGTCGCACAGAGCCCTTGCTTCCAGAAGCAGCGGCAGCAGCCTGCATCCGGCTCTGTTTTCCACCCCTCTCGCGTTCGTGTCCTTTTCTTCTCAATCAGCGGATGTTTCGTCTAACCCCGTTCGTCCCAGCAGCTCCCAGGAGGCAGCAGAATTGCCTGGCAGCTCCGTGGTCCCAAGTCAGGTGGACGCCACTCACGTCTGGAGCCCGGGGTCTCCACTGAGACCGTCCACGTGGTGCGTGACCTGCGCTGTGGCGTCACCGCGGCACGTTCTGCCCACGAGCCTCCCGGAGAAGGACGTGGGATCAGGGGACGGTGCTGAGACCATGACCGTGTGGGAAGCGAGCAGCATCGCGCCACCGAGCGGCGTGGTAGCGGACGTCTCTGACTTCGAGGAGGAGCCTCGAGAATACAATCTGCTTTTCCCCTCGAGACCAGTAGTTCCACTGTCTTCGCGACCCGTGGAAATCTCAGAAACGGGCCTCGGCCTTTCTGTCGAGGTGGACGCGAGCAGCGTCACGATCACACGAGTGTATCCTTCCCACGGCCGCCTGTCCCCGCCGGGGCCACTTGATACCGTTTCCTCTGGCTCCTGCTGTGTCGCTGAAACTCAAGTAACGCCACCCCGGGTGACAGCTGTGCCTCCTCTGGTCATCACCCGTGTTCTCCTTGACTCATCTTTCTCTGTCACAGCCGACGAACACACGCCGTCACTTGCTGCCAGCGTCCCAACTCTTTTTACGTCTTACGGTTTGGATCCGTCGGTGGAACCTGCCAGTTTTCCCCCAGAAACCAGCATTGTTTTGCAGTTTGCTTCCAGCTCTTTCTCAACCCCGCCACTGGGGTTCAGCAGCTCGGCCCCCTCCTCTCCCGGAGGACTTGCGTTTCCATCTCCGGTGTCAAGTGACCTGTCCAGCTTCATTGCTCAGGCCTTTTCCACTTCGGGCGAGACACCTGCACTGTCTGACGTGCTCAGTCTGTCGTCACCGCAGCCTTCTGTCCCTAATTCCACCAAGCTCGACTTTCCTGCGCTCGGGCCGCGTTCAGACCTTCCTTTAAACGCGTCTGCGTTCCTGCCTCACCACTCTGAGGTGTCCTCGCCGTCAGGCCTCTACTCGGAGTCTCTCCAGGTCTCCGAAGCAGCAGCAGTTTCACTGACAGATGCTGAAGCTCATTTTACCTCAACTTTCACGGCAACTACCTCCTGTTCTGAGTTTTCACTCATGTCCCATGACTCTGCAGTCCCCACCCTGGCGCCGTCCAGGTCGGAGCCCACCCTTGACGTTTGGACTGCGGGGACTCACTTCACGTCACTTCTGACTGCTTTTCACACAACACCCACCTTAATGGAATCATCTCTGTCTTCAACTCCAGCGCCTTTCGACGGTGGTATCAGTGCCATGGGTGATCACGGGTCCGTCTTATCCTCCTTCTCCGAGGTTGTTCCTTTCACTGCAGTATTGGTCACCGCTGGGTCCCCGGCGTCAGCATCCTCATCTCTTTCTGAAGGGGTCCCCTCCCCTGCACCTACAGAGCCAATATCTGTGAGCCCCTCGTTCACACCCACAGACCTACTGATGAACACCCCTGAGCTGAGCACATCTCACCCCAGCCCTGCCCCTGACGTCATCCCGGACAGCGTCCCTGAGGGCCAGGTTCCCCACCAGAGCAGCGGGGCCCTGCCCTCGCCACCCCTCCATCCCGCGTCCACCTCCGCTCCTGAAGCAGCGGTCACTGCTCCGGCGGTCATCACCACCAAGCCGCCGTATGTGTGTGACATCACGGTGCCCGATGCCTATTTGATCACAACCGGTAAGGCCCTGCGGTGTCATCTCTCTTGTTTGGGGTGGTCTTTCTGAGGTGCTGTTTGAAGTGCTCACGTGATATGGGGCATCGTGGCAAAGGCCCCGAGGTCCCCTGGGTTCGTAATCCTCACTGCCTTGCTGATCACCTGGGAGTTCTCCAGACAGTTCCTTAGCCTCGCTGAGCCTCAGTTTCCTCCACGCTGGCACCCACTTCATTGTAAAGATTTAAAGGCTTTAATGCATATAAAGTGCTCAAGCCAGTGCCTGGTGTATGAAGAGCACCCAGTGTTACTTCATAGTGGTTTGTAGTAGCAATAAGAATACATAAAAGATTTAAACGGGCTTTAGAAGCTTTTGCTAGGATGTGCGTCTTTGGCACCCATAACCCAGTGGGTGCTTAGAAGACGTGGTTGAAGCAGTCCTGTGTGACCGGCCAACACACGGTATCTCCCCGCGCAGCTGCCTGTCACGTGACACCGGAGGATGTTTGCTGCCGTGTTTCTGCCACTCCAGTGACTGTGGCTTGTGTGATAAGGCTCTGCGCTTGTTCTTCATGAGATATGACAGGCACACATGAAGTCTTGCGACTCGTGCCTGTGTACTTATATACGACCCGTTGATGAGCAGCCTGGCGGTGTGTGTGGATTTTGATGGGGATGAGGGGTAGACACGAACAGAGGGGAGGAAGACAGCAGGAGAGGTAGAGGAGGAATGGCGTGGACATGGAAGGGAGGCACAAGGAAAGGTGGAGGTGGGGGAGGAGAAGGAGAACATCTTGGTCTTGGTTCTCCATGCCAAGTGACGTCAGCCATGTGTCCTCCGCTTACCATGGGGGTGCTGCGACCCTCCCAGGGAGTTGGGAGCAGCTGAAGCCTTTGCTCTCCCAGCTCCACCCTCCCCATTTGTTAATGCGCGTGACAAGTAGTCATGGAGCTCTGAGTATGTGTGAAGTGCTTCTAGAAGCTTCCCGGGATATAGATGAATGACACGGTCCCGTCCCTCAAGGCGCTTCTAGTCCAGGAGGGCGGAAGCTGAGCCGTGTTTTCTCGGCAGCTGTGTTGAGGGGTTGAAGCAGAGTTCTCTGAGAGTGAATGAGGGTGATCAGGGTTTGGAAGGTTGTGCGTTGGAGGTCTCGTTCACGGATGAGTGCCAGGCTGTCAACTGGAGATGGAAGGAAGTGTCCCAGATTGAGGGTGTGAACACAGGTGGAGAGGCTGGACAGATGGGGACATTCAGTTCGGCTGTAAGTAGACTATGTAATGGGAGGAGGTAATTATGCAGGAAAGGAGGTTGGGACGAAGCAGTGAACTTTCATCTTGGGGATTACAGCAGTTCAGAGGAGAGAGAAAAGAATTTCTAACAGACAAGATACTTTTCTTCCTTCCTACAGAATTGTTACACAGTAGCTACAAAGCGGCCAGTTACAATAAACTTATTAAAAGAACTACTGAAAGCTTCTTTATCTGGGCTTCTATGACATTTATGACACTTATGGTTATAATGTATCTTTTAGAATTTAACATTCTATAAATAATTAGAAACCATTTTAGAAGTATCTCTAAAAATATCAAATATATGTAGTATATATAACATACATTTAATGAGTTTAATATCCTTTGCTAGGGATCATTGTATTTTTAATAGTGTCTTGGGGTAAAATTCACCCATTGTAAATGTACACTTCAAGTTTTAGTAAATGTGCAGAAGTATCCATACTGTTACTTTCATATAGGAAGTATCTTATTTTGAATCTTCATTTACATTTTGACCTTTTTAAAAAAATATTAATTTTTTTAGAAAGGAATGGGGAGGAAGAGAGAGAGAAACATCAATATGAGAGAAAAACTCTGATTGGCCGCCTCCTGCACACCCCACCGGGGATCAGGCCCACAACCCAGGCATGTGCCCTGACCGGGAATGGAACTGGGACCGCTCAGTCCATGGGATGATGCTCAATCCACTGAGCCACATGGGCTGGGTGAGACCTTGGGGTTTTTGTTGTTGTTTTTTTGGTAACTATGGATCAGAGAAAAAGAAGGTTGGGTGATTCTTTGTCCTCTGAAAGGGTTTTTTATAGGGAGCTCCGTAATAAAAGTGAGAGTGTTCTCCTTTGATCCGTGATGGGTTCTTAGGAAGGCACTGGCCACACGTACCCAGTATGGGGTGAGGCTGCCTTCACCCAGAGCTGGCCTGCCCCCAGGCCTCTCACCCCTCTTGCTCTGGGGAAACCCTAGCTATTTGGAGAGACCATAGGTATTTGTTGACGATCCTTTCTTCCCAAAGATTCTTGGACTCATATCCCAATGTTGCAGTTTTAGATCTTACTCTGATTAATTCAAGAAGGTGGAGGTTATGGTGGTGGGTCACAGAGACCATTCAGAGTAATACAGCAGGACCTCGGTAATGTCATTTTGATAGGACATTTATGAGATGCTGAAGGAACTTGACCCTTGTTGCACATGAGAACTCCATGCTCTCTGTCCCCTGCCTGGGGCACCAGGTGATCCCTGGTCTCCCCCGCCGAGGCAGAGTCGAGGGTTTCCGCAGCATGTCGAGCTGATGCTGTGCATGGCTGACCTGGTACCGTCAAGCTGTTCTTACCTCGTTGGGGCCTTATTTACAGAGCAGGGTTTGGAGCCGCTGCCCCGGTTTGGCCCGGCACAGGCTCTGTCTGCCCTGGGGTCCAGAAGTGTGGTGCCTGTGTTAGCCTCAAGCCACTGACCTGCACGTGCTTGAACTTGCAGTGCTGGCCAGGAGAGCCGTGCAGGAGTACATCATCACGGCCATCAAGGAGGTGCTGAGAAGCCACTTCAACCGCGCGGTGGAGCTCAAGGTGGGTCCCTGCGGCGTGGAGTCTGCGGCGGGAGCCCAGGCGGAGGCCCAGTGTAGTTGGTCACGGAGCGTTCTCTTCCCTTCCGTCCCCTGGTGAACACCATTTCAGCCTTTGGATCTCCACTCAAGTGTCACGTCGTCAGGGAAGCCCTTCCTGACCCCAGACTGGGCCAGGTTTAGCCCTCCGGAGGATGTGTTGGCAGAGTGGGAGCCAAGGGGCTCCAAGACCAGGGTTTAGGGCGATGACCCGCATGATTGTGCCGCTCTTGATTTCCATGAAAGGACTCAGATTCGAGTTTAAATTAGACTTTAGAGACGGTGCATATGCATGTTTCTGTACGTTCAATGAATTAGAGATAGATCTCCAGATGTTTTATGGTAGACACTGTGCCAATGCCTCCTCTCCCCCTTGAGCTCAGAAGCCACGCTTAGACCCCTCCCTTCCCCAGGGGGAGCCGCGAGCCCCATGTGGCACCTGAGCGTGTGAAATGGGGTTCGTCTGAATTGAGGTGGGCTGCCAGTGCCCAATACACACTGGATTTTAAAGTCTTAGTGAAGAAAAGAATGTAAAATATCCCACTAGTAATTTACATAGAAATGATGTCAGGTATATTGGGTTAAGTAAAATGTCTGTAAAATTAATGTCACCCGTTTCTTTTTGCTTTTTAATGTGACTCCCAGAAATTGTATACTTGCATATGGAGCTCACCTATTTCTTTTGGACAACACTGCTCAGTAGAGTAACTGTTTCCTTATATGTGGGTTAAATACAGCAAACATCTCGAATTCTGCATAACTTCTTATTCAGTTCACATTGTTGGCTATTCTTTCTCGCTGTCCTTGCTCTTGTAATTTTGTGCTGTTTTCAAGAAGGATAGCAGATGTGTAGAAGTACCTACTAAAATAAAATTTTGACCGTGAAGCACTGGTCCTTCTTTTAAAACTAGCTATTTAGCCCTGGCTGGTTTGGTTTAGCAGTTAGATGGTCAGCCTGAGGATTGAAGGGCCTCAGGTTAGATTCCTGGTCAAGAACACATACCTGGGTTTTAAGTTCAATCCCTGGTTGGGGTCATGCAGGAGGCAACCAGTCAATATGTCTCTCTCACATCGATGTCCCTCCCTCCCTCCCTCCCTCCCTCCCTCCCTCCCTCCCTCCCTCTCTATCTAAAAATATCAATGGAAAAATATCTCTGAGTGAGGATTAACAGAAACAAACAAATAAATAAAATAAAACTAGCTATATTTATTTTTATACCTTTATTATTTTTATTTTTTTTCAAAAATTTTTTTCTTTATTGATTTTAGGGAGAGAGGAAGGGAGAGGGAGAGAGAGAGAGAGAAACATCGATGAGAGAGATCATCAATTTGGCCACTTCCTGCACGCCACCCACTGGGGGATCTGACCCACAACCTGGGCATGTGCCCTGACCTGGAATTGAACCAGTGACCTCTTGGTGCATGGGTCAATGCTCATCCACTGAGTCACACCGGCCAGGCTACTTTATTATTTTCTACTCAGTACAACTTCCTGTTCACTTGGTTGATGGTAATTTTGATTCAGTAGTTTGGTAATTATTATCTTTTGTCTCTTTTATTTTCATAGGTTTATGAACTATTCGCTGACTTCACTTTTCTGGTAACATCTGGTCCTTTTGTTTACACGGCGATATCAGTCATAAATGTGCTTATAAATAGTAAACTTGTACGTGACCAAACTCCTTTAATCCTGGCTGTGAAACCTTCCTTCCTGGTGCCGGAGTCCAGGTTCCAAGTCCAAACGGGTGAGAACACTGACCATAGTTGTTTTGACTTGTAAATAGAGGTTCACGTTCTTTTTAAAAATGTTTGTAAAAAAAAAAAAAAAAAAGAGATGAAAGATTTATACAATCTGAAGAGAAACCTGAGTATAAATGTTTGTAAAACATTTAGGGAGGATTTTAAAAAAATGTACTTAAATCTTCAAAAACTTTATAGTTATACAAAAGTACGCAGAGTAGTTTCATGAACCCTTTACCTAGTGTACAGTTTCAACAACTGTCAACACCTTGCTACCTCTACACCCCCACTACAGCCCCTCCTCTCATATTACTTTGTTTTCTGTTTGTTTCTTCATTAAATGTATCGAGGTGACTTTAGTTACTGAAGTTACATAGGTTTCTGGTGTACATTTCAATGATACATGTCTGTATACTGCACTGTGTGCCCACCACCCAAAGTCAAGTCTTTTCTCATCACATATTTGACCCCTTTATCCTTTACTATCCCCACCCCCTTTCCATCTGGTACCCTCCACACTATTGTCTGTCTGTGAGGTTTTTTTGGTTTGTTCTTCTTGTTTGTTCATTTGTTCCTTTCAGTTTTATATTCATGTGAGTGAAATCATGGTTCTCGACTTTTTCGGTCAGACTTATTTCTGAAATACTACCACTTGTGACAACGTGGATTGATCTTGAGAATATCTCATGTTATTTTGATATGACATGATATCATCTCATTCATAAATATTTTAGCCTGTGTCCCTAAAAGATAAGGATTATTAAACATATATACACACATACGTGTACATACACATATATACACGTATCCATATATGCATGCATGCATACAAATATTTCTTCCAATATCATCATACCCCCTAAAATTCATAGTAATTCTTTACTATCATATTTAACTTTTTATTACAGACATTATTTAAACATACAGAAATAGAATAACATATTAAGCCCACATATGCTCATCACGAAGTTTAAACAATTATGAACATTTTCCCAATTTTGTTTTATCTAACTCCCACACAGCTTTTTGAGGAACGCTAGCGTGTTTTACAGCAATACCAGATATCATGTCATTTCACCCATAAATATTTCTCTAATTGATATATTGGAAATAGTTTAGTCAGTTGTTAAGTATTTTCCCATTTAAAAATGATAATGTCTGCCCGGCCGGGTGGCTCAGTGGATTGAGTGTCGCCCCATGGACTGAGAGGTCCTGGTTTGATTCCCGGTCAGGGCACATGCCTGGGTTATGGGCTTGATTCCAGTGGGGCGTGTGCAGGAAGCAGCCAATTGATGTTTCTCCCTCACATCAATGTTTCTCTCTCTCCCTAAAACATCAATAAAAACATATTAAAAAAAAAATAACATCACCTTTACATTGCATGTTTTCATCTGGTGCAGAGATAGATACTTTCTACATTTTCATGATACAGACATAAAAAATGATACAGCATAGAACTGAATCCTGTTCATGGATGAAGTAGGTGGTTTTGGTACTGTTTCTCCCTCTCCTTATTCCTCGATAATGAAGAAACGCCTCGTTCACGGGCCGTGATTGCTGTCTTTCTTTCAGTCCTTCAGTTTGTGCCTCCGAGCGTGGACACCGGCTTCTGCACCTTCACCCAGCGCATCGAGAAAGGCCTGATGACGGCGCTCGCTGAAGTGCGGAAGCACCGCCAGGGCGCCTATAACCTCACGGTGCAGGTGAGCGGGGCGCCCGATGCAGAACGGACGCCTCGGCCTTTCCGGAGGAGCCGGTTTCATAATGTCGACGGTGCACGTAACGCTCGCTGATTCCCTCCAGTGGAGGAGATCCCCTTCGCGTGGGTCAGGGTTGATCTCTTTCCCTGGCATTGGAGCAGGATCACCAGGGAGCTCAGCTGCGATGCGCTGAGGAGAGATGATCATCTGCAGGAAATTCAAGAATGTTCTTAAAAGGACCCATACCCAGCCCTGGCTGGTTTGGCCCAGTGGTTAGAGTGTCAGTCTGTGGAACAAAGGGTTGTGAGTTCGAATACCAGTCAAGGGCATGTATGTGGGTTGCAGGTTTAATCCCTGGCCTCGGTTGGGGTGGTGCAGGAGGCAACCGATTGATGTGTCTCTCTCACATCGATGTTTCTCTCTCTCCCCCTCCCTTCCACTCTATCTAAAAACCAATGCAAAAATATCCTCGGCTGAGGATTAACAACAGCAACAAAAAGGAACCATATGCAGTGTGGGGAATGCCTAAATACACAGTTCTTTTGTTTTATGGGATACCATGAAAGGTCGTGCTTCACTCTGAACAGAGGGAATACAGCTACTAATCAAAGAACAGGTTTTGTCTGTATTGTATGGAAACTGCCGATGTTTTTATATTTCTTTGATATTTTTTCTTCCATATGCTTTGTTTTCTTTCTGGAATTCGTAAGAAATAGATTTTGGTGCTCCTAGATTCACTTTCGTATTTCGTATATTTTTAATCTCTTTTATAATTCCCTATTCTTACAGATTTTTCTAATCTTTGTCTTCCAGGTCATTAATTGACTCTTCAGCTGTGTTTAGTACGTTACTCAATCCCTCTGTTGAATTTTCTTTTAGCCATCACTTTTTCCATTATTCTTTGCTCCTTTTTTATTGCACTTTTCTGCAGTGATGCAGGATTATCTTGCGTGAGGATGTACTATCGCCTTGAAAGTCTCTAATGGACATTAGAGTTTTTTTTTTTAAGGTTGTCTTCTCTTTCCTAAGTTATCTCTATTTTCTCTGCAGCCATTGTACTGTGTCGATTTTGGTCCTTTGCTTTCGTGCTATTAGTTTTCTACAAATGCCTGGGACCGTTGATTGGCTGGTGTTAGGAGTGAAGGAGCAGGTCATTGACTTTGGCAGCTCATTCGGCTTTCCCCTTCAGCTGTCGAGTCTGTTTCCACGTCAGCCTTGTGTCCTGATGGGACATTCAGTGGAACACTGGGCACCTGGCAGACTATCAGCGGTGAGCTTCTCTCCGGGGCTGTGAGCGGGCAGAGACAGGCAGACCGGGACCCCTGTCCCCAGTGCGAGATGAGGAGGTCAAGCCTGGGATGGAGCACAAGCTGCTTTTTTCATTCATTTTCTCTCCTCCTCTGTCTCTGGTAAACAGTCTCTACCCACCTGCTCGCTTAGGGACGAAACCTGCAGTACATCTCTTGGTCTTCTCAGGCAGGGAGTTCACTGTCCTCAGGGAGCCGTGCTCCGGGCTGTTCTGGGTGGAGGGTGGTGTGGTGGCCGTTAGCACCTCTGTGTTGCTCCGGGTGTGGCCGTCAGAAAGGGAAAGGGAGGAACTTGGCTGGGCTCCTGGGCACACCGCCTTTGCTTGATTATGGCTGTGGAGCTCGCCTGGGCCGCTCTGGAGAATGGCCCCACTGTGGTCTCTGCCTGTGGGCTCTGGGCCTTGGCCCCCCGTTCTCGTTTCTATCCACATGATTTCATCCTCCCTCTGTTTGCCAGAAATTCGACAGCATCTCAGGGTTTCTTCCATTCTCAGTGCTGTTGTAGACTTGTTCCTCTTTGTTCAACTTCATTGTTCTTTCTGTGGCATCTAGGAGGGGAGGGGGAGGGGAGAGGCTATAGATACATGTGCTCAGTTCATCACTTAGTGTAAAAAAAAATTTGCAATAACCTGAGGATTTAAAGTTGCAAAAGGGAACCAGGTCATTGAAGCCATTGCTTTTCCTTTAAAAATGTTCCTTCTTTTTTTAAAAATCCTCACCCAAGGATATGTTTATTGATTTGAGGGGGAGAGAGAGAGAGAAACATTGATGAGAGAGAAACATTGCTCGGTTGCCTCCTGTACACCCCCTGACTGGGGATCAAACCCGCAACCTTTAGGTGTATGGGATGATGCTCCAACCAACAGAGCCACATGGCTGGGGCTAAAAATGTTGCCTCTTTTTTTTTTTATCCTCACCCAAGGACATTTTTTAATTTATCTTCAGATAGAGTGGGAGGGAGAGAAGGAGGAAGACAGAGAGAGAGAGAAACATCGATGTGAGAGAGACACATCGACTGGTTGCCACCCACACAACCCTACTGGGGCTGAGGACAAACTGCAACCGAGGGACGTGCCCTTAGTGGGAACTGAACCCGGGACTCTCTGGTCCGCAGGCCGACGCTCTAACCGCTGGGCCAAACCGGCCAGGGTATTGTTCCCTCATTTTAAGAAATACCAGAGAGAGATAGAAATCATAGTCAGAATTTCAGCGGAATGTTTTCATTTATGTTAGAAGCTGACTCCGACTTCCTTCTTTCAGATCCTGAATATCACCGTGGGTTCTTCCAGGGGGGCGCCTCGCCGGGGCCCCGTGAATATCGTCTTTGCTGTTAGAGGCCCGCAGGAGTTTTGGAACGGCACCCAAGTGAGCGAGCTGCTCAGGAACCTGAGCGAGGTGGAGTTCAGTTTCTACCTGGGGTACCCGGTGCTCCAGATCGCGGAACGTGAGTACGGCTCCCGGCCAGTGCGGGGAACGCGGCCCTGAGCCTTCGTCGGTGGACCTGTTTCCCTCCAGTGACATACTTAGCTGAAGTCCAGAATAAAAATCAGATGAAATTGGAACTTCTCAGAGTCAAGCTAGGGTGCACCTCCAGACCCTCCTCACCCACTGGGCCTCAGTTTGTTCTCTTATCTGAGGAAAGGGGTGTGACGAAAGACTACACCAGTTCTGGAAAAGGGGGAGGGGGCAGAGAGCATATCTGTGGTTGCCAGGGGTGAAGGTGGAGGAAAGCCAGACCACAAGAGAGCGGCAGAGGCCGTTTCGGGGGCGATGAGATTGTTGTTCTGTGTCTTTATTGTGGTGCTGGTTCCAGGGATCTAGGCATTTGTCAAAATCTATAAAACTAGCCCCCCAAAAGAGTGAATTTTATTTTGTGTACACTTAAAAAAAGAATGATTACTAAAGACAAACAAAACCTTTCTCCCCGGCAATGAGATTCACGGTGCAGATGAGTGGGATGGGAGAAGCACTTACTTCAAGCACCCAGTAGGTGCCCGCGTTGAAGTCAGGCCCCCTCTGGCCCCCCCAGAATCAAGGTACAGCTAAATGGTCTAATGATTCTTAATGTATGTGCTGTGCTGTTAATGAAATGACAAGAATCACTTGTCAAGTGAAGCCGTAGACGAGGCTAAAATCATTATTTACATCGAGCAGCTTTCAACTATGTACGTGAAGATGTGGGTGCAGTAATATGCTGGGCAACAGGTGTGCACCAGGACTGTCCACGCAAGCCAGGGTCACGGGCCCGAGTCACTGCTGGGAGACCCTAGGCTCTGAGGAACGTGGCGTGAAAACTCAGGGCTCTGGACCAATGACATCCCAAGGGGCACGTGTGGGTGATGTGAAGCAGTGACCCTCGATGTCCCTGGAGCAAGCCCTTTATTGCTTTCTGTCCCTCTTCCTCTGTGAAACTGATGTGCTCAGAAACTGCTTTCTGTCCACCAATCTGGCATTTTCTTCCATATTTATTGGTAAGGCGTAAAGGCCAGGCAGTGTCCTGTGGCTTACCCAGTGTTTCCTAGGACTCGCTCCTTTCTGGCTGCTGCAGACATGTTTTTTATAGATTTGTCTCCTTCCCTGCCTCTTTCCTTTTTATAGCCTTCCAGTACCCGCAGCTCAACCTGTCTCAGTTGTTGAAGTCCTCTTGGGTACGAACAGGTATGTTTAATGTACGTCATATTTTGGGAACTATAAGAATAAGAAATCTGCCCGGCCGGTGTGGCTCAGTGGTAGAGCATCGACCCATGCACCAGGAGGTTGCTGGTTCGATTCCCGTCAGGGCCCGTGCCCAGGCTGTGTGCCCGATCCCCGTGGGGGACATGCAGGAGGCATCCAGGCGATGTTCTCTCTCATCGATGTTTCTATCGCTCTCTCCTTCTCCCTCCCTCTCTCGCAGTCTGACAGGGACTGAGTATTTCAGTCCAGAACAGGATGAGTTACTGAAGGAAGGGTCTTTCTTTTTCTTTTTCTAAAAGTCGTATTTGTTTGGTTGTATAAAGACAAATAAGGTAACCTGGTGAGCAAATAAGAAGCCTTTTTATTTTATTTTTTTTTATCCTCACCCAAAGACATTTTTCCATTTTTTGTTCAGGTAGAGTGGGAGGGAGAGAGAGGAACAGAGAGAGAGAGAGAGAGAGAAACATCGACGTGAAAGTGACACATCGAGTGGCTGCCACCCGCACGACTGACCAGGGCCGGGGACAAACTGCAACCGAGGTATGTGCCCTTAGCGGGAACCGAACCCGGGTCTCTCTAGACTGCAGGCCGATGCTCTAACTGCTGAGCCAAACCAGCCAGGGCAAGAAGCCTTTTTAAAAGTCTTGCCGGCCCAGGTCAGATATTTACCATGATGGCTTTTACCAAATAAGACTTTCTGTCCTGGTTCCACGAAAGTGCGAGAAGCACTAACGTGCCCACGCGTGGTCAGGGTGTGAGCAACACAGTGAGGAACTCGTCCTCGGGAGGAAGCACGTGGAGGGTGCGCGTCACCACGATGGGTCCCGTACCTGCAAGTCCTCCTTGCTTCACATACCACTTTCCACGGTAAAGCCCCTCCTCTTTGCGTGGTACCGTGGCCTCCTTTTCCAGATAGTTTCCCGGCGGTGCAGTGACTTGCCCGTGGTCGTGGTTGCGTCTCAGAGGGGGTTCGACCCCGTGCTGGAGTCAAGGGAAATCTGGCAGACGATCTGTTCGCATTGTCCTGTTCACAGCAGCTGTCTGAAGAC
The DNA here is from genome assembly GCF_014108415.1 of Molossus molossus. Taxonomy (NCBI): domain Eukaryota; kingdom Metazoa; phylum Chordata; class Mammalia; order Chiroptera; family Molossidae; genus Molossus; species Molossus molossus. The sequence continues at coordinate 100,734,546 of NW_023425401.1, read as the reverse complement.
AGGCACTTTATCTTGAGTCCGTTTATGAGTCAAGATAAGATATGAACTTAAACCATTGCCAGAAGTTTTGAAATACGTGCAGACAAACTGTTTGATCTCGTGCAGGCCCTCTTAGCCCCCCGCCCCCGTGCACTGCTGACTGTCTGGGGTTCTGGCCGCCAGTCCGTAACACGTGGAGCGTGGAGCTATAGCTGAGACCCGTGAGCAGCGCGTCCTAGACCCTCCCTCACTTCCCCCCCGTTAGTGTCTCCTCTCTCGGGCAGCGGTTTCAACTGGTGTGCCGCCAGCCATTTCAAAACGTGATACCGACTAGTCAGGGCCACTGACTTCTTTTCCCTTAGACTGGCAAATTAAGATATGACAGCAGCTCCCTGGCCGGTTTGGCTCAGCAGTTAGAGTGTCAGCCTGCGGATCAGTGAGTTGAGGGTTCGATTCCGGCCAAGGGCACATACCTTGGTTGTGGTTCCATCCCCAGCCCTGATCCGGGTCGTGCAGGAGGCAACCAATCGATGTGTGTCTCTCACATTGATGTTTCTCTCTCTCTCTCCCCCACTCTATCTGAAGATAAATGGAAAAAAAATGTCCTCGGGTGAGGATTAAAAAAAAAATGACAACCGCCATCATAATAATAGCCATCTGGTATGAATGACTCAGAATGATACCTATATTTTTTGTCAGATTGGCAAAAATATATCTTTTGGTGTGCCACAGAATTTTAGTAATTAGTTTATATGTGCCAAGAGATGAGAAACGTTGAAAATCGCTGCTCTAGCCCTGGCCGGTTTGGCTCAGCGGTTGGAGCGTCGGCCTGCGGTTCAGAAAACCGCTGCTCTAGGGATGGGCGGTTCATTTCTCTGGTGCGCGCACCCTTTCTTCCTCCACCGCTAACTCTCTCGGGGCCTGGGTGTGTTTTCATTGAAATGTAGTCCTCCTGGGCGTCGTTGAGAAGCAGCTTCAGAATGAAGTGTTTCAGGCCGAGATGGAGCGCAAGCTGGCCCAGCTGCTGAGCGAGGTTTCCACGAGAAGGCGGGTGTGGAGAAGGGCCACCGTGGCCGCCGGCAACAGCGTGGTGCAGGTGAGGAGGCCGGAGAGGAGGGAAGGAGAGAGCGCAGTCTGCAACCCCGCCGGGTGTTCATGCAAATGCAAATGCCCCAGCAAGATTCTGAGTTAGACGGATTCTGTCTTAGGTGGCAGCTGCATGTGACAGTTTCCGTGCCACTCAAGTCTAGACAAATACTTCCCCGGCCCCCAGTAAGTGGTCGGCACAGGGATGCCCCTTGTGGGGAGCACAGCAGAAGGATCGAGTCAGCGGGTTGCCATGCCATCGAATGACCTTCTTTTTCAAAAAATAATTTCGTAACACCCAAAGCGGAGTCCATTGCGGAATGTTACTCGTAGCACCAGAGAGAGAAACCGTTCAGCTGGACGAGACCTGACGAGATGAGAGGGAGGAAAATATTCTGCCCTGGGTTCTGGCGCCTCATCCTGCCCGCCTCCTGCCACCTCTGGTTGTCTCATGTCACCTGAAATGTTCTTCACCCTATAGGCAGAAAAGTTACAAATGACAGTTCCATTTGGATTGAAAAGTGACCCATTTCAAAGTGCACAGGCTCACGGCGACGTGGAGGTTGGGGCTGTGGTTTGTTCCCATCTTCATGGGTATTAGCGTTGTTTCGTTTTTTTCCTTGATCAGCTGCTGGCTTGCAGAGCAGGGCATTCCCGAGGCAGGAAGCCACGGGGCAGCCCCGCAGCGCAGGGGCGGGGAAGGGGGGGAGGAGGGGCCTTAGGGAGAAGGAGGCAGAACTGATGCTGGGGGGGGGGGGGCGTGTGGCAGGTGGCCTCGCACTGGCATCATGGCCCCCCAGCTCTTTTACCTGGTTTCCCCTGTAAGCATTGCTTTTAGATCCCCTCTCACTGGGGTGGTGGTTAGGTTTCTGAAACAGGTCCTTTGCCAGATGCACTAGAATATAGAGACATTTTTAAACTAATGAAAAATTGAGAGTGATATGAATAGAAATATAAAGCAAATACATATTTATATGACTATGAAACGAATAAAAATGAAGATGAATTCTGAAAGTTTGGCTGTGTTCAGTAACCCTGGCTTCACAGAACTCGAGGTTTAGGTGGAGGTTAATCACACGGAACAGTGATAAAGCACCTGAAGATGACATAAGGAGGTGCCGGATTAGCTGGGCATCTCCCTGAGGAGGAATATTGGATTTGTGAATGTTAACCAAGTCACCCCACGGTCATGGTGCCATCTGATGGGTTGCTTAGAAACGGTGCCCTGCTTCTCACCTGCATGGGAGACAAGGACTCGTGCAGGGCACAGGACCCTTCAGCGTCATCTGTGGAAATATGGAAACAGTCCAGATGTCCCGCAGGTGGGGGATGGCTAAGTACATGGTTGTGAATCTCTGTATGTTGGAATATTGTGCAGCTGTTGTCATGTTTTAAAATTAGTGTGCGATACAGAAACATCTTCAAGGGTGAAGAAATGCTGTAAAAGAATGATGTGCAATATAATTTAAATATTAATGTAAAACTCATGAAAAGATTAATGGCAGGAAGTGTGCCAAAATATTTACAGTGATTGTCTTGGATTGGTTGAATTTGAGGTTATATATTTAACTTTGTGCTTTTTTTTTTTTTTTGGTTACTCCTCACCTGAGGATATTTTTTCCATTGAGTTTTAGAGAGTGGAAGGGATGGAGGGAAGGGGTGAGAGAGAGAGAGACTGATGTGAGAGAGACATATTGCCTCCTGCACACTCCCTGACGGGCTTAGTATTGAACCTGTAACCCAGGTACATGCCTTTGACTGGGAATCAAACCTGAGACCCTTTGGTACTTGGGCCAACACTCTAACCACTGAGTCACACTGCCCAGGGTTTTTTGTGCTTTCAAAATTTCTCCAGTGAACATGTAATTTCTATAGTGAAGATGTCATTTTATTTTTAATAGTTTTTTAAAATTGATTTTAGAGAGAGAGGAAGGGAGAGGGAAAGAGAGATAGAAACATCAGTGAGAGAGAATATCAATTGGCCACCTCCTGCATGCCCCCCACTGGGGATTGGGTCACAACCTGGGCATGTGCCCTGACCAGGAATCGAACCGGCGACCTCTTAGTGTGTGGGTCGACGCTCAACCACTGAGCCACATTGACTAGGCTGAACACATGGTCACATGGATTCCAGATATGAGCCTGATCGGAAGTCACCCTGCAAGGATGCTGGAATTAGATTTCACTGACTGCTATTTTCAGATCAGAGAAGCTTGTAGAATCTTTAATGAAGGTGGGTATCACTGGAAATTGGAAAGATGGTTTCTGCAAGGAGAAACCATTTCTAAAATGTATCAGAACATTTCAGCGGAATAAATATAGGTAGAGGGACATGAGGGTGTGATCAACGTGCTTTTTAGTGGCCTTTTTTAGTATTCATTCTAAAGGCTAATAAAAAATTAGTGCTGCAGCGCTCCAGGGGAGGGATAGGTGATTAGGGAGCAGAAATGGTCAGGGAACTGGCCTGGGAATACCAAAGAGCAGGCCAGATGAGCCCGTCAGAGGAGAGAGAGGTATAAAGAGCAGTTTCCAGGGATGAGGGTTTGGACCTGCGTCGTTAACGATCTTCACGTGTGATCTGGAAGCGGGTGTTTGCAGTGAAGTCATGAAGTTGTTGGTTTGCCAGAGGTGTCCAGCGGTGAAGAAGTCCAGCAGCCACGTCTGGAGCACGGAGCAGCCCTGTGCACGTGGCCAGGAAAGTGGCAGCGCTTTTGCCAGTGGCAGTGGTAAAGACCGAGGTTCAAACTGCGTGTATAAAAGCGAGGGCTCCGAGTCTCTGTTGATCATCGACTCGCAGCATCAGCCATCGCTCTGCTGGAGTTTGAAGGGGCAATAAAATTGTTGCATATTAATAAGAGAAATAGCAACAGAATAGAAAGCTTTTTTGTTTGTTTGTTTAATCCTCACCCGAGGATATTTTTCTATTTATTATCACATAGAGTAGGAGGAGGGAGGAAGAGAGAGGGAGACAGAGAAACATCGACGTGAGAGAGACATCAATTGCTGCCTCCCGCATGACCCAACAAGGGCCGGGGATGAACCACCACCGAGGTACGTGCCCTTGACCAGAATTGAACTCGCGACTCATTGGTCCACAGGCCGACGCTCTAACCGCTGAGCCAAACCGGCGAGGGCTAGAAAGCTATTTTTATGTTAAACTGTGATGTATCAAATGTACTAGGTTCTGAAGTACTAATGTCAAGGGCTACCCTGGATACCAGAGTGATACAAATTTTGGAACAAATCAAAGTACTGTTTGATCCAGTAGATTATGAATTTATGAGGATTTTCCCAGCTTGATGGAGATATCATCAACATATGACATTGTGTAAGTTTCAGGTGCGTAATGTGATGATTTGATGTAAGTATACATTGTGAAATGATTACCACAATAAGGTTAGTTAACACACCCACTGCTCACAGTTACGTTTGTGTATGTGTGTGGTGAGAACTTTTAAGATCTATTCTCTTCGCCAGTTTCTAGCATACAGTATAGTATTATTAACTGTATTCACCGTGCTGTATATTAGATCCCCAGACTTATAACTGGAAGTTTGTGCCCTTCAACAATCTTGACCCATTTCCCCACCCCCAGCTTCTGGCAACTACCAGTCTACTCCCTGTTTCTATGAGGTTTTTTTTGGTTTTGTTTTGTTTTTTAATTCCACATATAAGTGAGATCATACAGTATGTGTCTTTGTCTGACTTATCTCATTTAACATATTGCTCTAGAGGTCCATCCATGTAACGAATGGCAAGATTTCCTTCTATTTTTTTTTTTATCCTCACCTGAGGACATTTTTCTATTTTTTGTTCAGATAGAGTGGGAGGGAGAGAATGGAAGAGAGAGAGAGAGAAGCATCGACGTGAAAGGGACACATCAAGTGGCTGCCTCCTGCACAACCCAACCAGGACCAGGGGCAAACTGCAACCGAGGTACCTGCCCTTAGCGGGATCCGAACCTGGGACTCTTTGGACCACAAGCTGACACTAACCGCTGAGCCAAACTGGCCAGGGCAGGATTTTCTTCTATTTTTTTTTTTTTTTGGTACGTACCCCTAGTGGGAACCGAACCCGGGACTCTCTGGTCCGCAGGCTGACGCTCCAACCGCTGAGCCAAAGCAGCCAGGGCTTCCTTCTATTTTTTTTTTTTAATCCTCACCCGAGGACATTTTCCCACCTTGTGTTCAGATAGAGTGGGAGGGAGAGAGAGGAGGAGACAGAGAGAGAAACATCGACATGAAAGGGACACATCGAGTGGCTGCCACCCACACGACCCGGGGACAAACTGCAACCAAGGTACGTGCCCTTAGTGGGAACCGAACCTGGATCTCTCTGGACCGCAGGCCGTTGCTTTAACCGCTGAGCCAAACTGGCCAGGGCTTCCTTCTATTTCTATGGGTGAATATTATTGCTGTGCGTGTGTGTGTGTGTTTTCTTTATCTACTCACCCATAGGCAGACACTTAGGTTGTTTCCATATCTCGGCTATTGTAAACAATGCTGCATTGAACATGGGGGTGCAGATATCTTTGCAAGATAATGAGTTCATTTCCTTTGGATAAGTACCCAGAAGTGTAATTGCTGGATCATCTGGTAGTTCTATTTTTAAGTGTTGGAGGAACCTCCATACTGTTTTCCATAATGACTGTACCAATTTATATTCCCACCAACAGTGCACACGGGTTACCTTTTTACCACATCCTCAGCAGCACTTAGCTCTTGTTTTCTGATATTAGCTATTCTAACAGATGTGAGGAGATATTTCATTGTGGTTTTGATTTGCATTTTTCTGATGATTAAGATGTTGAGCACCTTATCATATGCCTTTTGTATGTCTTCTGTAGAAAAATATCTACTCTAAAATGTCTTTTTTTTTTTGGTGGCTATTGAGATGTATGAATTCCTTGTATATTTTGGATATTAAACCTTTATCAGGTTTATGATTTGCAAGTATTTTCTCACATTTTGTAAGTTGTCTTTTCATTTTTGTTGATTGTTTCTTTTGCTGTGTAGGAACTTTTTAGTTTGACGTAGTTCCACTTGTTTATTTTTGCTTTAGTAGCTTGTGCTGCGAGTCTCATATCCAAAAAATATCTTTGCCAAGACTAGTGTTACGGAGCTCTTTCCCTGTGTTTTCTCCTAGGAGTTTTATGGTTTCAAGTCTTACATGTAAGCCTTTCCATTAAGAACTAATTTTATTCTTTTGCATGTGAATATCCAGTTTTCCCAACACCATTAATCAAAGAGACTCTCTTCTCCATTTGGTATTGTTGGCTCCTTTGTCAGCAGGGGCTTTTGTGGTTCCATATAAGTTTTTGGATTGTTTTCTGTCTGTGAAAAATGCCATTGGAATTTTGATAGGGATTGTATTGAATCTGTAGGTGGCTTTGGATAATATGGACATTTTAACAATATTCTTCTAATTTGTGAACATGAGGTATCTTTTCATTTGTGTCTTATTCAGTCATCAATTTCTTATAATTTTTAGTGTATACATGTTTCACTTCCTTGGTTAAACTTACTCCTAAGTATTTTATTATTTTTAATGCTATTGTGACTGGCACTGTTTTTTATTTATTTCTTTTTCAGATAGTTCCTTGTTAGTTTATAGAAGCATAATTAGTTTCATTGTGTTGATTTTGTATTTAGCAAATTTACGAATTCATTTATTGTAATAGTTTTTTGGTAGAGTTTTTAGGGTGTTTTTTATTTTTTTAATATATAAGATCATGTTATCTGCAAGCAGAGACAATTTTACTTCTTTCTTTCTGATTTGGCTGTCCTTCTTTTTAAAAAATTTCTTCTTTATTGATTTTGCAGAGAGAGAAAGGGGGAGAGAGAGAGAGAGAGAGAGAGATAGAAACATTGATTGGCCGCCTCCTGCATGCCCCTCACTGGGGATCAGGCCCACAACCTGGGCATGTGCCCTGACCAGGTATCGAACCGGCGACCTCTTGGTGCATGGTTCAACACTCAGCCACTAATCCCATTGGCTGGGCTGTCTTTTATTTCTTTTTCTTGCCTGATTGCTGTGGCCAGGACTTCCAATACTATGTTGAATAGGAGTGGTAAGAGTAGGCACCCTTGTCTTGTTCCTGATCTCAGAGGAAAAACTTTCAACCTTTCATCATTAAGTATGATGTTAGCTGTGGGTTTGTCATATGTGGCCTTTACTGTGTTGAGGTATGGTTTTTTAATACTCAGTTTGTTGTGAGTTTTATCGTGAATGAATGTTGAATTTTGTCAAATGTTTTTTCTACTTCTATTGAATGGTCTTAGGATTTTACCTTTCATTTATTAATGTGATGTATCATATTTATTGATTTGCATATGTTGACCCATCCTTGCATCTTAGGAATGAATCCCACTTTATCATGGTGTGTGATCTTTTCAGTGTGCAGTTGAATTTGGTTTGCTAGTGTTTTGTTGATAAATTTTGTATCTGTGTTCATCAGAGATATTGATCTATAATTTACTTTTTTATAGTGTCCTTACCTGGCTTTGGTGTCAGGGTAGTGCTGGTCTCATAAAATGAGTTTGGGATCCATTCCCTCGTCTTCAGTTGTTGGGGAAATTTTAAGAGTTGGTGTTAACTTTTTAAATGTTTGGTAGAAGTTCATCGGTGAAACCCATTTGGTCCTGGGCTTTTCTTTGTTGGGAATTTTTTGATTACTGACTCAGTCTCCTTACTCATTACTGGTCTGTTAAGGTTTTCTATTTATGATACAGTTTTGGTGAGTTATATGGTTCTAGGAATTAATGCATTTCTTCTAGGTTGTCCAATTTGTTGATGTATAATTATTTATAGTAGTCTCTTTTGATTCTGTTTCTGTGGTATCTGTTGTAGTGTCGCCTCTGTCATTATAATTTTGAGAACTCTCACTTTTTCTTGGTTAGTGTAGCTAATTGTTTGTTTGTTAATTTTGTAAAGAACCAACTCTTATTTTGTTAGTCTCTTCTGTTGTTTTCCTGTTCTCCATTTGATTTATTTCTGTTCTAATCTTTATTATTTCCTTCTTTTTGCTAACTTTGGGCTTAGCTTTTTCTTCATTTTTGTATTTGAAATCTTTCTTTTCACTTTGTGTTTACATTTATAGCTATGAACTTTCTTTTTATAGCTGTTTTTGCTGCATCTCATAAGTTTTAGTATGTTGTGTTCCCATTTTCATTTGTTTTAGGATATTTTCTTTTGATTGCTTCTTTGGTCCATCGGTGGTTTCAGGAGTGCTTTGTTTAATTCCCACGTGTTTGTGAAATTTCCAGCGTTCCTCCTGTTATTGATTCTAGTTTCACCCCATTGTGGTCGGAAAAGATACTTGATAAAATTTCTATCTTCTTGAATTTGTTGAAACTATTTTTGTGGCCTAACGTATGGTGTGTTCTAGAAAATGTTCTGTGTACACTTGCGAAGAATGTATTCTGCCATTGGATGGAGTGTTCTGCATGTGTCTCTGAGGTTTATTTGGTCTGTAGTATTGTTCAAATCTATCTCCTTATTGGTTATTTCTCTGAATGATATATTCATTATTGAGGGTGGGGTATGAAAGAATTTATGAGAGTTATTATCCCAAGAGCAGTGATTCTTTTTTTTTTATCCTCACCCGAGGACATTTTTTCATTTTTTTGTTCAGATAGAATGGGAGGGGGAGAGAGAGAGAGAGAGAAACATCAATGTGAAAGGGACACATCGCGTGGCTGTCTCCCACATGACCCAGTCAGGACCGGGAACAAACGGCAACCGAGGTACGTGCCCTTAGCGGAAACCGAACTCGGGTCTCTCCAGTCCGCGGGCTGACACTCTAACCACTGAGCCAAACCGGCCAGGGCAAGAGCAGTGATTCTTAACCAGCGATGATTTTGCCCCCCGCAGGGTACATTTGTCTGGAGACATTCTGCTGTCATGACTGGTGAGGGAGGGCATCTGCTGTTGCTCCTGGCATCTAGCGAGTAGAGGGCGAGAGTACTTCTAAACATCTTACAGTGCTTGGTACAGACCCCCCCATCTAAGAATTATCTGGACCAAAATGGCAATAGTACCAAGTTTGAGAAACCCTGCCCCAGAAGAGCGGAGACAATGCCAGTCGATTCTAGACGTGATTGGATAGAACCACTTACAGTGTACCTCACCTCCATGGTTGATGTTAGGAGGACAGCAGCGTCCTCCTGTGACACACTGGGGCTTCTTGGTAGCAAGTCTAGGTTTTTGGACTTGGCCACCCTATGGTCTGTGTATCCCATTGGCCCCTTTGTCTCAGAGGAGACTTGAGCAATCCAAAGCTCCTTTGTTATTCTGCACAGAGGAACGTTCGTTTTAACTGTCCCTCCTCCCATCAGGAGAGCATCGTGGGGGTTCTGGAACCTGGAATAGTGCGAGGAGCTTATTATGGGGATGGAAATAAATGCTGAATAACACAGTCAATGTTGCGTGCCCAGAGAAAGGGCTTCTGGAAACACAAGCTTCTAAAATGCTAATGGTTTCTGTTATCTTTCAGGTGGTAAATGTGTCCAGGCTCGAGGGAGATGACAATCCTGTGCAGCTCATCTACTTTGTGGAGGATCAAGATGGAGAAAGACTTAGTGCAGCCAAGTCTTCAGATCTGATTAACAAGATCGACATCCAGAGAGCTGCCATTATCTTGGGTTACCGAATTCAAGGCGCTGTTGCCCAGCGTAAGTACCCGAGGCGTGTCCCCTCAGTAGTCCTCTGTGCTGTGCCGGGATCAAAGGCCAGTCTTTCTGAAAATGAACTCTGAATTTGTTGTTGCTGTTGTTAATCCTCGCCCAAGGATATTTTTCCATGGATTTATTTTATTTTTTATCCTCACCCGAGGACATTTTTGCATTTGTCTTCAGATAGAGCGGGAGGAAGAGAGAGAGAAACATCGATGTGAGAGAGACACATTGACTGGTTGCCACCCACACGACCCCAACCCAGGCTGGGGACCAACTGCAACTGAGGTATGTGCCTTTAGCGGGAACTGAACCCAGGACTCTCCCGTCTGCTGAGCCAAACCGGCAGGGCTTCCATTGATTTTTAGATAGAATGGGGGGTGCGGGGGAGAGAGAGAGAGGTGAAAGAGACACATCGTTTGGTTGCCTCTCGCACGACTCCAACTGGGCTGGGGATCGAACCCTCAACCCAGGTACATGCCCTTGACTGGGAATCAGACTTGTGATCCTTCAGTCCAAGGGCCGATGCTTTAACTGCTGAGCCAATCAGCCAGGGCTGAACTCTGAATTTAAAGAATTCTTTTTTTTTTTTAATATTAGAGAGAGAGGACGGGAGAGGGAGAGTGAGAGATAGAAACATTGATGAGAGAGAACATCGATTGGCTGCCTCCTGCAGGCCCCCCACTGGGGTTTGGGCCCACAACCTGGGCGTGTGCCCTGACCGGGAATTGCACCCGCAACCTCTTGGTGCATGGGACAATGCTCAACTACCGGCTGGGCTAAAGCATTTTTATGTGGGTATAGTAGATGGATGTCTTGCACCCATATTATTAAGTGGCACTTACATAAGATGTCAGTTGTTAAAATTTCTTTAAAAAGACCTTCTTTATGTCAGTTACTTTGGTTATGACCAATTGCTTTGGTTATTTTTCCTCCTAGTATTTTGTATTCATAGCATTCTAGTGAATTGTAGTAGCTTAAGTTCACTTCAATATATTTCCCCCTACTCCTGTCCTAGGTCTCTTTTTAAAAAATTTGTCTTGGGTACAAGAACGTGTTTTCTCTGTATTTATTCCAGAATCTTGTATGTCATATTTTGAACGTTGGTGGGGACAGTGAGTCACGCAGGAAGCTGGGAGGTGCCCTCTGCGTTTATTGGCTTCCTTCTGGGTCTCGTAACACAAAGGAGTCCTTGATCCTTCGCCCTCTTCAAGCCGGTGTCTCTCCCACCTTAGCCTCCCACCACTCCATGATTTAGAAAGAGGCATTTTGAAATTATTTCCTTATTATTTTTGGAAGATACCAGGCCTCTGTCCCCCTGGCAAGGGCTGCTTGCAGTGCCTTTTTTCCAGCTCACGGATTTTGGGTATTTAGAATTAAGGAGTGGCGCGGAAGAGTGTATTTCTCTAAATATACCTTTATGAATCAGACTGCTATTTTAATGTGAGTGTTTTTCCTTTATGATCCTGAGAGCAGTCCTTGTAAAAGCTCAGCAGTCCTTGCTCCTCGCGATAAAGGGTAAGTAAATGTCGAGAAGGAATTCAGCGTCAGGGAGCATCCGAAAACTCTCGAGAGCAATACGTAGGAGACAGAGGCAGTTTTTAAAATTGACAGCTTCGAAGTTATCCTCGGCAGTGGAAGATTCCTCGTGAAATCTGTACTTGTCCCTGGAAACGAACCAGGGTAAGGGCTAATGTGCACACTCTCTCCATTTTATAGAAGGTGACGGGAGATTTGAAGCAAACAGCCATCGGTGATGTGTGTATTTGAGAGATGATTGCATATTGGTGTGCTCTGTTTCAAAGCAGGGAGAGAATAAAGCACATACATACTCTTTTTCATATATGAACATTCCTGGTTGTTGGAGACGGGCCCCACTCCAGATAAACACGTCACCTTTTATTTTTTTATCCTCACCCCAGGACATTCCTGCATTTATCTTAAGATAAAGCGGGAGGGAGACATGGAGGAAGAGAGAGAGAGAAACATTGATGTGAGAGAGACACATTGACTGGCTGCCACCCACATGACCCCAACTGGGGCCGGGGACAAACTGCAACCGAAGTTCGTGCCCTTAGCGGGAACCGAACCTGGGACATACTAGTCTGCAGGCCAGTGGTCTAACCACTGGGCAACACCGGCCAGGGCAACACGTCACCTTTTAAAAAGATGAATTGGCCCTGGCTGGTTTGGCTCAGCGGTTAGAGCGTCGGCCCGCAGACCAAAGAATCTCAGGTTCTATTCTGGTCAAGGGCACGTACCACGGTTGCGGTTCTTCCCGGCCCTGTGTGGGAGGCAACCAGTTGATGTGTCCCTCTCACATCGATGTTTCTTTCTCTCTCTCTCCCTGTATCTGAAGATAGATGGAAAAATATCCTTGGGTGAGGATAAAAAAAAAGATGAATTGCACTAGGGTTCGGGCACCTCTCAAGCCCACTTCCATCTGCTCTTTGCACCTCTCTTTCCTCTGGCTCTTGCTAACAGCCACAGGGTAACAGTCCTGGGGCTGGAAGCCCTCGCCAACACCAGGGCCAGCTCGAGGCACTGTGGGCCCTGGTGTCAGGGCCTCGCTTTGACCAAGTGTGCCTCTCACAGGGTTTCACCCGGTGGGAACCAAGAAGAGCAGCCAGTTGTCCCGCCCCTCAGTGCGATTCTATTCCTCTTTCCATATTGTTAGTTGTTTTCATGCAAAATGAGCTATATTTAGGCCAAATTTAAAAATATAAATTTTGTGCCCAGCTGGAGTGGCTCAGTGGTTGAGCATCGACCCATGCACCCAGAGGCCACCGGTTCAATTCCCGGTCAGAGCACATGCCCAGGGTGTGGGCTCCATCCCCAGTAGGGGCGTGCAGGAGGCAGCCGCTGGATGTTTCTCTTTCATCGATGTTTCTATCTCTCCCCCTCTGCCCTCCTCTCTACCTAAAAGAAAAAAAGTCAATAAAAATGTATTTATAAAATAAATAAGTAAAAATATAAACTTTTCCACTGTTACCGTTTCCGTTTCCCACATGGCCTCTGCCCTGTGGTCCGGGCCTCTCATAGCCTGTGAGCTGTGGGCGCTGGCTCCCCTCCCCCGCCACTCTGTCCGGGGCCTCAACCCAAACTTGAGGCGGCACCGAGACTCGTTCCTGACGTTCCATCTTTGAGCAGCTGCGTTTCGGTCCCATAGCACGTGTTAACCGTTACAGGCTGCCAGAAGGGCGTGAAGCGTAGTCCCTGCGCGCGAAGACTGAGACGTGTTTGGAAAGAGACCGAGAGCCGTGACTGTACTAACGAGCGAGGGGGTCTGGTGTATCCGTGGGATACATTTAGGTAACAAAATGCACCTGAAAAGAGATAGTAAGGTATGGCCTGCAAGACAAAGACAGCCAGAACGCAAGACAGAGGAGCTTTAGGAAGAGCCGAGTCCTCTGAGGGGATGAGTATGGAGTGAGGGGGCGAGGGCCCAGTACTGGGGGGCAGGGTTAGGCGAAGGGGCTGGTGAAGGAAATGAAGAAGGACAGAGCAATTGAACCATCATCGTCCAAGGCCATGGAAGATGGGGGCCGGGGTGGGGAGTGGCGGATTCCAAGTAAGTTTGACTTAATGGGATTTTATTTTACTTTATTATTTTTTTAAAAAATGAGCTCTGGCCAGTTTTACTAAAGAACAGTTTTGCATGATTTACTTTTCAGCGGTCTGCTCTGGCAGGCGTCTAGTGCTATCAGAACCACCTGGGTCGATGATAGCGCGTGTGCGCACACCAGTATTTTCCACACGCTGTGCCCGAGCCCGGCTCCTTGCCACTGCAGCGATGGGCCCCAGGCCTGGCCAGCGTGGTGTAGTCGTCAGTTTCACTTTTTCTCGGGGCTGGACAGTTGCTGGCGAGGATGACCAGTTTCGCTTTGCCTTGTGTGATTGTTTTCAGAGTCTGCTTGTACCCCAGCACGTACTTTCCACTTTCCATGACAAGTTGGAGCTTAGAGTTGATCAACTCCAGTGACTTTTTTGTTGTCTTCGCGGCCACCATCTTCCTGCCTCAGGTGCCGGATGGCCCCCAACCGAGAAGCAGCCGCCAAGATCCCTGGGTGCTCGAAAGGAAAGGAATCATAGGGTTTTAAAATTGATAAGCGGGTACCTTAAGTAAGGCAGTTTTGATTAAAAGCCATGTTTCAGGGGTTCGGGAGACACAGGAGAGGAGGCAAAGGCAGTGCTCATGGCTGCATTCCGGATTTCTGGTTTTGGGTATGGAAGCACTCCTGCTGTGGGAATTGAGGGTGAGCTTGTAGAAGAAGCGGGAAGTCGGGAGACCTGGAATTAACCTCGCTTTGCGTTCGAATTAGCCATGTCCCCTTAGACACATTATATCTGTCACTGTGATCCCTACTGTCTTCTCGACGTAACCTCTGCATTGTGTTGGTTTACTTGGTCGTTTTTCCCCATCATCAGGAGAGCATAGCCTCTAACCAGCTGTCTCGAGCTGGAATAACAGAAACTTCCCAGGTTTCCCAGAGAAGACACGTTCACTGCCCAGAAGGGCTGTCCAGGGAAGGAGTTACCGAAGGGCCTTTCTTCCTTGTTTGCAGCCATGGACATGGTGAAGAGGCCATCGCCAGAGTCCCAGAGCAGCAACCTCTGGGTCATCGTCGGCGTGGTCATTCCCGTGCTAGTGGTGACGGTGATCGTCGTCATCCTCTACTGGAAACTCTGCCGCACAGACAAGCTGGACTTCCAGCCTGACACCGTGGCCAACATTCAGCAGCGTCAGAAGGTAAGGGGCAGATCCGGCGTGCGTACGCGTGTCCTGCAGGCAGGGACGGGGAGCGCAGGCTCCTGATACTGAAGGAGAACTACTAGGGGAATCTTTCGTTATTGACAGTGGTGTCCCTTTGCCTTCATGTCTGCTCGCTGAGACCCCAGTTCCACTGTAGTATTAACTATATGCCAAGAAGATGACGCTGTAGAAAGGCTTAGCCATGCCGTTGAGAACCTCTGAGGTCCTCTGTGGTTTTATTTTCGAGACCATCAGCTAGAAGATCGCGTCTATTCTGGGTATGAGCTCCGATCTGTTTTAACCCTGAATATCTTCAGAGAACAGGAGCGAAGGGAGATTTTTCTCAGATCTGTGTGTCTTTGTCTTTCATACACCACTTCACGGAATGGCTCCTTTATTTTCCATCCGCCTGTTGCAAACCCACCTACCCACTTTGATCGAGACCACTTGATCATGAAAGAATAGTAATCCGTGCCATAAACATTTTAACTTAAAATATATGAAAAGGGCCCTGGCCGGTTTGGCTCAGCAGTTAGAGTGTTGGCCTGCGGACCAGTGAGTCGTGGGTTCGATTCCAGTCAAGGGCGCACGTATCTCGGTTGTGGTTCATCCCCCAGTCCTGGTTGGGTCGTGCGGGAGGCAACCAGTCCATGTGTCTCTCTCATGTTGATATTTCTCTCTCTCTCTCTTTCCCCCTCCCTCCCTTCCACTCTGTCTGATGATAAATGGAAAAATAACCTTGGGTGAAGATTAAAATAATAATAATGTATGAAAAGGTAATTTGGTTGCCAGTCTTTAAACATACCTCATCTTTTTATTTGGGTACTGAGAGGAATTCCCTATGGTCTTTCTTATAATAAATACCCATGATGCATCAGTTCAGTCTCCAGTTAGGGTTTCTTTTTATCCTCACCCGAGGATATTTTTCCATTTTTTGTACAGATAGAGTGGGAGGGAGAGAGAGAGAGAGAGAAACATCGACGTGAAGGGACACATCGAGTGGCTGCCACCCGCACGACCAACCAGGGCCAGGGACAAACTGCAACCGAAGTACGTGCCCTTAGCGGGAACCGAACCTGGGTCTCTCCGGACCGCAGGCCGACGCTCTAACCGCTGAGCCAAACTGGCCAGGGCCAGTTAGGGTTTCTTTACAGAAGCGCAAAGCAACCTGAATGCAAAAGTCTCCAGGTTTTTAATACTCCCCCACCCCGCCCTGTTCTGCAACCTTAAAGTTAACTCACCTCCTCCTAATTTGACAGTAGTGTTTTAACAGCCCCTTGTCTATGTCTTGCTAAAGCATTCAATTTAGCTTTTTATTTTTTATTTTTTATGTAGAGTGAAAAGGAGGAAGGGAGGGAGGGAGAGAGAGAAACATTGACATAAGAGAGACACATCGATTGGCTGCCTCCTGCACTACCCTAGCCAGGGCCAGGGACCAAGCTGCAACCGAGGTATATGCCCTTGACCGGAATCGAACCTGCAACTCTTTGGTCTGCAGACCGATGCTCTAACGGCTGAGCCAACCGGCCAGGGTCAATTTAGTTTTTATAGTGATAGCAATTCTCTTCTCACATGTTTCAGCAGTTTCTGCTATATTTATTTGTCATATGCAAGTTTCAGAGCAAAGATATTGGCTCTTGGTGAATATCTAGTTCACCTGGCGTGAGCAAAAACATGCCAACGGCCAGCAAACTCCCTGCCTGCCAACATGTAGCCTAGCGTGAGACAGCCGTTACCCAGGCGATGGGAAGGGGTCATGAATCTGCTACATTTATTCACATGTAACCTCTATGGGTCTCAAAAATCGACGCCCTGGCCGGTTTGGCTCAGTGGTTGGAGCGTCAGCCCATGGACCGGAGAGACCCAGGTTTGGTTCCTGCTAAGGGCATGTACCTCGGTTGCAGTTTGTCTCCAGCCCGGTTGGGGTCTTGCGGGTGACAACCACTTGATGTGTCTCTCTCATGTCGATGTTTCTCTCTGTCTCTTCCTCCCTCTCTCCCTCCTGCTATATCTGGAGATAAATGCAAAAATGTCCTCAGGTAAGGATAAAAAAACAAAAAACAAACAAAATAAGTGAGAGGATTCACTGAACTCTAAAAGTTGGATAAGAAAAAGCACATAAGAAATAAAGAATTGCCTGATTCACCTTTGAATTTTATTCTGATTGTGTGAGGATAAAACGTTCTGTGCATCCCAAACCAAGACCTGCTAAATGAAAAAAAATTATTGTTTTCCAGCATATTTCACTTTTGTAAAGGTAAATGAAGAGTATTCTCTCTTATGAATTTACTAAGAAGTGCAAAATCTTGATTAATTTATAAGCATATGGTCATCAAGTATATTGGAAGCATTTTATTCGTTCGTATTATATTCATTATGGGACCTCATTTATTATTTACCTCATCTGCCAAGGTTGTTTAGTTGTTAGACTAATGAATGGCACAGAAAAAACCTGGAAAAAAAGTACTTGCTATTCTCAATAATTCAGAGCGTGGGTTTCATTGTGACGAGATCAGCAATAGATTTGGAAATGTTTTTGTTCTGGTGTAAGAGTGCAGTTTCAGAGAGATGTAACCAGTAGAGATGGTGATGTATTTAGGTCTTAGGTTTCTAATGTAAACACTCATAGTGGGCGCCCGTCCATTATCTGTTACTTCAAGGAGCCGTCTGAGGACAGCGCCTCTGGAGTTCAGAACAGGAGCGTCCCCAAGCTTTCTCCTTCTCCCGTTTTCGCTTCCGAAGTATTGTCACATCCCAGGTGTGGCTACACGTACATCACACAGGCCGTTTCAGATGGAACCTCCAGCCTCTGGAGTTGCTCAGACATTTTTCCAGCACGTTAGCAGGAAAGGTCTTCTGCATGGAGCTAACCTGAGAGATGGTGTCTTGGTTGGGGGCTGGTACCTCCCCGACGTTTCCCGGGCTTTGTTTTGCTGGCTCAGAAACCCACCGGCTAGATCTTGTCAGGTGTTTGCAGTAGGAAAATACTGATCTCCGCCAGGTTGAAAACAAATTTCTCTGCTTCGTAAACACTTCTTCTGAGATTATCTGGCAATAGCCAAGGGCCTCTTGCCTGTTTCTTGGGGACAGTTGGAGAAGATGCTGTCTTCCCGGTGACTGCAGGAGTTCCTCTTCCTTTTTCGGGTGCCTTTCTGTTTTCTCTCTCTGTGCTGCTCACCCCACCCCTGACGCTGCGTCTCTGCTCCTCTCTGAAATCCTGTAGCAAATCCCAGAGCTATGAACATCTGGAAACAATAAATCTGGTGACCAAAAATCCACACCCCCTTCCCCTATAACGGGAAGGAAACCTCTTCAGATTGTCTGGGAGTCGATTAGTTTTGAAATATGATAAGAGGGAGAGGCCCTTCTGTCATCTTTTGAAGCAGGGTCCTTTTTAAATTTCTAATAATAAAGAAAAAAAAAAACACCCCAACCTGTGTCTTTTTATCTGTAGTCTCTTTAATCTGTAGTCCAAAGTCATCACTTGTCACTGTTCCCCCCCAAAAAACCTCCAGCTTAGACCTGCCTCGCCCTGCAGAGGTTCTATTTAAAGATGCAAATGGCGCCCAGCCTGTGTGGCTCAGTGTATTGAGCGCTGTCCCATGGACTGAGAGATCCCGGTTCAATTCTCAGTCAGGGCACCTGCGCGGATTGCAGGCTCGATCCCCAGCAGGGGGCGTGCAGGAGGCAGCTAATTGATGTCTCTCACTCACATCTCTCTCTCTCTTTCTTTCTCTCTCAAAAAAATCAATAAAAACATATTTTTTAAAAAGAAAAGATGTGAATGGCATGGGCTACCTGCTGCTGGTCCCACAGGAACTTGGGTCTTCTTTTGGGGACGGTCTGCACCTGCTGTTGGCACAGGACCGTAGTTTCTGACCGGGTGGCGTCGTAGGCAGCAGGGGGAGCTGTCTCAGACACGGTGGTGCGCTCATGGCAGGGAGCGAGTGCTGGGAGCCAAGCAGGGCCAGGCAGCAGGCAGCCCTGCCTTCGAGGGCTCTGTGCTGAGGACAGACCCTCCGCAGGCCGACACACCGTCACCGTGTAGGTCTGTCTAGGGTGCTGCAGGAGCACCGAGGGGCCGCCACCCCACTCTTGGTGACCGGTGGCCTCTGCCTTCTGAGAGGTGATGCGGGGCTGATGTGCAGACTGAGGTGAAGCCAGGTGGAGCGGGCCCAGGCGGAGGGAGGGCACGGAGCTCGAGGAGGCTGAACGAAGGCTGGAAGGCAGGCAGAGCCAGGCTCGGGTGGTTTACAGGACATGTAAGGGGTAGGCAGTGGGGACCGAAGGGTTTGCAGCAGGGAGGGTAGTTGGAGCATCAGTCTGTTGGGGACGGTCACGTCGGGGGCGGTGTGACCAGTGCATTGAAGAGAAGCTCAGCTGAGTTCAGCTTGTCCCCGTGGTTGCTCTTTGATTCTCTGCCAGAATCTCGTGACGCCTCAGGTGTGGGTGGTTCCAGCTCACCTGCCGCCAGGGGACCGGGACCTGCTGTGCCTGGGGGCGGGGGAATCTGGGAGTACTGCTGTTCCAGACAGAGACCTCAGGGTGGCCGGGACCCCATGCTGGGCCGTGGCAGAGACACACGTGTGGTGATAGCTCTACCTGGTCTTCACTGCTGTGGACATACTGTGGTGGTCCTGGAATGTGCACAGGTCACGGCCCTCCAGCTAAACCCTTACACAGTGGCGTTCTCTCCGGGGTCGCAGATTTCCCCGTGGAAACGGCTAGGGTTTGCTCCGGGTTTCTTCACTCATCTTAGTGCTGCCACCGGCTGTCCGGGCTCACCGAGTACTGGGGGCTTCACTCTGTCCCGTTCCCTCTGGGCCGTGTTATAGTTACGGCTCATATGTTTCCAGATTCGTCAGGTGTGTTTCCGATTACTTGGCTGACCTGCTCCACCAGGCCTCCCGGACTTGTGGGTGACATTCTGGTAGGGTACTGACCCTGGGTTCTGAGCCCTTTGTGACATAGTAAAGGAAGAAGGGACACCCTTCTTCGGAAGTAACTGACCCCAATATGGATATTCAGGCACTAATTAATCGCTACTCTCGTTTTATAAAATACAGATTCAGGTTTATTCTGCATGTGGAAGCTGGAGACACAATGCAGCCAGACTTACTTGGAGATTTTTTTAGAGAGAGAGAGAGAGAGAGAGAGAGAAACAAACTAGAAAAAGTGTACCAGAAACTGTGATGAAACAAAAGTAATTAATTCCATCAGTGTGTGTGTGGGGTAGGCAGTGATTCCTCTCGTTTTTTCCTTCTGTGTGTAAATGGCTTTTGTTTGGGGCATAAGCACAGATTCATGGCCAAATATCTGTTACAGAAGGTGGTGACTCACCCAGCCGGTGAGAAGTGGAAGGATCTAGTGGGCATATTTAGGGCTGTCGGAATCAACAAGAAGCCAGCAGGACTCCAAGGCCAAGATGCATGTATATTTCATTTATGACATACACCCTTTCCGTGATTCCCCACAAAATCCAGTAAGCTTGATGCTTCAACTGACCTTTTTGAAATTCATTCGGTCATCAGCTGTTTTTTGAGGGTGCACTATGTGTCACATCCTGTTGCCGAATTTATAGAATTTCTATGAATTTCTATCTATAGCTTTATCTGATGCCCAAGAACTCTTCGCTGACTGTGTATATTAACTGCTGGATGTTCACCAACTAAGAGCAATAAAAATACTGCCAGTCTCATTTGTAAGGTACTAGGGCATTTGTGAAGCATTTTAACACGCGCACATATTTGGTGGTTACGGGAGCCCTGAGAGTTGGTCAGGGAAGGCCTTTAGTTCCTAGACTCGGGGCACACAGGCTGGGCCTTAGAGACAGTGTAGCTTGTGTTTTTCCCTCCTTCACTTTGGAGACCTGTGCTTAGAGGATGTCTCCAGTCTGTGGCTCTTCCTTCAATTTTGCAAAGCAAAACCATCTACCTGGCAAAAGAGAGCATTTCCCAGTCCTTAGAAGGCCTTTACTTTCTTACTGGGAAATAAACCAAAGAGGGTTTTACCAGGATTGATACGGTGATGTTGATGGTGATGATTAGGTGACTATTGATTATAACGTATGCTTTCACATAGAGGCTGAAATGAGGTGCCGCTGGGTGAGAGGTGCGCCCCTCTCCTGTAAAGTAGAAGGTCTCTTAGGAATGGAGGCAGAACGGGGCCAGCGTGTGCCTAGACCACTGGCACACTCAGAGAATTCACACTTAGGTGACAGCATATACAGAGGTTGTCCCTCTGGAATCTGATGCCCTGCAGAGGGCTGGATGCCCCTAGGAAAGAGTGTACCCACAGGGATTTGGGGGACCCCGTTGAAGGTCACTGTACTAATCCAGTCTCATGAATGAGGAAATCAATTTATCCTGCTTGGGTCGGGGGTGGGGTAGCAGGGAGGGGCAGGTTCATTGTTTCGAAAATGCTAGTCGCTATTCCTGACCCAGGGGGTGTGTGCCACTCACAGACCACCTGTGCGGTGGAGTAGCCTGCCCTTGAAACACAGTATCATTGATTTAGAATAGATATAGGCAGGCCGGTCTTGGCCTTTTGTTTCCAAGCAACATCTTTGTAAACTGTATTTACAGTAAGTTTTGTCTCCCTCTGCTGGCCCAAGTCATGATTGCAGACTACTCCTCTGCCCCAATAATCATAGCTTTTTAGGGCTAAAAAGACGTTAGAGATGACAAATCTAAGCTGTTGTTAGTCATCTGTGCATAAAGGTAGTGCAAATATGACCTTTTGCTTCTACATAGTCTCTTGTCTAAAATAACTCTTTGGATGGGCTTGCCTGTGTCTTTTGTTTGTTTGTTAATCCTCACCTGAGCATATTTTTCCATTGATTTTTTGGATTGAGTGGAAGGGAGGGAGGGAGGGTGAGAGAAAGAGAAACATTGATGTGAGAGAGAGATCAATTGGATACCTCCCACACGACCCAAACCGGGGCCGGCGATAGAACCTGCAGCCCAGGTATGTGCCCTTGACCAAGAATCAAACCCACAACCATTCTGTCCACAGGCTGGTGCTCTAACCGCTGAGCCAAACCGGCCAGGGCTGCCTGTGTCTTTGGACTGACAGGACCATCTGTAGGTGTGGGACCAGCCTGGCTAGGAAGGCTCCGGCTTGCACGTGGCCCTCCTGCTGACCACAAGGAGACCCTTGAGACAGCTCTCCATGTGCAGTTTATCTTCCTCTGCTCTGCAAGCTCGGATTAAGGCATCTTTGAAAGCCCATCCTTGGCACTTGCAGTGTCATCCAAGGTGGTGTCCCGCCTTTACTGTCTGTGCGTGCGTGCACCTCCAGCACCTCTCCTGTCTTAGCACAGGCCGGAATCTGAGGCCCACACTCTGGTTGCAGGCTCGTGGGGTCTTGGTGGTGGGTTTGAGTTGGTACCTCGCACCCCCACATAGGTCCCCTGCGTCTGCCAGTGTGACAGGTAGGCTTTTTCGAAGACCCCTTTCTCCTTCATCCCTGTGCCCCGATTACTTCTGCCGGCCTCTCCTTTCTAGAAATTCGTTATTCCCTGACCCTCTATGACATTGAACGGTCCAAATTCTTCCACTTTTTTTGAAGTCGGCTTCTATTTTTTTCCTGGTTTCCTTTTTCTCTGTGAGTTCCCAAACTGTTAGATGTCCTCCACCATTTTATTCTTAGACTGTTTTCATCTTTAAAAAATGTCATCCCCCCCCCCGTCACCTTCCAGACAGATGCTCTCAAAGTCACATCTCCAGCCCGAAAGCGTCCCCAGACTTTTGTTCTCCGACTCCAGCTGCCCAGAGCTGCATTCCTTTGGAGCTTCTTGGCCATTTCGACCTAAGCATGGTTAAAGCACGGCCCGCCTTTTTATTTCCTCGAGTCATCGTTCCTTCATGATTCCCCTCGTCCCCTCGGTGTCCCTGCTCCTGCTCGGTCTGCCCTGCTGGTCACCGCCGGGTCTGCCTCTCCTGCGCCTCTCACGTCTGCTCGGGGTCCGGGCCGGGCTCCAGCGCTGTCCGTCCCTTCGCGTGGTCTTTGCTGACTTTGGCTCCGGCTCTTGGCATGCCATGCCTGTGGTGTCGTCGGGCCCTCGTCCTGGTCCCGTTGTGTCCTGTCTGCTTGGATTTTAGAAATCTGCCTAGAGGGAAACAATATGGTGTTTCCTCAAAAAATTAGAAATTGATCCGCCATTTGACCCAGTGATCCCACTTCTAGGGATATATCCTGAGAAGCCTGAAACACCAATCAGAAAGGACATACGTACCCCATGTTCATAGCAGCACTATTTACAATAGCTAAGATCTGGAAACAGCCCAAGCGTCCATCAGTAGACGAGTGGATAAAAAAGCTGTGGTACATATACATATTGGAGTACTATGCAGCTGTAAGAAAGAAAGGTTTCTTATCCTTTGAGACGACATGGAGGGAGCTGGAGAGTATTATGCT
Organism: Molossus molossus; assembly: GCF_014108415.1. Taxonomy (NCBI): domain Eukaryota; kingdom Metazoa; phylum Chordata; class Mammalia; order Chiroptera; family Molossidae; genus Molossus; species Molossus molossus. Next base: position 100,711,638 of record NW_023425401.1, on the reverse strand, counting down.
AAGTGAAACAAGCCAAGCAGAGAAAGACAAATACCACATGATCTCACTTACCTGTGGAATATAATGAACAAAATAAGCTGATGAACAAAATAGACCCAGAGACATAGAAAGGAGTACGGTTTAGACTGACAAACCTCAGAGGGGTGGGGGGATGGGTGAGATAAACCAAAGAACTTATGTGTATGTATGTGTAACCAATGGACATGGACAACAATGCTGGGGGTGGGGAGAATGAGGAGGAGGGTATCTTGAGGGGGAAAAGGAGAAGCATCTGTAACAAAAATAAATTAATAAACATTGAAAGAGAAAAAAAAAGCTGCCTAGAAATATGTAGTGGTTTGCTGCTCTAGAAGCTGGCCATGAGAGCCGTCCACCTACAGGCCGGCTTTCTCTGTCTCCCTGTGTCCTGACCCTGCTAGAGCAGCTAATGAGATCTCCCCCCAGCCTCGGGGTTCTCTGGTCTCTGACACAATCCAGATCACACTCTGTGTCGCCACCTCTCCGTATGTCTCGGTTCTGTCTGTCTGTCCTCCAAGCCCTGGCACCAGGTGGGATATTGTGCTGTGTCACTGTCTCTGGAATTGCATAGCACATGGTGGTGCTACTGGGACAGCGGGTTGGGCATCGTCTTCTGATGCCTTTTGTAGGATGGTCTAGCTACTTAGTCCTTGTGGTGTTTAATTTTTTGCAAGTCCCCACCTTTCCTGCAAACTCGAGGTGTGAACAGCGCCGTGCAAACATTTGACGTTTTAGAGATGCTTGTGGAATTAGGTGGGTGGAGTTGCAGGCTCGACCTTGCGTCGGAAGGTGGCGCTTACAGTCTCGCCAGCCGTCAGGTCTCTCTTCCAGTCCTTAGAGTTCAGACTGACTGTCGCCTGCTGTTTTAGTTGCAGATCCCCAGCGTGAAGGGCTTCGATTTCGCCAAGCAGCACCTGGGGCAGCACAACAAAGACGACATCCTGATCATTCACGAGCCGGCTCCGCTGCCAGGCCCTGTGAAGGACCACACCACGCCCTCCGAGAATGGAGATGTCCCGAGCCCCAAGGCCAAGGTCCCCTCCAAGAACATCCGTCACCGAGGAAGGTTCGTGCTGGGCTTTGTGCAGTGGGCTCTGCCACAGGGCGTGTTTCGTGTTCAGTTGGTCAATTTCCAGTATCAGAAGTCCTGCCCAAGTCCGCGGCCCGGGAGACTGGCCACAGCTTGCCCGGTGGCAGCAAACCCGAGGGGTCTTGAGCCACTGCCATGGACCACCAAAGGAGGCTGTCTGCTTTCTTTCCCCAAAGCATTTAAGATCTGAATCACTGCCCGTCATGGTTTGGTGGTCCCCTTGTGATTTGATTAGGGATTGGCCGGCGCAAGGGTACATGTTCTGGGGTGAGCACGCTCGGCCCTCTGGAAATGATATCAGAAGTAATGTCTGACAGGTGCATAGCACACGGTACACACCCAGTCCTGGTTTGTCCTGGCCCATCGTGCCTTCCCTGCGGTCCACAGGTGACCGTCACAGCTCTCTGTCCTAGCTTGATTTTTTTCTCCAGCTGCCCACGTGGTCGTTGTTGTTAGCTTGTTTGCATGGACCCCTCAGCACCTCCCTGCCCAGGTCCCACCCCCGGTTTATTGCCATCCCCCCTCTCAGAGAACAGCACGTGAGAACTGCTTGTTAGCACGACCTGGAGGTCCCCCATCACCCCCGCTCTGTGAGAAGAGTTACAGCCCTGTTCAAGTTCGGAGTCAGGCTTCGTTACGTTGACACTAGATCATCGCACAGTCAGGCTTTGGCTGTGAAAACCTCCAATGATCAGCCTGCCTTTGAGCTCTATACTCCGAATCCTGATTTTCTGCTAAAAGGAAAAAAGGGTGTGATCGTACCAATAATAGAAATGATGCTCTAATTCCTGACGTCAGAAAACCGGCCCCGAGGAGTTCTGGCCTGGCTTTAAGAATTTAATGGTTGGAAGAACTTGATCTTTACAAAAGAAACTGCATTACAGAGAGAGATGTTATTTGCTTTTTTTTTTTGGTACGTGCCCCAAGCGGAAACTGAACCCGGGACTCTGGTCCACAGGCTGACGCTCCAACTGCTGAGCCAAATATTTGCTTAATTATCTTGCAGGCTCAGCATAAGTTGAACCATTAAGGGTTACTTATTACACTAGAAAATTCTGCAAAGTCTTTTTTTCTTTCCTGTGGCCTTACCCTAAACATTTAGCCACAACATTGCAATGGCCTGTGGTTAATGTAATGTTTTAGTATCCCTCACGGGCACCGGAATGTGTGCGCATGTCACACCGCTGCTTAAGCTGGGAGTGCAAAGGGAAGGGCTAACCGGTCAAGGGTTCTTGCTCACCTGGACCCCTTGGCTTCCACGCTACCCTTGCTCTCTAGATACGGAATCGAGTCTCAGTGGTGATGTAAGTGCAGGCTTCTTCCAAAGACCTGGGGTTCTGTGGGGTGACTACAGAATGCCCCTGGCTCCCAAGAGATTCTGCAGACCCAGGTAACCCCGAACCAGGCCCCAACTCAGGCCAGCGTCGGACCGCCAGGCCAGGCCCTGGTAGCTGGGGGCTGTCCCCTGACCTGGCCCCTGGTGTCCTGGCACTGATGAAATGCAGCAGCCGAGCCATTTCCTAAGCTGTCACGGTCCTCAAGGGGTAACCCAGGGCTCTTCATGTCCTTGACGAAGCAGCAGCATGGAGTGATTTGTCGGATTGCCTCATTTCTGCCGGTCTCTCCTACATCCAGATGGCCGTGACCCCCCCCCCCATTTCCCGATGCTGACGTTTGTTTTGTGTCTGCAGGGTCTCACCGTCGGATGCTGACTCCACCGTGAGCGAAGAGTCCAGTGAGAGGGAAGCAGGAGATAAGACGCCCGGCGCGGCCAATGATGGCAAGTCCCAGCGAGCCCCACACCGCTGTGACTGTCCTCCCTGCAGTCACAGGAGTAGCTACGAGGTTCCAGTAGGCTAGGGTTCGCTAGTCTTCAAATGCTGAACTTAAATCCGTGCAATGAAATACTCCTTATCGTGTGCTGAACGTCTCAGCACTGATGGTCACTGTGTAACACGGTACCGGTGTCTGCGTTGAGGTGGGGTGGGTGGGTGGGGGAAACGGGGGGTGGGAGGCCCGTGCCGGAGTTGGGGATTCACGGAGGTATCGTAGCCACATTCCATTCCAGTTTCGAGTCCCAATGATTGTCCTCCCTGGAAGACGAGGAGGAATCGAACTACAACCACAGTCTCAAAAACGCCCCGGATTCAGTGACCTTCTTAGCATCCAACTCGAGGTTTCACAGCTGTCGCTGTCAGAAAGTTGTGCGTTTGTCACAGGTCCAAGTGCGTTCTGTTGGGTCCTCGATCCTCCTCCTGGCGGGTGGCTCCGTGCGGTCAGTGTTTCAGCATATTCGTGTGTGTGGTCACGTGCGAAATGAACTTCGCTCCCTTTCTAAGCGGTAGTACCGCGAGCTTCATGCCCTGTAAAAGCAACAACAACGCCGGAGCCCACTGGTCTTGCAGCCTGGGGAGCACTCTCTGGCGTGATGACAGGGTAGCTGGGTTTTAGCTGAACAGATTCTGTTAGCAAAGTGTTACTGTAGCTCTTGTATTTGCTGGAGCTTTGGCTGTCTCAGTGATGCAGAGAGAATCGGGGTGCCTCAGATATTATCTTAATTTAATTATCTATTTTTTTGATCCTCACCCGAGGATATTTTTCTATTTATCTTCATACAGAGTGGGAGGGGGAGAGAGGGAGAAAAAGGGAGAGAGAGACAACCATCGACATCAGAGAGACACATCAACTGGTTGCCTCCCGCACGACTCTGACCAGGGCCGGGATTAACTGCAACCGAGGTACGTGCCCTTGACCGGAATCGAACCCACGACTCATTGGTCCACGGGCCAACGCTCTAGCCGCTGAGCCAGACTGGCCAGGGCTTGGACATTGTTATTAATATTAATGTCTATGCTTATAATTTTCATCACAAATTTCTCTGTGTGAAAATGCGGGACAGAGTGAATGGTAGATTCTGGACGGAAGCCAGGGGCCTGTTCTGTTGGTGGCACGCTTGTGACCTTGCAAAGAAGTCCCTTCTTTGGGGTGCCTGTGGGCTAAACAAGCTGATTTCTGATGTCCCTTCCACCTCCTTTCAGGTGTTTCATTTTGATGTTCAAGAAATTCCCCCTCAGAATGAAAGGGAAGAGGTTTTTCCTTTGGATCCAGTTTCACAGAATCTGAGAAATGCCTTAGCACCATGGTAACAGGTGCAGTTTCAGATAGGTAGGATTAAAATCTAATTTTGACCCTGGGAAAGAAATGTCTGAAAAAGCAAATCAGCTCTGGAGTTTCTCAATTTCTTTGCTTACCCGAGAAAGTCTTGCTTTTAGTTCCCGCGATTAACCCCTTACTGATAGGGTTTCAAGTACACTGTGCATGGCTAACGGGCGCCGAGCACATGCCCAGCGTGACTCAGTCCCAGGAGTGAGCATGTCAGTGGGACTGAGAGGTGCCTGTGGGAGGAGACAAGGGGATTATCTGTCCCTCTGGGTAGCAGAAGCTCAGATGTCACTCTTATAATTTGAAGACACACCCGAATCCGTTCCTTATTTCCATGTTTTTGAAAGACAGTTTTATCACTGTAAATATCAATTCACTTTTTTTTTCTCCCTCCCTTGAGGATATTTTTCTACTTGTGATCAGATAGAGTGGGAGGGAGGGGGAGAGAGAGACAGAGAGAAACATCAATGTGATAGAGCACATCAGCTGGTTGCCTCCCGCACGACCTGACCAGGGCTGGGGACGAACTGCAGCCAAGGTGCGTGCCCTTGGCTGGAATCCAACCCGTGACTCATTGGTCCGCAGGCCATGCTCTAACCGCTAAGCCAAACCGGCCAGGGCCCAATTCACTTTTAAAACTTTGTTTACAACCTTGAAGCCATCAAGCTGCCATACGGGTGTTTTATGGCGTGCATAAAACTTAGTTAAATCCCCTATAAAACGACGCTGAGCCTCTAACCATAGCATGTGAATTATTTTGTAATTCACGTAAAAATCCTTCTTTTGTTTCGGTCATGATAAGGTACAAATTACTGGTGGCAGGAGGTTTCTTGAGACCTTTCTGACACCTCGTCCATGTGGCCTGGGGCCAGCCTTCCTCTCGCCACAGCGGGTGGCAGGGTGTTGCCGGCTGTCACCAGTGGTGTTTTCAGGACCCACCTTGTGTGGGAAACGAAGAAGAGACCATTGTCTCAGTTTTGGTGAATTGGAGGTTGTGCCTTACTTACCCCCTGCCTGGGAAGCTGGCTGGACTGCGATGCAGAACCTGCCCGGTCCACGGACCCTTACGAGATGATTCACTCAGATGTCACTGCGTTCACAGTCAAACGGGACCAGGCGGGAGGAGCACACTCCCCCGAGCGGAGGCCAGTCTGTTGAGCTGCGCCGCTGTGTGGCCAGACATGCTTCCTCTCTCTCCTCTGTATCAGGGATATTCCAAGCAGGTAGAGATCGCAAAATGCTGAGTATTTTTTTTTATAAATATGTTTTTATTGATTTCAGAGAGAGAAAGGGAGGTGGAGAGAAACATTGATTGGCTGCCTCCTGCACGCCCCCTACTGGGCATTGAGCCCACAACCTGGGCATGTGCCCTGACTGAACTAGCTACCTCCTGGTGCACGGGACGATGCTCAACCCACTGAGGCACACCGGCGGGGCCTGAGTATTTTCTTTATGCTCTCTGTAGGTTGCATATGTGCAAGGGGCTGATTTTTTTAAGTACATAGAATTTCATTAATATGAATTCCACAGATGCCACCTTCTAGAACATCACACAGACACTAAGCTAACACCTACCTTTACACGTGCTAAAGACTTTGCAAAGCAAATTAAATTTTCAACACAATTGCAGGGTGACTGTTTTGACGACATTAACACCAGAGTTTTTCAAGTAATTCTGGAGCATCCATTTACAAAATGATTGAGATCGTGAACTGTAATTCTGATATTTTCATTAAGGCAGATTCCCAGAGGCATCTTTGAAGTAAAACTTTATAAACTTCGTTGAGATGACTAGTCATTTATTTAGTCATCCACTCAGCGAATGTTTACGAAATGCCTATGATGGGTTAGGTGCTGGGATAGGGTGAAGGAGAGATACACGTGACTCCTTCACAGGATATTAACGAGGGTCACAGGCATTAATAATAAGGCAGTGTGACTGTATTTCCCTGTAGATGTTGAAATACTGTTTCTTTAAAACTGTTCTATTGCTCGTGCATTTCAGTAATTCAGATGGCCTGCTCCTTCGTCATTCTCCTTTGTTGATATCCTATACCATCATTTCTAACATTATTTTTTGTGTGTTTCTATTATATTTAAAGAGGAAGTGGTTTTAATCCAAAGTCCCTGCTTGCCTTAAGGCAGGATTTACACAGCATTAAAATCTGTGTATCCATCATATTTTCTATTGGCTGTTATTATACAGGTTGTTTTTTGAAACATAATGTGCAACGCTTAGTAAATAATACAAAATACATTTTTACATATACTGGCATATGTGTGTACATGTAGTGGACAAATATACGTATATGTATGTATATATAATGTACCTGTTATATGTATATGACAAATAACAAACCCCTCTTCAGTCCTTTAGAAGGGCTGGGCTCTGGGCCGTCTGAAGCTTGAGGATTTCTGTGCATCCCCCCTCCTTCTCCAGCTGCAGTTGGTGAATTATGGAGCGAAGATCTGTGACCTCGGGGGTGGGGGTGGACGGGAGCCAGTGGCAGCCCTGCAGCTCTGTGGTACCCAGGTAGGCAGACAGCACAGGGGGAGGGGCCTTTCTTCCTTTGCCACCTTTGCCGTTCCAGCCACTTGGAGCTCTCTACACCCCGGAGGAACGTGACCCCACCTTAGGTGTCAGTTGTTTAATGGGCTACCCTTTGCGACATTTGCTGTCATTTAATAAGTCTGGGTTAGCAAGGCCAGGCTCTCTGGGAAGCTAATGATCTCCTTTTAGGCCTGGTGCGTGCAATTTGAGAAGCTGCTACCAGGTGAGTGGTGGTGCCTGGCCGCTGGCTTCACAAATAGGGGAAGAAAGCCGGAACCCAGACAGCTGGGGCTCCTCGCTAGGAGAGACGCGTTCATGCCCAGTTACGCACGGCATCTCGGATTGCTGGGGGCGACACATGAATACAATATAAATGCAAAGACTTACATAGCACCGATGTGTATTCCTTATATCAAATAGCAACTGTTGTCTCTTACTGCTTTGCTCAGCTCTGTTGTTTTTTTATACTGAGGAGAAACCTCTAATTTTCAGGCATGTGTGAGGTTTCAAATCTCAGGCTTTTGTTTAAAAAATGTTTTCTGCATCTTTTCACTCCTTCTCTGGGCCCGTGATCCACTTACTTTGAAGCAGCATCCAGAGGTGACTGTGGCTTATCAGGGGGACCTCAGTGATCTTCCTGTGTCTAACCAGCTCCTTGGAGGTCTTTCCTGTTCAGTCCCTCTTCCCCTCCCTCTTTCCCTCTCCCTCCCTCCCTCTCTTTCTCTCTCTCTCTTCTCTCACTCACTCTCGTTTTTTGCCTTCTTAAAGTTCACTAGGATTATTTCCACTATAAATTAATACTCATTAGAGAAAATCTTTAACATAGGAAATACAAGGAATTAGAGAAAATCACCCATGATGCCAAGATTGTTAACATTTTAAATTGTTTCTTTTCTTTCTTGTACACATTTAAAAAAATTTTTTTTGAAGTTCTGATCACTTAAAAAAAATTGTTGTGGTAAAATGAATACATGCCATAAAATTATCCTTTTAAAAATATTTTTTTAATTGATTTTTTTCAGAGAGAGAGAAACATTGATGAGAGAACATCAGTTGGCTGCCTCCTGCATGCCCCCTAGTGGGGATGGAGCCTGCAACCTGGGCATGTGCCCTGACTGGGAATCGAACTGGTGACCTCTTGGTGCCTGGGATGATACTCAGTCCACTGAGCCACACAGGCCAGGCATAACTTTACCCTTTTAATCATTTTAAAAAATGAATTGCCCTGGCAAGTGTGGCTCACTTGGTTGGAATGTCGTCCGGTGCACCAAAAGATGGCAGATTCCCAGGCAGGGCACAGACCCAGGCTGCAGGTTCAGTCTCCGGATGGGATGCACGTAGGAGGCAACAATGGCTATTTCTTTCTCACATCAATGTTTCTCCCTCTCTCTTTCTCTCTTCCTTCCTTTCTCTAAAAAGAAATAAATAGAAGATAAGTTAAAAATTAATTTACTTAAAAAAACTTTCCCTTTTAATCATATTTTAGTGTACTCTTCATCTCTTTTTTTTAATCCTCACTTGAGGATATTTTTCTGTTTATTTTCAGATAGAATGTGAGGGAAGGGGAGAGAGAGAGAGAAACATTGACATGAGAGAGATACATCGACTGGTTGCCTCCCGACTGGGCCAGGGACGAACTGCAACTGAAGTACGTGCCCTTGAATAGAATCGCACCTGCGACTCTTGGGTCCGAGGGCCGACACTCTAACCGCTGAGCCAAACCAGCCAGGGCTCTCTTCGTCTCTTTTTAAAGTGGGAATGAATTCCCTCCAGGCAGCAGCTTTTCCTTCTCCTGCCTCTTCAACTTAATTTTCTTTCTGCATCAGATCAGAAAACCCAGACATGTTCATTGTTCATCAGCACATGCCTGCGTGTCCACAGTCCCCTTGTCTTTAGTCTGATTGCCTTGGCACCTCAGTCTGTGTCATTCCAAATGAGGGGCGGTTCAGAGCTGCTGTAAGTTTCGCATAGTGCAGTTGACTGAGCAACTTCAGGCTCCTCTGCCCTTTACCCTTTCTTGCTGAGGACCTTGAAATCGTCTTGGACAAAACGGGGAAATTTTTGGCACAGTGTCATAAGGATTTTCATATCTTTTCTAGTGATAATTGGTAACTTTTAATGAGGCTGAAGGAGACAATATTTAAAAAAAATTTTTTTTTTCTTAATGATTCTGGAGAGAGAGGAAGGGAGAGGGAGAGAGAGCCAGGAAACATTGATGAGAGAGAACATCGATTGGCTGCCTCCTGCGTGCCCCCCTTTGGGGTTCGGGCCCACAACCTGGGCATGTGCCCTGACCAGGAATCGAACCGGTGACCTCTTGGTGCTTGGGTTGATACACAATCCATAAGTTCTCCGCCACAAAGTAGGGATGCGTTTTTGGTCGGGCTCATCGGTGGAATCTGTAAGGATTAATCCGTCATTTTGATTATTTCCTGTTTCTTTAGGCTGACTTTATATATTTATTTTCTGGCCGTTCCTTCTGTTCCAGGACCACCCGCACCCGGTTCGGGGAACGAGCAGCACTCATCTGCCTCCATCTTTGAGCACGTGGACAGGGTCTCCCGCTCCTCCGAGGCCAGCCGGCGGGTCCCCAGTAAGATCCAGCTGATCGCCATGCAGCCGATCCCCGCCCCGCCGGTTCACCACCCCGTCCTGGCCGACCGAGTGGCCGAAACCAACAAAATTAACAAAGAGGTATTCGTTTTTATTAAAGTGCACGTAAACACAAAAGCTCACATGCTGCTGTGGTTCATGCTTGAAAAAAATGAGCGCTTTCAAAAAAGTTCAAGTGTCAAAAGCTTGCTGCTGAAGGTGTGAGATGCTGAGAAGTATTCTTAATTTTAAATTTAAACTTATACTCAGTTTTTCTTTAGAACAGATACTGTTCAGGGACACCGTTAGGTGCATTGGCAGATGTGCAGAAAGCAGACCCGAGACTGCTGTCCTTCGAAGTCCTGCTCTGCCCCCTGGCTGGTTTTGGGAACCCGGGTTTCTAAAAGGTTCCCATCCTTTGCAAGACAGACTGGCTCGCTGTGCCTAAGCTGTGCAGACAATGTGATTTATGCTGAATATCTGCTTTCCTTCTGAGAGTTTGGAATTTTGGTCCATGCCAGGCAGAGGGTGCCCACGTGACCAGCCCCCATTACAAACCCTGGGCGCTGAGTCTCTGACGAGCTTCCCTGATGGACAGCATTTCACAACTCGTTGCTGGGGGCATTTAGCACATCCCGTGTGACCCCACTGGGAGAGGACCATGGGAAGCCTGTGCCTGTCTCCCCCAGACTTTGCCCCAAGTGCCATTTCTCTTGGCCGATCTTGCCTGGTGTCCTTTTGCTGTAATAACTGGGGCTACAGGCTGAGTCCTGGGAGTTCTCCTGGTGATCACTGAACCTGGGGTTGTCTTGGAACCGTAGGAGACTGTGATTCCTCATAGATCCGCTCTGGCTCCAAGGATCTAGGTGATTCTCAGCAAAACCCTTTTCCAGTGAATCCTGGAAGAGAGAGTTGGATCTGCTTCCTTCTTGAGATGCTGGGAACCAGAGGCCAGGCCAGGGCACTGTTAACTTGAGCTGGAGAGATTTGACCTGGGCGGGACAGTGAGGAGTGAATGCCATTTAGGAATTCGCGTAAGGCAGCTTCGTGCCTGCAATGTCCTGCCTCCAAGAAGCCCCGGTTGCTGTTTGAGTCCTGCCAGGTTGAGGTAATAACACGTAGGTACAGTTGATCCCCCACCCCACTTTAAAGGTGATCTGGAACGTGGGTCATCTTACAGAAAGAAGTCTTATCAAGAGTCCCTAGAGGTTCTGCTAGCCACACCTCAGTGGCTCCTTGCCCAGGACGGGCCCGTAGAATATGTGCCATGAGGTTGGGGTGCTGAGCGCTGTCCCTTCGCACCGGTGCTCCAGAGCCCAGCCCTGTCTCCGCGTCTCATGTGCGTACCCTCTGTGCCCGCTGCGCGTGAGCACCTGGAGCGGCGTCTCCACCCGGCGGGAAAGAAGAGAGCGTGCTCCCCGGCCTGTGGCCTCTCCGGCCTGTGGCCTCTCCCTCCTGTCTTCTTCTGCTCTTTTACATGTAGTATTTGGTGCTTATGTAGACGAAAGGTCGCAGAGATGGATTGAAAAGCATAATAATGAAATCAAAGCCCAACTTAGAACTGGAGCATTATCAATGCTATTGCACTGACCGAGATCCTTCCTACATCTCAATTGAAATGTTTTCTTAGCAGGAGGTTCTGGTGCAAAAGGGGCTTTCTTCCTTTCTTTTAAAAAAAATCCTTACACAAAGATATGCTTATTAATTTTTTTTTTCTTTAAATCCTGACCCGAGGACATTTTTCCATTTATCTTATAGAGTGGGAGGGAGAGAGGAAGGAAGAGAGAGAGAGAGAGAAACATCGACGTGAAAGGGACACATTGAGTGGTTGCCACCCACATAACCCCAACCGGGGCTGGGGACAAACTGCAACCAAGGTACGTGCCCTTAGCGGGAACCGAACCCAGGACTCTCTGGTCCACAGGCCGATGCTCTAACTGCGGAGCCAAACCGGCCAGGGCATGCTCATTGACTTTAAAGAGAGAGAGAGAGAGAGAGAAAGAGAGAGAGAGAGAGAGAGATATCGAGATCGATGGATTGCCTCCCTTATGTGCCCCCTCCCGGGGTCGAACCCACCACCTTTTTGGTGCATGGGAGGATGCTCCAAACAACTGAGCCACCTGGCTGGGGCTAAGAGGAGCTTTGATTCTGAGACCCTTATGCAACTGATTGCCCTTCTCAGTCTCAGAGAAGTAGGTGGCTTTTGGTCCACTGCGGAATAGGCAGTAATGATCCCTTTTCTCTTGGCCTGCGTCCTGCTCTCTCCTCCCAGATTCCCCTTCTTGGTCGGCACTGCACCCCAGCAGACCTGCCCCTGCATTCGGTCGCCTCTCTGGCCCCAAGCCCTCATCTACATCCCTGCCCTGACCCTTGCATGTGGTGCCTGCATCTCACACCCTGTTCCCCTCCCCTTCCCCGCTCACGATCTCCTCACTCAGGCTCATACACGTGGATCCTTTCCCTGGGGAGGGGGGTTCTCATGCCAGAGGGCTTGTTTCAGTGACACTAGGTAATTATCAGTAAGTGGGGATTCTGTTGTGTCATGCAAATAACACCTTTGACTCTACCTTCATTTAAGAGCCATTAAGATAGTGACTATTGGGTTTGGAAATCATGTCATCTCTCTCAGGGCATACTGCATCTAGCCCTCAGTGCCCCTTAGTATCGTCAGAGTTGCCAGGTCTGAGTTACCTTTGCCAGCTTTGGGGGCCGTTACCACTGCCTCCCCTCACACACACCGGGCGAGTTTGGGGTCCCCTCTGCCCCGTGTGGGGGTGTTTGCCGGTATCGCACCCTCTGAGGCCTCCAGGAACCTAGGACAGCCATCCAGGGGCAAGGACCTGGCAGGAAGGCCTCCCCAAATGCTTTTGCGCCTGGGTCCTGGAGACCGTTCCCTGGATCCCGTTCCGCCCCCCTCGCCCCGCAGATTCAGACGGCGCTGCGGCACAAGTCGGAGATCGAGCACCATCGGAACAAGATCCGGCTCCGGGCCAAGCGCCGCGGCCACTACGAGTTCCCGGTGGTGGACGACCTGTCGTCGGGCGACACGCGGGAGCGACACCGGGTGTACCGCAGGGCGCAGATGCAGATCGACAAGATCCTGGACCCCACGGCCAGCGTGCCCTCGGTGTTCATAGAGCCCAGGAAGAGGTGGGGGTCCCGGGGCAGAGCCAGGAGGGCAGAGCTGGGTGGGCCCAGGGCCTGACCACTTTTCAGGGAAAAGTCTCTGAAAACGGGGCAAAGAGGTTTATATACAGGAAGGCTGAGCAGGTCACGGGGGTGGCCTTGGTCCTCCGTGCCCGAAACGCTGCCCTGGGTTAATGTCCTGGGAGTCAGCTTTCTGAAACGGCGACCACCCCTCCCTTCCCAGACGCCTGTCCCCAGCTGCCTGGCCCCCCATCTCCCCGGGCCGGCTCACCCCCAGTGTCCTCACCTCCCAGGCTAGCCACCAGGTCAGGGCGGTGGATGGCTTCCTTCTTGTCCCACAGCGACCTCGCGTTTGGGGTGCTACCTCCCCCTTCGCCTCTCAGACTCCTGCCCCCGACACTTGCTCTCAGTTCATCTGCTCAGGACCCGTGACGTCCTGTGGGCTGCATGTGCGCCACCACGGTGGCCGCCGGCTCTGCACAGCGGAGACACGCCTGCCCTCCCTGCCTGGGGGCCTCGCTGCCCCCACGCCTTAACCTGCGGCTCCATTTCTGGCCCTCGGTGTGGCTGTGCCTACACCTCGCACCCTCTTCCCACATCCCTCCATCTGCAGACCCTTCCAGACCCAGCTCAGGCCCCCGGGGCCGGCGGTGCATCAGCGGCTCACGCTGACCGCCCGCTCCGGTCAGTGTCACTAAGTCACACGCGCGCCTGCGTTGCCTCGGCTTGTTCTCGGTTCCCCGTGGGTGCTGCCGGCTGCCCAGGTAGACGGGCGCTTCCCTGGAGCCCGCACTGTGCGCGCACGGACTGTGCTGCGGGGCTCGCTGCAGCGCCCCCGGACGCTCCGAGTGGTCGGTCCGCCAGCGGGAAGGTTATGGCCTGTGACGATAACGCCCGTTTCCCTGGCAGCTCGCGGATAAAGCGCTCGCCCAAGCCACGCCGGAAGCAGCAGGTCCACGGCTGCCCCGGGGACGCGGAGAAGGACCGGCTCATCACCACCGACAGCGACGGCACTTACAAGAGGCCCCCCGGGGTGCACAACTCCGCCTACATTGGTTGCCCGGTGCGTATGCTGAGCCCGCCTTCGGGGATCAGTGTTGGGGTGGCTCTTCGGGCGGAGAACGAACAGTGGGGACTGCTGCCCCGTGTGGTCTTGGTGCCCGTGGCTGACCAGGCACGTGGGGGAGGGGAGGGAGTAGCCTGCTCCTGGAGGGGAGACTTAAGTCATGCGGATCAGGGGCCTGCTGGGTGAGCCCTCTCCTCTTGGGCACCTCGTGAGGTTAATTGGAACACAGACTAAAACATCCAGCAGATTTTTGTTAATTCTCACCAGAGGATATTTATTTCCATTGATTTTTAGAGGGGGGGGCGGGAGGAGGGAGGCATTGATATGAGAGAGAGATATCGATTGGTCGCCTCCCAAATGCGCCCTGGCCAGGGCTAGGGATTGAACCTGCAGCCCAGGTATGTGCTCTTGGCCGGAAATCGAACCCGTGACTCTTCGGTGTGTGGGCTGGTGCTCTAACCACTGAGCACACTGGCCAGGGTCAGCCGGTTCTTTTTTTATCCCCCTGGCCAGAGCACTGTTTGGGCTTCTTGATGATAGGAGGGATATTTAGGATTTTGTCCCTCCCTTCTGTTTCTGGAGTGCTGAGAAGATACTGTATTTGCTAATAATATATACTTTTTATTTCAATGGGAGCAAGAACTTACTGGAAGTGAAGAAATGCGGAATGAGACATTTCTTTCACACAGAAAGGGCACAGACAGAGTTGCTCTCAGTGTAAAAAGCAGACAATGATCGCATTAATTCACACACACAGACCCCATTGAGTGGGGGAGAAAGGGCCAGCCCCCCAAGGGGCCTTGAGAAATACAGATGCAGAGGCGCCCAGGACAGGGAGCGCCGGATGCAGACGCGGTGCCCTGTGGCAGGGTGCGCCCTGTCTAGTTACACCCACCCTTCCTCCCCCGGAGGCCAGCCGTCACCGCCGTCCCTGTTCAGAGAGAAATTAGCAACAAACACGTCCTCGGAGAAGGGGTACATGATCCCTTATGTAGAGCTCACCCAACCTGCCCTTTATTAAGTTTTATATTTTGTCTCCTAAGTTACACATACATAGCATCAGACGCTATGTATGATTGCATAAATGTGTCAAACGCCGTGTGGACATCGGGGCTGCCCGTAGCTGAAACATGGCCATCTGGAAGAACCAGGCCATTCCTTGGGAACCTCGAGGCTGACCACGCCCCCCATCCCTGCTCCTCAGGGCTGGAGTGGTTGGGGCTGTGAAAGAGTAAGGTCTGCAACCGTCGCTGGCAGTTCTTACAGTAGATGGCGCTCTTGTGCTGCTGTGTTTGGACAGGCGGTTGGCTGGGCCTCTGTGCTGTTTGCTTTGATCTCTTGATCTCCAGGAGGGCCGTCCCCTTGGCTCCTCAGGAGAGTCCTGCAGGGACACCAACAGAGGAAGGAGGAGAGCCCCCCACATGCCCCCTAGGCTCCCCCCCCCCCCCCCCCGCCTCCCACTTCCCTAACCATGGGGCTGCTTCTCCCAAAGGGATTTTCAGGGGAGCGTTTTCAATTCCAGTGTCGTCTTTTTTTCCAGCAGCCCTGAATGCCATCACCCAGTGCCACTGAGTCTGGTGCAGGGAAGGACCTGTCTTCCCCTGCTCTCTCCATCTTGCCTTCATCCATGACCCTAGATCAGGCCTGTTTCCTGGCGGCCCAGACCATCCTTTTTCTCCTGGCCTTTTTTAGTAGAAAGCCCAGAGGTTCCCCCTCCCGCTGGTGGAGAGAAGCCCTTCCCTGGGGAGTCCACCGCGGTCAGCTGCTTCTCTCCAGGGGCTCAGCTTTTCAAAGACTCCCTAAACCCGAGGGCTTCCTCAGAGGGGCTTCTTTCTTCCTCTCCCTCAAAATCTGAAACTCGTATTTCCAAAAATAATGCCTTTCTCGGAACTCACCTTCCTTTGGGTAGTATACCAGGCATATGTAGTTTATAATGATCTTGATTTTTATACTTTCCCCCTCAAAAGGAGCTGTCTCCTTGACAGCTGTTTTCCTGGAGTGAAAATTTTTTTCCCTGGATTCCTTATAACTGAAGTTACATTTATAATCAGGCCTAGGCACACTGTGGCCCTCAGGCCAAGTCCAGCCAGCTGCGTGTTTTTGTAAGTAAAGTTTTATTGGAACACAGTCACGCCCATTCATTTGCATGTTATCTGTGGCTGCTCTTGCTACAGGGGCGGAGTTGAGTTTGCAGCAGAAACGAAAGGTTCAGAAAGCCTAAAATACTTAGTGTCTGACCCTTTCCAGAAAAAGTTTGTCGGCCCCGGATAAAATGTATCACTCAAACTGTGAGAGTGAAGAAACACTATTAATGACTATACTGGGACAATAGGCATAAACTGAGATCGTCCTGGGCCAACCAGGGTGCAGGACCCCTCTCTCGTAATACCCACAAAGCATTGCAAAATAGGTACCAGAATACATTGTCTCTGGTGATTAAAGGTAAAAAGGTTCAGACGTATCTCTGGAGGAGGATAGGTGAACATGTATCTGTGCAAAGGAAACAAACAGTATAAAATTTATCAGACTGCGATTCAGGACAGTGGAGTTCAGATCCCAGCTTGGGGATTGTGGAGAAGTACTTGCTTTTGCAGATGACCGTGTTTCACGTTTGACTGAGTACCATCTCTGTGGGACACTGCTCGATGTTGCGATACAGAAAATGAAGATGACCTATCTCGGCCTGCACGTTCTGAGAGTCTAGCCTGTGAAACGAGGCAACTAGAAGAAAGAACAGGGGCTCTGACATCGTGCCGTGTAACCCCGGGCCTTCTGGGCAGGATTCACGGGGCCAGTAGTCATCCAAGGGAACCTTCCTTCCCACCTTCAGAACCTCTCTCTCTTGCTGTGGAAGTTAAATCTTCTCTGAAATGATGACCACTCAGGGTGACATTGGCAGTGGCTGTCACTCTGACTCCTCAAGTGTATTTAAGATCCGCCTCCCAGCACGCCCCCCCACGCCCCCCCTTGGAATCTCAGTGTGGGCTTGTGGCCCCGCCGCTCGCTTCCTTGTAATACAGCTACCTTGTCAGCCACGGGGACCACCGCCAGGCGCATCACCTCTGTCTTTAGAGAGAGCCCCTCTTACTTACCAGCAGGATGCATTTCCAGACACACGTGTCCATTTCTCCACCAGGCATGGTTAGGTTGGAGGCACCCTGCTGATCACAGGTTTTCCTCCCAGCTCCTGGAGAAAGACCAGTAATGGGGGAAGGGCTTGTATATGGCCCTTTTGCCCACCTCCAAAGAAAGGGACAGTGTGTTCAGTGCGAGCACGTGGGGAGTACAGTGGTGAGAACACGGCTGCCCTCCGGAGCCTATTCAGTGCCACGTCGTAAACCAGAACCCCCTTGGGGGCCCAGAATCCTTCCTGAGAATTTCTGCATGACAGATGCCACTTAGGACAGACAGACGTCCAGGACTAGGGCAAGGGGGTGGCACCTGCCCCATCCCAGGAGGGTGGTCGGAGCCTCAGTTTCTGCCAAGAGAATCCAGAAATCCGAGGCTCGAATACAAAATTTTCAGATTTTTAAATCAGCGGCTAAGTCTGCTTTTAAAAACTCCATGTGGGCCAAGCAAAACAGGTCTGCAGGCTCTGTGTGGATTTGCCAGTTTGGAGAGTGGTTTTCTCTGCTTGGAGTTAAGCAGCTGCGGCCCCGAGGTGGGTGACGCTGGCGTGGATGATATGTGACCATCCACCATGCTGACATTTGCATTAGGAAGCGCTGTCCAGGAAGCTGCCTAAGAGGAAGGACGTGTCTGTGGAATACATTTCTGTTGGCGAGAGGCTCGCTGATCCAAACAGATACAGGAATGTCTTCCTCGGCCCTTCAGGACCAGCTGAGCTGAACTGCGGACCAGCAGGCGAGCAAAGCCTTCCAGATGGGAGACGTCCACTCTTCCCCACCGAGGGCACGGGGTCACCAGCCCGTCCTGCAGACCTTTCTTCATTGTCACTTGGAGTGACCGTGATGTTTGGGCTTCTGGAGCCACTGGGACCCGAAGGGCCTCTTTTTCCAATGGTCCTCTGTTTTGTCTCTTACAGTTTACCTAAGCATGTATGGCGTCAATGTTTTGCTCACCGGGCCGTATCAGAAAATAAGTTTGAAAATAAACTTGATTGTGACTTACAACCCTGCCTCTTAGACAGTGGGTATGGAAGAAAATTTAAACCTTTCTTGATAACTCATGTTATCCAGAGATGCCTCTATTTTAAAAACGGTTTCTGAATAAATAATTACTACTTACTGTCGTAAACTGTATAATAGGTATGGAAATTATTTATACGTGCACAGTTGTAGTAGGGCGGTGACTGAACTCTCCTGGGAGTGTGGAGGGCTGGTTTTTCCTGTTGCTAATAGTCAGTAGACGGCTTTAGTTTTTGGTTTCTACGTCTATGGAAAGTCGACTGCTGGGTATTTTAGTAAGTCGACTCTGGGATGTCCGTTTTGGTTACTCGGGGCTTTTCCATAAAAATGATGCTTCCAGGTACTGAAGTGCATTTCACACAGTTGCAGGAGTTTTGCCAGACAAATGATTGTTGAATGTTTGTTTTTTTTTTCCTTGAGTTCTGATTCAAACTTTTTGCACCCATGAGAGCTAACACACTTTTCTCAGCTGTCATCTTAAAAATTTTCACGGGACACCTTTTGCTTAATGCCAGTGAAAACTGTTCAGTTACGTTTTGACCCTCGATAGAGTTTTGCTTTCGGGTCACCACTGAGGCTCATGTGTGACTCTTCCTCCCTGTGCTGTGTCCCCTGTGCAGTCTGACCCCGACCTCCCGGCTGAGATGCAGACGCCGTCCTCCGCTGAGCTGGGC